>NC_083292.1:24199190-24819547 GCF_963506605.1 Zootoca vivipara | reverse complement strand
ATTGTTGTTGTAATTAAATATGTTTATGTACCGCTTTTCCTTAGAAGCAGATTACATTAAAAATATATACTTTTTTTTAAAACCAATGACAGAACATAATTGCCTTGATGGCAGAAAGTGAGGAGGAATTAAAGAACCTTTTAATGAGGGTGAAGGAGGAGAGCGCAAAATATGGTCTGAAGCTCAACATAAAAAAAAACAACTAAGATCATGGCCACTGGTCCCATCACCTCCTGGCAAATAGAAGGGGAAGAAATGGAGGCAGTGAGAGATTTTACTTTCTTGGGTTCCTTGATCACTGCAGATGGTGACAGCAGTCCCGAAATTAAAAGACGCCTGCTTCTTGGGAGAAAAGCAATGACAAACACGGACAGCATCTTAAAAAGCAGAGACATCACCTTGCCGACAAAGGTCCGTATAGTTAAAGCTATGGTTTCCCCAGTAGTGATGTATGGAAGTGAGAGCTGGACCATAAAGAAGGCTGATCGCCAAAGAATTGATGCTTTTGAATTCTGGTGCTGGAGGAGACTCTTGAGAGTCCCATGGACTGCAAGAAGATCAAACCTATCCATTCTGAAGGAAATAAGCCCTGAGTGCTCACTGGAAGGACAGATTGTGAAGCTGAGGCTCCAATACTTTGGCCACCTCATGAGAAGAGAAGACTCCCTGGAAAAGACCCTGATGTTGGCAAAGATTGGGGGCAGAAGGAGAAGGGGACGACAGAGGATGAGATGGTTGGACAGTGTTCTTGAAGCTACGAACATGAGTTTGACCAAACTGTGGGAGGCAGTGCAAGACAGGAGTGCCTGGCGTGCTGTGGTCCATGGGGTCATGAAGAGTCGGACACGACTAAACGACTAAACAACAACAACAGTAAACTTTCCATATTATCAATGAAATAATGAAACCACAAAAACCAGCACTATAGGAACACAGGGAGCTGCCTTATACCAAGTCAAACCATCTAGCTCTCTACAGGCAGTGTGGCTCTCCAGGATTTAAGGTAGAAGTTTCTCTCAACACTTCCCGGAGATGTCAGGGATTGAATGTGGAACGTTCTCTTTCCACCACTGAGCTGTGGCTCTTTCCCAAACAAAACCATAAACCAAAACAGGTTCAAGGCTCCAAGACAGCCTAACCACAGTGTGTCTTTGAATGCCAGTCACTGAGAATCGAAGCGAGGATAGTTGTTGTTGAGCTACAATTCCTATGAAGTTCCCCATGAAGACGGATTGGACTGTTAAGCCACTCTGGGAATTGTAGTTCTGTGAGGGGAATAGGGGCTTCCTCTCAGCACCCTTAACAGATTACGGCTCCCTGAATTTTTTGGGGGGAAAGCCACGACTGTTTAAAATAGCATCATGGCACTTTAAATGTATTGGTGGCCTTAGCCACGAAGAAACCCCTGCCCTCTGGCACCCCTTGAACTTTTGACAGCATTTCAAAGGGTCCCCAAATAACACAATACTGTATTGGCAGAACACTGTTTTCATTATTTATTTATTTATTTTAAATAAAACTGCACTATTTCAATTGAAAATATGGATGGACTGACGCAATAAGCTCACACCAACTCCAATTTCAAAACACCTCTGTTCCTTCACCTGGCCATATGGGTTGTCCCTCTCCTCCCCACCCCCGCACTTTTTTTCTGCATATCCTATATTTCTGATTCCATCCCATCCCCAATCTGTCACTTCATTTAACATACTTTATGCTCACACAGACAATTATGATAAATAATGAGACAAGATGGGGGGGGGGAGAGAGTCAGGCAGGGCAACCATGGAAGAGGAACATGGTTGCTAAGGGGTTGCGTGGCAACTGGGGAAGTGCATGTCTCCCTTGTTTGGTGAGATGTCTCTGGATGGGATGACTGGGAGGGTGGCGAAAGGGCCGCCTCTGGAGGGCAGGAAGCTGAGTACGCAATATGATCCAATTGGTGGTTTCTAAACATGGGACCACACCACTAATTTCAGATGTTTCCAAAAGTGCAAACTGGGGAGGGAGAGTGGACAGGAAGGTAGGAAGTGGATAGCGGCAGGAGCCATGGAAAACAACCACAGCGTGTAGGAAGGAGCATGACAGGGTACGTGGTAGGGATAAAGCAGAGCTTGGCGCAGGAAGCACATCCAATCTGCCACCTTGCAAAATCCACAGGTGGGCAACACCTTTGTTTCAGGGACGGAAAACCTGGTGTCCTCCAGCCATTGCTGGACTGCTGCTCCCATAACTCCTGACCGCTTGCCATGCTAGCAGGGGCTGATGGAGTCCAAGAACATCTAGAGAACACAAGTGCGGCAAAAAACAGCACAAAATGCCAGCAGCAGAAGATTCAGCACTCTCTCTCCTTAGACCAGGAAGGGAGCAGGGCAGGACTGGGGACCCTGATGTTGCTGGACTACAGCTCCCATAATTCCTGGCTATTGGCCATTCTGGCTGAGGCTTATGGGAGCTGGAGTCCAACGAGGACATCAGGTTTCCCCAACCCTGTAGCTGGGGAAGAAACTGCTTCCTAAGGATAATAAGTATTATTTTTATTTACATTTGTATACCGCCCTTCATCTGAAGATCACAAGGCGGTTCACAACATAAAAATACAAAATGAAATAACAAAATACATAATAAAACAAAAGCTTAAGAAACCCATGACCTGCCTCCCATAGGCACATTTAAAAGGCCACAGAATATTAATCAGCCGAACACCTGGCTGAAGAGGAACGTTTTCACCAGGTGCCTAAAGATATGAAATGAAGGCACCAGGTGAGCCCCATCAGCACATTTTATCAAGTGCAAACAAAAGTGTTATTCACACACTCACGCAAAACGTTGTTGTGAAATACATTTGGGAACAACATATACAGTACTAGTGTGGGAATCTGCAAGGCTTCAGGTTATACCAAACTCTTCCTTTTTGCCCAGCACAGAGTTCTGGGCTGTTGTATCCCAAGAGAGCTGATGGGAGCTATGGTCTAAAACATTTGGAAGGTGCCAGGTTGGTGAAAAGGTAAAGGTAAAGGGACCCCTGACCATTAGGTCCAGTCGTGACCGACTCTGGGGTTGCGCGCTCATCTCGCATTATTGGCCGAGGGAGCCGGCGTATAGCTTCCAGGTCATGTGGCCAGCATGACAAAGCCGCTTCTGGCAAACCAGAGCAGCACACGGAAACGCCGTTTACCTTCCCGCTGTAGCGGTTCCTATTTATCTACTTGCATTTTGACGTGCTTTCGAACTGCTAGGTTGGCAGGAGCTGGGACCAAGCAACGGGAGCTCACCCCGTCACAGGGATTCGAACCGCCGACCTTCTGATCAGCAAGCCCTAGGCTCAGTGGTTTAACCACAGCACCACCTGGGTCCCCTCTGATGGGAGCTATGGTCCAAAACATTTGGAAGGTGCCAGGTTGGTGAAGGTTGCATTAAAGCATCTTACCCAATTTTGTTGGCTCTTGCTGCCTACAGCTTTCAGTCTCAGGGGAGAATAGTTCCCAGCCCTGGCTGTTCATAACCTGGGAAATTCACTATGGACAACTGCTAAGTTACAGGCAAAACCAGCCTCCCCCCAGCGGGGGCTGATGGGACCTGTCATCCAGAACATCTGGAAGGCACCCAGCTGGGGGAAAGCTGGACACAGGCTGTGCCTCAAAGCTGCCTTGGGATGCAAACTTTTTTTCTAAAATAGGGGTCGAAAAATCCATCACTCACCATCCTCGCCTCTTTCCTGTTTGAAGCAGGGTGCCCTTTTGACCTCCAACATCAGCTGCCGACTGGGAGAAAAACGGAGGCCAACCCTGCCAGCGATTACCGGTCCGCTTTGCCTCCGGTTCCCTGGATAATGATGCCACCTAGTGGAGCAACCTTCTCTGCAACTCTTAATTGGAACGGGTGTTTTTCCATCTATCTCCTACGTTTGTAAGAGAGGCCACTTTTCTAAACTAGAGGTGAAACAGAGCCAATTTTCTGTTTTGGCATCGATGAGTTGTGTTTCAACAAAACTGTGTTATTGCTCAAAGGAAACACAGGAGCCAAGACTATTGGGTTCATCTATCTCAGCATTGTCTGCACTGACTGGCAGCAGCTCTCCAGGGTTTCAAGCAGGGATACATCACCAGTGGGCATCGAGCCCTGGGACCTTCTGCACACAAAGCAGATGCTCTGACATTGAGCTATGGCCCTCATGGGTAGGGCTAGGCAGGTCGGGTGGCCCACAAATGGTTACGGATGCTGCTTGTTTCTCTCCCTTTAAAAGGATACTATCATTTTCTACACCAAATGACACTTTATCCCAAAGCAAATGCATTTATTTATTTAAGGCATTTATGTACCAGAACAATTAGCATATCTAAGTGGTGGTTTTGGCATTAGGGGAGAAGTTAAGTGAGTTTTAAAAATGCAAATCTGCATTTCAATCACAGTTAACGGAAGTGGCTTTCATTTGGGTCCCCCCCCCCAATCTAACATCCCAGGAATACAGAAGCAGTTGGAAAGCATGGGATAGAGGTGGGAGGAAAAAATGTTAACTGCTTCACAATAGAAGTAATACACATAACCATCTAAAGACAATTAAGTCTGTGGTCTAAATTTATCTAGCTCAGTGGTTTTCAAACTTTTTTCCTCTGGGCCACATTTTCAGAATAAAAACTTGCTCACACGCCACCTATTTTTTTTTATTGATAAGAAGAACACTGGAAAACACAACTAGGATTGTCCCTAGTATCACTTGACCCTCTTGCTCTCATTTTGAAGAGATATCTATCCATATTCTGCAAATTATTATTATTATTATTTTATAATATACTATACCATACCTGTCAGAGGGTCGTCGTGGCTACTCTAGAGTAACTCCGCTTGAGTCCAGTTTGTCTTTATAGACTTTTATTGTGCAAGGTATTTACAGTGCAGAGACAGCTTAAAACATGACCTCTCATTCTGAATCAGAATCCGGCAATGGCGTACATCTGTTCTTACGCCAGCAAAGTAGTCGGGGCACCCCAAAACGCCTCCCCCTTGACCTGCGTCGCGGTGCTCTCCTTAACTCTTGCGCCGGAAGGAGCGATGCCCTCTCAGTCTCCTCCCTGTCAAGGCAGTGGAAGGGCTCTCCAGCATCCTTGAGCCCTTGCCTGCATCTCTCCTCCCCTGAGCTTTCCCATCGTTCCGCATGCTGGTTTCTCTCTCCCTCCGAGTCTTTCCCCTCCCCCGCTAGCTGCTTCAGACCCGCTGCTGCTCCCTGTGCTTGGCGAGGTGGACGTTAGGATGATGGGGGCTGGCTCCCTGTAGGAAGTCACCCTTACAATACCATACTGCACTGAAATGCCTTCATGTTTCTTTGGTTGTCCCTGAATCTTCACACCACACTTGCCATCCTCTCCTGCCACACTGTTTGAGAACCACTGATCTAGCTCCGTCACTGACTATAATCCCCATCAGCCCCAGCCACCACAGCTGTAGCTGCTGATGGGCTTTGTAGTCTAAAGCATCTGGAATGAAGACATTTGGTGAAGGCTGACCTAAGTAACACTCAAGAGGCAGACTTAACTAAACCATATTCAGAAGGAACCTTTTCACTCTCTGTTGTAAATGCTACCAATAAATAATTGTGGCCCAAAATGGCCATGCCAGCTGGGGTCAATGGGAGTTGTCATCAGAAGTATCTGGAGGGAACCAGGTTGGCGAATGCTGTCTCAAGCACTCATCTGTGAAACTCTATTAAGAGTGAATTATGACCCACAAATTAAATATAATTCTATTTATTTATTTTCAAATCCCTTGAATATATACGGTAACTTTTTAAAAAGCTCACTAGACTTCCACTGGTTCAGGAATTACATAAACCAAATCTAAATGCTACTGGATGGTGGAATAATGATATAACCCAGCAGCAACAATGATATAACCCAGCAGCTAACAGCATCAATGCAAACTAGATATCATAAATAAACTTTTGCCGGTCAATACTTGGAATTCCAGACATCAGACAGGGGCCCTTAATTTTCAGTATTTTTGCAATAGCATTCCAAGCATTATTTTAAAAAATGCACTGATATAAATAACTTTCTTTAAGCACACTGGAATTTAAAAAAACACAACAGTTGAGGGTCTTTGGTATCTCTAATGTTAAGTCTATTGCAACTTATTTTCTGTTGTAGTTGCATCAAAGAAGGAAGTAATACAGGCACATATGGAATCAGTAGAAACCAGAGAGAGAAAAACAAAGCAAAATAGGAGTAAAAATTTCCTGGTGCATAAAATTTCCATCTATCACTAATTGGGGAGTGTATGGTTGATTCTTAATCAGACTGGCTGTTGAAGTGTGGTTTTCTCCAATCTGGTGCGCTCCAGATGTTTTGGACTATTGATACCAGCTTGCACTGGCTAGGGCCGATGGGAGCTGTAGACCAAAACATCTGGAGGGCATCAGCTTGGGGAAGGCTGGCACAGGACACAGGGCCAGCATAAATACCCCCCCTCCCCTCTCTGATAAATCCAGCCTTTGTGACTTTAAAAATACTTGCATCTAGTGGCTGTACGTGGGGGCCCACATTATTATGGAAGACCCCATGGTACAAGCAAATTCCCAGCACATTGTAAACCATCCCAGAGAGAACAGTTCTAGCTTAGACTTCTCCCCAAGATGCACGCATTCTACACGCAAGGATTAAAAGAAAACAAAAATTTGTACAGAGAAGCATTCCATCCTGTCTTTTGGAAGTGGTCCAGGCCTGGATGCAGGTTGACCATCACCCCAGCGAGAATTAAGCCAGAATCAGGAACTTTTGAGTCTATTATCGTGGGCTTGCTTGCGGTTCAACACAAAAGCACTATGAGCACCACTGTCTCTTTGGTACCATTGAGCCACCCCTAGAAGACATTGGTGCCATTTGACCCCCCCCCCCAGGCCTTCAGTTATTTCTTGAAAAACTTCTTGTTGAGGAGGAAGATCAGGAGGTTGACGTTGATTCTGGCTTTGTCAAACATTTTCATGATGGCGACACCCTCATACTGGAGCTGGAGGAGGTCCTGAGAAAGAGCAGGTATGGAGATAGGAAAGTCAGCCACATTTAAGTGTGGTAGCATCGGCACTATGGAACTCCCTGCCTATTGATACAAGGCAGGCACCTTCATTTACTCTCTGGCTCCCGCTAAAAAAATTGTTTGTTTCAACAAGCCTACCCAGATGTTGTTGTGTGTTTTAGTCTGCTTTTTTTGTTTATTTGCTGATTTCAGTTTTTTAAAAAATGTTTTAAATTGCCTTGAGATTTAGAAGGCGAATTGCCTTGAGATTTAGAAGGCGAATAATAAATTAATTACAATAGCAATAAAGCACACTACTTTGAGCTCCTTGGAAATAAACATACCCATATATTCCGGTGTATAAGGCGACTGGGCGTATAAGAGGACCCCCTACTTTTCCAGTCAAAATATAGAGTTTGGGCTATACTCACCTTAATGAGTATATCCCAAACTTCCAACGCACACCAATTAATTTTTTTCTGTATCTCTTCCTCTCCCCGCTTTTTAAACACCAGTAAATGAAGCCAAAAGAGAGACATCAGTGCTTAAATGCACAGGTGTTTAAATGCAGGCATGCTAAGAACTACGGTAGCATTTTGAACTACCATAGATTTCATTCGGAGGGAGTGGAGGAGAGGTGGGGAGAGGGAGAAGGGGAGGGAGCCTGCTCCACTGGCACTCTGTTGTTCCAGGCACCGAAGCGAGGGGGGGGGAGAGAAAGAAAGGGGCTGCCGTTTTCTTTCCGTGCACGCTTTCTTTCTGTGCTTTTCTTTCCCCTCTTCCTGCAGGGAGGAAAGCTTCGCGCGTCCCCTCTTCCTGCACGGAAAGAAAGCGGCTGCTGCTTACATGCGAGTCAGCAGCTGCTGCTTTCTTTCCCTGCAGGGAGGAAGAAAGTGGCAGCCGCTTACACGGTCGCTGCATATGGCGGGGATGCGCCTGCGGGCCGCTTTTGAGCTCCCCCACCGTATGCGGTGACCGGAGAATCTTATACCCGGCGTATAAGACGACCCCCCCAACTTTTGAAAAGATTTTCCTGGGTTCAAAAGTCATCTTATACGCTAGAATATACGGTAAGAATGGAACTGCCCTCGTGGACCTAGAATGGCACACCGGCGATGCTAAAATTTGAGCTCTGCCAGCTCCTTACCTGGTAGTGGAGCTGAAACTTCTCCATGTCAACTCCCATAAATTTTGCCTTCACCTGGAACTTGCCAGCTTCACCACACGGGATTATTTCAAATATCACATTCCTGAGTCTGGGAAAAGAGGGAGGGGGGGGGAATGATGGCAATTTTAAAACCATAGGGGAGAAAGAGGGCAACTGGAGGTTAGGATCCTGGGATAATTCTTGGTACCAAGTGACAGCATCGAATGGTGGCTAGTGGTTTGGCTTTCAGCAGCGAACAAACTGAACTCAGCCACCAAATGGACTTGGGACGCGTAGTGGCTCTCGGGGGTGGGGGTGGGGATTTACAGAGAGAATCCAGGGATTGAACATGTGAGACTTTGCACGCACAACACATGCTCCGCCACTGAGCTAAAGCCCTTCCTTATGAAACAGAAACTCTGATTTCATGCAAGCTTGCCGGTTCGACCTTAGACGGCTCACACCAGCAGACCACGCGAAAGAGCCGGCAGCCAAGTTCAAAAACCAACACTCTGGGGAGAACCTAGTTACAAAAGCCTGAGAGCATGGAGAGAGGAGCTGTAGCTTCCATTGGATGGAACTGGAGAGGGCAGGAGGTGCCTGGACTTACTGGCTGGCTGGGAGGTCTTCAATCTCCAGCAAAACACCTTTCTCAAAGAGGCGGGCTGCCGTGTAATGCAAGGTTGCCTGTTTCTTGCTGGGCCTGTAAAAGAAAGGGACATGAATGGTGTTTGTAGACAGGGCCTTTTTAACAACCCTAATGGTCCCTTCCGACTCTGCCCATCTACTTGCCCTCTTTACTGAACTCAAGCTGAGCCAGAGAATGCCTCAACTGCTGGGGTAGCCCAGGGCTGGCCAGTCCTTTGAGGCCAGACGGTCACCCGCACACCCTTGGCCAACCCCTGGGGGGAGGTTCATGCAGGCCACCCCCCCACCCTCACATGCACTCTTTCTCACACATACAGGATTATAAAACTATAAAAACCATATGATAAAAGCAGTAGTAAAAATATACGAAGAAAACTCTCTGGCAAGGATATACCGTTGGACCTTAGCTCTCAAACGCCTTGGCTCCCGAATAAATCGGATCGAAACACGGAAGTGAGTGTTCTGGTTTTCGAAAGATTTTTGGAAGTTGAACACCTGGTGTGGCTTTCGGTTGGCTGCAGGATGCTCCTGCAGCCAATCGGAAGCCGTGCCTTGGTTTTTGAACCGTTTCGGGGGTTGAATGGACTCTGTTAGAGAACCAATGCATTCTGTTAGAGAACCAAGGTACAACTGTATACAGCAGGGGGAGGGGGAAAGTAACTTCAGGCCCAAGTGCCACAATTGGCCCCCCCAAACAGCTCTATCCAGCCCTAAGGATTCTCTCCAGCCACCCCCCCCCTAAAAAAACTCGGCCTGCTTTGAGCTCTCCGCTCAAGTGCTTTGGCCTGGCCTGAATGTGTGAGTGTAGGTAAAGGTAAAGGTAAAGGTACCCCTGACCATTAGGTCCAGTCGTGACCGACTCTGGGGTTGCGGCGCTCATCTCGCGTTACTGGCCAAGGGAGCCGGCGTACAGCTTCCAGGTCATGTGGCCAGCATGATAAAACCGTTTCTGGTGAACCAGAGCAGCACACGGAAACGCTATTTACCTTCCCGCTTGGAGCGGTTTCTATTTATCTACTTGCACTTTGACATGCTTTCAAACTGCTAGGTTGGGCAGAAGCTGGGACCGAGAAACGGGAGCTCACCCCGTCGCAGGGATTCGAACCGCCGACCTTCTGATCAGCAAGCCCTAGGCTCTGTGGTTTAACCCACAGCGCCACCTGCGTCCCCAGCATGAGCAATTGAATTCAGATGAAAAAGAGATTTATTCATTTCATTTTACTGATTAAATTTATATTGTGCCCTTCATCAGACGATTTCGGGGATTTTCACAGATATTTTTTTTTTTAAAAAGATGATAGAAAATGAAGGTGCCAAGAAGGACAGTGTGCCAATTACCTAAAAGCAAAATCTTTAAGGAAGCCCCATTGCAGTAGTCCAACATGGAGGTTAGCAGAGCATAGATACCCTTGGCCACACCACATTGTGCCAGGGACCTGAAGCAAGCGGAGAACAAGCCCTGAGCTATAGCCCGCGCGCACACAATTTCTGGTTCAGGTGCATCAGTTCCAAGCCTGAGATTAATACCAGGCTTACTTGTTTCTAACTGCCAGGTTGTCCAGGCACGTCCGGATGTACTGGTTGTAGTAGTCGACCTGCTCCTCAAAAAACACCCTCTTAGCGCTGAGGCTGTGCAGAGTCTGGCGCAGCTTGGCCAGCTCCGTCTTGCGGTGTTGTCGGTACTTCCTCTGGTTGCGGATGTCCTATGGGCGAGAAGGGCAGGGTATGTGTAAAGGAGATTTGGCCCAGCGTAAGCTGAGACCGTTGGAAGCATACAGAGCAATTATTTCTCCCCTCCCTGTTACGCTGCATTCATTGTCCTCCCAGTTCTGTTCCTTAATCCTCTTTCCTATCCTTGTTATTTTATAGCTGCCTTTGACGTAGTCAGTCCCATTGGCCCTTCTAGCTCAGTACTGTCTACACTGGCTGGCAGCAGCTCTCCAGGGTTTCAGGCAGGGAGTATTTCCAAGCAGTGTTAGAAACTAAGATATGAAGTCTAGGAGCTAATTGGCACCTTAAGCCGAGGTTATGGGCGCTGCAATGGAGTGCCTAGGTGCGCTTTCTTAAAAACAAGAATGGAAAGTTGAAAATGAATGAACTGCAGCTGAAATCTTATGTTCACTTTTCACATGGTCTAAGTCAGGCATCCCCAAACCTCCAGATGTTCTGGACTACAGTTCCCATCTTCCCCGACCACTGGTCCTGTTAGTTAGGGATCATGGGAGTTGTAAGCCAAAACATCTGGAGGGCCGCAGTTTGGGGGTGCCTGGTCTAAGTCCTCATCTGAAGACTGAAAAAAACAAAGCCATACTTTCCCTGCCTGCCCCCTAATATTCTTACGAGGGGCCCTTCTCAAGTCTTCAGAGAGTGACTGGAAGCGGGAAGGCAGAAAAAGGTCCTCCTTTTCTTCCAGCAGTGGCAAGTTTTAATCTGAAATATTAGGCTCAGTACTGTGCCCAGAGCTCAGAAACGGCTCGTGCTAATGAAATTCCCTGTCGCAAAACGCGCCTAGAACAATGGGAGTTTCGAACGCTGTTTCCAAGCCTCACTTGGAGATGCTGCAGGGAATTGAACCTGGGACTTTCAGCAAGAAAAGTAGATGTTTGCCCACCAAGCCAAAGCCCTTCCCCCAAAGTGAACTGTCCTGCTTTGTTGGCTAGAAAGAGATCCAGATGGTTTAGATTTAGACTACAACTCCCATCAGCCACAGCATTATATGGCTGTGCCGACAGGGGCTGATGGGACTTGCAGTCCCAAACAACTTGAGGGTACCAGGTAGGTGAAGGCAGATAGACAGCTATAGATCCATCCCAGCAATAAAAAATATTTTCCCCCTTGTGATGCATGGTACATTCTTCTCCATTCCCTGCTCATTGTCTCTTGTTCTTCCTGCCTTGAGAGCCCTGCATACCTTGGCCATCTCATTGATGATGTCCTGGTACTGGTTGGCAGAATCTACCATGCCCAGGCTCTCAAGGCGCCGCAGATTCTTGAGGATGATCCGCTGCTTCTCTGCTATTGAGAGGTGGCTGTTACTGACCAGAGTGTGGTTGCATCTCAACTTGTCTGGGACTTGGGCCCTTCTCTTCATAAGGTGGTGGTGGAGGGCTTCCTGGAGAGAAAGATAAGACTGGCTCGTGCTTTTCTACAAAAGGGAAAATATTTCACAGTAGACTAGAAGGTGGGAAGGGAGAGTGGTGCCTTTCCGATGTCCTGCATGACGGTGTTATAAGAATTTTGAGGTCATATATATATATATAATAATTGTTCATAAAACATGTACATGAATGTACAGAAACATGTCTGAAGCAGCACAGGAAAACAGGCCTGACTGACACCATTTTGACTCTCTCTGACCAGGTGTTCCTCTGCAAGGAAGAAGGGGGGTGGGGGGAACCTTCTCATTGTCTCAGGAATTAAAGTGATAATCCCTGGCATCCTGATACCTGACTGCCAGACAAAAGGGTGTGATTAACTTGGCTGGGAAACAGGGAAATGTAAATATCTCTCAATTTTGTTGATTAGGTTCTGGGGGCAGGGGGCAGGGTCCAGGGTGCTCAGATTACTGCCACCAGACCTCCCCTTTCATGATGTACCTATGATGAATCTAGGGAGGGGGGGTCTTGGGCTACACCCCTTCTGTGACATATGGATGATGCTTCTGGGGGGTGGGCTGAAACCAATTTCAAATCTCTTTTTAAGGGCAAGACATCTTTGTTTGGGGTTCCTTCCTTGTTCTCCTGTGTGAGAGGAAGGACCCTGTTGCAACAGCAAAAATAAAAGTGCCTTGCTTCGCACGTCCTGGTTTGGTCTCTGTTATTTGGTGGGCAGGAGACGCTTAAACTTTGTCTGCTTGCCAGGATACCTGGACTCTTCCTGGGTCAAGGATCCACTTAATTCTAGGGCCGTGTAGCTCTGCAAAATTTTTACAACAACGGGTTTTATTAGCTTTAAAGCTGCATCGATGGCCAATCATTACATGCTGAATTTCACTTACTAAGAGTGAGAAATGGTCTCATGATCATTCAGATAGCCTGGTACAAAAACAGTTTTTTCCTCCCCAACTGCATACACTCAAGATTTACTTGCAAATATTTATCCATCCAGAAATTGATTTTGTTTTTAACAACTTAAAAACCTTTTGGATGTGCCTTCCATTTTTCTGCAATACACACAGGCACCTATGTTGCAGAGTGGGCTTACCTGATCCTCTGATGCCTTCGTCTGCAGTATCTCCACAAGAGAATCACCAGGTTGGAACTGGATCACATCGACCAGCATCTGCTTAGTACTTTAAAAGATAGAAGAAGATAGTGATCCAGTTTTGATATCTGCAGAGAAAGGACATTTTCACTTGCCCCACCTCCCCCAAGCATTTCCCAGACCAATAGTGGGCGGGGGGGGGGGAGAGAGCTGGGCGGGGGAATCACACCTGGCAACCAATGCGCCCCTTTGGTTTCAGACAGTACATGGGCAGCCGAGTCTAAAAAGCTCGGGACACAAATTTTCACGGCCGTCTAGTGGCTTTGGTGGCTCATTTACCAGAGGTAATGTATTCAGCGTTAACTCTGGAAGTGTATACTTGATTCTGACCAAACTAAGCCACCTGATGATTTCATTTCATCTTGGCATTATTTTCAGCTCCCCTACCCCACCACAATAACTGTGCTTTAATGCAGGATAGTTGCTCTATCGTTCTAGTTGGAGATCTCTACTAAACCTCAGCAAACAGGAGTCGAGGGTCTGCTTTGCATGTCCAGGTTCAGTTGCTGGAATTTCGAGTTAAAACCACCATGGATATAAGAGCTGAAAAATATTCCTTTGGCTGAGCTGCTACCTATCAGGGTTGACCAGCCTCCGCCAATATCATACCCTCCAGATGTTTTGAACTGCAAGTTCCATCAGCCCCAGCCAACATGGCCTACATGCTGGACTACAGCTTTGCTAGCTGGAGTGAAGGGGAGTGGTGGTCCAAAACATCTAGACCAGGGGTCCCCAAACTACGGCCCGCGACAACCCCCGCCACCCGCTCTTATGGCGCGCAGCGCGGCGGCGCACTTCCAGATCGGAAAAAAGTGCCGAAAATCGTTTGTGTGCATGCGTATGGGCCTCTCCCAACCCAGAAGAGGTCATTTCCAGTGCACTTCCGGGTCGGGGGGAGGCCCATACGCATGCGCACAAACGATTTTCGGCAATTTTTCCGACCTGGAAGTGCGCCAGTAAGTGTGTGTGCGCATGCGCACGGGCGCGCACTCCCCTGCCCTCCGCGTGATTGACGCGGCGGGCACTGGCCCAAAGCCGGGTAAGTCTGGGGACCCCTGATCTAGACAACACTACCTTGGGCAAAGCCTGATGGTCAGTAGGGTTGCCAGACTCAATAGAGGACAGGACTTCTGTGCCTTTAATTGCCCTGCTCTCTTTTGAGTCTGGAAACCTTAAAGAGAAACCAGCAGACCCGTAGCTTGGAAATTAAACAAAGGGTCTTCTGGTTTCTCTTTAAGGTTTCCAGATTCAAAAGAGAGCAGGGCAATTAAAGGCACAGAAGTCCTGTCCTCTATTGAGTCTGGCAACCCTAATGGTCAGCAGTACTAAGCTTAATGGACAAATGAGCTGACTCAGTCTAAAGCATCTTCTTACATTCATAGCAAAATAGTATTGACAGGCACCTGGGCAAGGACATCTCTTCTTTAGACAAAATTTCACACTGGGTTGTTGGAACAAGAACCAGGATCTTAGGCATGGGATTTTGGCTCTAACCCTGTACAAACTTAGGCAGCTTCCTGGGAGCACCTAGATTATATATCAATTCACACGCCAACACAATTTTTCTGTTTGGGTGAGTTTGCTTGTGATTTTCTGCCAGTTATAAAAATGATAGTGATGCACTCACTCTGCCCTGTCTCTGACATTATTTAATATCCAAAAGGTTTTTAGGTCTTTAAATGTGGCCGTGTCCATTGTTTACTTTGTCACCTAGTGGTTGTTATTGATTGCAATTCTAACTACCGGTATTCTTCCTGTACGAGCCCAGAGTGGTTATGCATCATCATCCTTTTAAAAAAAGGCTTTTGCTATAATTGATACACCTAAAACTACAACTTTAAGATATAGAAACATCCTCATGTTGCCGAGTCCTCAGATAGGATTCGTATCCCAAAAGCCAGGGTAGGCCTGTTATGATGCAGTCATCCACCCACCTCAATAACAAGCTTTCCGTATCCTTTCCCCCCTCAATATTGGCCTCTGCCACATCAAATTTGTTGCCAAGGATGAGTGAAATTTCCGTCTTGGCGAGCTGAGTCAGAGTTTGCTCCGAAGTCCCACTGGCTCCATTTCCCACACTGTCGCCTGCAAATAATAATAAAACAAACATCAATAATATAAAATAAGAAAAATCAGAAGTACCACCAGCTATCTCGGCTTCAGATTAAACATCGGCATCTCCAAAACAATTCATAGCAATATAATCTAACTCTTTCCTTCTCGTCTTTTTTTGCTGCCAGTGCAAAAACAGAGCCACTTTATGTATCACGGAGCCATTCGTGTCACTCAAAAGAAATTTGATTTTCTACCAAGGCATTGCTGCTTCAGCATGTCAGCAAAGGTTTCAGAAATCTATCTTGGATTCCCATCTGAAGGACAGATCAACAGACAGTGAATAGCATTTTCCACCTGATATTAGCCACAAATACTACGAAAAAGAAATATTTTTACAAATGAAAAGTCACTCTTTACTCATGCATGCAAATGAATAGACAGGGGCCTCAATGTTCAGGAAGAGTTGTGGGTAAGCGTGCAGAGGATTGAACTATCCTTTATTCTTTTACTTCCCAACCAATCCTTATCAGTGATCTCTCCCCCTCCTATCACAGTGACTGTTCAAGATAGCACTTCTATTGCCAATACCCCCACATTCTTTGGAGTATTAACTGGGTTATCATTCTGGCAGCATGCATCTGATGAAATGGCCTATGATTCATGAAAATTCATGCCACAATAAATGTGTTAGTCTTTGTTGTTGTTGTTTAGTCGTTTAGTCGTGTCCGACTCTTCGTGACCCCATGGACCATAGCACGCCAGGCACTCCTGTCTTCCACTGCCTCCCGTAGTTTGGTCAAACTCATGTTCGTAGCTTCGAGAACACTGTCCAACCATCTTGTCCTCTGTCGTCCCCTTCTCCTAGTGCCCTCAATCTTTCCCAACATCAGGGTCTTTTCCAAGGATTCTTCTCTTCTCATGAGGTGGCCAAAGTATTGGAGCCTCAGCTTCACGATCTGTCCTTCCAGGGAGTCTGTCCTTCCAGGGAGTCTGTCCTTCCAGGGAGTGTTAGTCTTTAAGGCCCCACAAGTCACTCTTGTTGCTTTTCCTGCAAGAGAGACTAGCACAACTATCCCTCTGGAAAATGAAATTTGTCAAGTTGAAATTTGTGCTGTGCTTTACCCATTAGAGACTGGGTGGTGGGCAAGCCTCCAAGGTCTTCTAGAAGTTCGTGTAGAGGGTCTCGAGGATCAGGAGCCACAGAACGCTGGTGCTCCAGCAGCAACTATCAAATTACCGAAGGCAGAGAGATGGGAACAGAAAAAAGGCCATAAATGCATTGCTTGTTTATTTATGTGCATAACTATCTTAGGCTGCTTTTCTGCCAAAAAGCCATTCAAAGAAACATACAAGGACACCAGAATAAAATAAATACGTCAGAATGCTGAAAGCACCAGTCAATCAATAGAAATATAAAATGCTTGTTTAAAAACAGATGTAAGAATCCAATTTAAAAAGGAAACAGGAGTTAGAACAAAAATGGAACTGGGGAAGTGAAAGGAAAATTAATCAAGAAGAATAAGGTAACCAACTGAACTCATTGCCACAAGAGGGTGCTATGACAGCAAATACAAAAGTCTTCAATGGCACAGTTAATTACTAATATCCACCGAAAACAGCTCAGTGTGAACAAGTAAACCTGAAGGTTCCCAGAATGAAGACAACAGCTACATCATTCTTCCCCCAGTGCTGTTGTTACTGGGCTACCAGGCACTAAACTATGGTTTGGTTTAAGGTAATATCTGAATCCAGGATCATGGTTTAAGAATGGCAAATCAAGAACAATCAAATTGTGGCTCAGTCGGGTAGCACAGTAACATCAGAACCAGAAGAGGTTCCCACAGGTTTGAATGTTCCTTCTAAATCATGGTTTGGCTTAGTGCAGGGGTTCCCAACAAAATTTTCTCGAGGACCCCTCATCGAGCCGCTATTGTGACAAGGACCCCCATTAATTCCTAATCCTAAATCTTAATTAATTAATTCCTAATCCTAAATCTTTGTTTTGCAAAGAGGCAGCGCGCGCCAGGGAGGAGGGAGGGGAATGGAGAAGACAGGGTACCTGCGCAGCAGCGCACAAATGAAGCCGACGCGCGCAGAGCATCTTGGGGAGGTGAGCGTTAGTAGAATGCGCGCGCTGCCTCTTTGCAAAACAGTCGTGTTTGTAAAGCGCCACCTAACGGCATACAGCAGAACTACTGTCTCTATCTAATTCTAGTTTTGTGCTAGACTCTGCTCATGCAGGAAGCGGCCAAAACAAAAAATCTATTATCATACGAAATATATTTAATATATTTTTTATTCTAATAGCATCTTGCGGACCCCTCTGGCATAGCTCGCGGACCCCTGGGGGTCCGCGGACCACCTGTTGGGAACCACTGGCTTAGTGTTTTCTGTGAACTATTTGTTAATAACTTCATTGTGCAAAGTTTGGATCAGTGGTTCCCAAAGTGAGTGGTACCACCTACATACATCCCACCCATAAACCATCTTGTGGAAGGCCTACAAAAAGACAGAGAGAGAGAGAGCGCCCTGGCATAAAACAGACCTTTGGCCAGGTATATTATAGTGATTTAGAAAAGATACACTCAAGTTTCTTAAGAGGTATTCTGCCCCCCCCCCCAAGTTCCATCAAGTATGAGACGATGTGTGCAGAACTAGGTATACACGTGATGGAATATTGGGTATGGGCTACCACTATAAAATACTGGTTGCATTGCCATTTCCGTTGACAGCCTTCAAATCTGCTCTCTGACTTACTTAAGGACTCTTACAAATCCCGATGGTTCCAATTCTTACATAGCAAAATCAGATCTATTGGTATTCACTTTGAACTCTTGTATAATTCAAGTGCAATATATTTATCATAATATTCAAATCAGATTAAGGGACACTGAAAAACAAAACATCAAGTCAGCTGTAAAAAGAATTTGCTTCCCCAAGTTTTATCATTTAAATCCGACAGATAACAGGGCCACTTATATTTCAAAATTAATAATTCCAGTCCAACTTTTATGTTATCCCGACTGAACATTTTCCCCTCAACTTTTGTCAAGGACAGATATTGAAACATCCCCAGAAACGATAGACATAGTGGATATGTTTTGAATGTGCCGGACACAGTAGAACATATCCTTTTCTCCTGTCCATTGTACAACCAGCTACACAAACACGTGTGATATCTCCTTTTTTGGGTAGTCTAGCATCACGGCACAATGAAAATATCAGATTCTATCTGTCTGACATTAACCCGGAAGTAAATGCAAGGGTGGCTAAGTTTTTATCAATAGATAGAGTGGTGGATGGCACTATTTAGCAGGAAGAAACTCCAATAAAAATAATTGATATTACCTATTTTTACATGGCTGTTAATTTGTATATCTTTTAAAATTTTATTTATATGAATGTTTTATGATGGCCTATATTTGTAATTAATTGTAATTGTAATTTGTAATTGTAATTAGGGGACCCAGGTGGCGCTGTGGGCTAAACCACTGAGCCTAGGGCTTGCTGATCAGAAGGTTGGCGGTTCGAATACCCGCGACGGGGTGAGCTCCCGTTGCTTGGTCCCAGCTCCTGCCAACCTAGCAGTTCGAAAGCACATCAAAATGCAAGTAGATAAATAGGAACCGCTATAGCGGGAAGGTAAACGGTGTTTCCATGTGCTGCTCTGGTTTGCCAGAAGCGGCTTTGTCATGCTGGCCACATGACCTGGAAGCTATATGCCAGCTCCCTCGGCCAATAATGCGAGATGAGTGCGCAACCCCAGAGTCGGTCACGACTGGACCTCATGGTCAGGGGTCCCTTTACCTTTACATATTTGTAATGCCTAATAAAGGTTTGGCAAAGTAAGTAAATAAGTGAGTGAGTAAGTAAGTAAGTATAATTTCACCCCCTCACCTTATGTGTGTTAATTAGCTCTCCAACTGTTATGTAGACCACTGGCTTTGTGATGGCCACCATCTCTGAATACTTGTCGACATTAAACCTCTCTTCTGGTTCAGGGACAGAACAGGCAGCACTGATGAATCTTCTAGAAGGTGCAGAATGGAAAACCAAATCAAACCATGAAGGGTGTCCCCCTCCCTACACACTCATGCTGACATAGGGTTGTTTCCTTCAAGGCTAGGATGCGGGGGGGGGGGGGGGCTGACGCTCTCTGTGGTGCCTTTAATTCAATGCAGTCATGCACAAAAGTCCATACTTTTGATTCTTTCCTAGACTGACGTAACATTTTAGTGGCTTAACGTAAAGGTGGGAAGACTTGAGACTTGCAGGATCTAGTCTTTTCTTTTTCTAATCAACCAACCAACAAAACAAAACAAAAACCACGCAGCAGAGCAGCACAGGGATCAGGTGCCATGTCACTGACTGATACTCCCATTTTACAGATGGAAACGTAAAGGTCAAGAGAAAAGCAATTAGTACAAAGCTAGCCTGTGATGCTTTTGTACGTTCAATTTTAACTTCCAAATATCTTAAGGAAATTGATTAAGAACATAGGAAGCTACCTTACGTTGAGTCAGACCATTGGTCCATCTAGTGGGGATTGTCTGCACTGACTGGCAGCAGCTCTCCAGGGTTTCACGCAGGAGTCTCTCTCAGGCCGACCACTGGGGGCTGAATCTGGGACCCCACTCCACACACCTACAACTCTCTATCCTCCCTCCAGCCAAGCAAGAGACAGGATCACAGTTCAAGGGCACAGTCTAGTCAGGCAAAAGCACTCAAGGAGGGTGTGGAACAAGGGCTGTGGGAGCCCCAAGGGCCAAGCAGAGAGGTGCCCATTGTTTTCAGGCCTCATTCCACTCAGCAGTTCTTCGAACCAACCTGAATTTAAGGTGGGTTTCCTCTAGGTACTGGTTCACCACCCGCAAGTGGCTGTTTTCCCCTTCAAAGAGTTGGTTGGCAGCAGCGTGCTGCAAGACCTTCGCAATGGAGCCCAGGTTGCGCCTGTGGTCGGGGTGGAGCGCTACCCCAGCCGAGACGTCAACAATATCAAAGCCATCAGGGGCCACCACAGCCGGGTTCATGAAACGGTAGTAGAGCAGGTTCCCAACAACCTAGGAGAGGGGTTGGCCGACTGTGTTAAATATTTACAACTAAGCAGGGTCACCTTCATTAGAGCCCAACATTTTAAAGCTTGCATCCCAAGCAGAATTGAGAAACTGATAATGTAGTATTATAAATCTTAGACCCAAGTCCTACCCTCGAGAAGCCGAGGGCCAGAAGAATATAAAATGGCTAGTGTGGCAGACATCTTAAAGTCACTTCCTGGTGCGGCTGCAGCAAGAGTTTGGCCCACACTAAAGCGCCCCAGAAACCGCAACTCAAACTCTTGTCCCGCTGATTACGGCCACCCGTCCCTCAAGGCCATGAATACACCCACCTTGTAGATATCGTCCTCTGTAGAATTCGGAAACTTCTCTCGTAAGGATGTCTTCAAGACTTTGGCAATGTAGCGCATCCCATAACTAGAGGGGAGGGCAGAGGGAGGGCCGTTATAGTGAAAACTGTAGCTCATATTCCAATATACCATCATTTTCATAGGGATACAAGACCCTGATTTATCTCCTCAGTGCTTCTTCTGCACCTGGGGAGCTCAGATGAATTCTATGCTTTGAGTTTAAAGACAAACTCCACCACTAGGTTTACAGAAAGCATAGGGTTGTGAGGAGCAGGGAAGGGAGGAGAATCCCTGCAAGGTGAGGGGTGTAAAGGTGGTGGCTTATATGGCGCAGAAACTCAAGGAAGGGAAGCAGGCAAAGGCGGCTGGCTTTCTAAGATGGGATGGAAAGCTGGGCGGCCATCTTGTTTTTCCCTGTGATGACCGAGCAAAGTGAATCATAAAAACACACACGAAACAACAATAAATTCATACGGAATTTGGTCCACAGAAGACGTAATGGCCGAGAGGAACTTGTCCGTCACCACCAGGAGATTGCGGATGGAAATGTCCAACCTCCTCTGCACCTCAGGGTGACCCAGGGCTTGCTCAGGGCTGACATCGTACGGGAGATTGCTGTGGAAACACACAAATGCATTCCAGGCCTCATCCAAAACCAACCAACCACAAGAAAGACATGAGTTGAAAAGCCCCCTTTTTCAGGGTGGCAGATTAGACCTGGGAGCTCAAATCCCACACTAGGCCACAAAGCTCATCAGGGGACCTTGTAATTGTTGTAACCCACCCGCAATTCAACCACTTCCTTCCTCTGACCTCCCCCTCAGCCCGGGGAAGAGAAGGAGAGAACCCCTCAACCCCTCCTTCCCAAAATATCATTTGACTTTTGCAAGAAGATTTTATTTATTTATTTATTTATTTATTGAGACAAGTTCATGCACCTTTTAATCCAGGAGCTCTCTAAAGCGAGGTAAACCATAATATTATGGATAAAAAATGAAGTTAAAATCCACCAAACCTTCTGAAAAGCAAATATGTACATAAAGGATAACACAGATAAGACTCAGTCAAACTTCAAAACGAATTATATGCCTAGGCAGGCTTCTGAAATAAAACAGTTTTCGGCCTGCGGAATGTCTATGTTTGAAGAAGTTTTAAGTTAGATCACGCCATATTATGCTTCTGTCAATATTTACCTGTTCGTGAAGAGTCACATAGCTCAATGTTTTCTTTTTTTAATGAAGCCGAATTAAAAGATACAAAAACGCATACAGGCGTTCCTCCTGACCTTTTCTGCCCGCTCTGACACTCCGTCTGGTTGATCCACCCTCTGTAAATTTCCACCGGGCTGGTACGGATGCTCAGGGTCTTGTTCTGCAGGACCTCTTGCACGGGGCCCTCCAAGATCTGGCGCAAGGCATTCTGCCCACGGGCATTGCGGTAGAAGCTCACCACCAGGCGGATAACCGTCGGATTCCCCGTGAGGATGTCACGGATTTGATCGACTTTCGACCTGCAAGAATGCAGCATGGCAGGAGCAGTTGAGCTGCAATGCAACATGAGCACAGTACTCAAAGCACAAGCCTTTTCTGCGGTGGCTCCCCGTTTGTGGAATGCTTTTCCCAGGGAGTTTTGGCTGGCACTTTTATTATACAGTGGTACCTCGGTTTATGAGCACAATTGGTTCCGGAAGTCTGTTCATAAACTGAAGCGTTCATAAACTGAAGCGAACTTTCCCATTGAAAGTAATGGAAAGTGGATTAATCTGTTCCAGATGGTCCGCGGAGTACTTAAACTGAAGCGTTCATAAACTGAGGCGAACTTTCCCATTGAAAGTAATGGAAAGTGGATTAATCCGTTCCAGATGGGTCCGCAGAGTACTCAACCTGAAGTGTACTTAATCCGAAGCATGGGTGTAATTGGTTCCAGAAGTCTGTTCATAAACTGAAGCGAACTTTCCCATTGAAAGTAATGGAAAGTGAATTAATCCATTCCAGATGGGTCCGCGGCGTTCATAAACTGAAAATTCGTAAACCGAGGTGTTCATAAACCGAGGTTCCACTATACACCTTTAGGCACCAGGAGAAAATGTTCCTCTTTGGCCAATTTGCGTCCAATGCCCTTTTTACACCTGGGAAAAAAGATCTACTTTCGGAGCTAGTAAGAGAAACAAATTAGTCCGTCCCCCCCCCTCTATATTCCGGCACACTGGTGATCCGGGTGGGTTCCCAGGTTCCACCAGAGCAGTGACTCACTCCGAGACATACCAGGGAGCCTCCACAAAGGACAGGTCATTCTACTGCATATTCAGAGCAACAATAAACCAAACTAGGCCACTGCGAATGATGTGGAGATGTGGGCAGAGTGACAAGCCACTCGGAAATAACCAGTTAGAAGACAAAACCAGCACCTCATACAGAGTCCTCTCTTTATCATCGCTAGTTAAAAAGGGATCAGGTGACAGGATAAGACCCTTCTCTGCCTGGGATGCCAGAGAGCAGCTGCCAGTGAGGGCAGGGAATACTGGGACTAGATGGATCTGTGGTCTGACTCAAGTTCCTAGGAAAGGGAGGTTGACACCTTTACTAAGGCGATAATGCTGTTAGGAACCAGGACAAAGAAGGCAGAAGCCTTGAGGGGAGAAGGGAGAAAACTTAGGATCAAGGAACAGGATACTCGGAACAGGATACTCACTCAATCTCCTCTTGCAAGGCGCTTCTGAAGAGCTGGAGCAAGAGGTAGGCCTCCCTGGCGTTGGAGGCGTAATTGTACAGGGTGAAGACCACAGACTCCATGAACTTTGTGGACTTGTTCTGGGGCATCTGCATGATCAGCCGGGCCAAATAAACCGGGTGGGTCTGGGAGGAGAAACATTTTCATCAGCAAAAATCTGTTTAATCAACTAGTATTCAGAAGCGTTACTGCCTCTGACTGTGGAAGCCGATTGTGGCTAGTAGCCATAGAGAGCCTTCCCCTGCATAAGTTCAGTTCAGGGAGTTTTCTGCTGCTCCAGAAAAGCGGACACGGAGCAATGGATTCAAACTACAAAAAAGAAGATTCCACCTAAACATTAGGAAGAACTTCCTGACAGTAAGAGCTGTTCGACAGTGGAATTTGCTGCCAAGGAGTGTGGTGGAGCCTCCTTCTTTGGAGGTCTTTAAGCGGAGGCTTGGCAGCCATCTGTCAGGAATGCTTTGATGGTGTTTCCTGCTTGGCAGGGGGTTGGACTGGATGGCCCTTGTGGTCTCTTCCAACTCTATGATTCTATGATTCTCTTTGAAAGCCATCTAGGCTGCTGGCCATCGGTGCCTCCTGCGGGAGGGAGTTCCATAGTTTAACTATGAAGAAGTGCTTGGTGTAATGTAATGGAGAAGGGCTTTTCTCTACCGCGCAGCTCAGCAGTAGGAACCAATCTGTTGTCCCAGGCAGGGCAAACATGTACAGATTAAGTGAGGGTGAGACTTTCAAGCTCAAAACGATGTCCAAGGAAAACCAACCCTGCTGGGTAGTGCTGCCGTCACCCCCTGCAGTCATTCAAATCCTTAGTCAGGGGCATGATGGCTCTTGTGTTCGTGAATCCCAAGGATGCCTATAAACAAGCCTAATAGTTCACTCCTTGTTGTTGGAGCCCCAAGCCCACAAATTGCTCCGTAGCAGATAACCAAGCAATGAGAACAACAAAAGTTGACCTGAGAACAACAAAAGTTGCCAGATTCATCGAGGGTGCAATGCGACTAAGGGCTACCTTTTAAACGATAATCATAGTCATATGACTGATCCTTTTATCCCTGTTTTTTGTTTGTATTCTGTTGCTATGGCTGTCAGCTATGCAAATAAAGTTTATTAATTAAAGCAATGAGGTACCCGATTCAGGGCCAAAGCTCCCTTTTAACAGGCTGTACAAGGAAATAAAGGCAAATACTTTATTAAGGAGGTTGCAAAACATAAGCAAGAACCTTTTTATAATAAAGAAGACAGCTAACAGTGTAAAGACAGCTTTGGGAATTTGAGTACAGTACTATCACATCTTATATGGGGTTTCAGTTCCAAGGGTTCTGTGTATATGCAAAAACATGAATATTCAGAGCCTTGGCACTGCCCCCATGTGAGCATCCTGGGGCTTCTGGAGCTGGTGTGCAAGCAATGCAGGGAGTGTAAAAGCTCTCTTTGCCCCTGGTTGAACTTCCACAAGTTAAATGGGCATATGATGTGATCGCCCTGTACAGACCTAAAGCTAGCTTGCCTCACCCTATTAGCCACAGACCCCAATTGCTTTTGAGGTTGCTGTTTTGTTATTATTATCAGGTGGTACAAAATTTTTATGAAATTAAAAGAATAGAAAATACTACTTTTTGCCTTGGGTATTGCATAGGAAGACGCCAGCTGACCTGCAGTTGGTAGAAGAGGTGCTGATAAGCCTCCAGGATCTTCCGCTTCTCCCTGCTGAGGGACTTCAGCCCTTGCTCTTTGCTCCGGCCCATCAGATCAGAGAGTTGCTCCTTGTTCTTCTTTGTCAGCTTCTTGCAGTGAGAGACCACCTCCTGCCAAGGGGAAGAGTTGGCGACTGATAGACACACACAAAGCATTGCCCCTTGTTTGCAGAGCACCGACAACAAACGAACTCGCCTCTTTCTGAACTCAAACCTACATTTCCCTGGGATGGCACAGAAAAGAGGGCTGCGAACAGATCGGGGGGACAAGGTCATGGATTAAATGGCAACAGTTTATTTGTGAGGGGAAAAAGAATCAGAAGAAGCTGTACTATTAGCAGAACCTTAACTGGTCCACAGCACAAATTATCTGCCTGGAGGAGCAACAGACTGAGAAATCAATGCAACCTGTGAGAGAGGAAGCATTGAACATCTATCTGATTTTGGAAGCTCATGACCAAGATGGACTCTGGGACTTGGTCCGCCCAGTGAGAGAGGGCAGCCAGACCTCAGAAAGAAACAACCAAATTGAGGAGGGAGAAAAAACATTGGTTTGTGCCCCCCTAGTGAGAGTGGGGGGGGGACGCAAGCCAGACAGAAGATTGGTCACAACAGGGGACAGGGAAAATGAAGATGGGGGTGGGAGATTGGTTGAAGAATTAAAGCAACAGAAGGGGAAGAAGAATGAATGGGGTGGCTGGGAATGGTTAAGAGAGGGTGTGGGGTGAGAAAGGTATAAAAGCTAAATAAATGGATGGATTAAAAGGTTTGAAATTGGACAGTATAAAGAAGCTGGTCGGGGAAATGGGGAAACTGCTACCTGGGGGAGGGAGGGGGAGGGATTTAGGATTAAGACAAGAGATGTGATAGAATTTGAAATTAGGAAAAGATATATCTTTTTAGGGGAAAATTAAAGGCTAAGGGAAATTAATAGAAATAGTTAAAATTAAGATAGTTTGAAAATTATATAAATATGTTTAATATAGTGAAAGCTGTCAAATTAGATTTGGAATAGACTCGGGGAGGGAGGGACGGGGAAGTCGGAGATAAGATTGAAATAAGATATTGTTTAGATTTATTATTTTTCTTTTTTTCTCTTTTTTCCTTTTCTTTTTATATTGGATTTTTCTATTGTCTTTTTTGTAAAATATTTCAATAAACATTAATAAAACAAAAACAAAAACAAATTATCTGCCTGGAAACTAACCTGGCCACAGCAGAAGTGATATGTGGTTTCTCCAACATGGACTTTGCCAACCCGGTGCCCTCTAAAACACCAGATTGGCAAAGGCTACTCTAGAGCATGCCTTTGGGGGTCACAAAAGCCACCCCCAACAGAAAAGCAAGGGGCAGAAGGACTGAGTAAAGGAGGAAGTCCAGCATTGGAGGAGCCCAGGTGGCTGTTTAAGAGGTGGGTGGGTAGTGATTCTGCTTCTGAACGGGCGCCTAGCTTAGTTCCCATCCTTTGGTGGCCACTTGCCACTTTAGTTCACCCTAAATAAAATGTCCCAGCCCATAGATCTAAAATGCCGCCTGGAGCCCCAGCGAGGAGGGGGATAAATGGCGTGGGTGCCACTGCTCTGGCAGTGGTGGCTGCATGAAAAAAAAGGAAGGGGGAGCCACATTGGGGTGGGGGGCCACTGCAGGCACCGTGCCAAGGGCCCCTGACAATTGGCACCAGCCCTAGATCTGCTGCTCCCTTCTGACCTGGAGGGTGATCCTGTTCTTGACCAGTAATCCAATCTTGATATCCATGAGGTTGAGGTCGCTCTCCAGCTGCTGGTTGAAGCGGATTCCCCTCACCACAGTCTCCTGGAGATCCAGCAGCTCCAGTTCCTCCCAGTAGTCCCTCTGGCTGCGTTCTAGCAGGTGGGCAAAACGCCGGATGATGCTGAGTGGTGGCTTCCCACTGTGTACTAGCAAGAGAGGGGGGGCGGCTGGTTGGTTGGTTTCAGAGTAAGACCTTTTGTCCAAGTACATCACATGGAAGCAGGTTCTCCACATAGTTAGCTATGTGGAGAACCTGCTTTCATGTGACGTAAGACACTTAAAGGTAAAGGGGCCCCTGACCATGAGGTCCAATCGTGACCGACTCTGGGGTTGCGGCGCTCAACTTGCGTTATTGGCCGAGGGAGCCGGCGTACAGCTTCCAGGTCATGTGGCCAGCATGACTAAGCTGTTTCTGGCGAACCAGAGCAGCGCACGGAAACACCGTTTACCTTCCCGCTGGAGCGGTACCTATTTATCTACTTGCACTTTGACGTGCTTTCGAACTGCTAGGTTGGCAGGAGCTGGGACCAAGCAACGGGAGCTCACCCCGTCGCGGGGATTCGAACCGCCGACCTTCTGATCGGCAAGACACTTAGCTATGTACAAAAAGGCTGGAAGATGGTTAGAATACCGGTAACAACAAAAATATTGAAATGTGAAGCTTCCTTAGATCCAGTACTGAAGCCGCTGAACTACACACATTGTTCATCTGCTGAGCCAAACCAACATAAACACACACCGAATCCTGGCCAATTGAATAATATTCATTGGATCTTAGTCAAGGCTCAGTATGGACTTCCAAGGTTGTTTGGGAGCCAGGGAGAGGTTTGCTTGAAAATAATAATAATAACAACAACAGTAATAAATAACAAGATTGATATACTATTTATAAGAAATCTCAAGCAGTTTACACAAAGCAGTATGAAATAGTCATTTAAAAATAGCAATAAAACCAGAGTTTAACAATAGTAAATTACGAGGGTAAATGTTGAATATCAATAGATTTTAAAAACAAATGCCAAGAATAATATCACACGTCTGGGTAAGTAGAGAGTTTTGAAGCCATAGATAAAGACTCCCCCTTTGGAGCAGAATCCTGCCAATTTCCAATTTTAAAGTTATTACCTAAATGCAGACACCCTGGCCAAGCCTGTGCTAAGTTAGGATTTGATAAATTATGGTTTATTTGATCACCCAAAACAGGAGTGGGGAACAGGATCCGGCCAGCAGGCCTGATCCTGCACTTCCCCACCTCCCCCATTTTGTCAAGCGGCTGAGTCCCACCCATCTGGCAAAGACCTGGTGTCACCTTGAAGTCGCGGGAACCAACAAGCCCTGCTTTGTGCCGGGGTCAGCTGTACTACGCAGTTCTCAGTGGGTTAAATCTGTAGTGCAAGCAGCCTCAACAGAGCTTGCTATATGCTGACAGGTGCAGACAGGAAGCCCCTTTGCATTTCTTAAATTCAAGCTGAAGGTTCAAACGAAGAATTAGAAGAATTCATTTGCATCAAAAAGTTGATGCTTTTCTAATTGAAAAGGGGAATTAGGAGCAAACTTCTTCTGCTTTCTCATGTACCATCCGGTATGGGACAGGTGGGCACAATTGGCCCCAAACAGCCTGATGGAGCTAACTAGGGCTTCGAGCCCAAAGTTCACCCCCCGCTGTCCAAACCCTGCTCAGCGGTTTTGCTATGGTTTGTTTGCTGCCAACAAACCATTACCTGAAGCCATAGTTTCTTGTTCTCTTACAAACTTTGGTTTGCTTTAACCAGGCATCCCCAAACTGCGGCCCTCCAGATGTTTTGGCCTACAACTCCCATGATCCCTAGCTAACAGGGCCAGTGGTCAGGGAAGATGGGAATTGTAGTCCAAAACATCTGGAGGGCCGAAGTTTGGCGATGCCTGGCTTTAACTATGGCTTGGTGTTACATGTGCACTCAGCACAGCCATGGTTTTGTTTGACTGCCTCACCTCAGATGTTCACCAAGCTGCAAAGGCACAAGGCAAGAGCAGCTGCTGATAAGCCAAACCTTGGGGAAGGGGGGAAACCAAGCCATGGTACGTTCGATGGTCTGTTTTACAACTTGTGGCTAGCTCATGGTTTATAAACAAACCTCGGCTTAGTGCTACATGCCAATCAGGCCAGTTTGCAAACTCAGGTTGCATGAAACCCAGGTACTTACCCAACATCCTGTAATCTTCTCGTGCCTTGTTAGCTCGTACAAATGCCTGGATTTTGATTACAGCCTTGACCTGTTGAGGGGTGTCAAAAGAGGGAAAGTGGTTGGAATGAGGGAGCAGGGAAGGGGGACGAAAACATCCCAGTGGCAAACAGCAGTTTTGCAAAATCACAGTGGGCATATTTATTATTTAGTTCATGCATTTAAATCCCAACTTTTCCCCAAGTGGGGATTCAAGGCAGCTTTCAGTGTTTAAAAACTTTATTATAAAATACTCACCTGGCATCTGGCACCTTCGTTATGCATCTGTGGTGCCAGGTGAAAACATTCTTCTTCAACCAGGCCTTTGGCTGATTAATATTCCACAGCCTTTTAAATGTATTTGTGGGAGGAGGGATTATTGGTTTTGTTCTTGTTTTTAATTATGTACTTTGTGGTTTTATTCTGTATTTTTATGCTGTGAACTGCCCTGAGATCTTTGGATGAAGGGCAGTATACAAAATTTTAATAATAATAATACTGCCATAAAATAACAACAGCAACTATAATAATAACTATAATAACCACTACACCACCACTGACTATCTTGATTAGGCATCCCCAAACTGCGGCCCTCCAGAGGTTTTGGCCTACAACTCCCATGATCCCTAGCTAACAGGACTAGTGGTCAGGGAAGATGGGAATTGTAGTCCAAAACATCTGGAGGGCCAAAGTTTGGGGGTGCCTGATCTTGATGCACCTGGCTGACTATGGCTAAAAATGGGTTTGGTGTGACCCAGCAAGGCAATTTTACAGTGCTGTTGTGCACAGGTGTGTGTGTGGGGAGAACACAACCTACTCACATTCTTCCTGAAGTAGGCCAACCTCTGTCGATATCGTCTGCGTATTCGCCACATCCGTATCCAGGCTTGAATCTGAACACAGCAGAAGGAACAGCACAGGTGTGACAAGACCACTTTTGGCTGATGAGTCAAAGAAAGGCAACACCATCCCCCATCCAAAGTATCTCTCCCCTTAACCTGATTTATTTTAACAAATAAACATGGACAGGCATGCAACTGATCTGGTGGTTTATCATTTGTTTCATGGCCCATAAAATACTGGTGCTGGTGACAGCGAAAGGTGGGCTTTAAAGATAGGAATGAAATAAATACCTTGATGACAGCACCTGTGTTCTTCTGGAAATGCCGCAGCCTTTCCAGGTAACGCCTCCGTTGCTGGTACCCACGCCAGTAAGCCTGTGAGGAGACAGCATGGGAACTGGTTTAGGGCTGAAAAAAGCCCTGTTGAAAGAGGAGAGCGTAAAATATGGTCTGAAGCTCAACATAAAAAAACAACTAAGATCATGGCCACTGGTCCCGTCACCTCCCGGCAAATAGAAGGGGAAGAAATGGAGGCAGTGAGAGATTTTACTTTCTTGGGCTCCATGATCACTGCAGATGGTGACAGCAGTCCCGAAATTAAAAGACGCCTGCTTCTCGGGAGAAAAGCAATGACAAACCTAGACAGCATCTTAAAAAGCAGAGACATCACCTTGCCGACAAAGGTCCGTATAGTTAAAGCTATGGTTTTCCCAGTAGTGATGTATGGAAGTGAGAGCTGGACCATAAAGAAGCCTGATTGCCGAAGAATTAGTTACAGGTAGGTAGCTGTGTTGGTCTGAGTCGAAGCAAAATAAAAAAATTCCTTCAGTAGCACCTTAAAGACCAACTAAGTTGGTCAACACGAAACTAAAACCAACACGAAAGCTCATACCAAAACTTTAAGGTGCTACTGAAGGAATTTTTTTATTTTGCTGAAGAATTGATGCTTTTGAATTATGGTGCTGGAGGAGACTCTTGAGAGTCCCATGGACTGCAAGAAGATCAAACCTATCCATTCTGAAGGAAATCAGCCCTGAGTGCTCACTAGAAGGACAGATCCTAAAGCTGAGGCTCCAATACTCTGACCATCTCATGAGAAGAAAGGACTCCCTGGAAAAGACCCTGATGTTGGGAAAGATTGAGGGCACAAGGATAAGAGGACGACAGAGAACGAGGTGGTTGGACAGTGTTCTCGAAGCTACCAACATGAGTTTGACCAAACTGCGGGAGGCAGTGGAAGACAGGAGCGCCTGGCGTGCTCTGGTCCATGGGGTCACGAAGAGTCGGACACGACTAAACGACTAAACAACAACAATTTTCCTTTTGGCCCACCCAAACTAGTGGGGTATCGAGGCAGCAGAGATCCAGAGCAGGCCCCCAGACTGAAGGTCAGCCACCCTTGTGCCTGTCAGGTAATTCCCATGTTCCTGAGTCAGACTTCTTGTCCATAGAGCCCAGGAATGGCTGCGCTGACTGACAAAGACTCTCCAGTGCAGAGGGCGGCTTCAAAAGCCCTCCGACCTGAATCTTTAAATAATAATATTGATAAGCACTAGAAATCGAGCCCAGGGCATTCTGCATGCCGAGCAGGTGCTCTGCTGCTGAGCCATATCATTGCCACCACAGCACAGGTGTGAGCTCAAGGCAGAGATGAGATTCAAAGGTGGGATTTCTAATTATTTGCTACACCCACATCAGCTACCCCATCACAGGGGAAGAACAACTTTAAAGTACGATGTATGCCTGCAGCAAGAAGTTCTTTGGTCAGGGAATGGAAGACATGATGGGGCTTTAACCTCCCGTTGGGGTGCAAGAATATGTGGGCTCTGGTTATTGCAGAGAAAATAATTTACAAATCACGCCATTCTATGGGTAAGGAAGACCTGGAACATTTCTACGCCATTTGGTGGGGTTTCATTTCTTCCGTGTCAAATTCAGATATACAAAAACTCTCTTCTCCTACCAAATTGTGAAATTTGGCTTTTGTTGTATTTTGCTTCTTTTATTTTTCCGCATTGCTTGCTCTGGTTTTTTTGGAAAATACAAACTTCTGTACTGCTCCTATGCCTTGTGCGTAGCTTTGATTATGCTTTTTTGTACTTTTGATTTTATATATAAATTAAAACCTTCACTATTATTATCTGAAAAAAAGCAATACAAAGCCACAAAAATTACAGATTTTTTTTTGGGGGGGGCACAATAAAAAGGACAATTCTTAAAAAACTGGACTCAGGGCAGCTGCGTCCTCCTACCTGGATCTTGAGAGCAGCTGGCACCTGCTTGCACCACAAGCTCCGCTGGGTTGCAAACTCCTGCCGGGCCAGGAAGCCCCTCATCCGGGCCTGCAGCTGTACAACCAGCAAGGTGCTCGATTCCCACAGACGCTCCCGATCGTGGGCCGCTGTGACCTGGGCAACAGTGGACTGTAGGCACAGAGAGATGCATGGGGTCAGAAGAGCTTGGTTGTTGGATCAGGCCAAAGGGTCGAGCCCTCTGCTGGTCGAGCCCTCTGCTCTGAATCAGATGCGCCCCAATGAGAAGCCTGCTCTCCCCTCTTGCAATTCCCAGCAATTGGCATTCAGAGCTAGACTGCCCCTGGACATGGAGGTTCTACTATCCCTGTAGAGGCCAACTGGATTGGACCAAAGGCTTCTGCTGTTTATTTAGCATTACTTACACACACACACACACACACACACACACACACACACACACACAACACACAAACACACACAACACCAAACATACAGCTTGCTAGTAGGTCAAATCAGAAGGCTGCTATGGGGCTGGAGGGTGGGGCAAGGCAGCTGAAACAGCCACCTCCTGATGGCAAACCCAGACACCCCCCAAACAGCTCTCATCCCTCACAGTTGTCCTTCTGGCAGCAGCTCCCTTTTGAATTGGAGGATGGGGCACGGCAGGTGGGAAAAGCTGCCCCACCCGAGTGGCCAATACAGAGCCTCCCACTCCTCCGTTCTGCTTCCTAGCTCACAGGTACAAAGAGAGAGACCTGGATTTCCTCCCGGCTGAGATGCTCCGCATTGAGGGCACAGGGGCGAGGCTGGTCCCAGGAGCCTTCAAAGCTCTGCAGGCTGAAGTAATACTCTGCCCCATCCTTCAGCTTGTGCCGGACCCAAGGTAGTTTGGAGTTCCCTGCAGGTTGCATTTTTTAAAAAACGAAAAGAAAGTTGGAATTAAAGACCCCCACAGAGACACCATTGTAAGAAAGTGCAAGTTCTCAAATCCTTGAATTCAAGCGCAATGACCAAAAAAATGGGGGTGGGGTGGGGGGAGTGACACACATATCCCGCTTTACCTGGGACTTTTTTGGAAGCCATAAGAGCACTCAGCTGGGCCTGGTAGGAGACAGCACATTCCATCGCCACGCCGCAGATAGAGACATCCGGATTGCGCAGGACCCTGACTGTCTGTGCCGCGTTCCCTTCCTTGATGGCTTGATTGATGGCAGCGGTGCCAAGAGCCACTGTGGGACAGATGGCAAAGGCAAAAGATTTTGAAGCATTGGTCCAGGTTCGCCCTGCAGGGACTAGAAACCTGGCTACTTTAAAGTACTTATTGAAAACATTTCTCAAAAACCACCCTTCATAAAAAGATCCAGGGTAGTATACGAGCAGGACCCAACTCTCCCCACCGGTGATTCCAAGAAACTGGTATTCTGAGGCATACAGCAGGGGTAGGGAACATTTTTTGCTCCGAGGACCAGATCCTTTTCAGGACTGGCACCACATGCCGAATATCAATCAATATACTTTATTCGACCGATAGTCAGAAATAAAAAAAAACATTTCTCAATACAAAGATAAACATATAAAACTGAAGGCATCAGAGGGATACATAAAAATATAAAAATATAAAACTGAAGGCATCAGAGGGATACATAAATGGGGTATGACCGCGCTACTAAACCTCCTACAGATAACCCACATAAATGGGACCCCTCAAAACCGCTGAATCAAGGACATTCAGTCTAGCCGCAGTAATTAGTCTGCGGTATTCCACGTAGTGGATATCCGCCAGGTAACGGGCTGGTGCAGACCGATACACCTGCTCCCCTAAAAACATCCCAGATTTCACGCAGGCTATGTCCTCCTGTCTGGCGATATCCCCCAATCTCTGAGCGATCATCGCTTTAGCGCGGCTGTATGTCATGGACTCAATATAAAGGGAGGACAGACCGCACTTTTGCACTTCCTCTACCACTTCCCTTTCCCATGGAGATTTAAAATTATCCCTCAGACAGGCCGAATATGAAAGATGGGTGGGAGGTGCTAACCACATGTTATCATCACGATATCACACGACTGACAGGTAAGCAAAGTTGCCCACCTGTCAGAATCATACCCACGGCTTTTGCAAGCCTTCCCGTTTAAACCCAGTGTTTAAAAGAGGAGCATGGGGAGACTTGCAAAAGCGCCCGTTGAAACAGCCTGCACCTCCTCCTTCAAAGGGCGCTTTTGCAAAGTCCTTTAAGTTGCCTTTGCTTGCAAAACACACCTCTTTTTCTCTCTTCCCCTTCACACTTGAGCAAGTGGATATGGTATGGGGGGGGGACTTGTGGCAGACAGATTTAACCCATTGGCAGGCCAAGATTAGCCTGCAGACTGAAGGTTCCCCACCCCTGGGGGCATATGGCCTCTGACAAAGGAGGCTGAGCGTAGCCATCATGGCTAGTAGCCACTTGAAGTTATCTAATCTTCTTTAAAGGCCATCCACCTTGGTGGCTGTCATAACACCTTGTAGGAGCAAAATGTGAGTTTGCCCAGGCTTTCTTGCTCCTGAGTCTTCTCCCACCCCTTTGCTCAGGCCTCCTCATGGCACCCTAAATGGTAGCAGACAGGACCACCCTTAAGGTCCTGCTGTTCTAACTGAGCCAGGTAAGACCCAGATGGTGCCCATACTTCTCTTTGCAGCTTCAGTGTCGTGGTTAGCTTTGGAGACGCCCTCCTGGATTTCTTCCCACCACAGCATAGCTCCGGTGTCCCCTGCCATCTAAGGTAGAAAAGATAAAAATGATCACAGAATTGTCTCTCAGCCTTTGGACTAGGACCAGGGGGAAACATGGGTCACTTGACTCTGAAGTTCACTGAGTGTCTTTGAGTCACCCACTACTTTCTCTCAGCCTAGCCTAACTCACAGGACTGTTGCGAGAATAAAATAGGAGAGGGAAGAACACAAGCACACACACACTTCAGGAGATGGGAAGCCAAGCTCACTCTACCATGTCTGCTGTGACAGGCCAACCCCATCAGGCCTCCTCTCCCTTGACTGTTACCTGGGAGCAGTCATTCTATCAGTGGCAGAGATGGAAAGCAGATCTCACTCCATCACCTTTACCGAAAGCCCAGCCCAGCTGCATCAAACACCTCCTGGCCCTGAACTATGCCAGCTGGTCAATATAAGATCAACTCTTAAAGAACTGGTGCCTGAGTTTGATTCCCCCCCCCTCTTCCTTCTCTGTCCATTTTCCCTTGTGTTGTTTTAGATTGTAAGCCTGCAGGGGCAGGGACCGTCTACTTTCAATTGATTGTTAAGTAAGCCATTCTGGGAGCCTTCTTGGTTGAAGAGCAGGGTTACAGCCGCTCTAAATAAATAGTAATTCAGAGCTGCAAGTAGGAAGGCAAGACTTAGAGATGGAATTGCAAACATGCACAGCACCAGTCAAAAATACTGAAATACAACAAAAAACTACAGTACCTAACCCCCACCCCATGCCAGTTTATTCAGCCTAGTTTATGTGAATTCATAAACACACATTCTGAAGCCGTAATAGTCTCCATCAGGCTTCCGGAAATGAACCTCTACAATGAAGTCTCACAGTTCTGGAGAGCCAGAGAATTCTGTAAGAAGTTAGTGTGGTTGCCTACCCCACTGCCCTGGAACCTGAACTTCATTCCCCTCTTCCTTGCTCTCCTACCTGGGCCTTCTGCTTCCGCATGCGGGTCAAAACATCATGGTAACGCTTAGCAACAGGGAGAGTCACATCGCAGAGGCCGGAAGAAGGAAGCAGCAGGGCTCTGAGGGTTTTCTCTGGGCTGCTCTGCTCCAGAGCCTCGTTGATCAGTCGGACAGCAAGGATTTCTGGGGACGAAAAGGAGATTTCAGGAGAATCGGGAAAACGTCTTGACCAAGCTCAGTTCAAAGATGGAGTAGTCTATTGGCCAACATTCGACGTATTAAGCTCTGATCTATCTGATCTTTGGGCTTTCAATGTGCTTTTCCATGCCCTTTAAACCTGTCCCAGAGGACTTCCACCAGCACCACCGAGGGAATCTCTGGCTCTCCAGATGTTGCTAGACTGCAACCCTTTGGCTGAGTTGAGATAAAGCAGCCAGTGTACATAATTTGGAGGTGGTGGCAGTGCGGAAACTGGGGTTAAGCTGGGTGCTGTATGGAAAGCCTCTGAGGGCTGGGTTTAGGAACACAGGAAAGCTGCCTTATGCTGAGCCAGACCATCAGTTGTCCATGCTGGGCTCAACTGCATGCCACTCTAAACCATTGTTAAACTAAACTATGGTTTGAATGTGAACACACAACATGCTGGTGTACACTGCTGAAATCATGGGTGCTGTGCTCTAAAGCCTGCTCCTGCTGAGAAACAAACCATGGTTTGGCTTAGCATTACATCCGAATGCAGGCTTGTGATTCAGAGAGAAACAAACCATAGGGCCAGGGTTCAAATGCAGTGCTAAGTCAGACCATGGCTTCACTTTTGCTAGCAGCAGAGCGCCCGGGGGTTCAGCACCGTGTACTACTTTGCTGTGCATTCTCATTTAAACCATAGGTTAGCTTGTCTAAGTTTTAGTCCAACTACGGTTTAGAGTGTCATGCAAACCTGGCCACTGACTGTCAATGGCTTTCTATGGATTCAGGCTGGAGTCTTTTCCTAGCTAAACCTGAAGATACCGGGGATTGAATCTGGGACCTTCTGTATGCAAAGCAGATGCTCTACCACTGAGTTACACCCCTTCCCTAAAGGGCCTCCAGTTCCTATTTCACATTCACACCACTAAAACTAGAACTGAAAATGTTTTGAAAGGTGACTTACTATTATTTTCTTCTTGGGCGGAGGCATTCACACTATTCACAGAAGCCTGGATGTCGTTCCAGCTCAGGAAGTCAAACTTCGTGTCCTGAGATCGGTGCTTCCATTGTGACAAGTCGTCAAAATAACTGAGAAATTAAGAACAAAAAAAGCAAGAGGTCGTCTTTGCATCACCCCTTTGAGAAAAAAAAGCAGCTATTCCCCAGGTTTGTGCACATGGCAGGTAGTTTATAGGATGCGATTCTTTGGAGGTGCAGAAAGGAATATCAGGCATATCACTCTCAAGCTGCCTTGCTGTTTTTAAGGACAAGTTTCTGGTTGTGAAATTACAACTTACAACAATTACATAGTTATAATGATGATATTTATTAATACCCCAAGTCTCATGGCGACTTACAGATAAAATAACAGCTAAATAAAATGTACATTAAAGCCAGCATAAAACAAAACAGAGAAAACTCTATAACACATTCCTATTTTTCAAAAGGCAGGATTAACACATCCCACCCACTCAGGGAGGCCACAGATAATTACAAGCCAAAGGCCTGAGGGGAAATAAATGTTTCTGCCTGGTGCATAAAGGTAAGTAAGTAATGATGGCACCAGGTAAGCCTCCCTGGGGAGAATATTCCACAAATGGGGAGCCACCACTGAAAAGACCTGCTCTTGTTTTTCCACTCTCCTGACCTCCCATGGAGAGGGCACATGGAGAAGGGCCCCAGTTGATAGTGCTTGAAAGCTTGATGAATCAGTTTAGATGAATCAGAGTCACTGATTTAAAATCACCACCAAGATGAAAAAGCCAATTGAAATCAGTGACTTAAATAAGAATTTCCACATTCTGAGATTCGGAAAACATATGACACAAGCATTCAGACTAATATAGCAACTAGACAAAGCAGCAACAAGATGCAGCAGCGGGCAGCCAAATATAATGCTTATAGACAAAATGTAGAAACTGAATGCAAACCCGTATGCCTTCTGTTGCCTCTTATTGACCCACTCCACATGCAGTACTAAGCCACACCATGGTTTAGCATGAACACACAAGTTTCCAGAGAGGAGACTGAAGCCGTTTTACTCCATTTCCTTCCTGCTGTGCTACCTGGGGCTAAGCCACGGTTTGGCTTAGCGTGTTGTTTGAACCGGGGCTCGTGGTTTGTTTCACTCCAGTCAAACCGTGAGCTCAGTAAATATGTGTTCTGAATTGGATAGTGGTTGATAGATCTATGCTTTATTAACCATGGCAACTAAGAATAAAACCTCTATGCTCAAAGTACCTTTGAGTACCAGGGTCTTAGTGACAGATTGTGCTGGCTAAGATATTTAAAAGCCTGCAGATCTTCGGACCAGCCTGTGCCTGTCTGTACCTCAAGATCTACAAAGCTACAATTTCCAGAGTGGTTTAACAGTCAATCCCTCTTCCCAGGGAATTATGGGAATTGAAGCTCTGTGAGGGGAACTCTCAGCACCCTTGATAGACTAAAGCTCCCAGAATTCTTTGGGGGAAGCCAAAGCTGTTTACTGTGGTTATCAGAGTGCTGGGTATGGCAGGGGAACAGAGAAGAGATTTGGGGGAAAGTGGGTGTACCGCTGTGCATTGCTCTCCTCTATCTCTGACAGGCCCAAAGCAGGGCTGACCAGGCTCCTCCAGAAGCTGGAGGCGTCCCCGTCCTTGAGGGCCTGGTTGACCAGTGCCACTGCCGAAAGCATCTCCACAGCGACAAACAGCTCCTCTTGAACCAGCTTCCCCTGCAGAAAAAAAGGAGATTCACAAAGGATTAAGTGCAATAGTTTTCTTGTGGGTTTATTTCTTTTTAATGCTGTGTGTTTGCTGAAATTGTTTGGCAGGGGGATCCAGAAAAGGGAGCTGCCTGGGAAACTCAGGGCGCGATGGTCTCAGGGCTCCTGGGCTTTAGGAAGTTAAGGGGGGTCCACCAGGGAAATGAGCAAGCTGCTTTGATCTCGGGTGGGAGAAGGCTCATGGAAACTAGCCCTGCTTTTCCCAGCAATTTGTGAGCAGGCTGGATTGCAGAGTGCACTGGCTCAGAGCCTTTTTTAAAAAAGTACTGTATTTTTCCATGTATTGGACGAGGTTTTCGGACTCAAAAATCATGTCCAAAAACTGGGGTCGTTCAATACATGGATAGCAGCATGGCTGGGGGGGGGAGCTCCGTCCCACCAGCCATTCAGTTGGCGGGGGCATGGCTTCTCCAGATGCTGCAGCGAGCAGGGAGCGATCTGGGGGGGGGGTGGAGAAGCTACCCGATGTCGCTGCGCATGGGAAGCACTCCCTGGATCGTTTCCTGTGCATGGCGGCATCGGGGGAGGTTACGCTCCTGCAAACCAGATGGCTGGAGGGAGCGCAAATTCACCCGATGCCGCTGCGCGCTGGAAACGATCTAGGGAGTGTTTTTCTGCCAGCAGCTGCGTGGGGGGAGAGCCTCAACAACTTTGGGCCATCTCCCCTCCTTTTCTTTAAATTTAGTCCCCCAAAATGGGGGAGGGATCCTTATACAAGGGGGAGTCTTATAGACAGAAAAGTACGGTCATCACTTTGGCACATGCCAGGGCCCTTTCCAATTTGGGCTGCAAGCATGAGTGGGAGGGTGGTAGCAGCAATTACTGGACAGCAAAACTCAACTAGCAGCTCTGCAGGGCTGTTGTGAAAGGAAAGGCCCCTGGGGTTGCACTCACCTGTGGGTGCTGCTGCTGAAGGGCAGAAAGCTCTCGCTGATAGAGCCCCGCGGCAAAGAGGAAGACATCCGGCAGCTGAGCCTCAGGATCTGCCAAGGAGCGCGCCGTCTCCTCCGCTACCCCTTTCCGAATGGAGGCGTTGATACGGCTCACGGCCTGCGTCACTGTGCGTTTGTAGGGTGAGATAAGAACATAAGAACACCAGGACTGTTAAAACGGAAAGCGGTCAAACCATTGCAAGAGGTGTTGAAATTTGGGGAGGTTGGATCGTTACAATGGAATGGTCTCGGGGGTGGGATGCACATTTTTTATTCTTATTTATTTATGATTATTACTTTGTCACAATAAAAAAACTTTAAAAACACAAATTGGGTACAACCATATGAGTCTTGCAACGATCCTCACTGAAATCTAAACATTGAAAATATATGCAGCAAATTTCTCCCCCCTCTTCATATTCTTCCAGTGGAACTTTGCATCTTCTCTGACTGCAATGTCTAACGTATTTTCCTGCCACTAACCTGGCACAGGTAAAGTAATGGCTTTGCAGGTCCTCTGTTAACGCACCCCCTGTGATCAAAAGTGCCTTGTGAAGAGACAGTTTCAAGCAGTTGTCAAAGGGGCCAAACAGATGGTATGTATAACCAAGAATTGCAATGATAGAAGGGAGATTATTCGAGCTGCAGAGCCAATAATTCTGTCCACTTCCTGCCATAATGAGTACAGTGCTGGTCAGCTCCTTGGGGTATGTTGCAACTCTCTAGCACGCAGTGTTCATGGTTACTTGTATTCTGGCAAATCTTTGCAGTATGCAATAAACTTTTAATAATAATAATAATAAAGACCACCAGGAGAACCTACTCGATCATGTCAAGGGCCCATTCCTGCTCAGTACGTGACCCACAAAGGTGAGTTCAGATCTCTGGTAATGCATCTCAACTGGTGCTTGATGACAAAATCTGCTCCTAGGTGGGTAGCAAAACCAGGGCGGCTGATGAGCCCACAGCATCCCACAACTAGGCTGCCACACATGGTATACGCAGAGTATATCGGGTTCTTGAGTCATCCACCAACCACAGCTCAGTGACAGAGTACAGTGGAACCTCGGTTTACGAACACCTCGGTTTATGAATTTTTGGTTTATGAACGCCGCGGACCCATCTGGAACGGATTAATTCACTTTCCATTACTTTCAATGGGAAAGTTCGCTTCAGTTTATGAACGCTTCAGTTTATGAACAGACTTCCGGAACCAATTACACCCGTGCTTCGGGTTAAGTACGCTTCAGGTTGAGTACTCCGCGGACCCGTCTGGAACGGATTAATCCACTTTCCATTACATTCAATGGGAAAGTTCGCTTCAGTTTATGAACAGACTTCCAGAACCAATTACACCCATGCTTCGGGTTAAGTACGCTTCAGGTTGAGTACTCCGCGGACCTGTCTGGAATGGATTAAATCACTTTCCATTACTTTCAATGGGAAAGTTTGCTTCAGTTTATGAACACTTCAGTTTAAGTACTCCGCAGACCGTCTGGAACAGATTAATCCACTTTCCATTACTTTCAATGGGAAAGTTCGCTTCAGTTTATGAACGCTTCAGTTTATGAACAGACTTCCGGAACCAATTGTGTTCATAAACCGAGGTACCACTGTATCCCCCTTCCATGCATAACAACCCCACAGGCCTAAGGTTCATCACCACCCCATCCCTAAACAAATGAATACACTAATAATTATTCTGCATGTTACAAATAAAGTATAGGCCAGACAGCAAGTTCCCCCAGGAATGAATGGTTTCTGGCAATTTCCCAAGTGACACATATCCATCATTTGAGGCACAACATACAGAAGATTTCTGAATATGCCTAAACCCCCCAAGACTCACTCACTAGCCCTCAGTTCTAAGGGCAGATCTTCACTCACCAGCACGCTCTTGATCTCCTCTCTCGTTGGCCACGTAAAGCCCAGCTTGGATTTCCTCTTGTTCAAGCAAGTCCGCGTAGCCCAGCTCCTGAGAAAAAAGCGCAAAAGGATGGCTTGAATGCAAGCTAATAGGGAGTGTGATTGGCTGGAAAGAACAAGATTGGCTGGGGGAACTCACTGCAACTGGACAGTTTAAGGCATTGCACGGAAGCCCAACGGTAGTCTGGCCTCTGCAACGGAGTTAGAATGGTAACGAGAAAAAAGGCTCTTCCAACAGCCTTCGCCAACCTGGTGCCCTCCAGAGGTTTCCCACTACAACTCCCATCAGCCCCAGGTAGCCCAAAACCTCTGGAGGCCTCCAGGTTGGCAAAGGCTACCTTAGCAGAACATTTGAGCTAAAGTCCCCACTTGATTGTACTCCAGAAAGGGCTTCTTCCTTGAACGTGGAGAAGCAGCCTGCAAGCATCTTTAGAGATGTGCCCAGAACAAGATTGCTTCTGTCCTTGGGAACTGTCAGTCAGCGTCTTTGTACATAGCCAGAGGCCTTTACAATATATCAGATACAGAATTTCCAAAGCATTACATGAATTAAAGGAGAAACTTGTTATGGAAAGTCACAGGACCACTGTTAATAATCACGTATACCAGGGATAACAAAGCACTGAATTAAAATTGATAATACTTTATGAACCCTGCCTTGGGAATTGTGTCCAGTCATCGGGGGGGGGGGGGGCAAATAGTTCCGATTCACAAGTGCCCTTCTCCTCCTCCTCCTTCCCACCAAGCCAAATGAGCTTTACCAGAGCCTTCTGCTCCCGGTCAGTGCTCAGCTGATCCAAGTACCAGTCCGCATTCTCTCGCCGCAGGTTCCTCAAAGCCAGGGCAGGATCCTGCAAAGCGCAGTACAACCCCTGGGGGTCCTGTTCCTCAAGGGCATCGTCCACCAGCTCCAGAGCACCTTTCGCTGTATGTTTTCAGAAAATAAAAAGTAATCGCGAAGAGTGGTTATGTATCGAAAAGCAAATCGCTTCTCCCTCTTCTCAGGGCCATAGCGCAGTGGTACAGCACCTACCCTGCACCCATGCTTAGTCCCCGGGGCGGGGGGACGACCTCCTTTTTATAGGGTCTTTGCAGTGCTAATTTTTTAAAAAAGACCCCTACAATTGGCTGCCTCTCAGAATACAGGCAGTGGGTTACGTTCCAGGTCATCGTGCACGGAAGGCCATTTCCCCCTCTTCCGGTGCTGAACATGCGTGTGCATGGTCATGCGGGCATCAATCGCATGCAAATTGAGGGTTGCCTGCACAGGCCTTGGAGTACAATAAAGCTTCACCAGTCATGACAGAGATAGGGGTCCCAATTTGGAAGCTGGCATAGAGAAAGTGGATAGAGAAAAAGGTTTTCTCCCTCTGTCGCAACACTAGAACACATCCAACAAAGCTGAACATTGGAAGATTCAGGACAGACAAAGAAAGATTTTCTTTTCTTCCCATGGTGCACAGTTAATCTATGGAACGCGCTCCTGCAGGAGGCAGCGATGGTCACCAGCTTGGACGGCTTTAAAAGTGGATTAGTCAAATTCACGGAGAAGAAGGGTATCAATGGCGACTAGCCACAATGGCTCGGCCTCCACGATATGGGCTCTGAACAATAGTTGGGGAAGGATGGGGAACCTGCGACCGTCCCAAGGTCAAGGCTGCTGGGGAATTGTGGTCCAAAAACACCCCAAAGGCCACAGGTGAGACCATGCTGCTTTAGGGCAAATCATGCTTAAGCGCCATATCTAGACTGAACTGCTGAACTCCAAAGAGGTCGCCCTGAGTAGGGCAGAGAGGCCGCCGTTCTGCTTACCGTTTGCGTTGTTGATGCTGCTTTGTATCTCGGCCTGGGTCAGGCACCGATCATAAATGTCTTCGCCATCAGGGATTTCTTGTAGATGCTAAGCGTGCGGAAGAGAAAGGTGACACTTTTGGTTTCAATCTGTTGCCCTCCACGTTGTGCTGGCTAGGTCTGGTGGGAGTTGTAGTCCCAAATATCTGGAGAGCCCTAGGTTGGCAAAGTCTGTTTTAAGAGCATCTCTTCTAGCCAAGTATTCTGTGGGGCTCTAGATTTTGAACATTTATTGAATATATGTGTGTGTGTGTGTTTGTGTGTGTGTGTAAACTGGCCATGTCCGTTAGTATCCATGTTTCACCAAAACCACTTGACCAATCACGCTCAAATTTTGACACAATGCCGCAAGCAAGCCCATACCGTTTTCAAAGACAGGTGTCACACCTGGACCAGGTAAAACCCCAAACACCACGTGTTCCAGAACTCACAAATCAGACGAAAGTGCATTCTGGGAAAAGAATCAGGTTGCAAACCAGCGCACTCTAGCGGCGGCTACACTGGTACTACACCTATAGAACCTTCCCTCTCAACAGCACCTCAGCTGCCATTTACATGCTAGGCCGAAGCCTTTACAGACGAGGCCGAATGGAGTTCTGACTCGCCTGGGTGGGGGTTGGGGGGAGGAGGGGGCAGGATAGGTCAGGACACGGTGGGACCAGTCACAGGGATGAGCCGGGGGGGGAGGGGGTGTGATAAGTCATGGGACAGAACAGGCTGGGGATAATCACAGGGGAAACCTGGGGGAGGGGGGGAGGGGGCGGGATACGTCATGGATCGACACAGGGTGGGGGCAGTCACAGGGATTAGCCACGGCAACGCGTGGCAGGGCCAGCTAGTGTATATATTATTATTTTATTTAGTGATATTTTAATGATATTGTAAACAGCTCAGAGATTTCTTCGAAATATGGAGTGGTATACCAATGACCTACCAGTAAATAAAACCACCGCCACCACTTTCACTTTCACCACCACATTTATCCAAAATGCATCAGTGTGCCCACCTCCACCTCAGACAACCTTTGCTTACCTGGTTCTTCCCGTTCTTGGCTTTCTCTGCCTTCGCCTGGTAGAGAACTTCCTGGTAAATGGCCCCGAAGCCCTCCCGAAGGCTGGAGAGCATGGCATTGGGGTTGTGCAAGGCCAGGATGGTCTCCTCCACAACCCCCTTTTCCACTGCTTTGTTGATGGCCAGGACTGCGGCGTGGACTAGGGGGTGGGAATGAGAAAGGCAAAGTCCAGTGTTAGGCAGCCAAGACACAAACACCAGTCGCCCTCCGCCCCACAGTGACATAGCAGAGTTTCCATCTTGGAACCTGCTTTTCTTTTTAAAAAAAGTTTGAGTTTTTCAAAAACAGCAACATGAAAACAAGACAAACAATAAAGAAACAAAGAACAACAGCTGTGTGGAGCTCATTGTTGCAGTTGGAATAGAATAATCAGGAGGTTCAGTGCACTTTTGCAGACACCCCCACAGGATGGGGGAAGCCATGTTCCTTAAATGTGTGGTGTAAATGTGGCCTAATATGGTGACATGAGGGAGCCAGCAGTAAATCACACCGAGCAAGCTGGGGTTAACTCTTGATTGGCAAAACAGGATTTGCACAGGAGTGTCAGGCCTAATCCCATGAAGTGTCAGGTCTTGCTCCCATTAAGCAGTTGCTGAGGCTAAAGCTCCCCATCTCTCCACAGCTGGCTAATTCTCCTCCTCTCCAGGGTGTTTCCCAAGCAATTGGGAGACTTTGTCTGCTTCTTGCCTTTGCTCCTCCCACTTCATGCCTCTCCTGGTTCTGGGAGATCAGGGGGAGGGGAGCTTGTTGCAGCAGGAGGGGGAGACACCCATGCCTCTTCACCAGCCTGACACATCTCTGCCTCTTGGCCTCCCTCCTCTCCAGTCTCCACTTCTGTCTCCACTTCTGAACTCCTCTCTCCCACAGCCTCTTCCTGCTCCCTAAACCCTGTCACCTCTTCAGCTTCCAACACCTCCTTCCAGATTCCCATCACCAATCCCCAGGCTCTGAGCCTGCTTCTTTAGGGGGTTCCCCAGCTGGTTCCTCCCACCATTCCTCTGCTATCCCTCTGGGCCACCTGTTCTCTTGATTTCTCCCCTGCTGGTTCAGAGGAACAATTTCTTCCTTGCATTTTCTGGCACAGGGCAACAGGAACTCAGCTGGGTCAGACCCAAGGTTCACCTTGCCCAGTATCCTGTTTCCAACAGCACTTGGCTGCTTGCCTCTGAGAAGCCCGCAAGCAGGGCATGAAGGCAGGAGCTCTCCCTGGCACTTGGTACAGAGAGATATACTGCCCCTGAACATGGCGATTCCATTGGGTTCTCACAAATGGCCTCTCCTCCTCCACAAATGTTATCTACCTGCAGCCTCATCCACTGAGAGCTCATTAGCAAGGATCCCACCAATCTTGCTGAAGGATGGAAGCTGCAGACCATACTTCTCCAGCTCACGTTTCATGTGGTTTATTTCCTCCTCTAGGACAGGGAAAGAGAAAAGGTTCAATACGTCGCACTCAATTAGCAGCAGCCACAAAGAGCACAATTTCCAGGTGAACAGCGAACAAACGCAGGGTCAGCGGCTGTCTTCCACCTGCTCCATAACACACAAACTAAGTGTCAACAAGGGAAACCCCCAACTCTCCTCCTTACCTGTGAATTTGACTTTCCCATACAAATCCTGGATCTGGGGAGCCAGCCCAAGTTTAAAGAGGTATAAACTAGGAGGGAAGACACACACAAAAAAATCTGGATTTACTTGTGCACACACAAAGGACCCAAGAGACTCCAAAACATGCTCACAGCAACAGCAGCAGCAGCAACAGCAACAACAACAAAGGACCAACTTCCACTACTCTTGAGGAGCCACAAAAGACTTGTGCTGCAATCCATTGTGTGGGAGGGAGAACAGTCAGAATTCCAACCCCTGTATGAAGGTTCTCCCTCCTTACCTCAAAGCATGAATACAGTACACCACACGAGGCATGTTCTTTTTGTCATAGATGTCTGTTGTTTCAGGGTGAAAGATCTATTGAAAAACAGAAGCGGAATTTTTAAGGATTAACTTCAGAACACCCATCAGGGAAATGCCCTTTTTATTAGGGCAACCAAAATATCAGCAAAGATACCGTGGAAGCTTGATGAAGAGCGCTGGAGGACTCGAGAGGCTGCACTTTATTTTTTGCTGGTATTTAGGTTGGCATAAATTAAAAAAACCACTGCAATAGTATAGATTTTGGAATTATTTCATAGGGCCCAACACTTTACTATTCACAGGAGTAAGATGGGGGTGAGGAATTGGTCCCAGCTGGCGAACCAAACCCTTATCTCTGACAGCCTTCCATGAGTCAAATTTGACAGATCTTGACCTGCCCAACACCTGATGTCATATATGTACAACAGGTGTAGCGCAGGTGGGCATGACTTTGCCAAAATTGCCCACCTCTTGGGCCAAATGCGGAGACTCACCAGAACATAAGAATTGGCTGAATCGCGCCAACGGCCCATCTAGTCCAACATCCTATTCTCACAGTGGCCAACCAGATGCCCCAATGGGAAAACCATGCACAAGCGGCCTCTCCCCTACAGGGGTTTCCTGCAACTGGTATTTGGAAGCATTTACAGCATCCAACTGTGGAGGCAGAGCATAGCCATCTTGGCTAGTAGCCATTGGTAAAAACAAAACTGTGCCGTGATAACTCCCTGAAACGAGGTATAGGTAAGGTGAAAAAACTCAACTAATAATTCCATTGGTAGCTTTTCCTCCATGTATTTGTCTAATCCTCTTTTAAAGCCATCTAGGTTGATGGCCATCACTGTTACACAACAGTAATCTAATCGACACAGAGTCTTCTTTATAAACAGAATGAAACTTTACTCAAGAAAATAAACTTGTTCAGAAACAGCATAGTTAAAGAGCATACACAGAGTGCTCATAGCAGCTATCTGACTCTTCACAGAGGCACAGTCTTAGTTAGCGATTTACTAGAGTCCTGGAGGCACTCCTGGAGCCGTAGCTTTTCATAGCAACAACAGCACTATTCCATACACAACCCATACAGCTCTCTATAGCCTACAGCTGTCTGACTGAGGCCCATAGAGAGACTGGCTACTTTTCTAGGGAGAATGAGTCATCACCCAAGCCACAGTGACTTAGCAGTTTGCTGTTAAAAGTTAGCAATTAGCAGGCTTAGGCTTGAATGATTGTGTAGGCCTTACTGCTTCTTCTGCTCTCAGGAACCTTTGTCTCATGACAAACACTGCCTCCTGTGGGAGCGAGTTTCATAGGACTGTCTTTTATCTGCCTTGAATCTTCCAACATTCAGAGTCATTGGATGCCCATGAGTCCTAGTGTTACACGACAGAGGGACAAAACTCTATCCATGGCATGTGTAATTTTATAAACTTCTGTCATGTTGGGCTTGCAGCATAGCTGCCAAGTTTTTCCTTTTCTCGCGAGGAAGCCTATTCAGCATAAGGGAAAATCCCTTAAAATAAGGGATAACTTGGCAGCTATGGCTTGCAGACTGGAACTTCCCAGCTGCTGGGTTAACGCAACCTTTTTAGATACAGTAATACATCAGTTTAAGTCTGCTGAGGTTTGAGTACTTTCGGTTTGAGTACTCCACGGACCCGCGCATGCGCAGAAGCGATTTGGGTGGTGCGCGCATGCGCAGAAGCGCTCAATCAGTGCTTTGCGCACTATCGCCGCTCCGCTTAAGTACTTTTCGGGGAGCAATTGTGTACTTAAACCGAAGTACCAAGAGACTGGAAGGTGAATCCATTACCGTGGGTAATCCAATGTGGCTCATGGCATCCCGCCAGCGGTTGATGTTGTCTGTGTGTCGGAAGTGCAGCCCGCAGGCCTAGAATGAAGAAAAGAAGAAGCACTTCATTTGGGGCAGCCTGAGAACCAAAACCCAGGGCCATCTCTCTGCACTTTACTGTGTGCAGTGTTAGAAACTCAGATATATAATCTAATTGCCAAATGGCGCTTTAAACCTAGGCTGTGATCGCCACAATGGAATACAGTACCTAAGCACCGTTCCCCTTCTACCGGTGGGAATTATTATTATTCTTATTCTTATTAGTTACTATTTCAATTTCTATACCGCTTTATATTTTAAAGAACAAACCTCAAAACAGTTTACAACACATTAAAGCATCAGATAAAACAATCCGGAATAAAACTAATTCAAGCTTTAAGGAAAATGTTTCAGATCTTTCTGTAAGTGGCATTTTGCTTTCCCCAGTTGCCAGCCTGGCATCCAGAGATCTCCACATGGTCGCAATTGGACCTGTGCAAGTTGCGAAACATGCCTGGCACATGGCTAATTTTGACCACTGACTCTGTGGTATCTGATAGGACTGAAGACGGGATATTTACTGTGAGTTTGCTATTACTCACAGTTGCTGTGCGTTGCTCTGCCTTCTGAAATTTTGCCTGCTATAAGGAAAAGTGAACTGCAGCAGAACCACCAATCTCCATTAATGTATTTTACACGGTATGAGAGGTAAATAGCTACTTCCATGCCAACCTGCTCCCTTATTATTTTGATTACTGCAGCTTTTCGATGTTCGATTGTGATGCCTCTCATTTGAAAGTATTTTAGAATTTATGCCTCTGAAATAGATCAGATTTGTATGTTTGTGGACCCACCTTGTTTGCTGAATTTTTTATTCTGTTCCATTAATAATGGTTTTGTGTCTTTTGTAGCTGTAACTTTTAAAATAATGTTCTATCGCTGTAGCCTGCCCTGGGACTTTATGAAGGGTTGGACAAAAAAAAGCCTATAAAATAAAAATAAAGAAAAAGAGGGTCCACATTTTTGCTCTCTGGGGCAAGGGGTACACTGCCCTCCAGGAAGTATGACTGAGACCGAAGCTTGGAACTGCAGATGGGAGTGGAAGTCACAACCCCACCATTGCACATGGATCATTCCCTTCTTAGGTGTGTGTGTGTGTGTGTGTGTGTACGGTGTTGCATAACCAAGGCAGCTGGAGAACCTTGGACCGGGGGGGGGGGTTGCAACAATAACCCAACAAACCCACTACCCTTTCCATCTCCAACCTCAGAGCTGAGTGGTGGAGGATAGAGAGGACAAAGCAAGAGATTGCTCTGCTGCAGAGGTGCAGGAGGAGGAACTGAAGATACCGACAACTACATGACCCAACAGAGCCAGTGAAAAAACTGCAGGCTCCTGATCAAAATCAAAGCTAAAGCTGCCTGACGCAGAGTCGTCCCACCATCACTCAATCTAGCCCACTCTTCACCAATTTGGTGCCCTGCAGATGTTTTGGACTACAGTTCCCACCAGCCCCAGTGAGGCAAAATGGTCGTGAGCTGAGCATCAGCACTCACCTTGAAACGGGCCTGGTCAAGGTCATAAATCTTCCTCAAGGGACACACGTCAGGTGCAAAGAAATGACCCAACTTGGCTAGAGTGACCCCATTCCGCAAACTCTCCTCCAGTTCGGTTGGTGAGGCCAGATCCTCCTTCAAGCAGCCCTCCATCCAGCTGAAATATGCAGAGAGCAATGGAAAGGATGCCTTTTGTTTCCCCGGCACACATGCCCAGAGGTGGCCTGATTTATTCAATGGCTGTCCCCTTGTGCCTTCAAAAGCCATTCCGGGGTCCTTCCAGACCCCACCCCATGCCCCCCAAGCAATAGTGGTAGAAGAACATAAGGAGAGCTCTTCTGGATTAGACCAATGCAGGCCCACCCAGTCTAGTGTGCCTTGTCCTACAGGGTACGGCAGACCTGGGTTCAAATCCCCACTTGACCACAAAGCTCCCCCAGTGACCTGATCTAGGCCCTCTTAGACGCTCACCCGACCACAAGCACCCTCACCGTTTGGCTTCTTCTAGATGACAGAGATACTGGTAGGCGATGTTCTGGTGCCTCTTCTCATCCATTTCATCCGCTGTAAGGCGCTCATCTGAGGAAAGCAAGCAAAACTCCTATTAGCACACTCAGTTCAAACTGAGGTTTTCAGAGATCTGACTGGCGTCGATTGGTGACGTATGATCAATCTCACAGCAGCCTCTGGTTGCTACTTTGCCCCTGGAATCAATTCAAGGAGCTGGTCTTGGCCATTGGATCCCTTCCAGTCAGGATTCAGGCCTCATCATGGGACTGAAACTGCCTTGGTCGCACTGGTTGATGATCTCCGGCGGGCTAGGGACAAAGGTGAGAGTTGTTTCCTAGTCCTGCTGGATCTCTCAGCGGCCTTTGACACCATCGACCATAACATCCTTCTGGACCGTCTAGAGCAGTGGTCCTCAACCCCCGGGCCACGGACCGGTACCAGTCCGTGGATCAATTGGTACCAGGCTGCCCAAGGAACATTTAAATACAATTAAATTAAAATTATTAAATCAAAACAATCTAAATAAAATATAAACAATCAACGTCCCCCCCCCTCAGCGGGCCGCGGTAAAATTATCAAACGTTGACTGGTCCGCGGCGATAAAAAGGTTGGGGAGCACTGGTCTAGAGGGGTTGGGAGCTGGGGGCACTGTCATACAGTGGTTCCGCTCCTTCCTCCTGGGCCGTGTTCAGAAAGTGGTGTGGGGGGGTGAGTGTTTGGACCCCTGGGCTCTCACTTGTGGGGTGCCTCAGGGCTCTGTCCTCTCCCCCATGCTTTTTAACATCTACATGCAGCTGCTGGGAGAGATCATCAGGGGGTTTGGGCTGGGTGTTCATCAGTATGCAGATGATACCCAGCTCTACCTCTCTTTCAAATCAGAACCAGTGAAGGCAGTGAAGGTCCTGTGTGAGTGCCTGGAGGCAGTTGGAGGATGGATGGCGGCTAACAGATTGAGGTTGAATCCTGACAAGACAGAAGTACTGTTTGTGGGGGACAGGAGGTGGGCAGGTGTGGAGGATTCCCTGGTCCTGAATGAGGTAACTGTGCCCCTGAAGGACCAGGTGTGCAGCCTGTGAGTCATTCTGGACTCACAGCTGTCCATGGAGGCACAGGTCAATTCTGTGCCCAGGGCAGCTGTCTATCAGCTCCATCTGGTACGCAGGCTGAGACCCTACTTGCCTGCGGACTGCCTCACCAGAGTGGTGCATGCTCTGGTTATCTCCTGCTTGGACTACTGCAATGTGCTCTATGTGGGGCTACCTTTGAAGGTGACCCGGAAACTACAACTAATCCAGAATGCGGCAGCTAAACTGGTGACTGGGAGCGGCCGCCGAGACCACATAAGACCGGTCTTGAAAGATCTACATTGGCTCCCAGTACGTTTCCGAGCACAATTCAAAGTGTTGGTGCTGACCTTTAAAGCCCTAAATGGCCTCGGTCCAGTATACCTGAAGGAGTGTCTCCACCCCCATCGTTCTGCCCGGACACTGAGGTCCACTACCGAGGGCATTCTGGTGGTTCCCTCGTTGCGAGAAGCCAAGTTGCAGGGAACCAGGCAGAGGGCCTTCTCGGTGGTGGCGCCTGCCCTGTGGACCACCCTCCCATCAGATGTCAAAGAGAAAAACAGCTACCAGATCTTTAGAAGACATCTGAGGGCAGCCCTGTTTAGGGAGGCTTTTAATGTTTAATAGATTATTTTATTTCATTTTTCTGTTGGAAGCCGCCCAGAGTGGCTGGGGAAACCCAGCCAGATGGGCGGGGTATAAATAATAAATTGTTATTATTATTATTATTATTATTATTAGCTGTAAAGGGCTTAGAATCTCTCTCTCTCTCTATATATATATATATATATATGATTCTTACATTTCATAACATCATACATGCATAAAGTAGAATATCCCACACTGACACAAAAAATAAACATAATAAACATTTGTTTAGGAGGCAATAAACAGTGTATGCTGCTAACCGCAAAGTTGTATACTGTGAAGGGAGTCCTGTTTTCATTTTTAGCCATGTGCATAACAGAGCTGCACCAGTCAGCTGTAAAACAGTTTTTTATGCTTCAAACTTTATGCCAATTTTATTTTAATAGTTTCAACAAGTGCTATTTGCCAGATTTTATTGTACCTATTTTTTTCAAAGAAGCACCCTCCAGGCTTTTCCAGCACCGTACCTCATTATTACTAACCAGACTGCCAGTAAAAGATAACTTAGTATTATCTCCCATGAAAAGATTTGAGCCTAACCAGCTCTGGACATTTTAGAGTTGTTTAGAGAATGTCTCAAGAAACAGCTTCCTCCCCACCAACTTTGAGCCTAGCTGTGCTCTAACAGCAACACTATATACAGCCTCTGTCCTGTTGGCATACAAAGCAAATGCAGTTCTGGAGAAGGTAGGAAATCATTCCTCCAAAATGGAAAGGAGCCCATGAAAAGAAAAAGAAAGAAAACAGAAGCATAGGTCAAACAGCTCCAGTCAGTGTTATGACTCACTCACTTCAAACTGTATCCTTGCTGCCAAACTGGCAAGGCATTTCACAGGCACTCACTTCATTCCTAACGGTTCTTTCTTTCGAAACATGTAAACAGATATTTTGCAAGGCAGGAGGGGTATGTGTGGTGTGTCTGTGTGCTTACCCTCTCTCTCTCACACACACACCCTGCTGCTTTAAGAGGAAAGTTAACAAAACATTGCTTCATAGGCAGTTGGGTGAGAGTGGATAAATATCAATGGAAGAATTGCCTGATAGGATCACATCCAACATCCATTTCGTCTGGCATCCTTTCCTACAGTGGCCAAACTATGCACTGTGTCTCCCCCCCCCTTCCAAAAGAAAAGAAAGAGAGAGAACCCTGCCTGAATTGCTGCCAATCAGAGTAGACAATACTAGCTAAATGGACCATTGGTCTGACTCAGTATAAGGTAGCTTCATATTATTTATTATGATAATTATGCTCAATTAAGGTAAGCAACTAATTCCTCTGAGTACACAGCAAAGTTATTTGCCTTTCTGCTGGTCCACAGACAGAGGTTTTGTGGTGAGGGGGACCAAGGAGTCCACAGGTCAAAATCAACAGCCCAAAATTTCAATATGGGGAGCTAAACAGGTTTTAACAGCTGCTTAATTTTATTAAGGGCTGATTTTACAATAAAAATAAACTTCCATTCTTATCCACCCTTTGTAAGAGAAATGAAGAAAAATCTGCAAATGGTGGAATGCAAAGTATTTTGAGATGCAGATGGCTGCACACGCTAACTTGGCAGTAAGTCCCATTGAACAAAACGGAGCTTACTTCCAAGTACCGTAGATATGCCTGGATAGAATGACATGGTAAGTATGTTGCACCTGGAACAGGGACATATCCCTGTGGCTCCCCCAGAACTGCCTTAGGCACATTTACTCAGAAGTAAAGCCTGCACCTCCTCCCTGTCACAGGGAGACTTTGTAGACGACCTTTTTTAATTAGGCTGAGTGTTGCAGCCATGAGGTCAAACTTAGGGGCTCAGGTCCAAGATAGAGATTTCAGGTTAAATAAGTCCCCCCCTTGCTCCTTGCCCTCCCCCTTTTATGTAATATTTCGTCCGATAAATAGCTCTGGGCAGATTGAAAGCTCGCCACGTTTCGGTGGATCCCAGCCACAAAGGTGTGCTCGAACTGTGGATCTCGTTTGCTTGTCTTCAATTAATAGAATCATAGTTATTATTTCATAATTACTTCAAATAGTGCATACGATTGCACCTAAATCACTCACCAGGGATGCAAAAGGGGGAAAAGCGACATAATTTTTTTTTAAGCGACATAATTTGAAATGCAGAAAGACAGATAGAAAGATATCTGTGCTGCATTCCCCTCCCCGGATCCCCCACCTTCGACTCTCTGGGCTTGTGCGCCCGACCCCCGCGAGCCCAGCCCAGCCCAATCCAACTCCGACGGGCAACTCACAAGTGGGTCGGGCCCGCCCGCACCCCGCGCGCTGGTGAGTCTGCTCCATCTCCGGCGGCTCCGCTTCCTCTGGGGGAGCCAAGCAAGCTCTGCGCTGGAAGTTTGAATCTCCCGCCGCCTCCCTTCTCTTTCCAGCTGAGGCCGCCGCGGAGGATCCTGGGACTTGTAGTTTCCTTGGTGAGCCCAGCCAAGGCCGGAGCATTGCGGGATGCTCGGGAAACAAGGAGGAGCAAAGGCTGTTCGAGCTCCCCAGTTTCCAGAAACCAGGGATGGGAAACCCGCTGCGGGGTTCCAACAGCTGCTGGACTGCAACTCCCATCATCCCTACCCATTGGGCATGCTGGCTGGGGCTGATGGGAGCTGCAGTCCTCAAATTATCTCCGGAGGACCACCTAAGGCGCAGCAAGACTCTTGTTGCTTGTTTGTCAGAGACAAACGGATTTATGGGCGTCCTTTTGCTACACTCACGAGTATTTCTTGCAGTGTTTTCAGTTCCTTTGCGCGCATAATCGTGCTTGGTGTTTTCAAATGGGCTGATTAAAGAGAGAGGTTCGCCAAATAGTCAAGCGTGCTTGAGAAGAAGTAAAAACGGCAATCCATCTCCCAGTTTCAAAAATCTCTTTAATATCTGGTATATTCGCTAAGGTGTGAACAAAATGTTAAACTGAAAAAACAACAACAGATACTTCACTTTGATCTCAGCCACGAGATCGAGAAGCGATATACCCTCCTTGGAACAAATGCCCAGTGCCGGTGCATTCTAGCCTAGGTTTCTGAGGGCATGACTGCAGGTTCAAGTGCTCACTGCCACAGCCGGGATTACCTGCTTTACTATCCCTGCACAAACACAGCTCTTCCGTCCCCTCCGCGAGAACAGCCTTCTGCTGGATTATTTTAATCCAGGGCTGGGCAACCTAAGGCCCGTGGGCCAGATGCAGCCCAATCACCTTCTCAATGCGGCCCGTGGACGGTCCGGGAATTGGCGTGTTTTTACATGAGTAGAATGTGTCCTTTTATTTAAAATGCATCTCTGGGTTATTTGTGGGGCATAGGAATTCTTTCATATTTTTTTCCAAAATATAGTCCGGATGGTGGACCGGCCCACGGCTGAAAAAGGTTGCTGCCCCTGTTTTAATCATAAATTTAGGGACCCTCTGCGCCTCGTTCATTTCAAAGAATCATATACAGTAATTGTAGGATTACAAGGGACTTCGCAGATTGGTCTGTGGTTTGCACAAATCATATTTGCATAAACTTTACATGAATCGCACAAAAACCCTTTCCTAGAATCCTGTGTCAAATCTTTTGAGCATCGCTGGCATGGGCGTAGCCAGGATTTATGTTGTGGGGGGGGGAGGACTTTTGTTTTGTTAGTGGGAGGGCAGAGCTATCTGCCACTCAATTGGTCAGTTAGTTAAGTATTTTTAGGTACAGTATTTACTTGATTTAGAGGGGGCAACTGCTCCCACCTGGCTACACCCATGATTGCTGGTACAGTGGTACCTCGGGTTACAGACGCTTCAGGTTACAGATGCTTCAGGTTACAGACTCCGCTAACCCAGAAATAGTACCTCGGGTTAAGAACTGTGCTTCAGGGTGGTGTTTCAGGTTAAGAACAGTTGCAGGTTAAGAACGGACCTCCAGAACGAATTAGATTCTTAAGCTAAAGTAGCACTGTAGTTTTTGTTAGGAGGTGCTTTGCAAAAAGTTTACCTCCTAAGTCCAGATGGAAACAAATGTGGGCACATTGCTATCCAGTTCCTCTCCCTGGGACTCCAAAACACAAACACCTGACTTCAGTCCCACACCTGGGGGTACCAAGGCAGAGCACCACACACACACCAAAAAAGAAAAAAGAAAGATGTAGTAATAGGCTGTCATGGGCGGCAGGTGGCGCTGTGGGTTAAACCACAGAGCCTAGGACTTGCCGATCAGAAGGTCGTCCCTGCTCCTGCCAACCTAGCAGTTCGAAAGCACTTCAAAGTGCAAGTAGATAAATAGGTACTGCTACAGTGGGAAGGTAAACGGCGTTTCCGTGTGCTGCTCTGGTTCGCCAGAAGCGGCTTTGTCATGCTGGCCACACGACCTGGAAGCTGTACGCTGGCTCCCTCGGCCAATAACACAAGATGAGCGCCGCAACCCCACAGTCGGTCACAACTGGACCTAATAGTCTAATAGGCTGCCACCACTGCTCTCTGCCTACCCAGCCTGAGGCAGGAGAGCTCAGGCTGCACCCTGGATGTCCCCAAGATCCCAAAATGTAAGAGCTAAAGTAGCATTCCCTGCATCTGGGTCCTCAGGCAAAAGAAGCCAAATCATACAGCAGGAGATGTGACCAAAGAGGTATAATAATAATAATAATTTATTTGTACCCCACCCATCTGACCGGGTTGCCGCAGCCACTCTGGGTGAATTGCAACATAAATAAAAACATACTGTAATAAAACATTACACATTAAAAAACTTCCCTATACAGGGCTGCTTTCAGATGTCTTCTTAAGGTCTAAGACACTGGTTTTAGAACCAAGGCTTAATCCGAATAAACACGCCAAAAATTAATAGGTAGACCCCCCCCCCAGGGTCTGGCCAATTATCTGTTTACACTTGCATGCTTCTGCCAGGCACATAATAATGTACCTGTGTCTTTAAAAAGCAACAGGAGACTGGCTGCATGCAAATACCATCACAGGTAACCTTGGGAAGAGAGAGAGAGAGATGTGGGTCCTCAGTTGTTAGAGCCGGTTGTCATGGAGAGAGTCAGCCTGTCTCAGGCATACTGAAAAGAAACTTGAATCCTCGCAAGCCATCGTGGGAAGGAGGGAGGGAGGCCAGAGTTTGCTCTGCAGGGACTGGGAGATTGGCATGGTGAATATTTCTTACATTTTCCTACAAAAGGCCTCCATCAAATTGCACATCTGAAAGCTATATATGTACATGACCTTGAAAAATGTTTGTTGTACTCTAAGAAGAAAGCCTGCACATTTAAAAAAAAGTCTTTAAAATAAGAAACCCTGGGAAATTTCACCAAATGAACTTTCCTGCGTGTTGCTGACATTTGACAGCATTTGCAAAAGTGATCTGTAGCTCCACGAATCCTATCCCAGATCGTCAGCGTTCACTAGAAAAATATTACTGACTTTCATCTCGGTGAGTCATAGACCTTTATTATTATCGTAGGCATGTGTTTAAATAAATTGGTTACCAACTCTTCTTCTTCTTCTTCTTCTTCTTCTTCTTCTTCTTCTTCTTCTTCTTCTTCTTCTTCTTCTTCTTCTTCTTCTTCTTCTTCTTGCACAGGGGCTCGTTTCTTTCTTTCACAGCTGCAAAACAGGAATAAATTCAACACCTGAAGCCAACACTCACCCAATTTCCTCTTGTTATCTCTCCTCTTCCTTCTTCCCCTTTGCTTCACCATCAAGTTTTCCCTACACTTTGTTTTTGCATCTATCCAGGTGTCCGGAAGACGCTTTCGCACCCCCTCTCTCTTCCTTTCAACCTCCTGAGCTGATTTTGAAACATGTGGTGTGCTGTTAATGACATGAAACGGTGACAAGGTTTCCGCTTTATTGGATGTCCTCCCCATGACGCTCTTCCTTGCTCCTATTTCCCCTAGAAATGGACTCCCACCAGCTCAGCAGCAACCACTGATGGCTCTGGAGGAATCCTCTGTACTGGAGGCACAGCTCAGCCCAGAAGGCGGACAGCAGGGCTCTAAGGTGCCCAACAAGAAGAAGAAGAAATGGAAAGGAAAGGCAGAGGCACCCGGGGAACCTGAGAAGGAAGGCGAGGTGCCCTTGAGGAAAGAAGCCAAGATTGAAGACCTCACCAAAGCTGGCCACCAGGCCCTGCAGCTTGGCGCCGTTGGAGAGGCCTTATCATGCTTCAAGAAGGCCTTTGCCCTCTCCTTGGAAACCTCAAGTGCTCAGGCCCGGAAGGTGTGCGCTTTCAACCTGGGCGCAGCCTACGTGGAGGCCGGGAAGCCGGAGAGGGGCCTGGAGTTCCTCCTCAAATCCCACTCTGAGGAAGGGGAAGCCGGGGAGCATCTCGGGGACCTTTTCTTCAATGTTGGGGCAGCCCACGAAGGCCTGAGGGATTTCCCCAAGGCCTTGGAGTCTTTCCGCAAGGCCCAGGATCACTACCACTCGGTCCAGGCCGGCAGCGAGGCCAGCACCTACATGAAGATGGGCTACTGTTACCTGGGCATGGAAGACCCTTCGCGGGCCGCCCAGTGCTTCCAGGAAGCCGGCCGGGCCTACGTGGAAGTCGAGAGCCTAGAAGCTGCTGCAGTAGCCCTCAGCAAAGCCGGCAACTATATGCTTCAGAGCGGAGAGCATGGCGCCAGCGAAATCGTCAAGGTGTTGAACGAGTGCCGTTTGCTGTGTGAACGTCTCTCAAACAAAGCTCTGCTGGGTATGTCTTAAGGGACCCTGAAAGGAAGAGTTTGGGTCAGCCACATGATGCCTGTGTACCATAGGCAAAAACGTTCCTCTTTTAACCAGGCTTGTGGCTGATTGACATCCAATGCCCTTTTAAAATTTGTTGGGGAGCGGGGGATTATTGGGTAGTTGTTGTTATTGTTTTTATTATGTATTGTATGTTTTTATATTGTGATTTGCGCTTATATTGTAACTGCACTGGGACCTGCTGCTAAAGGCTGGTATACAAATTTAATAATAACTAGCTGGCCCTGCCATGCATTGCTGTGGCTCATCCGTGTGATTCCCCCCACCCTGTGCTGATCCATGACGTATCCCGCCCCCCCTCCTCCTACCCCCGGCTTATCCCTGTGATTCCCCCCACCCTGTCCCAACCCATGACGTATCATACCCCCTCTTCCTCCTACCCTGGCTCATCCCTGTGACTGGTCCCACCATGTCCTGACCTATCCCCCCTCCCCCCAACCCCCACCCAGGCGAATCAGTACCTCCATTTGGCCTAGTCTGTAAAGGCTTCGGCCTAGTATGTAAACGGGAGCCGAGGTGCTGTTGAGAGGGAAGTTTTTATAGGTGCAGTACCAGTGTAGCCGCCGATAAAAGGCGCTGGTTTGCAACCTGGTTCTTTTCCCAGCATGCATTTTCATCTGAGTGGTGTGTTTTGAATCACGGGTTTTTGGGGTTTTTACCTGGCACAGGTGTGACATCTGTCTTTGAAAATGGTACGGGGTCACTCTCATATTCGCATGTGGCATTGTGTCAAAATTTGAACGCAATCGGTCAAGCGGTTTTGGTGAAACATGGATACTAACGGACATGGACAGTTTACATTTATATATATATAACTAGCTGGCCCTGCACGCGTTGCTGTGCATTAGTCTGTCAAATGGAGGATAATTGGCCCCCTTCAGATCCCTCTGAGCCTCAGAGTTCCCCTGTTTTACAGGATCTCATGGTGGAGGCGGGATTTGTGGGTGTGGCGCATTGTTGTGGCTAATCCCTGTGACTGCCCCCATGTGTCCCGATCCATGATCTATTCTGTTTGTCCCCCACCCTCCGTGACCGGCATATCTCATGCGCTTGTCCTCTCCCCCCCCCCCGGGCCTAGTGGGGGCCTGGCGGCCTGGCAGGGGCCTACATAAAACAAAGGCCGTGCTGAGGCCTGTGACCCAGGCGGTCGCCATTCCGCCCCCGCCCCGGGCCTAGTGGGGGCCTGGCAGCCTGCCAGGGGGCTACATAAAACAAAGGCCGTGCTGCGGCCCACGATCTGGGCACTCCCCTCTCTCCCCCCCCCGGGCCTAGTGGGGGCCTGGCGGTCTGGCAGGGGCCTACATAAAACAAAGGCCGTGCTGCAACCTGCGATCCGGGCACTCGCCCTCTCCCCCCCCCCCCCCGCTGGGCCTAGTGGGGGCCTAGCAGCCTGGCAGGGGCCTAGGGGTCTGATAATGGCCGCCTTGGTGGTTTCAGTTGCTTGGTTGATGATGCCATTATTTGGTTTGTGGGTGTGGTGTAGATTTCACAGGAAGGGAGGGGGTGTACTGTGGGAGGAATTCCACTTGAGGTCGCTGTTTTGCTTTGTGGAAAAGCAGGTTTATACCTGCCCAGGTGTGAAATTTGAGGGATTTTTTTCTAACAGCGCTGTGGAAGTGGCCTGGATCGTTGTGTCAAAATTTCAGGACGATTGGTCAAGCGGATGGAGAAAAGTGGAACACGCACTTTCACGATTTTTACATTTATATATACAATATATATAGATGATGATGATGATGATAATAATATAATAATAATAGGGTTGCCAGACCTCCACGTTTGCCTGGCCCTTTCCGGTGAGTCAAGGATTTGACTCTGCAAGTGGTCAAGAGTGCCATACACTCTTGTGTGTATGTAATGACTATGCATGCAGATTGCAAGCTCCAGAACAGCAGGAGCTGGCAGCAAATTATAGTATAGACCTCGGTGGTCTACCTTCCTCCACTCCCTCTCTACCAACCGGCATCTCCAAGGTCAGCCTCTGTGACATCACCAGGAACCTCCCTTTGGTCTCAGGTTTGGGCCCTGAAATATCAGGGGCTGAGATGCTCCTCACCTGGCAACCTTAATGTTTTGCCTAGGAATCAGGTGCGGAGGGAAGAGGCCCACCCATTTGCCTCTATGACAACATGTCTTTGGACATGTAAATCACGACACTTAACTGACCATGGAGGGCCATTACCTTAACCAAGGAATTAGTTGGACCTGTTCACCAGGTTCTCTCTTGCACATTCTGCCCTCACAGATACAGGATCAAAATAAAAAAATTCCTTCAGTAGCACCTTAAAGACCAACTAAGTTTATATTTTGGTATGAGCTTTCGTGTGCATGCACACTTCTTCAGATACACAGGATCACTTTTTGAAAGGGACCCATTGGCATCATTCAGACTGAACCCCCCAAACCTATACAACTATTTTAATATTAAATTGATTCATATATTTCAATGTATACTGTTTTTCCTCTCCCTCTCCCTCTCTCCCCACCCCAGGAAAACTCTATAATGACATTGGGCTCTGCTTCTCCCAGCTCAAGATCTTCTCCTTGGCAGCAGAAAGCTTTGAGAGAGCTCTTCCACTCTGCCAAACTGATGCTGACGGTCGGTGTGAAGAAGCAGTCGTCCTTCAGAACCTTGGGGCTGCACATAACACCCTTGGGAACTTCCGGAAGGCTCTGGGGTTTCACCGGAGGGCTGCCTCTCTACACAGTAAGTTGCTGTAGAGGACACCAAACTGGCCCAGGTCACTTGTCCAAATGCCCAGATGGGGTCTGACAAGAAGCACACAAAGTGATGTAGAAAACAAGAGACAAAAAGGGGTATAGTGGTGAAATCTGGGATAAGTAACCCTTAATATTTTTTAAAGGGCCTTGTAATCAGTAAAGATTTATTGCGCCATGAACTTTGGGCATCAAATGAATGGAATGTTATATTCAGTGGGGAGATCTGTTTACTGAAAGCAACAAAACAGCACTACAAAAACAAGGAGGCTCTGAATTCTAGAAGGACGTAAACCAACTTTTAACCTCTTGGGCAAGTAGGGAGTGAATAAAAGATAGCATAAGTAAAAATAAGGAAAATATATCTGTTCACCAGCCTTTGCCAACCTGGTGCCCACCAGATGTTTCTGTCTACAACTCTTATCAGCCCTAGCCAGCGTGGCCATTTTGGACTACAACTCCCATTAGCCCAGTCAGCATGACCTTGTTGACTGCAGCTGATGGGAGTTGTCGTCCAAAACATATGGAGAGCACCAGGTTGGTGAGCACTGTCCCCTCATATTTGCAGCATTATTATTTTTCAAATAGATCTCCTCCTCACTACTGCTGTTGTTTTCCCAGTTGTCTGTTTTATATCGTAAGCTCCTTTGAATCAGGGACTCGTTGATTTTTGCCAAGAAAGCTCTTTAAGGCCCTATGTACACTGGTGGAACTTATTATGATGGTGATGTCAGAAAACTGGGCAGTTCTTTTGAACACAAAAATGACTTTGCCTCAGAATTCAGTCCCTGTTCAGCAATCCTTTTACTAGCTGCCTAACTACACATATTGGATTGAACATTATCACCTTCTGTTCAACAGAGTGACAGGGAAAAACCCATCAGGTGAAGCTTTTTCCTGGCCCAGATGTCAAGTGAAAGGGAACACATTGCTCCCCCTCCCCAATCTCTCTGTGTGAGGCACAAGAGTGGGGCCTGTGGAAACAAAAAAATTGTTCAGCTATAGGTGGAACGAATCATGGAACCCACAATTTGTGGATATTTTTGTGCAGGTGCCCTGGGAAACAGGAGAGCTCAGGGACAGTGTTTTGGCAACTTGGCCTATGCACTGAGCCAGTTGGATGACCACGAAGCTGCTGGGGAACATTATCTTCATGCGCTCCAAGCCTTCAAGGACTCAGGTGAGAAATGAGGTGTGGAGACGGGAAAGATGGAAGAGAGATCCAGGGGAAGTGTTTTCCCACCCTGCATCACCAAGGCCAAAGGGGGTTGTAATTGTTTTGTAAAAAGCAGTGAAGGCAGGTCCAAACTCATGTAGTATTATTAGATTTATTACCACCCTTCAGCAGCAAAACCCAGGGCAGGTTACAACAATTTAAAATTCAGAATTGTTAGGGCAAAATTCTGGGTGCGAGAATGCTCAGCCACCCAGCTCATCAGGCAAGGGCCTGTGGTCGTTGCGGAGTATAAAAGGAAGGAGTCCAGCCACGATCCGGAGCAAACAGCAAGGTTTATTACTGCGCAGCAGGTTCAATGCCAGACTGAACACCGTGAACAGGGCTGCAAGAACTTTTAAAACTTCCCACCACCATCCCATAATGCACATCGAAAGCATCATACATACATCACTTGTGACAGGGTAAAACGTCAGAAAAGGGGAAGGTGCAAGGGGCATTAGCATACAGGTAAACAGGAGGTAAGCAGGATTAGCATAAGGTAACAATGCACGATGTCCCAGGACATTGTTAAGCAAGTACCAGTAAGTATCTGGGAGGGGATCCTTGAGTACCTGGCCGGGAAAAACAATGGGTCCAGGTGTGAGTATTGCCTCTGGCTTCGGAGGGTTGGGAATGGCAGGAGATGGTACCTGAATGGATTATGGATATGCAGAGGAGCACCACCCTGGCTACCTGACCTCTTGCTTAAGGATTATGGCTGTTCCCTGCATCCCTGAGAGCCCTTGGCCAGAGTAGAAAAAGGGGGTTTCATTTAGAAATAAAGATACACAGTATTCATTCATAAAGAAATATGGTTACATAGAGTCTCAGGCAACAGAGAAAGGGTAGGAAAGGGAGCCTTTATTACTCAGGGCTTGATCTTGAGGGGGTTCGTGTTGGTGCGATACTACGGTAGAGTGGTGTTGTAGGATCAAATGGGGTCCCCTTGAGGGCATTTGTGCCAATCTTGATTCCCAAATGAAGCCTCGTTTGGGTGCTCCCCCCTATAAAATTCCCTAACAAGAATTAAAAACAATTAAAACATAATATATTCCGAAAAATAGGGAGCATCCTGAAGACACACATCTCAGGTGTCATAGGCCAGCATAAAGAGGCCGGATAGTGAAGAGGCCAGACGCAACTCTGTGGAGAATTCCACAATTTAGAGGCTGCCGCAGAGAAGGCCTCCAGGGGTCAGCAACCTTTTCCAGTCATGGGCTGGTCCACCGTCCCTCAGACCATGTGGTGGACTGGACTATATTTTTTTGGGGGGGGGATGAACACATTCCTATGCCCACAAATAACCCAGAGATGCAACTATATATATAAAAATGTTCCCACTGTGTGCGTGGGTGTAACACTCTTCCTCCGTAACCACTGAACTGAATTCCAACAAATTTGGCCACATCGCTCTATGCCCATCAGGGAGGCATCTGGCATAATTCCCCCCCCCAAAAAGCACACCTTTCATACCTAACATTGCCCAGCAGACTGAATAGGCCACAGACGACTAGGCTGCTTTCCAGACTAGGCCAAGTGGAGGTAGGGGCCTGCCTGGGGGGGGGGCTGAATAGGGGGCAGGGATAGGTAATGGGTCAGAACAGGGTAGGGGGAGACACAGGGATGAAACCTGCCCTCTCCACAGTATCTCTCCTCGGCTTTGCAGACTAGGCCACTTTGCAGACTAGGCCAAGTGGAGGTAGGGGCCTGCCTGGGTGGGGGATGCAGGTGGCCGAATAGGTCATAGGTTGGGACAGGGTGGGCTCAATCACAGGGATGAACCAGGGGATGGGGGAGGAGGAACAGAACAGGGTGGGGGGGGGACACAGATATGCGCCTATGTAAACATAACACATGAAAAACAGAGGGACTCTGAAGGTGAGGGGAGTCTGAAGTGGAACTCTGAGGCTCCATTTAACAAACTGAGCCACCGCAATGCGTGGCAGGGCCAACTAGTTTTAAATAAAAGCACACATTTTACTCATGTAAAAACACCAAGCAGACCCCACAAATAACCCAGAGATGCATTTTAAATAAAAGGAAATGCTCTACTCATGTAAAAACACACTGATTCCTGGACCCTCCGCGGGCCCATGGCCCTCAGGTTGCCTACCACTGCCCTAAACTTATCAGGGCAATGGAACTATGGTACTAAGAGGACCCCCTCTGTTGCTCTTAATACCTGGGAGGGTCTGTAGGGAAGGAGGCAGTCTTTCAGATATTTGGTGCCTAAGTCATTTAGGGCTTTGATTGGTAATGTAAGCACCCTGAATTGGGCCCAGCAATGAACTGGCAGCTAATAACAAGTGCCTCTATCCATGGGGCACTTACTTTCACTTTTGTGTTTCTGTTTACCTTACCTAAGGCCAACCTAAAGGGCCAAAGCCCCTAGGCTGCATTCTTCCTGGAAGTAGCTGGGGGATCTGTTGATAGGGAATCTGGCTCCTGGGAGTTTCCTAAACTTAAGATACTTGTCGTGACTGACAGCAGAACTCTGGTCAGGAACACAATACGAAAGAAGAGTAACAATATATATTACACTTTTGCCCTCCCACTGTGGCATTTGATAACCATGTGTTCACTTACTGTCATTCAAGTTTGAAAATCAGGCTACAAGGGATAGAAAGATCCACCAGTTTCATTTCTCTGTTTCTCATTTGTCAAGTCTTAAATTCAGTCCTTTGCATTGTTTAGCAATTTGCAATGGGGTATATATCCTCATGAAAATTCATCAGCATTTGGGTGCAAATTTCTCTTAATAAACACCTGTGTGCAGTTTTGACTTATGTGCACATTTTTGTGAGCAATCTTGCATTTGTGCGTGGTATTTTCACAAATATCCCAATTTTTATGCTTTCCCTTAAAACATGGGTTCTTTTGGAACTGATTGTTTAGCAGGAGAGCTGCATCACAAAATTCAGATAAGGAAGAATTTCAAAGGCTAGCTGTGTTTCGGTTTGCATGTTGTTTTGGAAAATGAGAATTTGCTTTGAATGTGAACTGACTCACATTTCTCCCCCAACCCTACAGACAACAAACCAAGTGGCTGTGTGGCCATTGTCCCAGCCAAACCATTAGCAGCTGGCCTCCAGAACTTAGAGATGTAACTGCAGTGACTAGCTGCCCATTTGTTACTGAGCCAGGTTCATTTACTGAGCCTTGCATTCATTTACAAATCCCTAAACCTCTTAGGTCCAGGGTACCTCAGGGGCCGCTTTAACCCTGATATCCCATCTCATTCATTGAAGGGTAATCTGCAGGAGTGCCATTTGTAATTCCCTGAGTTGGCAAGGCTCATTTGACGGCAACAGGAACCTGAGCCTTTTGTGTCATCGGTCCAGCCCTGTGGAATACTCTTCTGATAGAGATTCAGCCAGGGATCAACCATGGCAAATACAACAGGAAATGAGAACAGAAGATACGGAACTGGGTGCAAACAGATGAATATACATAATAAGTGAAGAACTATAGGATCACAGCAAGAGAGTCTCGTGTGGACAAAGATGGAAAGACTTATTTGTTGTTAGATATGGAGGAATGGTTGTTGAATTTATTGGAGACAATGTTGCTATGTTTGGTTAGATAAAAGCTATTGCTGACATTTATAAATAAAATAAAATAAATAAATAAAACCCCTTTTGGACTTCTTGTGTAAAAAAGAAAATGAATTGATCTGTTTAGGTTGGAAGATTGCGGAAATATTGCCTAACAGAAAGTAGATCAGTTCAGTGTCATTCTAGAGTGAATATTTTGAATAATTTATTTTATGTTACTGACAAGCAGAAAATCAGAAGTACTTTTTTATTTTTCTTCTCTTTTCTGTTTTCCCTTTCCCTTTTGTCCCCCCCCCTTTCTTTTCTCTCGTTCCCTCTCTGTTTTTGTTTTATTTAGATTAGTTTTTTGACCTTATTGTATTCTGAAAAAGCTTTAATAAAATCTTGTGGTTTTTTGTTTTTTAAAAAAAAGAGATATTCAGACAGCACCTTCAGTATAAACTTTTAAATGTCTACTGAAAACTTTTCTATGCCGCTGGATCTGTGCAGTCAATTAAGAGTTCATTCTTACACAATATTTCTGCTTTGATATTTTTTTACAAAGAGCAGTATCCAAATTTTTTTTTATAAGTGAAACAAAATAAATAATAGGGGGGTCATTTGTCTGTTCTTCAGATTGAACCCTGCTCTGCTTCCCTCCAACTCGTTCTCCTCCTTTTCTGCACAGGTGACCTTCCAGGCCAATGGCAAGCTTACGAAGGGCTTGGGGCATCACACGCTCACCTGAGAGACCCTGGCAAAGCCATTTTGTATTACAAAGAGGCACTTACCTTGCTCTCTAAATGCCAGGTAAGGGTTGTTGCAGTAGCTGGTTCTGCGTTTAAATTTCAGCCTGTATTTCGATTATACAAAATGAACCTGTTGCTGACATGCTGTTTAATGGACTTGCTCAATGTGGATTCAGAATTTAGGAATTTGGAGTAACTGATGGCATTTCCAGACTGTCGCTCTTTTTCGGGTGGGATTCAGTCACATACTGGCAAATTCAGGTTGCTCAATTATGGTTGGCTATTTTTAAAATTTAATTACTTAATTGATTTATATCCCATGCTTACTCCTGAGGGAGCACAGGGCGGTGGACAAAGCAATGATTAAAAAAATAAAAAGGTAAAGGACCCCTGACAGTTAAGTCCAGTCGTGAACGACTCTGAGGTTGCGGTGCTCATCTCACTTTACACGCGTTTGCCCGCTCGGCAGACAGTTTTTCCAGGTCATGTGGCCAGCATGACTAAGCCGCTTCTGGCGCAATGGAACACCAAAACCAGAGCAGCACATGGAAACGCCGTTTACCTTCCCGCCGGAGCGGTACCTATTTATCTACTTGCACTTTTTGGGGTGCTTTCGAACTGCTTGGTTGGCAAGAGCTGGGACCGAGCAACAGGAGCTCACACCATCGATTCGAACCGCCGACCTTCTGATCGCCAAGCTCAAGAGGCTCAGTGGTTTAGAGCACAGCGCCACCCGCAACATTTTAAACATTCTAATAAACAGTTAAAAACATGGTCTCAGTCCATGGCCTCAGGGGGCCAGGAACGGTATCTTTCAGCTGTCAAATGCCTAGGTGAACAGGAATATTTCTAAATTTCTCCTGAAATTTAACAGTGAGGAAGACAAGATGCACGCAGCTCACTAGGGAAGGCATTCCACAAATGAGGAACCACCATGGAAAGGGCTCTGTCACAGGTCAGTGCCAGCCAAGCAGTCCTCAGTGGCAATGCCTGCAAGAAGACCATGTGGGACATGGGATGTCATGCACAACAAACTAGCTTCCCCAGAGGATCAGACTTTTAGTGATGAGGAAGGTGAGTGGGAAATGGGCTGGAAAGCGTGCGACAGAACTTGCGTTGATGCAATTTCTCGTAACCTCTACACAAACAAATCAGGATAAATGATACACAGATCGTCTGGAAGTGTCCCATGTCTGTTGCAAATTTGCCTGAGGTGAACAATGGGTTGTTGCCTGTTGTTGTTGTTTAGTCGTTTAGTTGTGTTCGACTCTTCGTGACCCCATGGACCAGAGCACGCCAGGCACTCCTGTCTTGCACTGCCTCCCGCAGTTTGGTCAAACTCATGTTTGTAGCTTCGAGAACACTGTCCAACCATCTTGTCCTCTGTCGTCCCCTTCTGCTAGTGCCCACAATCTTTCCCAACATCAGGGTCTTTCCCAGGGAGTCTTCTCTTCTCATGAGGTGGCCAAAGTATTGGAGCCTCAGCTTCACGATCTGTCCTTCCAGTGAGCACTCAGGGCTGATTTCCTTCAGAATGGATAGGTTTGATCTTCTTGCAGTCCATGGGACTCTCAAGAGTCTCCTCCAGCACCATAATTCAAAAGCATCAATTCTTCGGCGATCAGCCTTCTTTATAGTCCAGCTCTCACTTCCATACATCACTACTGGGAAAACCATAGCTTTAACTATACGGAACTTTGTAGGCAAGGTGATGTCTCTGCTTTTTAAGATGCTGTCTAGGTTTGTCATTGCTTTTGCCTGTTATTGCCCTCATTTCAAAGATCAGTAGACGTGATGGAAATCCTTGAGGTGGTATTTGCTTCTAATAACAAGCAGTTATAAACATGTAAGCTTTCACCCCTTTTAGAGAAAACTGTGCCTTTTCATCTTAGAAACCTGACGAGAACAACCAGTGAACCAACACCAAGCCTCCATGGCTCCAATACACTGGCTAGTTAGTTGATTAACTAAAGAACATTCTGAATCCGCACTAACTTCACTGAACCTATTACATATATCTTTTCTTCAATGCCAGGATGTCTCAGGAACAGCCCAAGAGAGAATTGTGAACAAACTTACAGATGCCCTCCAGAACAAACTGTCTATGAACAGCAATTTCTTCCATGGTGAGGGGATTGTTCCGTCTGCTTCCATGGTGAGTTCCCTGCCTGCCACCTTGTGCCATTTTTTTGGCATTGAAAATGTGAGACCCTGCCCTACTCACCGTTGGACAAGCATTTGCAATGTCACGGAATGTTCACAAACATTATTAATTACTGGTGAGGAAAGGTTATTATTATCAACCATGATGAGCAAACCATGCTGGTTCTTTGTGGCAAGCTAATTTTTTTTGGGGGGGGGGTTTCACATGGTACCCAGATACAGGCTGAAGTCTCCCATATGTTTATAGCAGTCCACATCTGTTTTAACAGCTGTGCTAGAATCTTCTAACATGTTACACAGGGGGAGAACAGCCAGGTAAGAAGAAAATAACAGCGCAAAACTTTACTTCTGCTGCTGTTTCACTTCCTCCTAGTAAAAAAAATAATTGAAACTTGTAGAAGTATTTTTTTAAGCCAGCGGGTTGGGCTAAATCAGCTTCCTCCCAACCTGGTGCCCTCCAAAGATATTGGACTCTGACTACCATCTGGGTTAACCGGCATGCGATTATGTCTAAAACATCCGGAGGGTATGAAGTTAGGGAAGCCTGGGCTAGATTATCCATTGGGACCCTAGCTATGACCGTTCCTCTCTCTGCTCAGAAACAGCTTCCTACATCACAGACCTCAAGCCAGGTTCGATTTGCTATGTTGCCGCATCGTAAGAATGAGAGCCTCCCTCCCACGCTGTGCCACACCAGCGAACCGTAAGTAAGGGAAATGTGCATGTTATGGTGCCTCTCTGTCCAAGTTCTGGGATCCTCATCTCCTCTCTCTCTCTCTCTCTCTCTCTCTCTCTCTCTCTCTCTCTCTCTCTCTCTCTCTCTCTCCCTAGACTGGTTTCCAGAGATGAGAGAGAATATAAATTATTGAAATAATAAGTGGACTGAATAACTTGGCAAAATTTACAAGATAACAGGACCATATTTATGATTTATAAATGAATGGAGAACAGCCCATGAGGTAGCAGCATAGCTGCCAAGTCTCCCGTTTTCACCGGGAAACCCCCATTTTTAAAGCCGTTTCCAGCTGTCATCCTGAATGGCGAAATATCTGTAATTCCCCCGGATTTCTTCCGGTGCCGCTCTGCCCATGTCTGGGCACTGGAAATCGGGCAGCACCAGCACCGGAAGTTGCTTCTACGCACGACTTGCTGTGCCGGCGCTGCTGATCCCATATTTTTCTAACCGGGACTTGGCAGCTATGGGTAGTAGTATTGAAGGGGGGGGGGGGGAGACAGACACTTTCTATGACATTTGGTGGCCATTTTTTACACATATTAACATGTCCAGAATGGAGAACGCCATGGGCTTATTCACACATCCATTTGCCCCATCACTACTGCCCTGGGAACGCCATAGTTTAGCACTGAATTGAGTTTTCCACAGACTGCCGTTGGTTCCAATTTAGTGCCAAAGAGCAGGTTGTCCGGGGGGAAGTGGTGGGGCAAAGTCTGTCTGAGTTGAGGGGCGTGGCGGCACTGCTTTGCAGTGTTTCCAGTACTCCTTGGAGAGACATTTCCAGAGGACACTGCTTGGGGACTGTTCTTTGGCCCCATGGAGCCTTTGGTGTGGTGTTCCTCAGGGTTCGATTTTATTCCCCGTGTTCATGTTTCCATTATGTATTTTGTGTTTTCATCTGGTATTTTTATGTTGTGAACCACCCTGAGATCTACAGGTGAAGGGCAGTATACAAATTTAATAAATTAAAATAAAAAAATGTAAAAGTGTTTGATCCACGCCTAGAAAGCACAGGACAAGTGGGAGTGTGGGCGAGTCTCATGCCATTTGCTTCAGTACTTCCTGATAGCTTTCCCTTTGTTAAAACTACGTTCCTTTAGGTGACGTAGACTAGGATGATATGATGTTCAAGGGTCCCTGTTGAAGGGAAAACAATATTAGGCAGTAAATGAGCATGACTGAAAATCTTACAGTAGAGTATGGACAAGAATACTTTCCTGGTTTCTGGTGAGAGAAGGGAGGATGTTTAACATTTTCTCGTTGCGTGGTGTTTATCTTGTTCATTTAATGTATATTATCCCAAAGTCAATTAAAAATTCAAGTACTGTTTGTGGGGGACAGGAGGCAGGCAGGTGTGGAGGATTCCCTGGTCCTAAACGGGGTAACTGTGCCCCTGAAGGACCAGGTGCACAGCCTGGGAGTCATTTTGGACTCACAGCTGTCCATGGAGGCGCAGGTCAATTCTGTGTCCAGGGCAGCTGTCTATCAGCTCCATCTGGTACGCAGGCTGAGACCCTACCTGCCTGTGGACTGCCTCACCAGAGTGGTGCATGCTCTGGTTATCTCTCGCTTGGATTACTGCAATGCGCTCTATGTGGGGCTACCTTTGAAGGTGACCCGGAAACTACAACTAATCCAGAATGCGGCAGCTAGACTGGTGACTGGGAGCGGCCACCAAGACCACATAACACCGGTCTTGAAAGACCTACATTGGCTCCCAGTACGTTTCCGAGCACAATTCAAAGTGTTGGTGCTGACCTTTAAAGCCCTAAATGGCCTCTGTCCAGTATACCTGAAGGAGCATCTCCACCCCCATTGTTCTGCCCGGACACTGAGGTCCAGCGCCGAGGGCCTTCTGGCGGTTCTCTCACTGCGAGAAGCAAAGCTACAGGGAACCAGGCAGAGGGCCTTCTCGGTAGTGGCTCCCGCCCTATGGAACACCCTCCCATCAGAGGTCAGAGAGATAAACAACTACCTGACATTTAGAAAATACCTAAAGGCAGCCCTGTTTAGGGAAGCTTTTAATCTGTGATATTTGATGTATTTTAATGTTTGCTGGAAGCCGCCCAGAGTGGCAGGGGAAGCCCAGCCAGATGGGCGGGGTAATAATAATAATAATAATAATAATAATAATAATAATAATAATAATGCATTCCAAATATTATTATTAGAAATAACACATGAACACTGTTTGGTCACGGCATTGTCTGAATATCACATCTCTGTTTCGTGACTCTTTACAGCTCTGTCGCACAACAATGCCACCAGGCGCAGCCCATAGAAGAGCAGTCTGCACCAGCCCCATGGAACCAGAAATTTTCTCAGTGGGGGGAAATGGTAGCCCCTCATAGCAGCCATCTGAAACCACAGCAGGCCGCTCACGGAGCATCAGGTAACCGCCTCTCTACTTCTGGTCCTGCAGTCTTCGCTGCATGGTGCAATTTCCCCCCTAGTACAGAGATGGAGGCTCAAGTCAGATATCAGGCCAAACCATGGTTATGAATAAAAAACCATGACTTGCTAAGGTGAGGATTGGCAACCAAGGTTTGTGCCAACCGTGGTTTGGTGTGATGCAGATCCACACCACACAATCTAAAGCACATCAGATGCACATTTAAAGCACACAACCTCCCTCAAATAATCATGGGAAATGTACTTTGTTAAGGGTGCTGGGAACCGTAGCTCTGTGAAGGGAAAACTACAGTTCCCAGGGTTCTTTGGGGGACATCACATGCTTTAAATGTGCATTGAATGTGCTTTAAATGTATAGTGTAGATCAGTCTGGAACTGACAAACTTAGAGTTCTGGGTCCTCCTCAACCTGCAGAGGTAACTGCAGCTCGAGATGGCTATGCTGAGCAGCTCTTAACCATGGTTGGCCTGTGGTGAATATGGAAGCTCAAACTGTGGTTAGCACAAACCTTGACTTAGTGTGATGTGTGAAATTTGGTGGTGAAATGATGAACTTGCAGTTGAGGTGAAATAGGTAGATCACAGATCATCAACTTTTTGAGGACAGTGGAATTTTGAGCAAGTGCTGTCACAAAATCTCTGCAGTGGATGTGTGTCAAAACGCAAAATTACTGCCACATCTGAAAGAGCAGAAAGAGAGACAGAACCACAAAATGGTGTGGGTATGTCTCCCCCCATCAGCCTCCCCATCCTTGGGAAAAGGCACCCACATTAGCCGAGCTACGCGTGCTCACAGAGAGCAGCTCTTTGCATATACCCTCTGTTCAGATCAAATAGAGGTGAGTGTCCAGTCCTGGCTTCCAATGAAATGAGGGTATGTTTAAAGGGAGCTTGTTCAATACAGTCATACCTCTTGTTACGAATGCTGCGGGTTGCGTATGACACGGGATACATACACACCAAACCTGGAAGTACCGGAACGGGTTACTTCCGGGTTCGGCGGTTCGCGCATGCGCAGACACGGCGAATGACGTCATGCGCATGCGCAGAAGTGGCAAATCGCACCGCACACATGCGCAGACGCGGTGCTTCATGTTGCGTACTGCTCATGTTGCGTACGGGGCTCCGGAGCGGATCCCGTACGCAACATGAGGTATCACTGTATGGGAGAGTCTGAGTCAGTGCAAACAGGAACTGAGCAGGAAGAGAAAACAGTCCTTCATGCATTGTGTTTTGAGGGCGTATTGACCTTTGATGGGCACCATATCCTTGATGATGCATCAGCAGCTGTGTAGGTGAGCTGTAGGTGATGGAGAGACCACTTTGCCTCTCAATGCTTTATCTTCCTGTAGTGTTGGTTGCTGCAACACATGGAGACAGGATCTCCACTCCTGGAATTCCGAATGGACGTGCCATGTTTGTCAGCAGTAGCACTGAAGACACCAAGCAGCCCATGGGGACTTCTGCCTGTCGCTACCAGACAAAGGCTAACAGGTCAGCTCAGAAAGCAATAGCTGCTCCCCAAAAGTTGCTGGCACTGGGTATATCTGCACGTGCCCTTAATTTCGAAAAAGGAAGGTGTTCAAAACATCTTTTCTTTAATAGTTTAGAACAGGCATGTCCAACAGGTAGATCGTGATCTACTGGTAGATCACTGGACGTCTGTGGTAGATCACCGGTAGATCAGTGGCTCCCCCCAAAGAAGCTAAATATCCTTGGCTCCCCTAAAAAAGCTCAACATATTTGCTCTGCACCCCTAAAATGACCTGAACCACCAAAACCACAGTTTTCCTTCCTAAAAAAGAGCTCAACGTCGCTTTCCTCTTCCCTAAAGAAGTTCAATAACTTCTACGTGAACCCCCCAAAACAGGGCTTTCCTTGCGAGAAAAAGCTCAACAACTTTGACCTGAATCCCCCCCCCAAAGGGGATAGATCACTGCCAATTTTTAACTCTGTGAGTAGATCGCAGTCTCTTGGAAGTTGGCCACCCCTGGTTTAGAACATTTATTTATCCTTTTTTGCAATAAATAAATAGCAACAAATTCCCTTACTCTTCATCTGATCCGCCATCACCCTGACTCTGCACCAAACCATGGCTGAGTGTTAAGTCATACTCAGAGTAGACCCATTGAGCTCAATGGACAAGTTAGTTGGACCCACAAATTTTCACTGAGTCTGCTCTGAGTAAGTGGAGTCAACCCAAGGCAAGAATGATTTTGGGAAGGAGAAGGCCTGTTTTTCCATGAGCATTTCCACCCACAGTCTCCCTTCCAAATGTTGTGGGTTTGCAAAATTAAAAAAAAAAACGGAAGAGGAAACAGAAAAAAAACATAGTTTAGACTTTAAGTTGTGAATCTGGAAATCAGATCTCAGTGACAACCTTTATTCTTTTCTAGCAATCTCAATGCTTTTCTGTACCTGGATCCCTCCTGCCACAGCTGCTTACAGAACAGGAAATCCCACCATTCACAACTAAGTAAGTACAGTACAGTGGTGTCTGCAGGGCTCTTGCTCAGAAGGGGCAAAACCAGGGCTTTTTTTCAGCCGGAACTCAGTTCTGGCACCTCTCAGGTGAATGCCATTGTCATTATAAGAGAACAATGGGAGGCTGAGATCTCACACCTCTTTTGCTAGAAAAAAATAGCACTGAGCAAAACCTTAACCAAGAGGGGTAAATTTTGAAGGAAAGCCTTTCTTTCATCTGTCCTGAAGCTCAATCCAGATAAGACCAAGCTACTGTTAGTGGGGTGGTTCTGTAGACCGGGGGCTGGGAGATGGCTTGCTTGTGTCAGAAACTGAGGAGGCCTGCTGCAGAAAAATCTTGCCTTCCCAAAGTGAATATTTCTAAGTAGGACAAACAGCATGGCTTTCCCCCTCTTCAAAAGTTCTGAGACCTTCTGTCCCCAGGGCTCACTTGAGAGAGGGCTGGAAATTACTGTAGACCACGAGTCACAAAATGGTGGTGGAGGTAGAGTTTGGCATAACCAGCTTGCAATTTACTAACATAGGCCATATTCACACCACACATCTAAAGCACTAGGATACCACTTTAAACAGCCATGGCTTCCCCTCAAATAATCCTGGGAGCTGTAGTTTGCTAAGGGTGGGGTTACCATCCATGCCTGATATTCTCAGGGAACTCTGGGAATTGTAGCTCTGTGAGGGGGAATGTTGGCCTCCTAATAACTCTCAGCACCCTTAACAAAGTACAGCTCCCATAATTCTTTGCAGGAAGCCACAGCTGCTGAAATTGGCATCATAGCGCTTTAAACATATGGTTTGGAAATTGCTGGAATATTTGCCACAGTACTTTGGTTGTGGCAAGGCCATTCCACAGTCTGTTTGAGAAACACTGCCCTAAACTCTGGTTTATGCTGCTGTTTTTATGTCACACCCAGCAGGCCCCCACGAGTGTGAGTCTGGTCAACTGAGAGCAAGGGTCTTGGAGAGGTAGGTCGGTTCACACAATGTATAAAAAGGGCAATAATTTATTAATTTATATGCTGCCCATCTGGCTGGGTTGCCCCAGCAACGCTGGGTGGCTTCCAACAAATTATAAAACCACAGTAAAAAAAAACTTTCCTGTACAGGGCTGCCTTCAGATGTCTTTTAAAAGTCAGATACAGTGGTACCTCGACTTACGAAGGTGATCCGTTCCGCGGCGCTCTTCAGAAGTCGAATCCTTCGTAAGTCGAAGCGTCCATTTTGCACATGCGCAAAGCACGATTTTGCGCTTTGCACATGCGCAGACTGCGTGCGCTGCTTCTGCGCATACACAGACCGCGCATGTGACGAAAATACTTCCGGGTTTGCGGACTGCGGAAGTCGAAACCTTCGGAAGTCGAAGCATCCATTTTGCACAAGCGCAGACCGCACGCGCCGCTTCTGCGCATACACAGACCTCGCGTGCGACGATAATACTTCCGGGTTTGTGGACTTCGGAAGTCGAGGCATTCGTAAGTCGAGGCATTCGTAAGTCGAGGTACCACTGTAGTTGTTTATTTCCTTGACATCTGATAAGAGGGCATTCTACAGGGTGGGGGCCACTACCAAGAAGTCCCTCTGCTTGGTTCCCTGTAATCTCACTTCTCACAATGAGGGAACCGCCAGAAGGCCCTCGGAGCTGGACCTGAATGTCTGGGCTGAACGATTGGGGTGGAGACGCTTCTTCTTATGTACAGGGCTGAAGCCCAAGGCACTGTCTAGCCAGTGATCCGGCTGCCTTATCAGCCAAACACATTTTGGCACCTAAGGCGAACCACAAAATGATGCCTCCCCCCTCCCTCCCCCAGCCATGGAAGAAGGGGTGAGTGAAGCTCTACATCAGGAACAAAGGGTGAATAAAGATCTCCATTGTAAGCAAGGGTGGGAGGAGACCAGCAGTGGCTCTTATTTGCCATGATGCCACTGTGGCATAGCATGGGGGGGGTTTGGCAAGGATGCAAGCCTCCAAGGAGTGCATTGCAGCAGTTGCTACCACTGTGGCAGCAGCAGCAGCAGCAGCAGCGGGTAATCCATTCCTTGGAGGTCATATTTGCTGCCTCTGTGGATCCTGCCCACAGAGACAGTCACCTCACCTCAGTGGTGGACCTACATTTTCAGGGCCTCTTTGCAACCAGCAATGAAGTCTGGGTAATCGCTGTTGTCTTCTTCAATGGGGTTGTTTACAACCACCTTTACAATATCTGGGTTACTGACTCTCAAACTTCGGGATTATTGGAATACATACCAATTTACTTACTTTTTTTAATGAATCAATTTGATTCATGTGGCAAAAATTGGTTCTACTAGACCCATTTTTTAAAAAGCAACGTGAATTGAAGTTGCACTGACTGTCAGCTGTGGCTGTCCAGGGTTTCAGGCAAGAGCCTCTTCTATCCTAGTTTTCCTCGAGATGCCAGGGATTGAACCTGGGACCTTCTGTATGCAAGGCAGAGACTGCACCACTGAGCTGTGGCCCTTCCCTAGAGGACCCCTCCTGTGGTGGTCCACAGAGCAGTTTCGGAACTCGCTTCTTCTCTTTCCTTTCCAGGGCTGCACCAACTCTTGCCAGACCCTTTGCCAGCCAAAGTTTGGAGCCTCGCCGCCAGCAAGGATGGGGGAACAGGTTCAAGTCCATAATATGTGCTCTGATGTGACAGGTGTGTCTTGCTGCTGAATTGACTGTCCGATGGGAGCTTTAGAAGGGTCTTGATGCTCTTCAGGTCCAAACCACCATCCGTAAACTGTGGAACACAAGTGCTCTTCTGGGCCCAGCCAAAGTGGGACCACCTAGTCCAGCATCCTGTTCTCAGCACTGGCTGGCCAGGTGCTTCTGGGAAGTTCATGCACAAGGCATGAAGGCCACCCCAGGATTAATTGGGTCCCTCAACATCATTGGTGCTCTGATAACACCAGTTTAGTCCCATTGGAAGCTGCCTTCTTAGACCACAGATCCAACTGGCTCACAGCTCACTACTAGATATGTGCACAAAATTTCTTATAAAGTATCATGTGTTTAATGAGATGATCAAAATTACGTATTAGCACATCACAAACCCTCCAGAACTTGCTTTACTGAATCTGTAATGCAACTGTGCTTCGTGGATAAACAACTAATTGGATTTCTTTAAGGGGCTGCATCTATGGCTCTAGACACACTATGGAAGGACTTGAAGGGGACAAGTGTGAATGCTTGCTACAAGAGAGGATGGCATATTGCCCTTATAGGGGGGGGGGGGGGAAATGACTCACCAGTTTAGACCAGCAAGAGGAACAAAGCACAAAGCACAAATGATTGCTATTGTGTGCCTTCATAGAAGCAAGCGCACATCGGGTGAAATTCTGCAAGCGTTTGTGGGATTATGATGCCGTGGACCATATCATTTTCAAATATTTTCTTTTGTAATAATAATAGTGTCACTTCACACAAAGTAATCTCCTTTCCATATACATGTACCCTGTTTCTCATATTTTAAGACATACCCATAAAATAAGCCATAGCAGGATTTTTAAGCATTCAAGGAATATAAGCCATACCCCAAAAATAAGACATAGTGATAGGCACAGCAGCAATGCCGGCCGCAGCAGGAGGAGGAGGAAAAAAATAAGACATCCCTTGAAAGTAAGCCATAGTGTGTTTTTTTGAGGAAAAAATAAATATAAGACATGTCTTATAATATGAGAAACACGGTATCTCATGTGCCCTTAAGAAAATTGCATAAACCCAAATTTGTTACCAAACACCTGGCTGGAATGCATGTTATGAAACACATCAAAGATGTCTGAAACAATTGCGAAGTCTTATGGAGGCAGACGAAGCATGCAAATAAAAAACCCGCTGCTTTTATTTATGGCCTGAGATGACCCTGGAGAGGACTAACCTTTGTGGCTTTTGGGTTGCTGCTAATATTACCCAAGTATGGGCTATGGAGTAAATTAAATCTCTTACAGATGCCTCCATCTCTGTCTAAATGTGTGGTTTTGCAGAAGAGCAAAGAGCTCTGGTTGCCCTGTTTTGAAGAGTTGGAAAAACTGAAGTAAAGGAATAATGTTCAAACCAACCAAGGGGGGGAGGCTAGGACAATTTAAGGGCTTCAAATCCTCCACTCAGCTATGAAGCTCACTGGGCGTGACCTTTCAGGCCAGCCACTGCCTCTCAGCCTGGCCTACCTCGCAGGGCGGTTGTGCAAATAGAATTGGGAGCATAGCTGCCAAGTTTTCACTTTTCTTGCGAGGAAGCCTATTCAGCATAAGGGAAAATCCCTGTAAAAAAGGGATAACTTGGCAGCTATGATTGGGAGGTAGAGGGGGAAAAACTATGTATACCACCTTGAGCTCCCTGTAGAAAAGATGGGATATCATTGTGATAACATACACACAATAGCACTCGATCAGAGCTTTCCAAACCGTGTGTCATCATGACATGTTAGTGTGTCGGCTGCAGTGCGTAGGTGTGTTGTGTGAATGCTCCCCACGCTTCTCCCAGGGCCGGAAAGGGATGAGTTCAACCTCTGGTTTGCTAGTGGAAATGATGCATCTCTAAAAAGTGTGTCGCCAACATGAAAAGTTTGGAAAGCTCTGCACTAAACACACAAGGCACAACAAAACAGGAAGTTGTCCTGCAGAAGCCCCTTTCAATTCAATGGGGACTCAAGCCACACCACTGCCCTGTGGGGCAAAGCTGACACACTCAACAAGACAGCCCCAGCCTGCCTTTCCCAAAATTAGTGTTCACATTGGGGTGAAGAGGGCAAAACAAGATTAAGAACAGAAGCAGAAATATTTTGTTATTGGGGGGCGGGAAAGAAAGCATGAAGCACACAGCACAGGAGGACACACCTGCAGACATGGTCCTTTCCTGCAACATTCTCCCTGCCCCAATAAAGATGGGTGACTGTTAAGGAGAAGGGGGATTGCCAGGAGGTTGGGGGAGGTAGCAAAGAAGAGAAGGGAGGGATGTTAGGGTGGAAAGAGAGAAAAACACAGAAGACACTTCCCAATTTCAGTTTTTTTTATATTCCTCCTTATAGAACTAAAAGGTAAAGGTAAAGGGACCCCTGACCATTAGGTCCAGTCATGAACGACTCTGGGGTTGCACGCTCATCTCGCATTATTGGCCGAGGGAGCCGGCGTATAGCTTCCAGGTCATGTGGCCAGCATGACAAAGTCGCTTCTGGCAAACCAGAGCAGCACATGGAAACGCCGTTTACCTTCCCGCTGTAGCGGTTCCTATTTATCTACTTGCATTTTGACGTGCTTTCGAACTGCTAGGTTGGCAGGAGCTGGGACCGAGCAACGGGAGCTCACCCCGTCACAGGGATTCGAACCGCCGACCTGCTGATCAGCAAGCCCTAGGCTCAGTGGTTTAACCACAGCACCACCTGGGTCCCTTATAGAACTAGGAGACTCAAAAAAGAGGGAGGTTATTGGTGCTGATGGGGATTTTTTGGGGGGGGGGGGTGTTTACAAAAAAAAAAGAGAGCAAAAACAGCAACACAGGAGGACACATGCTTCCAGGCATACACACTGTCCAGCTATTTTGCTATTTTCTTGCATTTCTCAATCCCTCTTTGTAAAACGAAGGAGCTGTTAGGGAGTATTACTGAAGGTGGGGAGTATTTTATATCCCCACCCTTGGGTTTCACTATAATCCTGTCTAATGTTGGTGTAATTAAAGGAGTTCTTATCACTCCGTTTATCTTACTGCTTAGGAGCTCCTGCCTTATTGCAAAATAATTAATATTAATAATACCTTGTGGAGTGACAGTTGGAAGGAGCTAACTTGATGACCCAGCTGGATGACTTTAGAAGAGGATTAGGCAAATTCCTGGAGGAGGCTGTTCTCCCTCAACTATTGCAAGCTGGTTGCTAGCAATAACAAGTGAGAAGAGTTTTCTTGCATCCAGGTCCTGCTACAGGCATTTCAAGAGGCCTCTCCTTGGCCACTGTGCAAATAGGATGTTGGATGAGGTGGGCCGATGGCCTGTTCCAGGAGGGCTTTACTTATGTACTAACAGATGTTTTTAGTAAATTATACTAGGTCAAATTTTGGATCCGTGTTTTTATTTTTGCTGTATGGCTGAAGAGCGGGGACAGAAGGGGAAGACTGTTGTTGGAAGACAAAGATTGTCATTCATTTCTATAAATCTTATAAGAACTGTGCTACATGCTGCGAACATTTATTTGTGCTCGGAAATTCAACTGCCCGCCAACCAGCCATGGCCATTATTCCATGGAATCCATCTTGAACATACCATGTCACTCCATTGACCTCTAGTCACTTCTTGAACAACAGCCCATCGTCCCGGAGAACGTAATACCTGCAGCTTAAAATGAAAGTACTGTATCAGGGAGATAGATCTCCATCTGTCATTGATACTTTAGCTGTGATTCCTACATTGCAGGGGGTTGGACTGGATGACCCTCGAGATCCCTTCCAACTCTATGATTCTATTATATTTGAAGATGGCTATCATATCTCCTCTCGGTCTCAGGTTTTCCAGACTAAACATACCCAGCTCCACTGGGGAGCCCTTGGTGCCTGGGCACCCACAAAATTTTGACTGTGGGTGCCCAGCCCCTGCCGCCCACTGCAAGTGGCTGCCTTAGGCTACCTTTTTCCTATACTACAACGGCGACTGGGCCGAGGCCTCTGCCTCTACTGCAGGGCCTCTGTTGGGGCCTTCCTGAGGCCCTCAATGTTGGGGCCCCCTGCGCTTCAATGGCCCCGTTGGGCCCGCCAGAGGCCATGCCGGGCCCCGTTAGGCCTTCTGGAGGCTACAATGGGCCCATCGGGCCCTCTGGAGGCCTTAGTGCAGGCATCCCCAAACTGCGGCCCTCCAGATGTTTTGGCCTACAACTCCCATGATCCCTAGCTAACAGGACCAGTGGTCAGGGATGATGGGGATTGTAGTCCAAAACATCTGGAGGGCTGAGGTTTGGGGATGCCTGCCTTAGCGGACTTTATGGAGGCTGCGGTGGGTCCCGACGGGTCCACCAGAGGCCACGGCGGGCCTTCTGGATGCCGCAACAGGCCCTATTGGGCCTTCTCCTGCCACATGACATCACACATACGACACGCGTGACATCACATGCAGTGTGTTAAGCACCCGCAAAGTGGGGCAGAACCCGCTGCTCCTGCCCAGCTACTTCAAGCACTCCTGGTAAGGCTTGGTTTCCAGACCCTTGATCATATTGGCTGCCCTCCTCTGCACACCTTGGCCTTGGCTCGGGGGGGGGGGTGTCACATAACTCCATATCCTCCAACATTTCTCCACTGAAAATAGGGGTGTCTTCAGGAAAAGTGGAACCTTCGGGGAGGGGGGGGTTAAATCAAGTTTGGGACTTTATGCTCTGGTTTATGAAAGGTATGACTTGGCCAAAATTAAAGGTAAAGGACCCCTGGGTGGATAACTCCAGTTAAACTTGACCATGGTGTGCAGCACTCATCTCGCTTCAGGCTGAGGGAGCCGGCGTTTGTCCGCAGACAGCTTTCTGGGTCATGTGGCCAGCATGACTAAACCGCTTCAGCCAAAGTACCAACCAGCTTACAGAAGGTAGTACTGTACAGAGGTTTTCCTGTCATTTTCTTCTGGTATTTTTTTATATAAGGGGTTGGGAGTCTCAGGCCCAGGAGCCAAACGTGGCTGGATCTATTGTAATGGTGTGTGTAGCTTCCTCACGAGTAAGTGACTCCAAACCCCGTGCTTGGTTTTTACAGGGTTTTATTATATACATTTGTACAAGACAGAGCATCACAAAGCATGACTGTGCTAATCCGATTCAGAATCCGGAAGCGCCTCCCTCTGTGATTTTTATTTTATTTTTTGTTACAGGTAGGTAGCCGTGTTGGTCTGACATAGTCGAAACAAAAAATAAAAAAATCCTTCCAGTAGCACCTTAGAGACCAACTAAGCTTGTCATAGGTATGAGCTTTCGTGTGCATGCATACTTCTTCAGATACACTGAAACATAAGTCACCAGACCCTTATGAGGTGGGGAAGGGTATTACTCAGAAGGGTGGTATTACTCTATAAGGGCTCTTGTATACCCCATAAGGGAATAAGGGCATATTTTGTTTACAACAATACACAGGCTGGGAGCCTAAATGGCACCCCTCTGAAGGCTTCACCCAGGGCAGCAAACCTGGCTAGCTCCACTTCCCACCCCACCCACCCCACCCCCAATCTATGGCTCTGGAAGAGGGAGAATTTTTGTAAATGTCTTTCAGTGTGAGAACACCTAATTCTTCCCATTCAACGGTGCCCCACTCATCATCAAGAAAAAGAGTGAGGAGTGTTACAGCTTGACCAGCTGCCCACAGAGGACACTGAAAACCTGGCCAGATTTGTTGTAAGAATTTTGAGGTCACACATATAAAATAAACGTTCATAAGTGTATATATAAATCACATGTCTTAAAAAACGGTCCATGAAGGCAGTCCCAAAGCCATTTTGATTCTCCCAAACCGACCAAATGTTTCTCTGCAAGGAGGCGGGGGGGGGGGGAGTGAAGGAACTTTCTCACTGTCTCAAGAATTAAAGTGATTTCCATCTCAAAGGAATAGCCAGGCTGCCAAGGAAAGGCAAACTAAGAACTTTATTAAATAAATAAATAAATAAATAAATAAATAAATAAATACAGAAAACAGGATTTCACACTCAAGCCAATCTCCCAAGCAAACTAATTATACGTTATCTGCATACTGATAAGCCAGGAACTTTGAAGGTTCTTTCCTGGGAACACGCAACACCTTACAACAAAAGAGGCATTGACTCTGTGATACCCATCTCCTTATGTAAATCCTCTCTTCCCACCATATCTGTACCATTGAAATGAAGTGTAATAATAATAATAATAATTTATTATTTATACCCCGCCCATCTGGCTGGTTCTCCCCAGCCACTCTGGGGGGCTTCCAACAGAAATATTAAGATACACTAATTTCTTAAAGATTAAAAGCTTCCCTAAACCGTATAAAAGTAAGGGATTTCTATTGTTCGGGGCCTCTCTCCGTTCCTTTGTGACGCAAGGGGGACCCTGCTGCAGCAGTCTACTGTCATTTATTTTAAATAAATGATGAGACCTTTGCTTTTTCCAATCCTGGTGTGGTCTTTGTTATTTTTTTCCTCCCAACCGAAGGAGCCTAAAACCAAAGTGCTTCTGCACGGGGTGCACTCCTCCTTAAGAGGCTGAGACCCCTCTTTTGGGAGTATAAATTCCTATTACAGATTGAAGTGGCACACATTCTTGCAGGGGCTGCTTGCCCAACTTATCACAGTCAAGGATAGTAAAGGCAATTCTGGGATGGGGTTTCAGTGGCGTTGGACACACACTCCTTGAGTGACCACGCTGATGGATTACTGATGCTGCTGACATAGGATCTGGCTCAATAGATAGCCACTGTCCAAAGCCTTTCAACTGTGCTGTAAAGGTAAAGGTAAAGGGACCCCTGACCATTAGGTCCAGTCGTGACCGACTCTGGGGTTGCGCGCCCATCTCGCATTATTGGCCGAGGGAGCCGGCGTACAGCTTCCAGGTCATGTGGCCAGCATGACAAAGCCACTTCTGGTGAACCAGAGCAGCACACGGAAACGCCGTTTACCTTCCCGCTGTAGCGGTTCCTATTTATCTACTTGCATTTTGACCTGCTTTCGAACTGCTAGGTTGGCAGGAGCTGGGACCAAGCAACAGGAGCTTACCCCGTCACAGGGATTCGAACCGCTGACCTTCTGATCAGCAAGCCCTAGGCTCAGTGGTTTAACCCACAGCGCCACCTGGGTCAGTGCTTTTCCCCTAGAAAAATAGGTGCCAATACTCATCATGAAGTTCTTGTAGTAAGTGCCACACCTTTTAACAACAAAAAAGAGAGGTGCCAGTACTGCGTACCCTTGAGTACCCCCTGGGGAAAAGAAGCATTGGATGTACTGTGGACGCACGTTTTCAGTTTTTCTTGGGTGTGTGAACTTCAATCTTGGTGTTGCCAACTGGCAACTCTAAATACGAAATATTGAGTTTGAATTTCATAGGATTTCATGGTGTGGTTTTGTGCACTATTGCAGTAAACATTTATGATTATTAATAAGCAGTAGCATCTAAATATCTTTTTATAAATAAATGAACTAAATAAATGAAAGGTAGAGTTGTGTGAGCAGTAATCAAATATGTGCAAGAACAACTACCTGGGCAGGATTGGCTCCCATTGTGTGCTTGCACAATGACAATCCCTTTTGTCACCACAATGTCCTGGCAGGGGCAGTGATACTGTTGTTGGCAGGCAGGGCCGGTGCGTCCATTTAGGCGGACTAGGCCATTGCCTAGGGCGTGAAAATGGAGGCGGCACTGCCGAGCCTGCCCTGCAAAACCCCCGTGCCACCGCCGCCCTCCCAAAGCGTGCGCTTGCGCTCCTCCCGCCTATGGAGGGCATGCCGAGAGCTCCCCAGCGGCGGCGGTAGTGGTGGCAAGCGCCCGCAGCCGAAGCCTTCAGCTATGGGCGCTGCTGCCGCCCGCCCGCTCGCTCGCCGAGGAACTCACAGCGTCCCCTCCACAGGCGGGAGGAGCACGAGGCAAAAGGAGAGCTTAGCGCCCTCCCTCCTATGGAGGGGACGCCGAGAGCTCCCCAGTGGCTGCAGCGAGCAAGTGGCGGCAGCGCCCGCAGCTGAAGCCTTCAGCTATGGGCGCTGCTGTCGCCGCCGCCGCTTGCTCGCTGCCGCTGCCACCGCTAAGAAGCTCAAAGCGTCCCCTCCACAGGCGGAAGGGCGCCGAGCTCCCCCCTTGGCCCGCACTCCTCCCGCCAATGGATGGGGCACAGGGGCATCAGCAGTGTGCGTGCGTGCGTCATGACGCATGTGCCCGGGGGGCGCCAGAAGGTGTTTTTGTCTAGGGCGCAAAAAGCCCTAGCACCGCTCCTGTTGGCAGGATATCAACGCTGGCATGGATGTGTCATCCCTGAGAACATGGAGTTCTCTGAATCATGAGGCATGAAAGAGGCCAAAGTATTTTGTGTGAGAACATTTTGTGAAGATGTGTTGCATGGATAATGTCCTTAATAAAAGAAGGATGTGTTCCCTGATCTGATTGGGCTTCAGAGTATAGATATTCCATGCACCTCTTCTTGGCTGAGGATGTTCCCTTGCACATGCTGTAGACTGTTCTTGCACAAAAGCCACTTGCCGTCGGCCGAGGTGAGGTCCCTACCTCTGTGCTTCTGAGCTGAAGGGAAATGGCATTTGGTGGAACTCTGTGGATGCTGATATTATATATGATCATTTTCATTCACTTCTTGCTGTTTGCACGGGGAGTTTATTATCATTTTACGAGGACCCACATTCCTCCAGGAATCACCCACAGCATAAAATTACACATTTTCAGTTTTGCAATGGGATATTTCCTTGATCTGGTAAGTTTGTTTTACATATATCACAATCAAGGGGTTGGGGTGATACTCCCCCCATGAAAAAGGCTGCAATGTTTGGAATTTTTAGTTTAGAGAAAAGGCAAGCTGCAGGTGACATGATAGCAATCTATAACATTTGTGGATGTCATGGAGAAAGTGGATAGAGAAAAATGTTTCTCCCTGTCTCATGACACTAGAACTAAATGTTGGAAGACTCAGGACATGTTCACACTGGACATATTCAAACTATGGAGGTCTCTTTCACAGGGGGCAGTGATGGCTGCCAAGTTGGATAGCTATTCAAATTAACAAAGGAGAGGCCTGTGCAGTTCAAGGCAGAGATGCTTCTGAACACCAGATATGGGAAGGGGAGAGGGCTCCTGTGCTCAGATCCTGCTTGAAGGTTTCCCACGGGCACTGTGAGAAGAATCTGCTGGACCAGATGGGCCATTGGCCAGGACCAACAGGCTCTTTTTACATTCTTATGGAGAGAGAGAGAGAGAGAGAGAGAGAGAGAGAGAGAGAGAGAGAGAGAGAGAGAAGAGAGCTTCATGCCAGCCCAAACTGAGTGGTGAATGAAAGGCTATACAGTATAGTTGCCTCACATCTGAGATGTTCGTTCCACAGGCAGTGCATATATGCAAAATATGTTTTTTAAATGCAAAACCATCTAAGGCTGATCATAAATGCTGAATGTTTTGGTTTAAACAGGGAGTGTTTCTGGAAAAACTGGGTATTTGCCATAGATTTGTCATCTTGAGGGCTGTGTACGATGCCATGCCAACAAGGAAGGACTCAAAGTTGATTAGAAAGGACCTGGTTTTTGATGGGGTGCCCGTGAGGGTGTACTGGCCCAAGACATCACCTGCTGGGAACAGGAGAGGAATCATCTTTCTTCATGGAGGCGCTGGACTCATTGGAAGCATCCGTAAGTTATTTGAAAGAGTCTTGAAATGGTTCGCTATATTGTTTGAGGAGAATTTGGGGAGCTATGTTAGTACAGTATAAGAGTCCTGAAATGTTTGCTATGGAGGGCTTTGGGTGGCTTGTACTGCCCCTGTAGGCAACTTAAGAATAATGCAAGATGGGATTATGAGGTAAGAAAACGGGGCTGAGGCCCCCTGTTACAAAGGCATCTAGTTCTGTAGTAATTCTGTGAACAGCTCTGAAATTCTGTGACCTCCGGGTATAGGGCGGTATATAAATTCGGAGTCGGTCATGACTGGACCTAATGGTCAGGGGTCCCTTTACCTTTACTTATTTATTAAGTAAAGGTAAAGGGACCCCTGAGCAGTAGGTCCAGTCATGACCGACTCTGGGGTTGCGGCGCTCATCTCGCTTTACTGTTTGTCCACAGACAGTTTTTCCAGGTCATGTGGCCAGCATGACTAAGCTGCTTCTGGCGAACCAGAGCAGCACACGGAAACGCCATTTACCTTCCCGCTGTAGCGGTACCTATTTATCTACTTGCACTTTTGATGTGCTTTCGAACTGCTAGGTTGGCAGGAGCTGGGACCGAGCAACGGGAGCTCACCCCGTCACAGGGATTTGAAACGCTGACCTTCTCATCAGCAAGCTCTAGTCTCAGTGGTTTAACCCACAGTGCCACCCGTGTCTCCAATAAATAAGTAGAAATATATAAATTAAAATTCCTACTCTCCCAGTCAATGAAAAATCCTAAAAATGTCAAAGAAGGTGTTTCTGCTTCATGTACCAAAGGACTTCTATGAAAGGGCACTAAGAGGTGATCAGAAGTAACTGGAAAGCCAATAAATCCGGGTGGAATTTTGGTTTGTTTTTTTACCCACTGACACTGCTTGACCTCTGTTACAGATCAGGAGAGGGTAAAACCTACAGGATGGTTTTTAGCTAGTGATGCCCCATTTACAAAGAGTTGACTGCAACTGAGTTTTCCCCAGAGGAAATTCATTAAAAGTTGTTGTTTTCTACAATCAAGTGGAATACAGTATACAGTACATTTTATGACATAAAATTAAATAAATAAGCTCATCTAAATTAGCTATACTGTACTGTATCTCTTGATTTCAACAGATTTACTTTTAGGAAAACTAAGACTGGTCTCATCTCACAATTATTTCAGTGTTCATGACCAGGGAAAATTGTAATGGAGGTGTTGTGGGGCTTGTGTTTTCTTCCAGGAACCTCTGAAAATGTCTGCTGTTCCATTGTCCACGAAAGTGATTCAGTGGTTGTGAGTGTCGGGTAAGTGGTTTCACTCTCTTGGTATCCGAAACAATGCGTAATGCCTCTCAGTTTCCAACCTTTCCTGAGCCCAGAGGAATAATGATGATGATGATGATGACGACGACGACGACGACGACGACAATAATAATAATAAGAAGAAGAAGAAGAAGAAGAAGAATAGGACCCAGGTGGTGCTGTGGGTTAAAACGCAGAGTTTAGGGCTTGCTGATCAGAAGGTCGGCGGTTCGAATCCCTGCAATGGGGTGAGCTCCCATTGCTTGGTCCCAGCTCCTGCCCACCTAGCAGTTCGAAAGCACATCAAAGTGCAAGTAGATAAATAGGGACCGCTCCGGCGGGAAGGTAAACATGTTTCCGTGTGCTGCTCTGGTTCGCCAGAAGCAGCTTTGTCATGCTGGCCACATGACCCGGAAGCTGTCTGTGGACAAACGCCGGCTCCCTTGGCCTATAGAGCGAGATGAGCGCCGCAACCCCAGAGTTGGACACGACTGGACCTGATGGTCTGGGGCCCCTTTACCTTTACTTTTATATTCTTTTTATGATGCCCATCTAACTGGGTTGCCCCAGCCACTCTGCGTGGCAGCCAATGAAAAAAATATTATGATTATGATCATGATTGTGATGATAATTGTCACAGTGGCCGGAGTGGGCTACTTCAGAGTAACGACGCTACGCAGCTCTGCATTTTATTCTTTTATTGGTGCTGCGTATTTACAGTGCTGAAGTCATTGCTATTTACACGGAGTGATGTGGTCAGTCGGTTTCAGAACCTCCGAATGGCTTTTGGCGCGTCTTTCTCCAACACAAAAGCTTTGGCAGACCCATCCTCTTTCCCCTCCTCTTTCTGCGTAATTCCGGAGTTGGGGGGATGGGTCTCCCCCCTTTATTCGCCCCTTCCTGTCCCACCTGGGACCCTGGCTCCTCTACCTTGCCTGAGCCTCGGCCCCGACTTCCTGCTTCCCCACTGGCATCGGAACTCTCTCTGCTTTCCCCTGTGCTCGGGGATGGGCTTGAACTCAGGAGGGGAGGGACTTCGCGATATCCCCTGTCCCTCACATCCACTCCCCTCCCAAGCTCTCCTTCACCCCTCCCCAGGTCCCCCCCAGGTGTCGGTGACGACTGGAAGCCTAAGAACTCAGTACCGTCCGAGCCCGTTGGTGTGAACACCTCCCCCCAGTCCTGCGAGCCCCCCCCTTCCGCCTGGGAGGACGGGAATCCCAAAAAGTCCGTGGCGTCAGAGCTGGTAGGGGTAAAAATGTTCTGCCAATCTGCTCCTTCCTCTGACTGGGTGGATCTCGGTGACACCCATACCTCCTCCTCTGGTTCCTCAAACTCCGCTTCCCAGCGCCATGGTGAACTGCTCTCCCGTGCTTCCTCCCCCTCCCCCTCCCTTTCCATGTGCCAGGGCTTGGGTCTATGGGGAAAGAGGGCGTGAAATTCTTCTACCAGGAATTCCTCCTGTATCTGAGTGGCTGGGACCCATTCATTCTGCGACGGTGGAGCATCCTCCCATGCCATGAGGTACTCCAGGCCCCCCACCCCCCACCTTGAGTCCAGGATGGCCGTGGCCTCATTGAGTTGCTCCCTGCCTTCCCTCTCCCCCCCTCCCTCGGGGGTTTGTTCGCTGCCTCGGAGCCTGCTGCTTTCCCTGTACGGCGACAGCAGCGATCTATGAAACACTGGGTGCACCCTCATGTCCTCTGGCAGTGCCAGCCTGTATGCCACCGGGTTGACCTGTTGCGTGACCGTGAAGGGGCCCAACCTTCTGGGCGCCAGCTTTTTGCACCTCCCTCTGATGGGAAGGCCCTCCGAGGACAACCAAACTTTGTCCCCCACCCTAATGACCTCCCCCGGTCGCCTGTGGCGATCTGCCCCCTTCTTGTACGCTTCCTTGGCTCTCTCCAAGTGTTCTCTGAGCTGCTGGTGCACCGTCTCCAGTTCCTCTGCCCAATCCTCAGCCTGTGGGCCCTCCTCCTCCTCCTCCCCCTCCCTCTCTGGGAAAGATCTGAGGTCGCGCCCGTAATTGGCCTTAAAGGGCGACACCCCTGTGGAGACGTGCACCGCATTGTTGTAGGCAAATTCTGCCAGTGGCAGGCGATCCACCCAGTCCGTTTGCCGCTGGCTGACGTAGCATCTCAGGTACTGCTGCAGAATGGCGTTGACCCTCTCCGCCTGTCCATTGGTCTGCGGGTGTCTGGCCGTCGACAAGCTGACCTCCACCTGCAGGAGGTTCATGAGCCGCCGCCAGAACCTGGAAACAAATTGGCGGCCACGATCCGAAATAACCCTTAAAGGTAATCCATGCAGTCGGAATACGTGGTCAACAAACAGTTTGGCTGTCTCTTCTGCAGAGACCGCCCTGGCACACGGTATAAAGTGGCACATTTTGGACATGAGGTCCACCACCACCAACACTGCGGTCTTGCCCCTGGAAGAAGGCAGATCTGTGATGAAGTCCATGGACACCACTTCCCACGGCCTGTGTGGTGTGGCTAAGGGCTCCAGCAATCCTGCTGGCGCTGCTCTGACCACCTTTGCCCGCTGGCAGGTGTCACAGCCCCGTACATAGTCTCGAACATCTTCCCGCACCCCTGGCCACCAGAAGTGTCTCATGACTAGGTGAGCGGTTTTGTCCCTCCCAAAATGACCCGCCGTTGGGTTGTCGTGCATCTGCTTGAGGACCGTACGTCTAAGCTGGGTGGTGGGCAGGTACAGTGCACCCTTGTAGAAAAGCAGCCCCCTGCGTGCTGCAAAGTCTTTTGCCTGCTCCCCCCCCCTCTCAGTTCTCTGAAGATGCGGGTGGCAAATTCATCCGCTGCCGTCAGTGCTGTGAGTTCTGCCTCGCTCACCACTGCTGCTCCGCAGGACCATGCTGACGGGGGGAAAATGTGCCTGGGTGCCGGTGGCGCCTCCTCCTCCATGTACTCTGGCTTGCGGGAGAGGGCATCCGCCCTGACATTCTGCTCTCCCGGGATGTAGTGTATGGAGAAGTTGAAGTTCGCGAAGAACTCTGCCCACCGTATCTGCCGCTGGTTGAGCACCCTGGCAGTTCTCCAGAACTCCAGGTTTTTGTGGTCCGTGCACACCTGGATGGGGTGCTTGGCGCCCACCAGGAAGTGTCTCCAGTGCTGGAACGCAGCGTGGATCGCAAGAAGTTCCCGATCAAACACCGTGTAGTTTCGCTCTGGCTGGGTCAACTTCCTGGAGAAGAAGGCACAGGGTCTCCACTCTCTGTTGGCGTCCAGTTGCAACAAAATGGCGCCCACAGCTTTATCAGAATCATCTGTCTCCACGCGTAGGGGCGCGTCCTGAACCACGTGGAACAGGTTCTGGTCTGAGGCGAACACCCTCTTGAGGCTTTCGAACGCTGCTTGCGCCTCTGGTGTCCACCTGAACTTCTGCTTGCCTCTCAGGCAGTCAGTGATGGGAGCCGTAACGCGAGAGAAGTTCTTGATGAACTTCCGGTAGAAGTTGGCGAAGCCTAGTAGGCGTTGGGCATCTTTGCGCGTCCTGGGGCTGTGCCAGTCCAGGATGGCCTGCACCTTGTCCTTGTCCATTGCCAGCCCCTTGTCTGACAGCTTGTAGCCCAGGAAGTCCACCTCCTTGGTGTGAAACTTGCACTTTTCCAGCTTCACATACAGGTGGTTCTCCTTCAGGCGCTGCAACACCTCCCTGACATCTTTCACATGCTGCACTGGGTCATCGGAATAGATAAGGATGTCATCCAGGAAGACCAAGCATTTCCTGAAGAGGAGGGACCCCAGGACGTGGTGCATGAAGGCCTGGAAGCATGCTGAGCCCCCTTGCAACCCGAAGGGCATCACCAGATATTCAAAAGAGCCCAGAGGCGTGAACATCGTGGTTTTCCATTCATCGCCTTCCCGGATCCTGATCAAATTGTACGCCCCCCTCAGGTCTAGCTTGGTGAAAATCTTGCCCCTGCGTGCCGCTGTCAGGAGATCATCCACCCTGGGCATGGGGAACGCCACTGGCTCTGTCACTGAATTCAGCCGTCTAAAATCCACCACAAGGCGGCGCTGTTGCGTGTCTTTCTTGTCCACCCAGAAGACCGGGCTGCCCCCTGCTGCCTTGCTTTCTCTGATGAACCCCCGCTTGAGGTTCTTGTCGATGAAAGCGCGCAGATCCTCCAGTTCCTGGTCTGACATGGCGTACAGCTTGGCTGGGGGTATAGTTGCCCCTGGCACCAGGTTGATCTGGCAGTCAAAAGGCCTGTGCGGGGGTAGGTGGTCGGACTCCGCTTCGCTGAAGACCTCCTGCAGGTCCCAGTACGGCTTGGGTATCGCCTCACCCCCTTTGACGTGCATGGTGGCCACCGTGGCTATTGGAGGCCCCTCCCCTGGTTGGTGCTGCATGCAATGTTCCAGACAAAAGTCCGACCCAAACGTGATGCATCTCTGGTGCCAACTGATGGAGGGGTCGTGGCGCGCCAGCCAGCTCATGCCCAAGACGATGGGCGGGTCTGAGATGGTGGTGACGTTGAATGCCAGTGTCTCTGAGTGCCTTCCCACCGTCATTCTCATGGGGGGGGGTTTGATGAGTGATGGCCCCTCCCAGCAGCTCTCTGCCGTCAATGGTTGCCACGTGCAGAGGAAAATCCAGCTGCAGAAGCTGGATCTGGTGCTCTTCTGCAAAGTTTCTCGAGAAGAAGTTCGCTGACGCCCCACTGTCAATTAGGGCGAGGACCGTCAGGGGATAGCCATTTGGGAGCGTGAGCGTCACTTCTAGAACCACTCCTGCTCTGGGAGGGGTGGGCTGGCTCTGCTCCTCTCTGTGCGGGTGGGTGGGCTGGGGCTGTTGTCTGCTGACTGTGCCTGGCTGCTGCCCCTTGTCTCCTGCAGCCAGGCTTTCCCGTTTCCCTGCTGTGGTGCTGCGTCAGTGGGGGAGGGCACAACCGTTCCCGCCTTTCCTTGCCACTCCCTGCGATGTGGGCAGTCTCTGACGAGATGCTGGGGGGAGTTGCAGAGAAAGCAATTCCCGCCCCTTCCCTCCTTGCGTCTTGGCGCCGCTGGGGTTTGAAAAGCCCCCCCGCGCGCGCTATCAATCTGCATGGGTTCCTGGTCCTGGCTGGCCCCAGGCGTGGCTTGAAAGGGTTGTTGGGGGAGTGGCTTCTCCTGCGACCGTGGGAACCAAGCCCGCTTTGCGCGCGTTGCTTGCTTGTCGCTCCACCGGGATTCCTGTCTCACCCCCACCGCCAGAGCCGCTTTGCTCAGCTGATCCATATTACTGGGCTTTGGACCTCTCGAGAGCTCATCCTTCACCTCCTCATGCAACCCCAAGTAGAACGCCGCTTGCATTGGGGGTGACTCTAGTTCCCACCCCAATCTGTGCACCAGCATGGTGAATTTCGCCCAATACGCGCGAACTGTCATATTTCCTTGGCGTAAATTATGAAGTTCCTCCTTAGTCTGGTCCATATGACTATCGGACGAATACATCGTTTTCAAACCTTCTAGAAAAAGTTTGACATTCTTCATGCAAGGATTCTTTGTTGCGATTAACGGTCTTAGCCACTCCCTGGCTGCCCCGGTAAGGTGCTCCACAATAAACGCTACCCGGTGCTCATCATCAGGGAACTCATCGTGGTGCAGCTCAAGAGCATACACAATCTCAGTCTCAAAGCCCTGATATTCCCTCGGGTCTCCATTGAACTTGCTTACTAGGGTCCCGGCTCTCCTTCTTGGCATCACTTGGACTTGGGGTGCCCCTCCCGCCTTGTTTTTCTCTGCATCCAGCTTGTTTTGGAGGTCTACCGCCACCGCCCTTAATTCCTGCTCTCTTTCCTGTAGCGCTCTCACCTGTTCCGCAAGTTGTAGCCGGTCGTCCTGGACCTTCTTAGTCTCTTCTTTAGCTGCCTTCAATTCCCCCTGCGCCTGCAGCGACAGCTGCTGCAGTTCTTGCTGGGCTTGCTCCGCGATCTGCCGCCATCTCTCCGCCTCTGACACGCTCATCCCGGCAACTCCAAAGTAGCCCAAAAAAGGATTCGGAGGTTGCTGTCACAGTGGCCGGAGTGGGGTACTTCAGAGTAACGACGCTACGCAGCTCTGCATTTTATTCTTTTATTGGTGCTGCGTATTTACAGTGCTGAAGTCATTGCTATTTACACGGAGTGATGTGGTCAGTCGGTTTCAGAACCTCCGAATGGCTTTTGGCGCGTCTTTCTCCAACACAAAAGCTTTGGCAGACCCATCCTCTTTCCCCTCCTCTTTCTGCGTAATTCCGGAGTTGGGGGGATGGGTCTCCCCCCTTTATTCGCCCCTTCCTGTCCCACCTGGGACCCTGGCTCCTCTACCTTGCCTGAGCCTCGGCCCCGACTTCCTGCTTCCCCACTGGCATCGGAACTCTCTCTGCTTTCCCCTGTGCTCGGGGATGGGCTTGAACTCAGGAGGGGAGGGACTTCGCGATATCCCCTGTCCCTCACAATAATGATGATAATAATGATAATAATTATTTTTATAGGTAGGTAGCCGTGTTGGTTTGACACAGTCAAAACAAAATAAAAAAATCCTTCCAGTAGCACCTTAGAGACCAACTAAGATTGTCATAGGTATGAGCTTTCATGTGCATGCTCACTTCTTCAGATACACTGAAACAGAAGTCACCAGACCCTTATGTATAGTCAGAGGGTGGGGAGGGGTATTACTCAGAAGGGTGGTGGGAATGGGTGATTGGCTGAAAGGAGTGGTAAACCTGTTGATTACTGTTAACGACTATACACCCATCTGACTGGGTTGCACCCAATGAAAAAATAGTAAAACCACAATACATCAAACACTAAAAACTTCCCTGGACAGGGCTGCCTTCAGGTGTCTTTTAAAAATCACATAGATGTTTAACTCCTTGACATCTGCTGGGGGGGGCATTCCACAGGGCGGGTGCAACTACCAAGAAGGCCCTCTGCCTGGTTCCCTGTTACCTCACCTCTCACAATGAGGGAACCGCCAGAGGACCCTCGGAGCTGGGATGGACGATGGGGATGGAAACGCTCCTTCAGGTATACTGGGCAACAGCTGTTTAGTTAGCACCAACATTTTGAAGTGTCCTCGGAAACCTACTAGGATCTGTGATAAGAATTCACTTCAACACCAGCTTGTTCGTTACACATGTGAGAAACCACCTTTTAAATAAACCACAGAAAACTGTTTTCAAGTCCCGCATCCTGGTTAGGGACCTGGTGTTTTTATTTGTCTATTGCAGCCATCCCCAAACTGAGGCCCTCCAGATGTTTTGGCCTACAACTCCCATGATCCCTAGCTAAGAGGACCAGTGGGTCAGGGATGATGGGAATTGTAGTCCAAAACATCTGGAGGGCCAAAGTTTGGGGATGCCTGGTCTATTGCAATAGGACAGAGCTCAATTCAATGTGCCAGTTAAGAAGGTCTGTCCGAGGCACATCAGATCAAAAGCTAACACAGCACACAGGGAGTCATAAAACTTCCCCTTAACCTGTGTCAAGAAAGGTCACACAGGTCATTGGATAGAAAACAAGTATGGCGTCTTCCTGCTATCAAACCCACCCCCACCCCCATTCCTTGGGACCTGTGTACTTTAGGGGCACAGTTTACCCATTCAGCACCAGGGACCATTCAGCACCAGCATCCCATTCACCAGAAACAGTACTTCAGTCTTGTTGGGATTCAGCTTCAATCCATTAACTGCCATACAGCCAGATAAAGTTTTAAATATAACTAGCTGGCCCGGCCACGCATTGCTGTGGGTAATCCCTGTGATTCCCCCCACCCTGTCCCGATCCATGACGTATCCCACCCCTCCTCCCTCCAACACCCTGGCTCATCCCTGTGTTTCAGTAGGACACCCTTCCCTCTGTTGTCCCCTCCCCCCTGTATCACCATACATTTGCCCCTGCGCACACATTGTGAACATTTTTATATATTCAGATTTAAAAAATTTGAAATAAGAACATGAGAAGCAGACGTTATTATTGTTTAATTTTATTTTTGGGGTTGTCATTTATTTTGGTGGGTATTGTATGATTTGGGCATTGTTGTGTGTTTTGCTGTTGTGTGTGTGTGTGTGTTTTTGTTATTTGGATTTTCTAATTTTGGAGTAGGTGACCCAGAGAACCTAGAGAAGTACTTTAATAACAATAATAACAATAACAATAATAATAATAATATAATTTATTATTTATACCCCGCCCATCTGGCTGGGTTTCCCCAGCCACTCTGGGCGGATTCCAACAGAAAAATAAAACACAATAATCTATTAAACATTTAAAGCCTTCCTGAACAGGGCTGCCTTCAGATGTCTTCTAAAAGTCTGGTAGTTGTTTTCCTCTTTGACATCTGTTGGGAGAGCGTTCCACAGGGCAGGCACCACCACTGAGAAGGCCCTCTGCCTAGTTCCCTGCAACTTGGCTTCTCGCAACGAGGGAACTGCCAGAAGGCCCTCGGTGCTGGACCTCAGTGTCCGGGTAGAATGATGGAGGTGGAGACGCTCCTTCAGGTATACTGGACCGAGGCCATTTAGGGCTTTAAAGGTCAGCACCAATTGTGCTCGGAAACGTACTGAGAGCCAATGTAGATCTTTCAAGACCGGTGTTATGTGGTCTCGGCAGCCGCTCCCAGTCACCAGGCTAGCTGCTGCATTCTGGATTAGTTGTAGTTTCCGAGTCACCTTCAAAGGTAGCCCCACGTAGAGCGCATTGCAGTAGTCCAAGCGTGAGATAACTAGAGCATGCACCACTCTGGCTAGACAGTCTGCAGGCAGGTAGGGTCTCAGCCTGCCTACCAGATGGAGCTGATAGACAGCTGCCCTGGACACAGAATTGACCTGCACCTCCATAGACAGCTGTGAGTCCAAAATGACTCCCAGGCTGCGCACCTGGTCCTTCAGGGGCACAGTTACCCCATTCAGAACCAGGGAATCCTCCACACCTGCCCGCCTCCTGTCCCCCACAAACAGTACTTCTGTCTTGTCAGGATTCAACCTCAATCTGTTAGTCGCCATCCATCCTCCAACCGCCTCCTCCCGGGGTGGGGGGCAATTAAATAGCGAAGACCCACAGCCCCGTAGCAACAGAAGCCGAGTTCCAAAGCACCCGAGCTGTTTGGTTCCATAAAAAACCCAGGAAGTGGCAAGGGGAAGGTAGGAGATTGTAAATTGGGGGGGGGGGTTTGGCCACTGCAAATATCCGAGGACTTAAACTGGGGAGAGAAAGTGCATGGTTGGTTTTTTTAAAGACACAGAGGCTAGCAATCAGTCATAGTATAAAGCGTAGGTTAAAAGGGGCATGAGTGCCCTTCCTTAAAATGGCCATCGGAGCCTCGCATGTGACACAACACCCGCTAAATTTTAAAGTAAAACCCCCTTGCCGTGCCCCCAAGTGCGTTGCTGTGGGTTATCCCCCCCGGGCCTAGTGGGGCCTACATAAAACAAACGCCGTGCTGCGATCTGCGATCCATGCGCTTGCCCTCTCCCCCCTCCTGGACCTAGTGGGGGCCTGGCGGCCTGGCAGGGGCCTACATAAAACAAAGGCCGTGCTCACCCTTCCCCCCCCTGGGCCCACAGGGGCCTGGCAGCCTGGCAGGGGGCTACATAAAACAAAGGCTGTGCTGCGGCCTGCGATCCAGGCACTCCTCCTCTCCCCCCATGCCTAGTGGGGGCCTGGCAGCCTGACAGGGGCCTACATAAAACAAAGGCCGTGCTCCGACCTGCGATCCGGGCGCTCGCCCTCCCCCCCGGCCGCCTTGGTGGTTTCAGTTGCTTATTTGATGATGTCATTATTTGGTTTGTGGGTGTGGTGTAGATTTGACAGGAAGGGAGGGGGTGTACTGTGGGAGGAATTCCACTTGAGGGCACTGTTTTACTTGGTGGAAAAGCAGGTTTCTACCTGCACAGGTGTGAGATTTGAGGGATTTGTTTTCTGCAAACACTCGGGGAGTGGCATGGATCGTTGTGTCCGAATTTCAGGACGATTGGTCAAGTGGTTACGGAGAAAAGTGGAGCCCACACTTTCACCATGCGCAAAATGGCGGCGCCCATCGCATTCGGGTTACGAACTATTCGGGTTACGAACTGCGATCCTGAACGGATCGCGTTCGTAACCCGAGGTATTACTGTATATAGATGATTTTGCCAGCAATTAGAATAGGTGTTCATTTTTTAAATTTAGATTTTTAAGTTTGGGGCGTAAATCCCTTTGACTTTGAACATAGTAAGAACTGGATCAGCCCATTGTGTTCTCAGTGGCGGTAGCACATCATGCTTGTGACTAGTACGTATTGGTACGAGTGATTGCTAGGAGTCTTGCCAACCAGATCAGGAGAGCTGCAGTGGAACCCGCTAATGGACAAGGGACAGCAAGAAGGAAGCCGCTGGAAGGTAGAGAAAGGTGTGTTTGTAATGAAGCAGCCTACTTGTCCAAAGGGAATATTTGCATTTGCTTTCCATTTTTGTCTCAGGTCCCACCCACAGGTGCTATGTGGCCCCCACAAGGTTGCACAGAAAGGAAGGTGGCCCTAGGGGTGAAAAAGATTCCCAGCACTTGCAATATGTAATGCAGGAAAATGGTCTTTTTCCATGAAGTGTATGGTGTTGAATGTGGGTGATATCTTGTTTTCTCTTTAGATATCGTTTAGCTCCTGAGCATCCCTATCCAGTCCCTGTACTGGACTGTTTAACTGCTGCAATACACTTTCTGAAGAATGCCAAGGAATATGGAGTGGACCCCAACTGCATTGCCATTGTTGGGGAGAGTAGCGGAGGCACTTTTGCTACTGCCATTTGTCAAGAACTGGTGACCAGAGAGGACCTCCCAAGACTGCGAGCTCAGGTCCTCATTTACCCAATGCTCCAAACAGTGGACTTTGATTTGCCATCCTATCAGCAAAACCAATTAGTTCCTCCATTGTTCAGGGAACGAGCTATCAAATTTGGTGGGAGACATCTCACTGGGAAGGACATAAACGTGGATGGGGTGATAAAAGGTGCCCATGTCCCTTATGATTTGAGAGAGAAATACCAAAAATGGATCAGTGCTGATTACATACCAGAAGAATTTAAGGCCAGGGGCTATGTCCCTCACGCTCCTGCCCCATTTTCAGAAGAACTCTATGAGCAAGTTAAAAGATCTGCTGAGACAATGTTTGCCCCCCTTCTAGCAGAGGACGACATAATCCGCCAGCTCCCAGAGACTTTCATTCTAACTTGCGAGTATGATATTATCCGGGATGATGGGCTATTGTACAAGAAGCGGTTAGAGGACAACGGTGTGCCAGTGACATATCATCATCTTCCAGATGCATGTCATGCAACAATCTCCTATTTGGGTTGGGGGCCACTTGAATTTCCGAGCTCAAAGAAATCTTTGCAGCATGTGGCCCAGTTCTTAAAAGGTTTATATAAATGAATGACCTTCTTTGTCTTCCAATGGCAGCCTTCCCTTTCTGTAGGGGGACAATCCCCCTTTCCTATTGACCAATCCTAAAGTAAGAAGAAAAGGTATTTGGAAGATATTTAGCAATAAGAAAGGAGCTCCTGTGCAATAAACTAAACCGATCTAACCCCTAGTGAATGATATGAACTCATTTACTTACACCAGCATTAGACAGGATTATAGCGAAACTGAAGTTTGGGAATATATTTACCCTTCAGAATTAGGGCCATGGTACCAGAAGTATCTTTCCATATGTACCTATTCTGACCAGATGTATACACCTGAAAGCAGACCGGGATCTACGAAAGAGGGTGAGGGACCGATGAGATACGGTTCTACTGCACAGCCCCAAGCTATTGTCCCCCAGCTATTGTCAGCACTAACCAAAGTTTCCAGAACATTTTGAAGGTCACCTTCATGTTGAATGCATTGCAGTAAATAATCTAAATGGGAGGTTGCTAGTGCTGATCTTGACAAGAATATAATGCCACAGGCCAGCATGGGGGGGGATAATGGGGGTAAGGAGGAAAAGGACACAGAATAAGAGCTCCATCATAACTGACAGACCGCACTTGAATCAGAGGGAATTATCTTACCCTCTCTCTCCAATTTCAGAGTTTGGGGGAAGGAGAACTATGCCTATATGCAGAGGGGGGACACCAGGAAGAGATGGGTGCTAGAAGGTGGAGTGCAACTCAGCTTGCAGAAGAGGCATGGGGTTAAGGCAGGGTGAGGGCCCCCCAGACTATCCCTGTGCCTTTAACCTCTCAGCTGATCTATACGGTTTACTGACCCAAGAGCTTCAAAAGGTAAATGGAGTCAATAAGAGCAACCCCTATTTCAACAAATTATTGGCCCAGTTATCCCAACAGCATGGGAGAAAGGAGATCTACCTTATCACGAGAGTGAATGATTTCAGCAAGAAAGCAAATACTTTTTCATTCCCTTCCCCCTCAAAAAGGACGACTTTAAAGGTTCCAAGCTGAAAAGCCCTATCTGACGGACATCAGAGCCAGACCCCAATCTGGTGATGCAGTTACTCAGAGTTCCACCAGGGAATTCCACCAGAATTTTCACCAGGGAAATGTTGGAGGGTATAGAGTTATGCAAACCCCAAGCCAAGCCTTTAGAAGACATCTAAAGCCAGCAATGTATTGGGAAGTTTTGTAATGTTTTTGTTTTGTTATGTTTTTATATAAGTTGGAAGCCACCTAGAGTGGCTGAGGCCTCCCAATCAGATGGCTGAGGTATAAATAATAAATTTGTTGTTATTACCGTATTATTATTACTAGCTGGCCCGGGCACGCGTTGCTGTGCCTGACTCAGGGTCCTTTTTTCCCAGGAAAGGGGGAGGATATGTTGATTTTATAACACCTCCCCCCCCCCGTTGTTGTGTCTCACCCCTGTGATTACTCCCATCCTGTAGTGACCCATGAGGTATCCCCCTCCCCCCACCCTGGGTCATCCCTGTGACTTCCCCCATGCTGGGTCAGCCCATAACCTATTCGGGCCCCTCCTCCCCCCACCCCCCACCCAGGGCTCCACTCAGGATAGTCTGTAAAGTAGAGTCGAGGCCTAGTCTGTAAAGTAGAGCCAAGGCCTAGTCTGTAGGCTGTAAAGTGGAGCCGAGGCCTAGTCTGTAAAGTAATGTTATACTCTGTTTTAGGACTCCAGACATATACCAGATGAAACAAAAGTTCAGGCAGCACAGTTTCAAAGTTATGAAAACAGGTTTATTGGTTCTGTCAGACAAAATCAATAGGTGCAGCAGATGGCAGACTTCACACCCCCATGTGGTTGTGCAGTGGGTTAAATACATTTTCCAAACAGCAAAACTCAGCCCCTTCCCACCCCTTTGCAGTATTTCTTTAACCCTTTGCAGCATTTCTTAGTTTCAAGCTGCATTGCTATTTTGCTCCCCCCAGGGGGTGCTGAATAACTATTATTGCATCTAAATAGCTACTCGAGTGCAGCTGCACATCGCTTTGCATATCTCCTAAACTTAGGCATCTTTGCGGTTTAGCCAGTTTCGATTGTTCTTAGGGGACTTCCATCGGCCATCATAACAACAGGAGTTTCGGCTTGTGTGCAACGAGAAATTTGCACGAGGGACATACTATTTTTAACTAAGCTGAGAGATGTAGACTGTCATTTCTCTGACATCTAAGCTGTATAGGTGAAATGGAGGTTTGCACTAGAATGGCCAGTTTCTGACCAGGGGTGGTCAGATTTGGTCAGAGTTGGCCAGATGCCTCATTTCCCCCTTTCAAACAAGAGAGCAGCTGTCCTGCATCCTCATCAGTTTGACCTCTCTCTGTCACTGCCATGAACAGAGGCATCGTGCAGGGGTAGGACATGGGTCTGCATTGCTGTATCTGTTGAGCAAATTAACATTTGTCGGACCATTTGGAGAAGACAAGTCAAATAAACATGTTAGCGTTTCTATCAGCAAAACTTCTTTGTGAACCAGACCCATAGGCTTTGGGGGCCAGGACTTCTCAGGTCCCATTTTGCACACATGTCTGACTTATATCCTACAATCTGGGGCTCTGGTTATGGCAGACCAGGATTGTAGTCTGTGACCAACACTGGGTTGTTCAAAACCTGGGTGTTTTCCACCCTCCCTTGTCATTTGCATTGACAGTATAATTCCAAGAAGCACCTCTAACCATTATACTGATTGTTATTAGACAAAATAATCATTAAGGCTTTTAAACAGGTTTCAACATTATCAATAAGCAAACCAATATACTAGGTTCAAATATTAAAGGACATTTTCTGCAAATGTTTGTTGACTGTCAGTTCACCTTTTATCAGATTTTCTGGGCATCTGGTCAGAACATTAGCAGGTGTCCAGTTCAAACACAGCAGACTCTTTGGTTTCAAGAAACTGTTCTCAGCAAAACAGTGAAAGACATAAAGGAATATTGCTTTCTGATTGAACTCTTTACATACCCTGTTTCTCATATTTTAAGACATACCCATAAAATAAGCCATAGCAGGATTTTTAAGCATTCAAGGAATATAAGCCATACCCCGAAAATAAGACATAGTGATAGGCGCAGCAGCAATGCCGGCCGCGGCAGGAGGAGGAGGAAAAAAATAAGACATCCCTTGAAAATAAGCCATAGTGTGTTTTTTTGAGGAAAAAATAAATATAAGACGTGTCTTATAATATGAGAAACACGGTAGTCAACTCTCTCTCAAGATGGATATTGTCCTTTAGATTGGTGGGATTATCCACAAAAGCTTTACTAAACGCTGCAAAAATTGATATCTTGAAGACTTTCTGGGATTTCTCCCCAACAAACAGGTACATAATCGGCCTTGCACCTCTCTGTTAGAGAATTTGTGCTTTGAATCTCCCTGGAGGAGCCTAGCAATGTCTGTACTAGGTCTAGTCCAATATGGCAACACTGACTGGCAGTGGCTCCCTTAAGGTTTCAGATGGAAAGTCTTTTAGCCCTTCCTAGAGACGCTAGGGATTGAACCTTCTGCACTCAAAACAGCTGTTCTGCCACTGAGATATAGTTTGTATCTCTGTCTGTGAAGAGAGTCAATATCGGAAAGGCAGTGTACATTATACCTGAGTCACAAAATAAACCTCTTCCCCACGGGATGCCGGGCCAGACAACATCTGAAAGTGTAGCGCTCCCACTCTATATAGGGATAAGTGACTACTTTGGGGCACCATTGTTCTGCTCCTTTGCTCTGTTGGGCTTGGTACACAGCTAGGCCTTGGCAACTATAGGGACTATTATAAACCTTGTAGACTTCAAAAATAGCACCCACCCTCCTGATGAGGAGGAATGGCCTATGAGCCCGTTCCTGTGCCCAGGGCCGGTGCGTCCATTTAGGCGGACTAGGCCATTGCCTAGGGCGCCAAAATGGAGGGTTGCACTGCCGAGCCTGCCCCGCAATACCCCCGCGCCGCCGTCGCCCGCCCGCCCGCCCGCTCCCCGAGGAGCTCACAGCGTCCCCTCCACAGGCGGGAGGAGCGCGAGCCAAAAGGAGAGCTCAGCGCCCTCCCGCCTATGGAGGGGACGCTGAGAGCTCCCCAGCGGCGGCGGTCGCAGTGAGCGAGCGGCGACGGTAGTGGTGGCAAGCGCCCGCAGCCGAAGCCTTCAGCTATGGGCACTGCCGCCGCCACCCGCTCGCTCGCTCGCCAAGGAGCCCCCAGCATCCCCTCCACAGGCGGGAGGAGCACGAACCAAAAGGAGAGCTCAGCACCCTCCCGCCCACGGAGGGGATGCTGTGAGCTGCCCAGCGGCTGCAGCGAGCAAGCGGCGGCAGTGCCCGCAGCTGAAGCCTTCAGCTATGGGCGCTGCAGCCGCCGCCAAGGAGCTCAAAGCGTCCCCTCCACAGGCGGGAGGGTGCCGAGCTCCCCCCTTGGCCCGCGCTCCTCCCGCCAATGGAGGGGACGCAGGGGCATCAGCGGCGTGCGTGCGTCATGACGCATGCGCCCGGGGGGGGGGCGCCAGAAAGAGTTTTTGTCTAGGGCGCAAAAAGCCCTAGCACCGCTCCTGCCTGTGCCTCGGTAGCCCTATAGATTAGCCACAGTGGAAGGCTGGGGTGTTGTGCTAAGATGAACCTATAATGGCCACACCTTAATCCTCCCGCTCGCAGAATTATGCCCTGTCTAACGACTGGTCGGACAAACCTTCGATAACAATGCCCATCTGTCCAATTTTCATGATGTGGGTCAGCTGGGGATGGTCGCCGTGGCATCCACAATCTCTCCCACTCTAGTAAATAATCATACATTAAATTTTTTTTTCTTTCTTACTGAAATTATTGTTTTTTTCAAATCTCGATGTTTCTGTTGCAAGCTCCACCTCTCTATCTATGCTTAGTTTTTGATTCAATTGAAAGTATTGCAGCCAGTTGGTCAGGTGTTCTTTGATTTCATCATATTTTTTCAATACTGGTTTTCCCTCTGTTGCTTCTAGTACCATTCTATATGTGGGCCACCTGTCTCTCATATTTCTTCTCTTGACCGCTATGGATGAATAGACCTGGGATGAATAGAGATATCGGATTCTTATCTCATTATGCATGATCAAGCTTTCTTTAGCACCTCAGCCCAGGACTAATTGCAGCCATCAGCAGCCATTAACACCCATCTACAGGTTTACCACTCCCATCAGCCCATCTCCCATTCCCACCCACCCCCACCACCCTCTGTATATATATAGGGTCTGACACTTCTGTTTCTAGTGTATCTGAAGAAGTGTGCATGCACACGAAAGCTCATACCAAAATATAAACTTAGTTGGTCTTTAAGGTGCTACTGAAGGAATTTTTTTATTTCGCTATGGCTTATGTTGGAGATGTCCAGAGTGGTATTTTGGGCTCCAGTATCCCTTTATACCAGAAAGATATGGAGGTCTCGTACACCCCAGGTAGTGTGGGTGCTGACCTTGAGCCAGACATCTTGGAGAGTGAAGTCAAATGGGCCTTAGAAAGCACTGCTAATAACAAAGCCAGTGGAAGTGATGATATTCCAGCTGAACTATTTAAAATTTTAAAAGATGATGCTGTTAAGGTGCTACACCCAATATGCCAGCAAGTTTGGAAAACTCAGCAATGGCCAGAGGATTGGAGAAGATCAGTCTACATCCCAATTCCAAAGAAGGGCAGTGCCAAAGAATGCTCCAACTACCGCACAATTGCACTCATTTCACACGCTAGCAAGGTTATGCTTAAAATTCTACAAGGCAGGCTTAGGCAGTATGTGGACCGAGAACTCCCAGAAGTGCAAGCTGGATTTCGAAAGGGCAGAGGAACCAGAGACCAAATAGCAAACATGCGCTGGATTATGGAGAAAGCTAGAGAGTTCCAGAAAAACGTCTACTTCTGCTTCATTGACTATGCAAAAGCCTTTGACTGTGTCGACCACAGCAAACTATGGCAAGTTCTTAAAGAAATGGGAGTGCCTGATCACCTCATCTGTCTCCTGAGAAATCTCTATGTGGGACAAGAAGCTACAGTTAGAACTGGATATGGAACAACTGAGTGGTTCAAAATTGGGAAAGGAGTACGACAAGGTTGTATATTGTCTCCCTGCTTATTTAACTTATATGCAGAATTCATCATGCGAAAGGCTGGACTAGATGAATCCCAAGCAGGAATTAAGATTGCCGGAAGAAATATCAACAACCTCAGATATGCAGATGACACAACCTTGATGGCAGAAAGTGAGGAGGAATTAAAGAACCTATTAATGAGGGTGAAAGAGGAGAGCGCAAAATATGGTCTGAAGCTCAACATCAAAAAAACCAAGATCATGGCCACTGGTCCCATCACCTCCTGGCAAATAGAAGGGGAAGAAATGGAGGCAGTGAGAGATTTGACTTTCTTGGGCTCCTTGATCACTGCAGATGGTGACAGCAGTCACGAAATTAAAAGACGCCTGCTTCTTGGGAGAAAAGCAATGACAAACCTAGGCAGCATCTTAAAAAGCAGAGACATCACCTTGCCGACAAAGGTCCGTATAGTTAAAGCTATGGTTTTCCCAGTAGTGATGTATGGAAGTGAGAGCTGGACCATAAAGAAGGCTGATCGCCGAAGAATTGATGCTTTTGAATTATGGTGCTGGAGGAGACTCTTGAGAGTCCCATGGACTGCTAGAAGATCAAACCTATCCATTCTTAAGGAAATCAGCCCTGAGTGCTCCCTGGAAGGACAGATCGTGAAGCTGAGGCTCCAATACTTTGGCCACCTCATGAGAAGAATCCTTGGAAAAGACCCTGATGTTGGGAAAGATTGAGGGCACTAGGAGAAGGGGACGACAGAGGATGAGATGGTTGGACAGTGTTCTCGAAGCTACGAACATGAGTTTGACCAAACTGCGGGAGGCAGTGCAATACAGGAGTGCCTGGCGTGCTATGGTCCATGGGGTCACGAAGAGTCGGACACGACTAAACAACTAAACAACAACAACAATCCCTTTATATTTGGTCCACAGTTTGAATAGAGATTTCCTTATTACATGGTTTAGGAACCCTTTGTGCGCTTTTATCTTTCCATATATCAGGCATGCATGCCACCCGAATCTCGTGTCGTGGCCTTCTAGATCTAATATATCGGTTCTTTCTAATTTTAGCCACTCTCCCAGCCATACTAGTCCCACTGCTGCGTGATATATTTCGAGATCGGGCAGCGCAAACCCTCCTCTTGACCTTTTATCAATTAATGATAGATGTTTTATTCTGGGTTTCTTGCCCCCCCCCCCGAAACCTGGCAATTTCCCTCCTCCACTCTTTAAAGCACTTGGACCCACCTAATATTGGAATTGTCTGAAACAAAAACATCAATTTGGGAGAATTTTATCATATGTGGTGGAAGTGCGAAAAAGTTAAAAGATTTTGGGAAATGATATATAATGAACTGAAAAAAGATTTTTAAATACACTTTCCCTAAAAAGCCTGAAGCTTTTCTATTAGGACTTATTGGACAGGAGATTGTAAAGGAGGATCAAATACTATTTTTGTATGCGACAACCGCGGCCAGGAATTTGTTAGCCCAAAAATGGAAAACTCAGGATTTACCGACGATTGAAGAGTGGCAGACAAAAATAGACTATGCGGAATTAGCAAGACTGACTAGCAGGATCCGAAACCAGGGAGAGACAAAGTTCCAAAAAGAATGGAGTAAATTTGTGGACTATATGGAAAAGAACTGTAGAAGTTTAAAGACACTTACAGGACTGAAATAAATCCTAAGAAATGACTTTAAATAAGGAGCAAGGAACTGCAAGATAAGAGTTGGAAAGAAAACCAAATGAGGGGAGGGAGGGAAGTCAAAGCTCGGCAGAGCATTGGGAATTAGAGATATGGGAACAATTGTTAAAAAGAGAAAATTTGTGTGTGTTGTATTTGTTTTTGAATGTTTTGTTTTGTTCAATGTGTTTAATGTGTTTATTTGGAAAATTTAATAAATTGTTTTTTTTTTTTTAAATAATTATTACTATTATCCCTGTTGGGTCTGAGTAAATCAGTTTTGGCTCTAATCTTGATCTTGCATACACCACCACCCCTCTTTTTTTTACTTGGTCTGCAGCGATAAACTCACTTCCTAGCTTGGGATTAATTAGCACTCGCTTATGCTCTTTGCTTACGTGCGTCTCCTGTAAACATACAATGTCATTTCTTTGTTTATGTAGTACAGTATATGTTCTACTTTGTTTCTTTTTCTTTTATCGTTTAACCCATTCACATTCCACGTCAAAATTTTTAAAATCATCTTTATTTATTTCAGATTATTAAAACCTTGGGGGTTATTTCCCCCGTTAGGGCGCAGTTTTGTTTTTATTTTTAAGCAATGTTGTCTTTAGTCGCTCTCCTCGCTTTCCTCTTGTGGCGTTAGTTGTGGGATTTATTTTAATATTATAATTTCCTCATTTCCAATCTTAAGGGGGTTCTTCCTTCTGTTTTGCAAGATAATATTTCTTAATTTGTTTGATGTCACTGTGATTAAGCAATCCCCCGGCCATTTACTGGCTTTTGCTTTTCTAGAGTTCACCCTGAATATACTTTCTACATTTTCCTCTATTTCCTTTTCAGCTAATCCTAGCCAGTTTGCTAGTTCTATTATGATTCTTTTCTGTAAGTCCTCATCTTGGTTTTCTGGTATGCCTCTTAATCTTAGAATTTTTTTCCTTGCCTGCATCTGCAGGATAGATAAGGCATCCCATGTCGCTTCTTGTCTTATTTTAAACTCCTCACTATCCTTCTTAATCTTTTCATTTTCTTTTTTGTAATCTCTATGGTCTTTTACTGATTTTTTTTTAAGCTTCCTCCAACTGCTGTACTTTTTGTTTTAGGTCCTTTACCTCATTCTTTATCTCTCTATTCTCTTCTAAGACTTATTTCATCTGGGATTCTAATTGTGATATTGCTTTTGCATTATCTTCTGTCTTGGTTCCCATTTTGTCAAATTTTTCCTCTAAGCTTTTAACTTTATCATTCAACTCACTTTTCATCTCTGTAAATTCTTTCCTCATTTCTCCTATGTCGCCCTTCAAGCTTAATATGAGCTCCTTTAGCTCCATTTCTGGTTCCTGCCATAGCTGCCAAGTCTCCCGTATTCCCCGGAAACCCCCATTTTTCCAGCTGTCCCCAGCCGAAAAACGGATTTTTTTTGTTTTTCCCCAGTTTATTCTGGCGCGGCGGCCATTTTGGAACTGGGCGGAGCATGCTCAGAAGCGACTTTTGATGCTGCTTTGCCCAGTTCCAAAATGGCTGCAGCGCAACTTCTGGTGCGGCAGCCATTTTGGAACAGGGCAGAGCAGCATCAAAAGTCGCTTCTGAGCATGCTCCGCCCAGTTCCAAAATGGCGGCAGCGCTACTTCCGGTCTGCTACTTCCGGTCCAGTCCCTTATTTCTCAGGCCGAAACTTGGCAGGTATGGTTCCTGCCCTTGTCCCGAAGCTCTTCTTCCCTGATTATTATAATGGGCTAAGGTCTGCTTTTTATTGTGTGTCATTGCACCACAACCACCTTATATGAATTTAATTCAGTATTTTTACTCCCCTTTATAGATATATCAATTTCTTCAAATTATCAAAAAAAGAATAATATAACCCAAGAGAAAGAAAAAAGAAAAAGGTTGCCGACCTTTCCATTTTTTTTCAAATTGTCCAACAATCCCACCCCCCATATAACGCTCCTTCTCCTTTACTATGAGGCACAAAGCAAAATATCACTCTAAATATCACTCTAAATATTACCCTTTAACAATTTCCAGCAGTGGTTATCAAACAGATTACCAGTTCCTTTTAAGGGATAGTGTAGTATAGCCCCTAGTATACATATAATACAAGAGAATCAATCATAGAACCTCCCACCAGGCGTTCCATAAAAAAGAAGAAGAAGAAATAGAAAAACAAAGAGAGAGGAAAAAGCCCCTTCAGAATTCTCTCCCCCTCCCAGCCCCAAATCCCCCTTTATTTATAATTGTCCTTGTTTGTATTTCCAGTTCCAGGCTTCAGTCTTTTTGCTCCTCTCTTTTATTCCTGTCGCTCTCCCTTGAGCTGGTATTCTTTATGTGCTATTCTGTCCTTCACCACCTGGTGCCGCTGTTTCTTCTCCTGGCGTCGAGTCTCTTTTTACTCTTAGCTCTTTGTCTCTAGCTCCTCCCCTCTTGCTTTGTCGCCTTTTCTTCCTTCCTGTTCCTTATTTGGCCCAGCCCTTCTTTTGTGCACGCTACTCCATTTTCCTGATGTTATTCATTGCCACCATGATAAGGTATTTACCAGCTTTATTCACTGTCTTTTTTGCTGGCTTTTAACTCCCCTCTCTCTGCCTTTCAGAATCGGCAGTCGCGACTGTTCAGTGTCTCTCTTTTGCCTTTTTAAATGCTGTTCCTTAGCGTTCAATCTAACGCGGTCATTCCCTTTTAAAATCTTCCTTGTCTTATTGATGATTCTATCGCAGTCCTTCTTTAGGACACCCCAGTTTTCATCAGAGAAATGTTTGAAGGTACTATACACCATTTGAATGGCAATGTCTGTCGACTTTGGGGGGAGGGAGCCCCCCTCAAATATTTTTCCGGTGAGGGAACACCCCTTGGCCCCTAGGAGTTGGCTCCTTTGTTTTCTGGCTAGAATGTTTCCTTGAACTTCATAACGCCTCTTGCCTGCCAGGAAAGAGAAGGACTTGTATCAAAAACCCCAAACTATTTGAAAGACAGAATAAATGTGCCCATTTCTGATGCAGGTGGATTTCAGAAAAATCAAGACTGTCCTCTTTGCTCAAAGGACTGTTCCGGTAAGGACAGTGACACTGCTGTTGGCAGGAGATCAACGCTGGCATTGATTTGCCATCCCTGATAACTTGGGCTCTCTGAATCACGAGGGATTAAACACACCAAAGTATTTTGTGTGGGAGGACAAGCTTCACAAAAATGAAGATGTGTTGCAAGAGCAGTCAGTGTCTGTCGTAAGGAAGGGCGCTTGGCCTTCAGAGGCTATGGAAATCACATGCACCTCTTCCCTCTGGAGGAGGGGTTGGGGAAATCCACACACCTCCACATACACTCCACCCTGTGTGAACAAACAACCGCAGCAATCAGTAATGCAAGAAAGCCTGCAATCTCTGAACAGATTACTAAATTACTTTTTTTCTTCTCAATTGAAAGCAATGTGGGTTGGCTGAGGATGTTCTCTTGCACATGCTGTAGACTGCACTAAAGCCACTTGGCATCGGCTAAGGTGAGGTCCCTACCTCTGTACTTCTGGGTTGGAGGGAAATGGCATTTGGTGGAACTCTGTGGATGCTGATATTATATATGATCATTTTCATTCACTTCTTGCTGTTTGCACGGGGAGTTTATTATCATTTTACAAGGACCCACATTCCTCCAGGAATCACCCATGGCCGAAAATTACTATTTTACAGTTTTGCAATGGGATATTTCCTTGAACTGGTAAGTTTGTTTTATATATATCACAATCAAGGGGTTGAGGTGATACTCCTTCCATGAAAAAAGCTGCAATGTTGGAATTTTTTAGTTTAGAGAAAAGGCAAGCTGCAGGTGACATGATAGCAATCTATAACATTTGTGCACGTCATGGAGAAAGTGGATAGAGAAAAATGTTTCTCCCTGTCTCATGACACAATAATTAAATGTTGGAAGATTCAGGACAGATATGAGAAATCACAACGAACATATTCCGTTCAGGACAGATATAAGAAATTCACAACAGACCTATTCAAACTATGGAAGTCTCTTTCACAGGGGACAGTGATGGCTGCCAAGTTGAATAGCCAGTGCTTTTTTCTTTTAAAAAACCCCTCTCATTTTGACTCAAGAAAATCACCATTTAATAGTTCAAATTAGGAAAAATGAATCCATAAATGGACAAAAGTACAAAGATTCACAAAATGTTTAGGGGTGTGTATACCCCTGGGTCCCCCCAGAAAAAAGCACTGAGAATAGCTATCCAGAGGTAAATGAAGGAAACAAACTTGTCTCTAAGGTGCTACTGGAAGGAATTTTTTTATTTTGTTTTGACTATGGCAGACCAACATGGCTACCTACCTGTAACTAGATCTACAGCTCAAGGCAGCAATGCTTCTGAACACCAGTTATGGGAAGGGGAGAGGGCTCCTGTGCTCAGATCCTGCTTGAAGGTTTCCCACAGGCACTGTGAGAAGAATCTGCTGGACCAGGTGGGCCATTGGCCAGGACCAACAGGCTCTTTTTACATTCTTATGGAGAGGGGGGGCGCGCTTCATGCCAGCCCAAACTCCAAGAGGTGAGTGGTGAATGAAAGGCTATACAGTATAGTTGCCTCACATCTGAGAGGTTCGTTCCACAGGCAGTGCATATATGCAAAATATGTTTTTTAAATGCAAAACCATCTAAGGCTGATCATAAATGCTGAATGTTTTGGTTTAAACAGGGAGTGTTTCTGGAAAAACTGGGCATTTGCCATAGATATTTCATCTTGAGGACTGTGTACGATGCCATACCAACAAGGAAGGACTCAAAGTTGATTAGAAAGGACCTGGTTTTTGATGGGGTGCCCGTGAGGGTGTACTGGCCCAAGACATCACCTGCTGGGAACAGGAGAGGAATCATCTTTCTTCATGGAGGCGCTGGACTCATTGGAAGCATCCGTAAGTTATTTGAAAGAGTCTTGAAATGGTTCGCTATATTGTTTGAGGAGAATTTGGGGAGCTATGTTAGTATAAAAGTCCTGAAATGTTTGCTATGGAGGGCTTTGGGTGGCTTGTACTGCCCCTGTAGGCAGTTTAAGAATAATGCAAGATGGGATTATGAGGCAAGAAAACGGGGCTGAGGCCCCCTGTTACAAAGGCATCCAGTTCTGTAGTAATTCTGTGAACAGCTCTGAAATTCTGTGAACCGCCCTGAGATCTCCGGGTATAGGGCGGTATATAAATTCAATAAATGAGTAGAAATATAGAAATTAAAATTCCTAGTGTTGCAGTCAATGAAAAATCCTAAAAATGTCAAAGAAGGTGTTTCTGCTTCATGTATCAAGGGACTGGACGCAGGTGGCGCTGTGGTCTAAACCACTGAGCCTCCGGGGCTTGCCAATCGGAAGGTTGGCAATTCGAATCCCCGCAACAGGGTGAGCTCCCATTGCTCAGTCCCAGCTCCTGCCAACCTAGCAGTTTGAAAGCACGCCAAAAAGTGCAAGTAGATAAACAGGTACCGCTCCGGCAGGAAGGTAAACAGTGTTTCTGTGCTCTGCTCTTGTTTCGCCAGAAGCGGCTTAGTCATGCTGGTCACATGACCTGGAAAAATTGTCTGCGGACAAACACCGGCTCCCTCGGCCAGTAAAGTGAGATGAGCACTGCAAGCCCAGAGTTGTTTGCAACGGGACTTAACTGTCAGGGGTCCTTCACCTTTTTTACCAAGGGACTTCTATGAGTTTAATCCAACTGAGTTATTCCCAGAGGAAATCCATTAAAAGTTGTTATTTTCTACAATCAAGTAGAATATACATTTTATGATAGATAGATGGATGGATAGATAGATAGATCTTTTCTTTCACCCTCATTAAAAGCTTCTTTAATTCCTCCTCACTTTCTGCCATCAAGGTTGTGTCATCAGCATAGATACCGGTAGATAGATGGATGATAGATAAGCAAGCTGATCTAAATTAGCTACCCGGTATATCTCTTGATTTCAGCAGATTTACTTTCAATAGGACTAACATTGGATTCAACTCACACTGATTTCAGTGTGAATGACAAGGGAAAATTGTAATGGAGGGGTTGTGGGGCTTGTGCTTTCTTCCAGAAGCCTCTGAAAAGGTCTGCTGTTCCTTTGTCCACGAAAGTGATTCAGTGGTTGTGAGTGTCGGGTAAGTGGTTTCACTTTCTTGGTATCGAAAACAATCCGTAATGCCCCTAAGCTTCCAACCTTTCCTGAGCCCAAAGGAATACAGATCATGATCATGATGATAATGATAATTCTTTTTATTATGCCCAGCTGACTGGGTTGCCCCAGCCACTCTGCGTGGTACCCTATGAAAAAACAGTAAAACCACAATACATCAAATACTAAAAACTTCCCTGGACAGGGCTGCCTTCAGATGTCTTTTAAAAATCGCAGAGATGTTTAACTCCTTGACATCTGCTGGGAGGGGGGCATTCCACAGGGCGGGTGCAACTACCAAGAAGGCCCTCTGCCTGGTTCCTTGTTACCTCACCTCTCACAATGAGGGAACCGCCAGAGGACCCTCGGAGCTGGGTTGGACGATGGGGATGGAAATGCTTCTTCAGGTATACTGGGCCACAGCTGTTTAGTTAGCACCAACATTTTGAAGTGTCCTCGGAAACCTACTGGGATCTTTGGTAAGAATTCACTTCAACACCAGCTTGTTCGTTACACAGGTGAGAAACCACCTTTTAAATAAACCACATAAAACTGTTTTCAAGTCCCGCATCCTGGTTAGGTACCTGGTGTTTTTATTTGTCTATTGCAGGCATCCCCAAACTTCGGCCCTCCAGATGTTTTGGACTACAATTCCCATCTTCCCCGACCAATGGTCCTGTTAGCTAGGGATCATGGGAGTTGTAGTCCAAAACATCTGTAGGGCCACAGTTTGGGGGTGACTGCTTTAAAGGTTAGCACCAACATTTTGAAGTGTGCTCGGAAACCTACTGGGATCTGTGGTAAGAATTAACTTCAACACTACCTTGTTCGTTACCCAGGTGAGAAACCACCTTTTAAATAAACCACAGAAAACTGTTTTCAAGTCCAGCGTCCTGGTTAGGGACCTGGTGTTTTTATTTATCTATTGCAATAGGACAGAGCTCAATTCAATGTGCCACTTAAGAAGGTCTGTCCGAGGCACATCAGATCAAACGTTTATACCAGGGGTCGGCAACGCGCAGCCCATGGGCCGGATGCTGCCCACGAAGACCGTTTTACCAGCCAAGGAGCTGCCCCCGAACTGAGCCGCCTGTTTTCAGCATCTGGGCATGCGCAGAAGCGATTCCCGGCACCACGGACATGCGAAGAAACAATTTCCGGTGTCGCACTGCGCCATTCTGGCCGTTCCGTGGGAGTGATCCGGCCCATGGGTAGTAAGCCTTGCTGACCCCTGGCTTATATAGTAACACAGCACACAAAGAGACATAAAAGATCCCCTTCACATGCGTCAAGAAAGGTCACAGCCTTCCTTCTGTCGATCTCTCCCCCCCCCCACACTAGTACCTTGGGATGCCTGCAAGTGACTGGGTCGTTTGACCATTCTAGGTATCGGATGTCCCATGTTGCCCTGGTAAGATAGCCCATGATCCCTCTTTATTGACATTCTTCCATCTATCTTTCCGGAAACTTCCAAGGATTCCTGATCAACACCTGGGTGTTAACTTATAACAGACGTAGGAAAACATCTTGCCATTTGTGCCACTTTCAGAGTTAGATAAGGAAAGATGGAATGCAGTGCAGGATGCAGAGACTCATAACCGCAGAACACACAAAGTCTTGCTCACTTTGAAAGGTTAAATGGAATTAAAAGTGAAACACTAAACATTATTCAAATAAAAATACAAGGTGTGACCAAAAAGTTTGGTGAATGGTCACAGAAATTGGACAGCGAGAAATATTTGAACATACATATCTTACCGGCCTTCAAAGTAGGCCCCTCTGATACAATGCACCATTGACAACAGCTTCCCCTGTCACAGCAGCTTGGACGTGTGAAATGTTGGAAAATCTGTGCCCTTTCAGAGCAGATTTCAGTTTTGGAAAAAGAAAGAAATCAACTGGGGCCAGATGGGAGAATACGGAGGGTGGGACGACCCAGTAACCTCAGTAACGATTTCATGCGGAATATGCAATTCTTCCGCCATCATTCAGGTGGACAAACACCGATCCCGCATCAATAATTCACAAACTCTGTCAACATTTAGGGGGTTTGGGCTGGGTGTTCATCAGTATGTGGATGATACCCAGCTCTACCTCTCCTTCAAATCAGAACCAGTGAAGGCGGTGAAGGTCCTGTGTGAGTGCCTGGAGGCAGTTGGAGGATGGATGGCAGCTAACAGATTGAGGTTGAATCCTGACAAGACAGAAGTACTGTTTGTGGAGGACAGGAGGCGGGCAGGTGTGGAGGACTCCCTGGTCCTGAATGGGGTAACTGTGCCCCTGAAGGACCAGGTGTGCAGCCTGGGACTCACAGCTGTCCATGAAGGTGCAGGTCAATTCTGTGTCCACGGCAGTTGTCTATCAGCTCCATCTGGGACGCAGGCTGAGACCTACCTGCCTGCAGACTGTCTCGCCAGAGTGTGGTAGGTAGACTGGTGACTGGGAGCGGCCGCCGAGACCACATAACACTGGTCTTGAAAGATCTACATTGGCTCCCAGTACATTTCCGAGCACAATTCAAAGCGTTGGCGCTGACCTTTAAAGCCCTAAATGGCCTCGGTCCAGTATACCTAAAGGAGCGTCTCCACCCCCATCGTTCTCCCCGGAAACTGAGGTCCAGTGCCGAAGGCCTTCTGGCGGTTCGCTCATTGCGAGAAGCCAAGTTGCAGGGAACCAGGCAGAGGGCCTTCTCGGTAGTGGCGCCTGCCCTGTGGAACGCCCTCCCATCAGATGTCAAAGAGAAAAACAGCTACGAGATTTTTAGAAGACATCTGAAGGCAGCCCTGTTTAGAGAGGCTTTTAATCTTTAATCGATTATTTTATTCTTCTGTTGGAAGCTGCCCAGAGTGGCTGGGGAAACCCAGCCAGATGGGCGGGGTATGTATAAATAATAATAATAATAATAATAATAATAATAATAATAATAATAATAATAATAATATAGTATTTATACCCCGCTCATCTGGCTGAGTTTCCCCAGCCACTCTGGGCGGCTTCCAACAGAACAGAACATTAAAATGCAATAATCTATTAAACATTAAATAATAATATTTTGCCGCCATTCTGCTCATCATCTCCAATGGTTTGCCGCCCTTCATGGAAACACTTAAATCACTCATACACTGACTTTCGAGTTACAGCTTCATCTCCGTACACAATTATGAGCATTTTGTAGGTTTCCAAGGCTGATTGTTTGCTTGACTATTTCTCACTGTCCGATTTTTTGACCATTCACCAAACTTTCCGGTCACACCTTGTATATACAACTTGGATCTCTAATTCTTATATCAGATCCAATGTAGTTATTTTAAGACTGGTGTTATAAACAGGACCTAAGCAGAAGAGCGCTCTCCCCAGCTGCAATTTCCAGCAGCTGGTATTCAGAAGCATTACAGCCTCTGAGGGCGGTAGCACATCATGCTTGTGACTATAGTATCCATTGGTACGAGTGATTGCTAGGAGTCTTGCCAACCTGTTCACGAGAGAGGCAGAGGAACCAGCTAATGGACAAGAGAAAGCGAGAAGGAAGCTACCGGAGGGTAGAGAAAGGTGTGTTGTAATGAAACAGCCTATTCGTCCAAAGGGAAGGTTTGCATTTGCTTTCCTTTTTTTGTCTCAGGTCCCACCCACAGCTCCATATGGCCCCCACAAGGTTGCACAGAAAGGAATGTGGGCCTAGGGGTGAAAAAGATTCCCAGCACTTGCAATATGTATTGCAGGAAAATGGTCCTTTTCTGTGAAATGTCTGATATTGAATGTGGGTGATATCTTGTTTTCTCTTTAGATTTCGTTTAGCACCTGAACATCCCTATCCAGTCCCTGTACTGGACTGTTTAACTGCTACAATACACTTTCTGAAGAATGCCAAGGAATATGGAGTGGACCCCAACTGCATTGCCATTGTAGGGGAGAGTAGCGGAGGCACTTTTGCTGCAGCTGTTTGCCAAGAACTGGTGACCAGGAGGGACCTCCCAAGGCTGCAAGCTCAGGTCCTCATCAACCCATTCCTACAAACAGGGGACTTTGATTTGCCATCCTATCAGCAAAACCAATCAGTTCCTCCATTGTTCAGAAAACGAACTATCAAATTTGGTGTGAGACATCTCACTGGGAAGGACATGAACGTGGACACGGTGATAAAAGGTGCCCATGTCCCTCCTGATTTGCGGGAGAAATACCGAAAATGGATCAGTGCTGATAACATTGCAGAAGAATTTAAGGCTAGGGGCTATGTCCCTCACGCTCCTGCCCTATTTTCAGAAGAACTCTATGAACAAGTTAAAAGAGGTGGTGAGACAATGTTTGCTCCCCTTGTAGCAGAGGACGACATAATCCGCCAGCTCCCAGAGACTTTCATTCAAACCAGTGAGTATGATGTTCTCCGGGATGACGGACTGTTGTACAAGAAGCGGTTAGAGGACAACGGTGTGCCAGTGACATATCATCATCTTTCAGATGCATGCCATGCAACGATCGCCTATTTGGGTTGGGGGCCACTTGAATTTCCGAGCTCAAAGAAATCTTTGCAGGATGTGGTACAGTTCTTAAAAGGTTTATATAAATGAATGACCAGCCTCTCTCCATCATCCTGACCAGCACTTCACCCAGCGACAGCACAAGCAGCGGGTCAGGGGGAAGCGGAATGGAGGAGGGAAGGCTTAGCGAGGCATCAGAGCTCTGGCAACGCTCTGGCCAACAAGTGGAGGAGGGATGGCTCAGGGAGACGTCGGAGCCCAGGCACTGCCCCAGCCGGCCAGGGGAAGAAGGGGCACCGCTCCTTCCGGCGCCCAAATTGAGGTGCGCGCCCAAACGCAGGGCGAAGGGTGCCCAGGTTATTATGCTGGCCCTGAAGTCCACGGGCGCCATTGCCGGGTTCTGAGAGTGACTAGGAGGTCATGCTTTCTGCACTGTAAATAGTATGCACAATAAAACCTTTGAAGACAGTATGGACTGGAGAGTCTTTACTTGGGAATAGCCGCAACAACTCCCTGACATTACCTAAGCAAAGCCCTGCTCGATTGGCCCACTTCATCCAGCATCCTGTTCTCAATGTGACCAAGAAGAGGCCTCTTGAGATACCTGCAAGCAGTACCTGGGTGTAAAAAATTCTACCTACTTGTCATTACAAGCAAGCACACGCATCGGCCTACAGCCTGCATTGTGCAAACATACCTATAGCCTCCTCCTTGAATTGGCCTAATCCTCTTTTAAAACCATCCAACGGGTTTTAAAAGTTAGCTCATTCTATTGACTAACTGTTGCTTCATAATATTTGAATCATTTAGCAATAACAGAGGAGCTCCTGTGCAATAAACTAAACTGATCTAATATGAACTCATTTACTTACACCAGCATTAGACAGGATTATAGCAAAACTGAAGGGTGGGAATATATTTACCCTTCAGAATTAGGGCCATGGTACCTGAAGTATCTTTCCATATGTACCTATTCTGACCAGATGTGTACACCTGAAAGCAGACTGGGATCTACGAAAGAGGGTGAGGGACCGATGAGATACGGTTCTACTGCACAGCCCCAAGCTATTGTCCCCACAGCTATTGTCAGCACTATCCAAGTTTCCAGAACATTTTGAAGGTCACCTTAATGTAGAATGCATTGCAGTAAATAATCCCAATGGGAGGTTGCTAGCAGGGCCGGCTCTAGGTATAGTCCCGGTGGTGCGGGGCGCCAGTGCGCTGCGCGGCAAAGTCGCGCAGAAGCCATACTGCCGCTGCGAGGGCGGGGGCGCCGGAGCGATCTCCGCGCCTCAGCGCCAGGGCGCCCGACCAGCTCGAAACTGCCCTGGTTGCTAGTGCTGATCTTGACAGGAAGATAATGCAACAGGTCAGCATGGGGGGGGGATGATGGGGGTAAAGAGGAAAAGGACACAGAATAAGAGCTCCATCATAACTGACAGACCTCACTTGAATCAGAGGGAATTATCTTATCCTCTCTCCAATTTCAGTGTTTGGGGGAAGGAGAACTATGCCTATATGCAAAAGGAGGACACCAGGATGAGGTGGGTGCCAGGAGGTGGAGTGCAACTTAGCTTGCAGAAGAGGCATTGGGTTAAGGCAGGGTGATGGCCCACCAGACTATCCCTGTGTCTTTAACCTCTCAGCTGACTTCTTCTCTTTATTGATTGGTCTGCTACATCTGAGGTTGCATCCTGTTTTCCTTTTCGTCCTCCTTTTTCTCTCTTGGAGCACCAAGATGAGGGAGCACCTTCAAACTATCCCGAGACAACAAAAGAGCAGGCATGGCTGCCTTTTTCTTCTCAAGTCTAGTTCGTAAAATCAGAACTTGATACCCTTTCCTTCCAAGTATTTCCTACAACCAGCTTTACGGTTTTCTTACCTACAAGGATCTGTCCCGTGTGATTGCAACAGGTAAAGTCTGCTCTCTATAGTCTATTCACAAGATCTATGCCAGGCATCCCCAAACTTCGGCCCTCCAGATGTTTTGGACTACAATTCCCATCTTCCCCGACCACTAGTCCTGTTAGCTAGGGATCATGGGAGTTGTAGGCCAAAACATCTGGAGGGCCACAGTTTGGGGATGCCTGATCTATGCTGTTTACTGACCCAAGAGCTTCAAAAGGTAAATGGAGTCAATGAGAGCAATCCCTATTTTAACAAATTATTGGCCCAGTTATCCCAATAGTGTGGGAGAAAGGAGATCTACTTTATAACTAACTAGAGAGAATGATTTCAGCATGAAAGGAAATATTTTTTCATTCCTTTCTGCGTAGAAACATCCACTCTGAGGGAAATAATCTAAAGCTAGAGAAAGGAGCCTCTGAGCTTAGTTTGAAGGGCTGTGTGGAGCAGGGGTAGGCAACCTAAGCAGGGCCGGCCCTACGGCAAGGCTGGGTGGCGCAGGGAACGGAAAGGGGAAGCAAAGAGACCGTGGGAAAAAGACCGATCCCAGCCACCCCGGAATTGCGTAAAAAGCGCAGGGGGAGGAGATTTAGTATGCCCAGATTACTTTGCTGGAGGAAAACGCGGGAATCGCCATTCGGAGGTTCTGCGCTAGACTGAGAACATGTACTGACAACTTGTATATAGCACTGTTTCAGCACTGTAAATAGATTGCACCAATAAAAGGATAAAATGCAGACCTGTGAGGCGTCGTTACTCTAAAGTAGCCACCTGTGACAGGAATGTTACTGGTTGATCCATTTTCTGGTATCTCCCTTGCCTGGGAAAAGGGTGCTTTTCATAATTCCATCCAGATTGACCACCTGTTCAGTGAGGCATCTTACGCCAGGTTTGACAGCTTCTTTCTTCAACAAGGGAGGAACTGAACGGTTTTGCTGACAGGTACTTGTAGGAATGGGTAGATGAGGCTCAGTCTCGGGAGGTCCTGCCTGGCCAGTAGTTCTTGACAACTAGTCATCTCTAGTCACTTAAATGGGTCTACTTTGAGTAGAACAAACATTGGATGCAGTTCTATAGGGGTTTATTCTTTCATCCTGAAGAATACTCAGATCAATGTGAAATCAGATCTGCCCCTTGCATCTCCCTCCGGTCCGCGCACCCTTTCACCAGGCCACAAGGGCCATACTTCAAATCCTTGTTGAATACTTCTTCCTGGCAGGGGTACCAGCTTGAATAAAATATTGGGGGGGGCAAGTAAGCTCCAACCCATATAATTGGGCACATGCTGCAGTGGATGGACACCATCAGACCCCCCAAGCATACTTATTTTCCAGGGACAGCCCTGCATTTATAAAAGCCGTCCCGGTTTGATTCCGGAATGTCCCCCTTAGGATGTTCCTATTTTCACCAGAGAAATGTTAGAGGGTATAGAGTTATGCAACCCCTGAGCCAAGGAGATAAGTAACTATATGGCCTTTAGAAGACATCTGAAGGCAGCACTGTATTGGGAAGTTTTATAATGTTTTATGTTTTGTTATGTTTTTATATATGTTGAAAGCTACCTAGAGTGGCTGAGGTTGGTGTATAAATGAAATTATTGTTGTTGTTGTTGTTGAATAGGACATCCTGAATTTGCTCAAAGGACTGTCCTGACAAGGATCGTGACACCGCTGTTGGCAGGATGTCAACACTGGCATTGATGTGCTTGGGCTGATAACTCGGGCTGTCTGAATCACGAGGGATTAAAGACGTCAAAGTATTTTGTGTGGGAGGGCAAGCATCACAAAAACGAAGGTGTGTTGCAGGAGCAGTGTCTGTCATAAAATTGTTGTTGTTGTTGAATACTGTACGACATCCCAATTTTCCTCAGAGAAATGTTGAAAGGTATACACCATTTGAATGGCAATGCCAGTCAACTTTGGGGGAGGGAGGCCCCCTCAAATATTTTCCAAGTGGGGGAATACTCCTTGGCCCCTAGGAGTTGGCTCCTTTGTTTTCAGGCTAGAATGTGTCCTTGAACTTCAATAAATGCCTCTTGTTTGCTAGGAAAGAGAAGAGCTTGTATCAAAACTTCATCACTTTTTAAAAGACAAAATAAATGTGCCCATTCTGATGCAGGTGGCTTTCCTGCCCAGGTAGTTGCTCTTGCACAGCTGGGGCCCCTGGCAGAAGAGGGAGATTTCTTTGGAAATGGCTTTCAGTGTGAGAACACCTAATCCTTCCCATTCAACGATGCCCCGCTCATCATCAAGAAAAAGAGTGAGGAGAGTTACACAGTCCTCAGCTGTGCCACGCTTGACCAGCTGCCCACAGAGGAAACTGAAAACTTGGGTGCTGCTTCTTTTTATAAATAAATGAACTAAATCAATGAAAAGTGGAGTTGCATGAGCAGCAATCAGATTTGTGCAATCGCAACTACCTGGGCAGGATTGGCTCCCATTGTGTGTCTGCACAGTGCCAACCTCTTTGCTCACCACGCTGTCCTGACAGGGGCAGTGATACTGCTGTTGGCAGGATGTTATCAGTGACATTGATGTTCCATCCCTGATAATCTGGGCTCTCTGAATCATGAGGGATGAAAGAGGCCAAAGTGTTTTGTGTGGGATGGCAAGCACCACAAAATTGAAACGTGTTGCGTAGGCAACACCTGACGTAAGAGAATGATGCTTGCTAATCTGAAAATTCAGAGGCTACGGGTAGCCTTATTTTCTTCTCAACTGAAAGCTGTGTGGGTTGGCCAAGGATGTTCTCTTGCATGCGGTAGACTGTTCTTGTACAAAAGCTACTTAGCAATTGCTAAGACGAAGTCTCTACCTCTGTGCTTCTGAGTTGAAGGGAAATGACATTTTGTGGAACCCTGTGGATGCTGATATTATATATGACCATTTTCATTCACTCCTTGCTGATTGCATGGGGAGTTTGTTATCGTCTTACCAGGCCCCACCTGCCTCAAGGAATAAGCGGTCGTGCAAAATTAATACTTGTCGATTTCGTAGTGGGATATGGATTTGCGCTGGTAAGTTTATTTTACGTATGTCACAGCAATGAGGTAGCCCCTCTACAAGAAGGGCTGTAACCTTTCAAATATTTTAGTTTAGAGAAAAGGCGAGTAATAGGCGACATGATAGAAGTTTATAAAATTTAGCATAACATGGAGAAAGTTTTTCTCCCTCTCATATGAAACTAGAACTTGTGGACAATTGAATGAAGCTGAATGTTGGAAGATTGAGGACAGTTGGAAGAAAGTACTTCTTCACACCGAACATATTCAAATAATGGAAGTCACTCTCACAAGGGGCAGTGACGGCTGCCAAATTGAATACCTATCCAAAGGTAAATTCACAAAGGAGAAGGCTATGGATTGCTGCTAGCCTCCTTGCCTATGCTCTGCCTTTAGAGCTGGAAGCAGCAATGCTTCTGAACACCAGATAACAGGAAGGGGAGAGGGCTCCTGGGCTCAGATCCTGCTTGAAGGTTTCCCACAGGCACTGTGAGAACAGGCTGCTGGGCTAGATGGGCCATTGGCCAGGTCCAACAGGCTCTTTTTATGTTCTTATGTGTATATATGCTTATATACACGTACATATATATCTATATCTATAGATACTGTAGATAGCTTCACAGCATCCCAATCTCTAAGTGGGGAGTGGTGAATGAAAGGACATACAGTGCCATCATCCCTTTTATATCATCTGGGTTACGACACTGCCCTTGAATCCCCGAGGCAAAGGCTTTGAGATATCTGATATAGTGACCTGTGATCCCGATCATATGTAATTTGTAGCCCGGCCGCAGCTGGAATCCAATCAAAAAAAAAATCCCATACGCCCAAACTCTGGGTATGCCCATTAGGGGAAATAGGAAGCCCTGAGCATCTGTTCTTCAGATGACCCCTATATGAAGAAGCTCGAAGGGAGATCCTGGACCCCATACTGGTGAGCTTAGCAAGCCTCCCAGAAAAGCAATGATACAACCTGCTCTTGCTAGGCAAAGACCTGAAAACAACCAGGGCGGTCGCCAGATTCTGTGCCCAAATATGCAGACACAGACTTTCTTCCCAGCCCGTCTGATTTTTTTCCTCAACGGCACCCCGAGCGAGCTAGGCTCAGCTTTCTGCAACCACTATTTTAAGGGTTAAACTTTTAGCACTGTTATATAATTAATAATTTTCTTTTAAATCTTGTTCGAAGCAACTTTTATACGTTATGCTCCCGGAAACTGTTTTTCAAAGGGATCCGTTTTATTTTATTTTACTTCTAAGAGCTGGTCCTCGGCCATAATAATAAATAAATGTAAATCCAATACGGGTATGACATTCGGATATCCTCATACCTTAGGAATTTGTCTTTACCTACCTATCGGCGTTTATTTACCAAAGCCAGACTAAATGTATTTCCCTCGGAAGTTCTAAATGGTAGACTGAGAGGCATCCCGTATCAGAATAGGCTTGGTCTATGTTTCCCAGGACATCGATTGTATGAAGCATATCCTACTGTATTGTGGAAAATATGAGCAAGCAAGGGATCAACTGATCAAACCCTTACTGGAAAATTTGCTGGGAAAATTCGAAGCCTCCTATATTAAATATTTTTTGGAAGACAGGTCAAATGATATTACACTGGCCGTGGCAAAGTTTCTTTTGGAGGTTATAAGAAACAAAGATCATTATGCCCTAGATAAAACAAAATGACTGCCTTGGTTCTACCACCTGTCTGTCTGGTCGTTTTAACTTTATCTAGTTTTGAAATTGTTTAATGGTTTATGTTTTATGGGTCTTTGGACCGCAATAAAGTATTGATTGATATACAGTGTAGGTGTCTCAGAAGTGAGGGGTTTGTTCCACAGACAGTGCATGTATGCACTTTTTAAAAGTGCAAAATTATCTAAGACTGATCATAAATGCTGAATGTTTTGGTTTCAACAGGGAGCGTTTTTGGATAAACTGGGCATTTGCCATAAGTATATCGTCCTCAGGGCTCTATACGATGCCTTACCAACAAGGAAGGACTCAAAGTTGATCAGAAAGGACCTGGTTTTTGATGGGGTGCCCGTGAGGGTGTACTGGCCCAAGACATCACCTGCTGGGAACAGGAGAGGAATCATCTATCTTCATGGAGGCGCTGGACTCATTGGAAGCATCCGTAAGTTCTTTGAAATGTTTTTGAAAAGGAGAATTTGAGGTTGTACTTTAATGCAAAGGTCTTGAAATGCTTGCTATGTGAAGCATGGGAGTGGTTTGTACTGCTCCTGTAGGCAGCTTAAGTTTTGTGTAGGATTGGATTGTGTGGTCAGAAAACAGGTGGAGGCCTCTTGTTACAAAGGTGACCAGCTCTGTATCACAGTCAATGAAAAATCCTTAAAATGTCAAAGAAGGTGTTTCTGCCTCATGCCCCAAAGGACTTCTATGTAAGTGCTTCCAGAAGTGATCAGAAATAACTGGAAAGAAGCCCAGAAATGTGGCTGGAAGTTTGCTTCTGGTCTGATTTTTGCCCATTGATACTGCTCTGTTACTGATCAGAAGAGAGTAAAATCCAGATAATGGTTTTTAGGTAGCGATGCCCCATTTACAAGGAGTCCAGTCCAACTTTTCCCCAGAGGACATCTATGAATAGTTGTTGTTTTCTACAACCAAGAGGCACATCCAATTTATGACATACATAGAAATAAATAAATAAGCAGATATATCCATTTATCTCTGTTTGTCTATCTATCTCTTCATTTCAACAGTTTTACTTTCAATAGGACTAACATTGGATTCAACTCACAATGATATCAGTGTTCTTGACCAGGAAAAATTGTAATGTAGGGCTTTGTGGGGCTTGTGCTTTCTTCCAGGAGTCTATGAAATGGTTTGCTGTTCCATTGCCCACCAAAGTGATTCAGTGGTTATGAGTGTTGGGTAAGTGGCTTCACTCTCGTCGTATCAGAAAGAATGTGGAATGCCCCAAAGTTTCTAACCTTTCCTAGGGAATTTTATATATACAGTATATAATGTATATGGTACTCATCTGGCTAGCAAGCCCCAGCAACTCAGGGCGGCTCCTGACAAAAAGAAATAGTAAAAACACAATAAATCATCAAAGACTAAAAACTTCCCTGATCTGGGGTTTCTTCATATGTATTTAAAAAAAAAACATAGGTGCTCATCTCCTTGAGATCTGCTGGGAGGACATTCTACAGGGTGGGTGCAACTACGGAAAAAGTCCTCTGCCGGGTTCCCTGTAACCTCACCTCTGGCAATGAGGGAACCACCAGATGTCCTATGGAGCTGAATCTCAGTGTCTGGGTTGGACAATGGGGGTGGAGACACTCCTTCAGGTATTTGGGGCCATAGTCGTTTAGGGATTTAAAGGTCAGAAGCAACATTTTGAATTGTGCACAGAAACATATTGGGAGCCAATCAGTGAGGTAGCTAAGGCAGAAGCGTACAGGGTGACTTGCCATGGGAAGCACTTACCTTTGGGGGTGGTACACCAGCACCCCAAGAGCCCAATGCACCTCCAGAAAAGTCAGTGCGGCCAGGGGCTGGGCCCACAGCACACCAGAGCTGCTGCACCCCCCCAGGGACGTAGCCAGGATCAAAATTAGAGGGGGGGAGGGGAAAGGGGCACGGCCAAGGCATGGGGGCGGGGCCACAGTGGGGCAAGGAAAGCCATGATCGGCAGGGGCAAGGGGGCACCAGGATCAGCCCGAAAATGGGCTGCTCCGACCCCCCCTCCCCCTCCGCAATTGGCAGGGGCGAGGGGGTGCCAGGATCAGCCCGAAATCGGGCTGTTCCGATCCCCTCCTCCCCCTCCGCGATCGCCGGGGCGGGTGGAGGGAAAGCTGGCTTTCCTTCCACCCGCCCCACAGCCAGCAAGGGAGAAGGGAGACGTCCCATCTAGGCGGCTGGCTGTGGGGCGGGTGGAGGGAAAGCCCCAGAGCCGCGCAAAGCGTTTGGTTGGCTTTCCCTCCACGTCTCCCTTCTCCTTGGCTGGCTGTGGGGCTTGCGGAGGGAAAGCCAGCCAAACGCTTTGCACAGCTCTGGGGCTTTCCCTCCACCCACCCCACAGCCAGCCAGGGAGAAGGGAGGCGGCACCGGGCGGCGGGGGGCAGCGGGGCAGGCTGGCCACCAGCGGCCCTGCTTCTAGGGGGGCAACTGCCCCCTCCTGCCCCCTGCCTATGCCCATGCCCCCCAGTCACCCTCTGGTGGCTGAGAAAGAAACAATGGGCACGTGTTGGCCACACAAGGAGGGCCCCTGGAAGGCAAATGTCTCAGGCGCCCTGCAGACCCCGTGCTGCCCAAAAAAGCAGCACGGGGGCAGCACACTCCCACCATGTCTCCCTCAGCTGGTGGGTGCCCGGGAGGGATGTGCCACCTTGGGCACCCTGCAGGCCCAGCACTGCCCGAAAAAGGGCGACCTGCATGCCCCATGGAGCTCACTATGGCGTTGGAGCCAATGTAGTTCTCTTAGGACTAGTGTTATGTGGTCCTGGCTGCTTCTCCCATTTACCAGTCTAGCTGCTACTGTACATTCTGGATTAGTTGTACTTTCCGAGTCACCTTCAAAAGTAGCCCCACATTGAGCGCATTGCAGTAGCCAAAGCCAGAGATGACCAGAGCGTGTACCACCCTGGTGAGACAATGTGCAGGCAGGGTCTCTGCCAGCGTACCAGATGGAGTTGGTAGACACAGACCTGACCTGTGCCCCCATGGACACCTGTGAGTCCAGAATGACTCCCAGGCTGCGCACCTGGTCCTTTAGGGGCACAGCAGTTGCCCCATTCAGGACCAGGGAGTCCCCCACACACACCCAGCCCCTGTCCCCCAGAAACACTACTTCTATCTTGTTGGGATTCAACTTCAATCGGTGAAATGCCATCCAGCCTTATAAAGTTGTAAACAGTGATTTTGCCAACATTTATGTAGAATGAATGGGTGTTCATTTTTGTATTTAGATTTCTAGTTCAAACCCCTTTGACATTGAACATAGTAAGAACTCAGCTGGATCAGGCCAAAGGGGACTCATCTAGTCTAGCATCATGTTCTCACAGTGGCAAACCAGATGCCCGAATGGGAAAGGCACAAGCAGGACCTGAGCAGAAGAGCTCTCTCCCCAGGTCCAGTTTCCAGCAACTGGTATTCAGAAGCATTACTGCCTCTCATAGTGGCGGTAGCACATCATCCTTGTGACTATAGTATCCATTGGTATTGGCAATTGCTAGGAGTCTTGCCAACCTGATCAGGAGAGCTGTGGAGGGAAGACAGGTAGATTACAAGTAGTGAGATTATAACTTCATTGATGCACAGGATGCTGAGCGGTGCTACAGGAAGATGCTAATGGGACTCATTTACAGTTGAGGTTTTTAACACTCAAGATGAGTTTTAAAAGGGTTAGGATAACCAGTCAAAGAACTTAAATAATGTGCCATTGAAACGTGACACCAGAGGGCAGTGCAGAGTCATCCCTGTCAAATAATTGGGTCTACGTTGTAGAAAAGGAAGCGAAGGAGAAACAAAATGCCTTTTAGAACGATATTACAAATTATCATTCTAAGAACACTTAAAAAGTAAGCGTGGATCCAGCTATGGACAGGGGGGAAACAAGAAGGAAGCAGCTGGAGGGGAGAGAATGGTGCGTGGCTATGTGATAGGAACAAGTGTAAATTTCCAAAGGGAAAGGTTGCATTTGCTTTCCATTTTTGTCTCAGGTACCACCCGCAGCTGGCATGTGGTCCCCACAAGGTTGCACAGAAAGGAATGTGGCCCTAGGGGTGAAAAAGATTATTAGCACTTGCAATATGTGATGCAGGAAAATGGTCCTTTTCTGTGAAGTGCATGATGTTGAATGTGGGCGATATGTTGTTTTCTCTTTAGATTTCGCTTAGCTCCTGAGCATCCCTATCCGGTCCCTGTGCTGGACTGTTTAACTGCTGCAATACACTTTCTGAAGAATGCCAAGGAATTTGGAGTGGACCCCAGCCGCATTGCCATTGTAGGGGACAGTAGTGGAGGCACATTTGCTGCAGCCGTTTGCCAAGAACTGGTGACCAGAGAGGACCTCCCAAGACTGCGAGCTCAGGTCCTGATCTACCCATTCCTGCAAGCAGTGGACTTCGATTTGCCATCTTATCAGCAAAACCAATCAGTTCCTCCCTTGTTCAGGAAACGAGTTGTTAAATTTGGTATGACATATATCACTGGGAAGGACGTGAACGTGGACAGGGTGATAAAAGGAGCTCATCTCCCTCCTGATTTGCGGGAGAAATACAAAAAATGGATCAGTGCTGATTACATTCCAGAAGAATTTAAGGCTAGGGGTTATGCCCTTAAAGCTCCTGCCCCATTTTCAGAAGAACTTTATGAAAAAAATAAAAGAGCTCTTGAGGCAATGTTTTCCCCCCTTCTAGCAGAGGACGACATAATCCGCCAGCTCCCAGAGACTTTCATTCTAACCTGTGAGTATGATGTTCTCCGGGATGACGGGCTGTTGTACAAGAAGCGGCTAGAGGACAATGGTGTGCCTGTGATACATCGTCATCTTCCAGATGCAGGCCATTCTGGACTTAGCATTTTTGGTTGGGGGCCAGTTGAATTTCCAAGCTCAAAGGAATGTATGCAGCATGTAGTACAGTTCTTAAAAGTTTTATAGAAATGAATGACCGTCTTTGTCATTTGCTGAATCAGATCACTGGCTCACTTTATCCAGCATCCTGTTCTCACAGTGACCAAGCAGAGGCTTCTTGAGATGCCTGCAAGCAGTACCTACTTCCTACTTCTGATTCCTAGCAAGCAGTATTCAGTGGCATACAACCCACAATAGTGCAAACATGCCGTACCTATAGCCTCCTCCATGAATTGACCCAATCTGTGATTAGATGGGCTCAAGATCTTGGCCATAATATAGAGATGTCCCAATGGGAAAACCTTTGGAGGGTTAATTGGAAGTTTACGTCCTGTTACACTATAAGGGAAAACCTCCAAAAAGTTTTCTATCACTGCCACTTGACACCCTGTAAACTTGCTAAGAGGTAAAAAAACAAACAAAACTGCTCTAACAATTGTTGGAGATGCGGAGAACCTGGCAGGACTACGTTACATATGGCGGTGGGCATGCAAAGGGATTAAACCATTTGGGAATGACATCTATCTCGAACTTACTTTTTTTTAAAAAAGTAAAGCTTTACAATCAATAAAGCAGCCGCCTGGGCCGTCCAGGAGCCAGAATTCGGCCACTGGGCCCTGGCAGCAGCAGCGCTATTGACGGGGAAAAATTAGGAACCAAACGGCAGGCGCGAAAACAGGGTGGGGAGGGATCCACACTCCAAACACAAGCTTCAGAGGGGGTAAAGGAAGAAATACCCCCCGCACCCCCCAGCCGAGCCCGGACTGTAAAGGTAAAAAAAGGGGGGGGGACTGTGGCTTGGGGTTTGGGAACGGGGGGGGGGGGGGAATTAGGGATAAATTAAGGATCAAAGGGAGGGGGGAGGAACAATCAATTAGACAAGGAATAAAAGCCCCCCACGCGCCGCTGCCACCGAAAAAGGCCGAATGTTCTAGCACCCGTTTATTAAACGGCCTGAATGGCACTAGTAATAGCTATACATTGGAAAAGTGAATACCGTATATACCCACTCGATTGGACTGGATACTAAAACTGACAGAATATACGGAGCTAGACTATTTATCAGAAAGAATTAAAGATAAATCCAAACAGGAGTTTATCTCACATTGGAATTATTTTAAGGGATATTTAAAAAGCAATTGTTGCAATCTGAAAACGGTAACAGCCTTTGAGTAATTTCTGTAGACATTGAATATAAAGGGAAAATTGATACAAAAGACAATACTTTTAATAAAAAGACAATAGACAAATATAGGCAATAAGATTATTAGTACAAAATGGAAGAGACGGGAAGTCGTTTATGAAGAATATTATGATTTTTAAATTACATCTTTTCTTTTTCTATTTGTGTAAAGTGTAAAGTCAAAATGTTGACTTAAGAATGATGACAATAATAATCACAAATACATTTTGAAAACAAAGAACATGTTTAATGTTAAGATGTAAAGTTATGCTGTAAAGTTATAATTCTGAGCAATAAAGAAAATTTTAAAAAAAGAAAAAGAATTGGCCTAATCCTCTTTTAAGGCCATCCAACTGGGTCACCAAGTTAGCTCATTCCATTGATTAACTGTGGCTCCATAATATTTGAATATATTTAGCAGTAAGGGAGGCACTCCTGTACAACAAGCTAAATGGAGCTAAGCCCTTGTGTGTGATATGAACTGATTTATTAATTATTACTATTTTAATTTGTTTGTGCATTCTTCAATTACAATCAGTTATCATTATTCCAGTTACATACATCATCACCCAACCCTTCTTACCTGGACTTCCCAACCTATCTTTCCTTGACATCCTAACTCAGTCACTTTGGTTTGCTGCAACTCCTAAAGCTTTCCAGTCTTTCACTCTTTGTTTACTGGTGTTTACTGGTGGCGCTGTGGGTTAAACCAGAGCCTAGGGCTTGCCGATCAGAAGGTCAGTGGTTCGAATCCCCGTGACGGGGTGAGCTCCCGTTGCTCGGTCCCAGCTCCTGCCAACCTAGCAGTTCGAAAGCACATCAAAAGTGCAAGTAGATAAATAGGTACCGCTACAGCGGGTAAATGGCGTTTCCGTGTGCTGCTCTGGTTCGCCAGAAGCAGCTTTGTCATGCTGGCCACATGACCTGGAAGTTCCCTCGACCAATAACATGAGATGAGCACCGCAACCCCAGAGTTGGTCACGACTGGACCTAATGGTCAGGGGTCCCTTTACCTATGTTTAGCTCTACTTGTATATTTATACCGCTTCTATTTAAATACTCCTCTAGTTGTTCCCACTCGCTTAATACTGTTTATCTCTTTGTATTTCTTATTTTGGCTGTCATCATGGCTAATCCTATATAATAATATGCAAGTGTCTCTGCGTCCAAGTTTTCTGTGTGTCCCTGGGTTACTGCGCATGTGCCCCAGGGACACAGGGATTGGACGGAGAGACTGCACGTGCGCACTCTCCCCCACCTCTGCCTCCTCCAACCGCTGCTCCCGGCCGGACACCGCCTCACTGCAGGGCACGTCAGGGAAGCGAGGGTGGAGGCCGGCAGAGGCCTCCTCCTGACAACCCTCCCTGGCCCGTAAGAGGAGCGGCGGGAGGCCGCGAAACAGCGGCGGCGAGGTAGGCATTTGTGTCCCGCGTCCTTCCTGTCGGTGGCTGGAGGAGAGGAAGGAAGGAGAAAGCAGCGCTTTCTTCTCCTCCGTTCCTGTCCCCCTGCCGCCGACAGCAAGGACAGGTCCCAGGGTTCGGAGAAGCGCTGCGCAAGCGCTTCTCCGAACCCCAGGATTCTAGTGCCCGTTATTGAACGGGCTGAAATACACTAGTCCTATATAATAAAGTCCCTGTGTCTCTGCGTCCAGATTCCGTGTGTCCCTTTTCCGCGCTACTGAGCATGTGCCCCAGGGACACAGGGATTGGACGCAGAGACTACACGCACACACACACACACACACACACACACACACACACACTCCCCACCCCACACCCCACCCCTCTGCCCTGCACTGGCTCAATAAGCAGTTAAAACAGAGGCCACCAGGTGGAAGGCAGGAGCAGGCAGCAAGGCTCCTAAGCAGGGCGGGCCCTCTCTCAACGTGCCCAAGGGCCTGAGGAGGAAGCCGGGACGACCAAAAAATCGAGGCCCCGGCTTCTCCTCACTAACAGGCCCAAAATTGAGGCCCAAACAGTGCAAGCAACTGGGAGACCTCCGCTGGGCCGGAACGGCCAGGAAAGGCGCGGGGAGGCCACCGAATGCTCAGCACCAACCGCGGGACCCTCAGAAAGTGCCGGGGCGGGCGCAAGCCCCCCGGACGGCAAAGCTCCCTCCCGGACGCAGCAGGCGACTGAAAAACAGCAGCGGAGGACAACAAAAGTAGCGGGAGCCACCCCCACCCCCCGAAAAACTGGGCGTACATTATTTAAGTACTTTATCCTATTTATTTGATTCTAGAACGTTTATTATATATTGTGCATATATGTATAACCTCATGGATATCCATTAATCACTACCCTTCTTTATCTTACATTCAGACATTACCTGAAATATTTCTCTTCAACACGGAAGTGTATTTTATACATGGTTATTTATTGATCTGGCTTCTCACGTGAGAATCATCAACCCTTGTCTGTAAGGCCCCTCTCCCTAGTATCACGTCCATAACTTAATGTACATTTAAAAAAACTGAGCAGCCGCCTGGGCCGTCCAGGAGCCAGAATTCGGCCACTGGGCCCTTGCAGCAGCAGCGCTATTGACGGGAAAAAATTAGGAACCAAACGGCAGGCGCAAAAAGTGCGCGAAAACAGGGTGGGGAGGGATCCATACTCCAAACACAAGCTTCGGAGGGGGTAAAGGAAGAAATACCCCCCGCACCCCCCAGCCGAGCCCGGGTATAGGGTGGCAATGACCAGGGCCAGAATAATCCTGGTCAGGCCCTAAGAGCAAGAGGAACTCCATTTTGTATATTCAATTCTAAATCTCTCTGCCTCTGATAGAAAGCAAACGGGTTTGGGAACGGGGGGAGAAAATTAGGGATAAATTAAGGATCAAAGGGAGGGGGGAAGGAACAATCAATTAGACAAGGAATAAAAGCCCCCCACGCGCCGCTGCCACCGAAAAATGCCGAATGTTCTAGCGCCCGTTTATTTTATAAGTTGACTCTGTATTTCGGTTGGAAAGTTTTTGTATTTCTTCTTTTTTGTATTTTGTATTCATACAGTACATATTGGAAAATAAAAGAGTTTGCTTTAAAAAAAAATCCACCACGTTGCAATCTTGGGTTTTGGCATCCAAGAATAAAGTTGCACATTACAGGAGGCAAATTATGCAAAGAACTCCTCCTCTAAATGTGTCCCACACTCTGTTCTTCTCTCACTATAATGAATTTATAATTTGAAACAAATTGCTAATGTAATGCTGAGCTAATGCAAGAGCCCCCAAACCTGGTGGGGCTATCAATGGTCCCTTGATCTTTAATGGCACAGCTGCCCTCGCACTTCTGGTGAAACTCTTCTAGAAATCATTGCTGCCTAGGAACACAAGAACTGCTGCACTAGGTCAGACCAAGGGTCCCATCGCCGACAGCAAGGACAGGTCCCAGGGTTCGGAGAAGCGCTGCGCAAGCGCTTCTCCGAACCCCAGGATTCTAGCGCCCGTTATTGAACGGGCTGAAATACACTAGTTCTACATATTCTATTAGTTTAAGCAACCACTCGTCTTTGGTCGGGATTTTCCTTTTCTTCCGCATTTTAGCGTATAGTACCCTTGCTTCTGCTGTTGCGTAAAGGAAGAAGCTTTTTACTTTATCTGGAATCTCCTGTCCTATTATAGCTAAAAGGAATGCTTCTGGCTTCGTGGGGAAGGAACATTTAAGGATATTCTTCAGTTCTTCATAAACCATTCCCCAGTATTTATTTATTTATTTTGCAAGTTTGCATTGCCACCACATGTGGATTGCAAGTTCGCATTGCCACTCTGCAAAAAGTCATCAGAATAAATCCAATCAGGCTTTATTTATAACAGCTTTAGATCTGTCTGCATGTAGACGATTCCATAAGCAGGGTATCTGGTAGTGCATTGGCACCCCTGAACCCCAGACCATAAGCAAATACTGTAAGTCTTTTCCAACTTAACACAGGTAATGCTCTACTCTTATGCACACTTACTAATGGGTGTGAATCCATTAAAATACAGGGGCTTCTAAATATGAATAGGCCCAAGCTGCACAAAAACTGGTATTTGGTACTTCTTCAGCCCACATCTCAGAATAAGAGATAGGCACCATACTGAGATTTCTGTAACTACTCCATACAGTGCCTGTTGTAAGGTGATAGATAAAACATGTATAGAATCATAGAATCATAGAGTTGGAAGAGACCACAAGGGCCATCCAGTCCAACCCCCTGCCAAGCTGGAAACACCATCAAAGCATTCCTGACAGATGGCTGTCAAGCCTCTGCTTAAAGACCTTCAAAGGAGACTCCACCACACTCCTTGGTAGCAAACTCCACTGTCGAACAGCTCTTACTGTCAGGAAGTTCTTCCTAATGTTTAGGTGGAATCTTCTTTCTTGTAGTTTGCATCCATTGCTCCGTGTCCGCTTCTCTGGAGCAGCAAAAAACAACCTTTCTCCCTCCTCTATATGGCATCCTTTAATATATTTGAACATGGCTATCATATCACCCCTTAACCTTCTCTTCTCCAGGCTAAACATGCCCAGCTCCCTAAGCCGTTCCTCATAAGGCATCGTTTCCAGGCCTTTGACCATTTGGGTTGCCCTACTCTGGACACTTTCCAGCTTGTCAGTATACTTCTTGAACTGTGGTGCCCAGAACTGGACACAGTACTCCAGGTGAGGTCTGACCAGAGCAGAATACAGTGGTACTTTTACTTCCCTTGATCTAGAGATGCTATACTCCTATTGATGCAGCCCAGAATTGCATTGGTTTTTTAAGATGCTACATCACACTGTTGACTCATGTCAGGTTTGTGGTCTACCAAGACTCCTTTACTATGTGCTTTTTGTGTTTTGGGGCTTTTGTGCTGGCGCAGAGGAAATTTCCTCAACTACAACCCAAAATGTCTTATTTACCTACCACAGGTTGTCTGCCTCATAGGTACAAAACAAGGTGGCAGCCCTAATACTTAGACTGGCCCTTTGCAGGATCACATTCCATGGCTTTCCAATAATGAAGCTGCATTGAATAATGTTAATGGACTAGAGAGACTGTGATTTTTTAAAATGTTTTTATTAAATTCTTGGGTACATCCAGAGCAGGGGTCAGCAAACTTTTTCAGCAAGGGGCCGGTCCACTGTCCCTTAGACCTTGTGGGGAGCCGGACTATATTTTGAAAAAAAAAAATGAACAAATTCCTATGCCCCACAAATAACCGAGAGATGCATTTTAAATAAAAGAACACTTTCTACTCATGTAAAAACAACAGGCAGGCCACACAAATAACCCAGAGATGCATTTTAAATAAAAGGACACATTCTACTCATGTAAAAACATGCGGATTCTCGGACTGTCCGCGGGCCGGATTTAGAAGGCGATTGGGCCGCATCCGGCCCCCAGGCCTTAGTTTGGGGAGCCCTGATCCAGAGTCTCTGTTTTCAAGACACATAATCCTTCAAACAAGTCAGTCCTATTTAGAGTGAGACAGTATTGTTCTGGGCAATATGGAGTTGGGGGGGGGGGGAGATAAGTGGGAAGAGAGAGGGAAGGAAAGGGGGAAAGACATCAACATTTCATTCATTTATATACAGTAGTATGTGAGCTTTTGTGTCAGCCTCAGGTAAACAGTTATTTTATTTTTATTGGCAGTGGGAAAGACCAGAGGGCCCAGGAGGTGGTTGGTTGCAGGATATTTGTTAAAGCAATTCCCAATCTGTCTGTGGCAACTGTGCGCATCTGAACTCCTAGGAGGAGGCAGAGACCCAAACCTGGACCAAGACAAGGGGATGGCAGATCTCTAGCTGGCGATTGACCCAAGCTCCTTCTGCCCACTGACCAGAAAAGTCATGTCCCCCACAAAAAAGCCCACTCTGAGATTCCTTCTCCTTCCCCCTCCAATTTTACAAAGCCATCATCCTATTATGCAAAGGTGGGTTGCAGAACTTCTAACAAAAGTTTGCTTTAAAAAAATGTGGTTGTTCCCTCATTGCGAATGAGTGAGGTTCATAGACCATAGAATCATACGAGTTGGAAGGGACCAAGAGGCCATCTAGTTGAACACCCTGCAATGCAGGAATTTTTTAACAGGGTGGGGCTCAAACCCACAACCTCTACCAACTGAGCTAACCCAGGACTCAGATCAAATTCAGCCAGTAGGATTGCAAACGAGGAGCAAAGGTTTTGTATGAATATATTACCAATAATTCCCCAACCACTTTGGGAGGCTTCCAGCAAAATATAAAAACATAATAAGACACCAATCATTAAAAACTTCCTTATCCTGCTTCTTTGAGAGAAGCTGACAAATTTAGGATAGATGCTCTATATATATCAACTCAGGGACAGGGAACCAGACAGAGGGCCTTCTCGGTAGTTGCGCCTGCCCTGTGGAACGCCCTCCTGTCAGATGTCAAGGAAATAAACATCTATCTGACTTTTATAAGACATCTGAAGGCAGCCCTGTATACAGAAGCTTTAAATGTTTGATGTTTCATTGTTTTTTTTAAAAAAAAATATTCTGTTGGGAGCTGTCCCAGTGGTTGAGGAAACCCAGCCAGATGGGCGGGTTATAAATGTTGTTAAATTATTATTATTATGCTTAATTGAATAGCAGTTGCTGGAAGCTGCGGGAGGGGAGAGATGCTCTTGGGCTCCAATCCTCCTTGCAGGCTTGGTCACCGTGAAGAGACAGTACTGTACTGAGATTCCTGCATTGCAGGGAGTTGGACTAGATGACTCTGAGGGTCCCCTTCCTTCCATCTCTATGATTCTAACAGGCTGCGGGACTAGATGGGCCGTTGGCCTGATCAAACTACAGTACAGGACTCTTCACGTGATCTGTGTGTGCACGCAGACGTACGTGTGTGTGTGTGTGTGTGTGAGAGAGAGAGAGAGAGAGAGAGAGAGAGAGAGAACGTACTGTACCTTCAGGGAGAAGCCAGACTCTTCTCTGCAACGAGGATGAATCAGCTGCAACCCCTCCCCCACCTGACCCGCAGCTTCCCTGCCTGCTCTCTCTCCACCCCCAACCCCAGTTCCACGGGTACTGCATTGCATTGCACAAGCACCCACCCACCCAAAGCTTGCTGCACGCCAAGGCGCTTTGCACGCACCCGATTCCTTGCAGGACAAGGGCAGTACCCGACGGTAGAGGGGACGGGTCAGCTGTTCTTCTTAGGCCGCGCCCCTTTTCCCAAGTCAGTATCCAGCATCTCTCTCTCTCTCTCTCTCTCTTGCGCTCTCTCTCTAGCAGCTTGCACTCTCTAGCTTTAACCCTTAAGGCAACGAGGCAGGGCAACTTCGCCTTCAAGGGAGGATGTGTGGATGTATGGAAAGTCCCCCGCGGTTTGCAGAAAGCTCCTCTCTCCGTTTGCAAGGCTAGTCTGCGGAAGGGCACCTGCCTGTCTATAAAAGGAAACAAAATGCAAAGCCTGCTACGCTGCTTTTCCTAGCATGCACGCGGATATACCGTGAAAGCAAAGGCCGGGGAGTCGGATAGGAACTGCGTGTTGGGCGGGCGCAGGAGGGAGAGGAAGGACTAGACGAGGCGCGAGGGGCGGGCGGGAAGGCGGGGGAAAGAGCGAAGGCGCGCTGCTGGGCGGAATACTTTTTGCGCCTTTTTGCCATTTTTTCTCACACACACCCCTTCAGTCTTGACACCCGGGTAGGCCTGCCCCCAGCGCACCCCCTTCCTCCGCATCTGCGCCCATGGCTTTGATGTGCCGTCCCTGATAACCTGAGCTGTCCAATTCATGAGATGCTAAAGTATTTTGTGTGGGAGAGGAAGCATCACAAAATGAGTATGTGTTGCAAGGCTAAAACAAGAAAACGATGCTTGTCCTGATCTGCTCGGCCTTCATGAATCTATGGAAATCCCATGCACCTCTCCCCTCTGGAGGAGGGATGAGAGTGTACAGCCACACCCTGTGTGAGGAATAACAGCAGCAATCAATAATCCAGGATAGCCTTCAATCTGAACGGATTACTAAAATATTTTCTCAGTTGAAAGCTAAGTATGTGGGTTGGCTGAGGATGTTCTTGCACATGGAGAAGACTATTCTCATACAAAAGCTGATTAGCATTGTCCCAGACAAACTCCCTACAAAAGCATCAGCTCAGGCAAATTCCCTACCTTTACGCTTCTGAGTTTAAGGGAAATGGCATTTGGTGGAACTCTGTGGATGCTGATATTATATATATTTTCATTCATTCATTCCTTGCTGTTTGCATGGGGAGTCTATTATCATTTTAAAAGGACCTACGTTCCTCCAGGAATCACCCAGGGCGCAAAATTACGAGTTTTCGCTTTTGCAATGGAATATTCACTTGGACTGGTAAGTTTGTTTTGCATATATCACAATCGAAGGGATGGAGTGACCCACGCTTCTTATCAATAAGGCTACAATGTTCAGGATTTTCTAGTTCAGGGAAAAGGCAAGCAACTGGTGACATGATGGAGGTCTGTAAAATTATGGATGACATGGAGAAAGTGTATAGAGAAAAGCTTTTCTCCTCCTCTCATGACACTAGAACTTGCGGGCATCCAATGAAGCTGAATGTTGGAAGATTCAGGACAGATAGAAGAAAGGACTTCTCCGCACCTGACATATTCAAACTATGGAAGTCTCTTTCACAGGAGGCAGTGATGGCTGCCAAGTTGAATAGCTTCCAAAGAAGATAAGATAAATTCAGGGAGGAGGAGGTTTGGGGTGGCTACTAGTCTCCATGCTTATGCTCTGCGTCTAAAGCTGAAGGCAGCAATGTTTCTGAATACCTTTTGATGGGAGAGGGCTCCTGTGCACAGATCCTGCTTGAAGGTTTCCCACAGGTACTGTGAAAACAGGCTGCTGGACTAGATGGGCCATTGGGCAGGTCCAACAGGCTCTTTTTACATTCTTATGTACATATATATGTATGCTAAATGTTTTGATTTAAACAGGGATTGATTCTGGAAAAACTGGGCATTTGCAATAGATACATCATCTGGAAGATTGCATTCAATGTCATACCAACAGGGAAGGACTCAAAGTTGATCCAAAAGGACCTGGTTTTTGATGGGGTGCCCGTGAGGGTGTACTGGCCCAAGACATCACCTGCTGGGAACAGGAGAGGAATCATCTTCCTTCATGGAGGCGCTGGAATCACTGGAAGCATCCGTAAGTTCTTTGAAAGAGTCTCAAAAAGGTTTACTATATGGTTTGTGGAGAATTTGGGGTGGTACTTTAATGTAAAGTTCCCAAAATGTTTGCTATGTAGAGGTGGGGTGATTCCATAGCTGTCGTGTTTTCCCTTTTCTCGCGAGGAAGCCTTTTCAGCATAAGGGAATTTCCCTTAAAAGGAAGAACTTGACAGCTATGGGTGGTCCGTACTGCTGCTGTTGACAGTTTAAATTTAATGTAGGATGTGATTGCGTGGTAAGAAAACGGGGGCCCTGTTACAAAAAGGTAATCAGTTCTAGTACTGTATTAATTCCTAGTATCACAGTCAATAAAATATCCTTAAAATGTCAAAGAAGCTGTTTCTGCTTCATGCCCCAAAGGACTTCTATGAAAGGGATCCCAGATATGATCAGAAGTAACTGGAAAGAAGCCCAGAAATGTGGCTGGAAGTTTTGTTTTGTTTTATTTTTTGCCATTGACACTGGTTTCTGTTCCTGATCAGGAGAGAGTAAAACCCACATAATGGTTTTTAGTGAGTGATTTACAAATAGTTCAGCTGAGATTGACCAACTGAGATCGATTCAAAGTTGTTGTTTTCTCTAATCGTGTGGCATGTACTGTACATTTTATTATGACATAAAAATAAATAAATAAGCAGATCTAAATTAGTCATATCTCTTGATTTCAAAAGATTTACTTTTAGCAGGACTGACACAGACTTCAACTCACAATTATATCAGTGGTCTTGACCAGGAAAAATTGTAATGGAGGTGTTGGGGGGGGGGGCTTTTGCTTTCTTCCAGGAGCCTCTGAAAAGGTCTGCCGTTTCATGGCCAACCAAAGTGATTCAGTGGTTGTGAGTGTCGGGTAAGTGGTTTCACTCTCTTGGTATCCGTGTAATGCCCCTCAGCTTCTAACCTCTCCTAAGACCTGATCCCAGAGGAATTATTCTATTCTATTCTATTCTTTTATTTTATTTTATTTTATTTTATTATTTGTACCTCACCCAGCCAACATATAAAAATGTAATAAAACATTGCACATTAAAAAGCTCCCCTTAACAGGTCTGCCTTCAAATGTCTTCAAAAAGGTTATATAGTTACTCATCTCCTTGACATCTGACATACCCAGCAACATTTCTCTGATGAAAATACCGATGTCCTACCATACTCTTCAACATTTCTCGGATTAAAATAGGGACATCATAAGGAAAAGTGGGCCATTCCGGGGTCAAATCAGAAACCGGGACAGCTTCTGTAAATCTGGGACTGTCCCTAGAAAATAGAGTCACTTGGAGGGTCTGAGGAGGGTGTTCCTCCACTAACAAGAAGGCCCTCTGCTTGGTTCCCTGTAACTTTACTTCTAGCAGTGAGGGAACATCCAGAAGGCTCTCAGAGCCGGATTTCAATGTCCTGGCTGAACGATGAGGGTGGAGATGCTCCTTCAGGTATACAGAGCTGAAGCCGTTTAGGACTTTAAAGGTCAGCACCAACACTTTGATTTGTGCTCTGAAATGTACTGGGAGCCAATGTCGTTCTTTTAACACCAGAGTTATATGGTCCCAACAGCTGCTCCAAGTCACCAGTCTAGCTGCTACATTCTGGATTAGTTGTACTTTCCGAGTCACCTTCAAAAGTAGCCCCACATTGAGCGCATTGCAGTAGTCAAAGCCAGAGATGACCAGAGCATGTACCACCCTGGTGAGACAATGTGCAGGCAGGTAGGGTCTCAGCCAGCGTACCAGGTGGAGTTGGTAGACACAGACCTGACCTGTGCCCCCATGGACACCTGTGAGTCCAGAATGACTCCTAGGCTGTGCACCTGGTCCTTTAGGAGCACGGTTTCCCCATTCAGAACCAGGGAGTCCCCCACACCCACCGAGCCCCTGTCCCCCAGAAACACTACTTCTATCTTGTTGGGATTCAACTTCAATCGGTGAAATGCCATCCAGCCTTATAAAGTTGTAAACAGTGATTTTGCCAACATTTATGTAGAATGAATGGGTGTTCATTTTTGTATTTAGATTTCTAGTTCAAACCCCTTTGACATTCAAACCCCTTTGACATGGGAAAGGCACAAGTAGGACCTGAGCAGAAGAGCTCTCTCCCCAGTTACAGTTTCCAGCAACTGGTATTCAGAAGCATTACTGCCTCTCATAGTCGCGGTAGCACATCATCCTTGTGACTATAGTATCCATTGGTATTAGCAATTGCTAGGAGTCTTGCCAACCTGATCAGGAGAGCTGTGGAGGGAGCAAAGGTAGATACCAAGTAGTGGGATTATAACTTCATTGATGCACAGGGTGCTGGGTGGTGCTACAGGAACCTGCTAATGGACAGAGGAAAACAAAAATAGAACCTCCAAGTGCCCCTATTTTCAGTGACAGTCCCAGATTTTCAGAAGCCATCCCGGTTTCTGATTTGATCCCAGAATGTCCCACTTTTCTTTAGGACGTCCCTATTTTCATCAAGAAATGTTGGAGGGTTTGGAATTATGCGACCCCTGAGCCAAAGAAATAAGTAACTACAGTATACAACCTTTAGAAGACATCTGAAGGCAGCACTGTATTGGGAAGTGTTTTAATGTTTAATACTTTATTATGTTGTTATATATGGGGATGTGGGCGGTGCTGTGGGTTAAACCACTGAGCCTAGGGCTTGCTGATCAAAAGGTCGGCGGTTCGAATCCCCACGACGGGGTGAGATCCCGTTGCTCGGTCCCAGCTCCTGCCAACCTAGCAGTTTGAAAACACGTCAAAGTGCAAGTAGATAAATACAGCGGGAAGGTAAACAGCGTTTCTTTGTGCTGCTCTGGTTCGCCAGAAGCGGCTTTGTCATGCTGGCCACATGACCCGGAAGCTGTACGCCGGCTCCCTCGGCCAATAACGTGAGATGAGCGCCGCAACCCCAGAGTCGGTCACGACTGGACCTAATGGTCAGGGGTCCCTTTACCTTTACGTTTATGTTGTTATATATGTTAGAAGCCGCCCAGAGTGGCTGGGGCAACCCAGTCAGATGGGTGGGGTATAACTAATTGATTATTATTATGGAATAGAATGTCCCTATTTTCATCGGAGAAATGATGGGGGGTATGCAAGAAGGAAGGAGCTGGAAGGTAGAGAAAGGTGTGTTGTAATGAAACAGTCTATTCTTCAAAAGGGAAGGTTTGCATTTGCTTTCCATTTTTGTCTCAGGTCCACCTGTGTGCCCCCCAGAAGCTTGCACAGAAAGAAATATGGCCAGGGAGGGGAGGGGGGAGATTCTCAGCACTTGCAGTATGCTGTTACAGAAAATGGTCTTTTTCCATGAAGTGTATGTTGTCGAATGTGGGCGATATCTTGTTTTCTCTTTAGATTTCGTTTAGCTCCTGAGCATCCCTATCCAGTCCCTGTAATGGACTGTTTAACTGCTGCAATACACTTTCTGAAGAATGCCAAGGAATATGGAGTGGACCCCAACTGCATTGCCATTGTAGGGGAGAGTAGCGGAGGCACTTTTGCTGCAGCTGTTTGCCAAGAACTGGTGACCAGGGAGGACCTCCCAAGACTGCGAGCTCAGGTCCTGATCTACCCATTCCTACAAACAGGGGACTTTGATTTGCCATCCTATCAGCAAAACCAATCAGTTCCTCCCTTGTTCAGGAAACGAGCTATCAAACTTGGTTTGAGACATCTCACTGGGAAGGACATAAACGTGGAGGGGGTGATAAAAGGTTCCCATGTCCCTCCTGATTTGCGGGAGAAATACCAAAAATGGATCAGTGCTGATTACATTCCAGAAGAATTTAAGGCTAGGGGCTATGTCCCTCACGCTCCTGCTCCATTTTCAGAAGAACTTTATGAACAAGTTAAAAGAGCTGAAGAGACAATGTATGCCCCCCTTCTAGCAGAGGATGACATAATCCGCCAGCTCCCGGAGACTTTCATTCTAACTTGCGAGTATGATATTCTCCGGGATGACGGGCTGTTGTTTAAAAAGCGGCTAGAGGACAACGGTGTGCCAGTGACTTATCATCATCTTCCAGATGCATGCCATGCAACAATTACCTTTTTTGATTTATGGCCACTTGAATTTCCGAGCTCAAGGATATGTATGCAGCATGTGGTACAATTCTTAAAAAGTTTATATAAATGAATGACCTTCTTTGTCTTCCACTGGCAGCCTTCCCCTGTTGTGGGTGAACATTCCCTCTTCCCTGTTGTCCCAATCCTAAAGTAAGACCCAGTCTGATTGATTAAAATCACCATGACATTTGTTAGTTCTTAAGCAAAGCACTGCTGGATCAGGCCATCGGTCCACCTCATCCACCATCCTGTTCTCAGAGTGAGCAAGCAGAGGCCTCTTGTGATGCCTGCAAGCAGTACCTGGGTGCAAGAAAACTTTTGCAGCATTCAGCATCATACAGCTTGCAATAGTGGAGGAAGATCATAGCTATAGCCTCCTCCATGAATTGGGCCTAATCCTTTTAAAGCCATCCTACCGGGTCACCAGGTTAGCTTATTCAATTAACTGTTGCTCCATAATATTTGAAGATATTTAGCAATAAGGAAGGCGCTCCTGTTTATTAAGATAAACTGAGCTAAGCCCTTGGGAGTGATATAAACTCATTTAAGTACACCATTAGACAGGATTATAGCAAAACACTCATTTCGTAACACTCATTCTGCATTTGTAAGAAATCGAACTTTTAGTGTGGTAGGGCACACACTTTGGAACTCCCTGCCTATTGCTAGCAAGCAGGGTCCCTTGCCACACTATTTTTGGTGCCTGCTAAAATCATTGTTGTTAATGCCAGCCTATCCAGATATGAATAAAGTTGATATATGTTTTAAGCTCATTGTTTATTCCATCCTTCTTTTCTGAATCTTTTAAAGAGCTGTTTTTACTGATAATTTTGTTGTTTTGTTCCTCTTGCAAACTGCTTTGAGGGTCCCCCCCTTGCAATCAAGGTTGTATATAGATTTCATGAAACAATAAAAAATAAATGTGTTAAAAAGCAACGCTTCTGTTTGCAATTGTCATCCGGCAGGTGTATATTTGCAGAGCTTGGGCTGGTGCCTAACAACGATAAAGCTTTTAATAATGCAAATCAGAAAGAACGGCAAGAGAAAAGCCAGTAGCAAAAATCATTTATTAAAAAAAACCCTTTAAACGCGCAGCAATCCAGCACTGAATACAACACGACCCCTAAACGAGCAGCTCTAACCCTCCTCCTCCTCTCCATTTGGTCCCCTCCCTTCAATTCACCCACAATCCTTTGCAGCCAGGGAGTGGGTGGGGAATGATCTTGCTTCCTGTCAAGATGGCCGCGCCCGTCTTGATCACGTGGCTGCATCAAAAGTGAAGCGCTGCAATTCCGAGTTATCCGCGATTTGTGCTTTTTTGTTTCCTGGAGGACCGGTGAGCTGGATGCTTTTTATTGTGGGCGGGGGTTGCTGGAGAGATGCGGGAGTGCAGTCCGAGGCTATTCCGCCTTTGGGCAGAGTGGAGGGTCGCTGGTGAGAGCGTTTGAGTTTCCTTCTGCAGGATTAAGGTCGTTGACGGCTAAGTAATCCTTCTTCTTGTCTAGGGCTATGGTAGAGCAACTGGTTTGCGTGCAGAAGGTCCCAAGCTGGCAGCTCCAGGCAGGACTGGGGGAAATTCCCCGCCTGAAATCCTGGAGAGCAGCTGCCAGTCAGTGTAGGTAATACTGAGGTAACTGGGCTAAGGGTCTGATTCACTATAAGACAGCTTCCTCGGCTTCTATTTAAATCAGTCCTTTATTCAGAACCGTGAGGTCTATGGTTTTTTTCTGAGGAAGGGCTGTAGCTCAGTAGCACAGTATCTGCCTTGCGTGCAGATTCAATCCCTGGCACGCGCAGTAGGGCTGGGGTAGGACTCCCTGCCTAAAATCCTGGAGAGGGACAGCCAGTCCGGCGGGGGGGGGGGGCTCATTCAGACTTCCTTTTGTGCCGTGTTTCTAGGCACAGGTCTGCCGTTCTTTTATTTCACAGCTTCTTTATGTTCCATATGTGTCTATCCAGCTTCTATCATGAATGACACTGCTCAGGAGAATAAAAGCAAAGGGCTGAAATTTGCAGAGAAGCAATTGAAGAAGCATGGCTGGAAGAAAGGTAAGTGGGTGGGGCTTGTTCATGGGCATCCGTTGGATTTATTCAACCCCACCCCCCACCATTTAATGTATATGTATGGAACTGGAGCAACATTAGATCCATCACAGCAGGGGGCAAAAGGGTGGGGTGGGGTGCAGAGAAATACTTCACGGTTGCAAAACAAAAACCAGGCGAAATCTGTGTTTCAACTTCGCACACGCTAGCAGGGTGGGAAGCAGGAAATTGTTTATCTAAAGACCTTAAATCTTTTGTTGGTCCAGTATCATATTCTTTTTCTGTGTGTGTAGTGTTATGGCATGCACTCAGTTCTCGTTATGGTCAGACCCCATGTGCCAGTTAAATACCCTGTTTCTCATATTTTAAGACATACCCATAAAATAAGCCATAGCAGGATTTTTAAGCATTCAAGGAATATAAGCCATACCCCGAAAATAAGACATAGTGATAGGCGCAGCAGCGATGCCGGCCGTGGCAGGAGGAGGAGGGAAAAAATAAGACATCCCTTGAAAATAAGCCATAGTGTGTTTTTTTGAGGAAAAAATAAATATAAGACATGTCTTATAATATGAGAAACACGGTACTAACCACTGTTCTAGCTGCTTGCTTTTTTGGAATGCTATTTGGAACTCATTGGCTGCAAAGAACTCTGCCTCCCGTTTGTTCTTTCTCCTAACCGTGACTCCACTCTTTGCAAACTTTATTTTAGGCAAAGGACTTGGGAAGCGAGAAAATGGGATCTCTGAAGCCATAAAGGTCAAAGTCAAGTGTGACTCAGCTGGGGTAAGGAAGGTTATGATCTTGAGCCTGTGGGTTTAGAAAAGATTAGGGAGGCTGAATCTTTGACCAGCAAGTTCAGTGGAGAAGGAAGGAGCTGGAAAAAAAGGATCTTTAAAAGTGCTCCCTGTTGATTAACATATTATGGGTAGGGTATGAAGTACTCTTCATCAGAGGCAATGGACACTTGACTGATTTAAATAAGGAGCTTGATCATAGAATAGATTTCGTTTTAGCTACAATCTGTTGAGAAGCATCTGTAGTTGTAGAATTCCTGGCCAAAACAAGAAGAAAATTTAAAAAAAATGCAGATAGCTTCAAAACGCAGGAGAGGGAGTCATAAAAGAGAGTGGGATAGTGTGATCGTCTCTTTGGTTTGGGATGTGGTGTTGGGAGCCTTTGGGGCCCTTCAAACTTGTAGGCAAAAGTGGCTGTCACTACTTTGGGAGAGTCTACAGCTCATAACTTCTGTTTCATTCCAACACAGGTGGGCCACAACCCAGCTGAGCAATTCACCTTCCATTGGTGGGACCACCTCTTCAATTCATCTGCTGCTAACATTGCTGTGGAGACTGGGCAGGTAAAGAGGGCATACAACTTTGGGCTTTGGCATTGTTGGAAGGCCCAGGGTTTTGTCATGGTGTGGCAACTTATACAGTAGGTCAGAGGTTTTCAACTTTTTTGAATCCACTGCTCCCTTAACCAACTACATTATTTCTGCGTCACTCCTGTGGGGCTCAGGAGCCCAGTTATGTCACCCCTTTCCTGCAGAGCTGGCAGCCTCTCACCCTTTTTCGATCAGCCTCCTCTCCCCTCTCCTCCTTCCCTGTCCTCTGGTCAGCCACAGCTGCTGCCCCTGGTCTCTGAGCTGCCCCAAAGAGAGGTGCCTCCTCACACTGCCTATTCCCAACAGCAAGGGCTGGTGGACTGGCTGGCTGGGCTCCCTCACTCTGAGGCTGCCTCAGCTCCTGGCAACCAGCCCCCCCTGGCCAGCCCCAGAGGCACCTTTCGCCTGCAGAGCTTGTAGGAAGGGTTTCTGCAACAAACAGCTGCGCAAGCCTTTGGGAGGCAGAGACGTGAGAGGGCATCAGAGGAAGGAAAGAGGGGCAGAGGCCATTGTTGCCCGCGGTACCCCTTACCATCATTCAAGGCTCCCCAAGGTGCCAGGGCACACTGGTTGAAAACTACTGCAGTAGTGTTAAAAACTGGGGGCCAGGGTTCTTGTGAGTTAGGGAAGTCTCCGGTTAGACCTGTAGCTAAAGGTTTGGCTGGATACTTTAAAATGACTGTGGCAGGTCGAACTGTTGTAGAGGTCTTGTTTCCTTCTCAGTTCTGGCACCTCTCAGGTGGGCGCCATTGCTATTATAAGAGAACAAGGGAGGCATTCATGGTGAGTTCTGGCACCTCTTTTTCTAGAAAAACAGCACTATACACACACACTCTTTCTCTCTGGATTGTTGCCCCTGCTCACATTGGTTGCCAAAGCACCCACTTGCTTTGCCAGCCCCCGGTACCCCTCCTTTTACACCTCACCCCAAACCCCCAGCCCCTCACAGCTCCTTTAAGCCTCCCCTGACATCCTCACAGATCCTCTGTGTCTCTCCATCCCTGCTTTATTCCTACCTCTGCTGTTGTTTATATTGCTATTTTAAAAGCTGCATTTTGCTCTCCTCTCCTGCCTTGACTTCATGCACATCCACGATCGTGATGAAGCACTGGGTGCCTGTGGACAGTCTTTTTTTTAAAATGCAAATAGGAAGATATATAAACACACACAACCTTGAAATATATGGATAGCCTGATCATTGATTCCACCACAGCTAAACAGAGTTCAGCTATCTTTCCCCATGCCTGGAAAAAAGTAGAAGTCTTTTTTATTTTATTTTAAAGAACTGTGTGTGGTGTAGCAATGAGCTAAAAGTCCCCTTTCTTCTCTTGCTCGGCTGTTATCTTGCAAGGTGTTCTCTCTGTTCCGTGCCCTCTTCTGTAAAACAGGAACAATCATCACTCTGGTGGTCTCCCTTATAGGGTTGTTGTAAGGTTTGCCATGCGGTGTTTGTTCTTTTTCAGGCTTTGAGCTCTGAACGCAACTGCCCCTCTCTTCTTCCTCCCCTCTAGGATGGTGTCAAAGTGAAAAAAGTATCTGAGCAAGATGGAGTGATAACAAATAAAAAGCCCCGTAAAGCACATGGGGAGAAGAACTTGGTCTATGGGCGCTTTGTGAAGGTATAAGATTTTAAAGATTCGGACTTGTAGTGTTGATGGTGGGGCTTGGCGTGTTTGGAATGGTTTATAGCTCACTGGAAGAGCACCTGCACAGCATGCAGGAGGTTTTGGACTCAGACACCCCCAGTTTAAAAGGATCTCCTATGGAAGGGCCGTTTCCAGTCAGAATGTGGCTTAACACTCTGAGTAAAGATGCATTTCTGGCCACCTCTGACTCATCTATGCCCTGCTCCCAGGCAGCCACATTGACATCTGGCGGAGAAGAGCCTGTATACGTCGTCTCCTCTTCAGACAGCGACAAAGAGGATGAAGATGACCGACTGGACCTATCTACAGCCAGGAGGTAACCAGCGGTGAGATTGGGTTGGGTTGGGCTAGATCCACTTGGTTGGCAAAGAGGTCCTAACCACACTTTCCCCTCTTATTTTTTTGCCTTGAGGGGCTGAATTGGGAGCAAGAAAATGATTTGTATATCTATATATATAAAAATGTAAACCGACCATGTTTGCTGGCATCCACTTTTTGTCTGAAACCGCTTGCCCGATTGGGTTGAAATTTTGACACAACGTTCCAGACCAATGTGGGCGTGTTTGCATACACTAATATTACATAGATGGGGACACCTACCACAGGTAAAAACATGATTTTTAAGAAAAAACACAGCGCCCTCCAGTGGACGTCAAAGGAACATATACCTCACCTGCTGCCATTGGCTGCATACTAGGAGCGACATCACAGCAGAACATTCCAACCGAATATGGGCCTTTAACAGAAATCAACAGCAATGCCGGCTAGGCCACAGGGGTTTTGCGAGGGGAGAGATAGAGGGGTTGGGGTGACGGGGGCCATCACGTGGAAGGAAGATGACGGCATGCAGCGTGGGGAACAGAGAGGGGTGTCGTGCCATCATGCGACTGGGGTGAGGAACGGGGGCACTGACTGGAGGAGGGCCCTACCTTTGTGGAGGATGAATGTTTCAGGACGGGGTATAGGGATTTCATATAACACGCTTGGGTGGGGGAGTAGGGTTGGGATGGGGCTGAATTTTAAACAACAGATGTATAGGGGAAATGATTGTATGCAAAATGAAGGGGGGACTCTGAAGGTCCATTTAACAGACTGACCCACAGCAACGTGTGGCCGGGCCAGCTAGTGTGTGTGTGTGTGTGTGTGTGTGTGTGTGTGTGTGTGTGTGTGTGTATTCCTTAGCTGCAGGCTGGTCACTCCTTAACAGGCTTTTCTCTTTCCCAGGCTGACTGATGAAGAGCTGGTCCAGGCCTGTGGGGGAAGAACAGCCCATAAGTGAGTACCCCCAATTTTAAGGGGAGGGTTGAGTTTTAACAACTTGGGCCAGTTTAGCTGTGAGATCGCCATACCTCATATATGCCCGCTTGACCACCACTTTGATCTGCAAAACTGGAAGAGTTATAGGTTTCACGTTGATGCCCGTTCTGCATTTGTAAGAAATCAATTTTTTTTAGTGTGGCAGCACCTGCACTTTGGAATTCCCTTCCTATTGACACCAGGTGGGCACTTTCGCTATACTCTTTCTGGCGCCTGCTAAAACCACATTTGTTTAGACTAGCCTACCTAGATACGTAGAATGTTTACATGTGTTTTAATCTGTTCTCAGCTAACTGCTGGTTTTAATTATTTGCATGTTTTAAACGGCTGGTTCTACTGATTTTATTGTGTTTGTAAATCAATTTGAGGTTTTGTTTACTGTCAAGTGGTATATAAATATTATGAAATAAATAACGTGCTTAGAACAGACTTCGCCAACTCCGTGGCCTTCAAATATTTTTTACTACACCCTCTTCCTCCCCCCTCCTTTTGCTGATGGGAGTTGTAGTTCGGAATATTTGTGTGGCACCAGGTTGATGAAGGGCTCTCTGCAGCTAGATGTGCAGTGGGTGGTATTAAGTGCATGGGGGTAGGTGGAGCTCTTCTCCTATTTTCTTTCACTGGCCACTGGTAATTGGTGGATTAAGTGACACTTTTCCGCAAGCCAGATTTGGCCCATGTCTACCGGTTGCAGAACCTGGAGAAGTCATGAGCAAAGTTCAGAAGCTTAAGAATGTTTTGGTGGCTGGAGTTGCTACTGCCATTCCCAATGTCTGTTCTGTGCTCTCTCCAGAGGGGCTCGGCATGGCTTAACCATGACTGCAAAACTGGCACGGCTGGAGGAACAGGAAAAAGCTTTCTTGGCTCGCTACGTCCAGCAAAAGGGAGAAAAGCAGGAGGCAACTGAGGCTGCTTTGAATGGCAGCAGCCCACAGCAAAAGAAAGCCAAGAAATGCAAAGAACAAGAAGGCAAGGCTGCGATTCATGAGAGCTTGGAAGTGAGAGTAGGTGAGGATCCCCGGGAAGAGCAAGAGGAGGAGAAATCCAACAAGAAGAAGAAGAAGAAGAAGAAAAGGAAGCACCGGGAGGATGGAGAAAGCAATAAAGGACCGTTGCTAGAAATTGCAGAGAAATGGACAGAAATGGCCAGTCACAGAGGGAAGCCAAAGAAGAAATCAAAATGAAAGTGGGGCGATAGCAATGGGATTTGTGGTGGTGGTCTTCTGCTGGCTGAAATTCTTAGAGCCCAGTTCCTCCTGGATCCTGTCTCGCTGCTGTCCCACATTAGAAACTTGCTGTGTCAACGGCACCCTCTAGCCTAAGCTCATTTGTGCACTTGCTGACACAGAGAGAAGCAGGGGGTTGTATCCAGCGAATCCCTTTTGCAAAGGGAACAGACCTCCCCTGGCTCTGGTCAAAACCTGCTCTAGGAGGTTAGGTAAATGGGTATTAAAAATGTAACAGTGCATGGCTCAATTTTGCTTGGAAGGTGAAGAAACAGCACTGCTACATCACACCTAAAGTCCCAAACTGGGTCCCATTCACACCATACATTTAAAGCACCACGATGCCACTTTAAACAGTCCTGATGGCTTACTACAAATAATCATGGACGTAGTAGGTTTTTTTTAATGGGTGCTGGGTGTTAGGAGACACTGATTCCCTTCCTAGAGCTACAGTTCCCAGTGTGGTTTAACAATCGATCCCTCTTCCATGAGAACACTGGTAGGGGAATGGTGGTCTCTTAACAAACTCAGTACCCTTGACAACCACCTACTCCCAGAATTCTTTGAGGGAAGCCATGACTGTTTCAATGGCTTCGGTCCAGTATACCTGAAGGAGCGTCTCCACCCCCATCATTCTGCCCGGACACTGAGGTCCAGTACCGAGGGCCTTCTGGCGGTTCCCTCATTGCAAGAAGCCAAGTTGCAGGGAACCAGGTAGAGGGCCTTCTCGGTGGTGGCGCCTGCCCTGTGGAACGCCCTCCCATCAGATGTCAGAGAGAAAAACAGCTACCAGATTTTTAGAAGACATCTGAAGGCAGCCCTGTTTAGGGAGGCTTTTAATGTTTAATTGTTTTATTTCATTTTTCTGTTGTAAGCCGCCCAGAGTGGCTGGGGAAACCCAGCCAGATGGGCGGGGTATAAATAATAAATTATTATTTAAATGGGTGAATATGGGTTACATCCAGCGTTAGTCCTAGTGAGATCAACAGACACAACTTAGGTCTACTAATTTAAATGAATCTGCTCCGAGTGGGACAAATGTTGGCTACAACCCCCGCTTTTCATAATGGCCATCTACTGGCCACTGAGAAGCCCAGAAGTAGGCTATCAAGGCATTAGCCCAACAGGGACCTTTGATGTAGCCCAGGGGTTCCCAACAAAATTTTCTCGAGGACCCCTCATCGAGCCGCTATTGTGACAAGGACCCCCATTAATTCCTAATCCTAAAATTAAAAAGTGAGAGCCAAATTAAGAGTCTTTTTATATTTTATATTTATACGTTTTTTACAGTTCTTCCTCTTCATCTGTAGGCCTTTGTCGTTTTAACGAACCACTTTTTAACCAACGGTCCATTTTTAACTACGCGAACTGTAGCTTCCGCGAAAAACAATGCTTTGTTTACAAACACTACTGTTTTGCAAAGAGGCAGCGCGCGCCAGGGAGGAGGGAGGGGAATGGAGAAGACAGGGTACCTGCGCAGTAGCGCACAAATGAAGCCGACGCGTGCAAAGCATCTTGGGGAGGTGAGCATTAGTAGAATGCGCGCGCTGCCTCTTTGCAAAACAGTAGTGTTTGTAAAGCACCACCTAACGGCATACAGCAGAACTACTGCCTCTATCTAATTCTAGTTTTGCGCTAGACTCTGCTCATGCAGGAAGCGGCCAAAACAAAAAATCTGTTATCATACGAAATATATTTAATATATTTTTTATTCTAATAGCATCTTGCGGACCCCTCTGGCATAGCTCGCGGACCCCTGGGGGTCCCCAGACCACCTGTTGGGAACCACTGATGTAGCCAATATCCAGCAGAGAGACTTTCCTCCTCCACACACAAGTCCAGTGTTTCTGCTTTCCCATTTCTTGTGTGCAGCAAGTGTAGAGTTCTGGCATGGAGCTGCCCCAACTGAAGGAGCTGGACTGGATTGGCCCATGCCAGGGTGGCTGCCCAGCTCTGCCCTAAAGGATGCCCACAAATACAACAACAGTTGGGTGGGTTTTTTTTAAGCAAAGTTATTTTTTAATCACACCATTTTTATTGAAGGGAAATGAAAGTTGTCTCAGTCTGTTACAGTCCATAAAACAGTCTCTTCCTTGCACAAAGGAAAAGAATGAAATTCTAAGGGGCCCTCCGGATGTTGCTGAACTACAACTCCCATCAGCCCCAGGAAGCATGGCCGATGGCCAGGGAAGGTGGTGGTAGTTCTAGTTCAGCAACATCTGGAAGGCCAAAGGCTCCTCACATCTGCACTGTTGTTCCTTTTCTCAGACACTAATCATACTTCACAGTGTGATGGAAGGCAGCCTTTTTTTGTTTGTTGGTCTAAAGCTGTCGCCCAAGTCTTCTAACCTCTTCCCGTATTGCTCTCAATTGCTGCGTGACCACTTACGATCCAAGGCTACTTTTTAAGGCCTAACTTGTAACTCCAAATAATGAACCACTGAGCCGTAACCCAACCTAATTTCAATTCCTCCTCTGATCCAGATGTCTCCCCAGCTTAGGGTGCAGTGGCTAGGAGAGCCGTAGGACGCAGTCTGTCTCTGGGTACTCCGGGAGGTTAAGAGAGTACTTCTTCTGCAGCGCTGCAGGCACAAATCTGCCGCCCAGGAAGTGGTAGCGTCCGGAGAACTGCTTTGCAGCCTTCTTGGGCGCAGTGAGAGAGATCAGCATGTCTGGCTGCAGCCCATCGGGGTTCCCTTTCTCCACATCCCAGCCTGAAATCAAAGAAGGGAAAATTCTTGAGAAATAAGTTCACAGCCACTTTCCCTATCCTGGCGTGCCCTCCAGCTGCTTTGGACTACAACTCCCACCAGCCCCCGCTCTGTGGTTGTGCTGGCTAGAGCTGATGGAAGTTGCAGTCCAAAACGTGTAGGGAGAATCGGGTCAAGGAAGGTTGGTTTACATAGATATAGACGGTTTATCAATGTGCTACAACACAGCAGCCAATATCAAACTTTGTAACTCCCTTGGTGTGCAAGTAGTCCTTTATTCCGTAGAACAGGCCTGGCCAAACTTGGCCCTCCAGCTGTTTTGGGACTACAACTCCCATCATCCCTAGCTAACAGGACCAGTGGTCAGGGATGATGGGAATTGTAGTCCCAAAACATCTGGAGGGCCAAGTTTGGCCATGCCTGCCGTAGAAGGAAGATGCTTACCACCTGTCAGGTTGCCAGAATAGCCTTGCCGACCGGGCTGCAAATCAGGAAGAGGCACGCGGCTTGAAGGCAAAGAACTTTATTGCTTTGCAACCAGAGATACCCGACACATATGCTCTCAGGGTATGAAAGTTGAAGAAGCTGGAAACCCCTCCCCTTCTTTAAGCGTTTCTCTCTGCATTCTTCCAGCATCATTTAGCTTTTCTTATCTGCCCTTTCCGTTTTTTAGCTCTCTCAAGCTAAGAAAGGGAGGGGGAGAAGGGGCCAGAAGAGGATTGTCCTGCAACACAGAAGATGTAGCCTCTGCTCCCTCCCTATCTGTGCCCACACTGTGCCTCTCCCCTTCGCCCCTACTCTCCATACCTGCCAAGTCTCCAACTGAAAAATGCGGGATCAGCAGCGGCGTGGCACCGGAAGTTGTGTAGAGGCAACTTCCGGGGCCTCTCTGACCATGTGTGGGCACCGGAAATAGGGAAGAGCGGCACCGTTAGTCGCTCCTACGCATGCCCGGCGGCAATCTTGGTGGTGGCCGCATAGCGGCGGCCAGGTAACGGAATTCCAGGTAAAAGCCAGGTAACTCGTCCACAAAGAGTGGTGCAAGGTGCCATAAACAGGCCTGAATATATGCACAAGGCACAGAATATGGGACTGGGCGACTTCATTAAGAACTGGTTTTTTAAAAAGCAAAACAAAACTTGCTGGTGGCTTCTAGTCCTCAAGGCTGCGAATTACTCCCCGCATTACTCCTTGCTTCTATCTGCGTAACTAGATATAAATTATGCAAAGTATCATTATTATTTCTAATTACAAAAGGAGTTACTGCAAAACACAAAGCTCAAATCTGCATAAACTTGTGCAGGTTAAGAGTTCAGCTTCCTTTGGGCTCAGTCTTGGTTACAGAGTTTGAAGCGGGGGGCTGGAGATGGAGCATGCAAAAAAATCCATTCATGTGCTACACGGGAGCTGAAAGAATATTTGGGTACCCAGCTCAGAGAGCCCAACATACCAGAAGGGATATCGATGCTCACAATGGGGACAGTGACCTTCTCCAGAGTGCTCAGGATGGTGCCAAAAGGCTCTCGCACAGCCCCTTGGAAGCTGAACCCAAAAATGGCATCCACCACCAGGCTGTAGACCTCGTCAATGAATGCAGCCTGCCAACGAAGCGAGAGCCAACAGGTTAGTGTAACACATGGGCTGTGACCGATGGCCTCAAAAGCCAAATTCTCATTCAGGTAACAGGGAGGATGTGTGTGTGACGAGACAACACACAAAAGTGGGCCAAAAAGTCAATACAAATTTGGCTTTTGGAGAGTAGTCTGGTTTCTGTGCAACTCCCCCAAACCTCTCTATCCTCCAGGGTACCAGGTGACACTAACAGAGTTCAAGGAAACATTCCAGACAGAGAAAAAATCATAGGAACATGGGAAGTAGGCCTGCAAACAAGCTGATAGGTGTGTGAAATGTGGATAGAATCAAGGAGGTTATACAGTTGTCTTAATGCAGATTTTGCCGAATCGTAAATATCACTTCACCTCTTGACCTTCACATTGTGTGACACCCACCCCTGGCACAGATCAGACCCACCCCCTCCTGCCAAACCCAACCAATTTTGACAGCAGCAGGAAAAAAGGAATGAAATGTTAAGACACACATGCTTGGACTACTGCAATGCGCTCTACGTGGGGCTACCTTTGAAGGTGACCCGGAAACTACAACTAATCCAAAATGCGGCAGCTAGAGTGGTGACTGGGAGCGGCCGCCAAGACCACATAACACCGGTCTTGAAAGATCTACATTGGCTCCCAGTACGTTTCCGAGCACAGTTCAAAGTGTTGGTGCTGCCCTAAACAGCCTTGGTCCAGTATACCTGAAGGAGCGTCTCCACCCCCATCGTTTTGCCCGGACCCTGAGGTCCAGCGCCGAGGGCCTTCTGGCGGTTCCCTCGTTGCGAGAAGCCACGTTGCAGAGAACTAGGCAGAGGGCCTTCTCGGTAGTGGCGCCCGCCCTGTGGAACGCCCTCCCATCAGATGTCAAAGAGAAAAACAACTACCAGACTTTTAGAAGACATCTGAAGGCAGCCCTGTTTAGGGAGGCTTTTAATGTTTAATCCATTATTGTATTGTATTTTTCTGTTGGAAGCCGCCCAGAGTGGCTGGGGAAACCCAGCCAGATGGGCGGGGTATAAATAAAAAATTATTATTATTATTATTATTGGTGTAGGCAGACAGCTTTAAGCCTTTCCTGATAGGGATGTCATTTGCCTTCCCCACTTGTGAGGTTGATAACCTAGTCACTCCTCAACTGACCTGCCACAGAGTCACAAATTACCAAGGGCACCCTTGCATATATCTGTCACTATTAGTCGAGCCAGCAGTATATCATACCAAACAAGTTGGAGTTTCATTCCCCGTAATTTCCATATGGACCCACAAAGGTAGTCTCGGGGCTCCACACCTCAAGCTTACATTGCAATCCATTTTATTCCCCCTATTTGCTGACCTTAATATTTTTGCTACTGCCCATAAAGATGTGGGTTCATTTGTTTTTTAACCATCTTTCTGGGTTTTAGAGGTGGCGGTCTACTTACTTCTGCTGGGAACTCTGAAAGGAACGGGATGTCCATTTTCTTGCACTGCGTGGTTAAACCTTCAAAAAGTGGCTTGTTGGGGCGTTTAGGGTAAAACAGTGTCGGCTCATAGCCCTGCAAGAGAGACATGCTATTCATTTATTTATCTGGAACACTGATATTCTGTTTTATAACCGGAAGAGGTCCTCAATGCAAATTACGAAGATTTGCACAACTGTATTAATTTACAAAGCTCCAAACAACTTAGGTCCAGGATACTTCAGGGGCCATCTGACACCTGGAATCGCAGTTTGAGCACAGAGCATCTGCAGGAACGTCGCTCAATGGACAACAAGAAGAAACCAAGTCTCCAGTGTCATCAGCTCGGCCCTGTGGAATGGCCTGCCACTAGAGATTCAGCAGCAGCCTTCTGTTTTAACTTTCAAACACTTGCTGAAAATATTTCTAGTCCATCAGGCAATTAAGAACACATCTTTCCACAATAGTTGGCTGATTTCTGATTTTCACTTTTTAAATGTGTTTTTTAACGCCCTCCCAGCAGATGTCAAGGCAATAAGCAACTATTTTACTTTTAGAAGACAACTGAAGGCGGCCCTGTTTAGGGAAGTTTTTAATGTTTGATGCTGTACTGTTTTTAATATTCGGTTGGAGGCCACCCAGAGTGGCTGAGGAGACCCAGCCAGATGGGCGGGGTATAAATATTGTTGTTGTTGTTGTTGTTGTTGTTGTTGTTGTTGCAAACCGCTCTTACTGTTTTTACAAATAGTGGCATATAAATATTTCTATAAACAAATCATATCTGCACGTATTATTATTATTATTATTATTATTATTATTATTATTAGCAGAAATCACAACATATGTGGTTCAAGCCACCTTGTGAGAAGATATTCAACCAAGGCAACCTGCAAATCGGTCTGTGAATCAGGTGTGTTAAAGGGTGGATCAGCCACACACAGGGTGGATAAAAATCAATGATTTTTTTAAAAAATCAAAAAAATCGGATTTTTTTTTTATTTAAATTGGATTTTTTTAAATAAAATGCTTTTTGAGGAAAATATATTACCACGCAAAGGTTATTCCATCATGAAATAAAGATTAGTTTTTTAATTATGTAGAATAAGGTTGTATATGTTTAATTTTGGGGGTAAATAAATTCCATTAATCCATTCACAATGTCATGCTCTTCCAGAGGTTTTTGTAAGATTATTGGGCAGTTTCTCTGCCTACAAGATATTATCACAGATGCTTGGTTTACTTTTGCAGTTCTCAAAACTGAATTTGACTCAACAGAGATCACATGCCTCTTCTTCACAACAAAAATATTATAACATGAACAGAGTTGAGAAAAAGACCTTAATCCTATTGTTCTACAAACCTATGAATACAGAAACAACCCCTTCAGTGCTAAGTTTCAAGAAGTTCAGTGAATAGAATAGAAACAATATTTTTCTGATTGTTTGGAGTGGACAGTATTTAAGTTTTTCATGTGTAGGCTGGGCTGACAGTCTAAGTTTACATATATATATATATATATATATAGTTTTTGTTTAGCCAAATTAGTTAACAAACATGGATGTTTGTTTAAGCAAATAACATGTGCTGTAATGTTATTGTTTCAGTTGAATAAATCTATTTAAATTGTTATTATTAAGGTAATGATTATTTTTCTCCTTCCTAAGTACAACAGTAAATATGTCCAAATATGAATGATTAACCTATTAAACTGGGGATAAAAAACTAATATGAAAAGTTGTTATTCTAAAAATCTTCATCTACTTGCATATTAAAGTTATACCAGCAAGAATTAGTCTTTATGTAGAAAACTATGATTTAAATCAAGCCTTACTGACTAGTGATTTAAATCGTGATCAGTTTGATTTAAAAATCAGTTTGATTTAAATCAAATCCACCCTGGCCACACATAAACTTCCTGAACCACTCGGCTGATTTCTAGTTTCAACAGACCTTTTAAATATTTTTCTCTCTCAGGTCAGAAATGAGAGCTGCCCATAGAAATCAGCAGGGACACCTCCAAGATGTTGGGGTAGCTGTAAGTGGGCAGGTGGTGTACCCCCTTCAAAACAGCAAAGCAGCGACACCCCACCAAAATTGCACTTTTAATGCTGCAGAGCTGTCATGACCTACTCATTCCCAGCAACAACCTCCTCAAACCTGGGCTGGATTTGAACAGGCCATACTTTGGCCACATCCACACAATGCATATTAAGCACTATGGTACTTTACAGTGTTATGGCTTCCCCCAAAGAATTCTGGGTTGTGTAGTTCATGAAGGGTACTGAGTTGTTAGGAGAGCCCTTTCCCTCGTCACAGAGCAACAGTTCTCAAGAGTTCCCTGTGAAGATGGATTGAGAATTGTAGCTCTGTGAGGGGAACAGCGATCTCCTCATTCTCACACCCTTAACAAACTACAGCTCCCAGAATTCTCTGGGGGAAGGATTAGTGTTACAGTCAACTGGCTTGATTCTTGACCTCCGCTTCACGGCTGCCTGTAAAACACTGGTATTGTGGCAAGAAAATGTGATTTGTAGGGCTGTAGCAGGTCAACTGACTTATCACTAGCTCAGGCATCCCCAAACTTCGGCCTTCCAGATGTTTTGGACTACAATACCCATCTTCCCCGACCACTGGTTCTGTTAGCTAGGGATCATGGGAGTTGTAGACCAAAACATCTGGAGGGCTGCAGTTTGGGGATGCCTGCACTAGATCATCTTAAGAGAGCTATATTTCTAAAGGACTGACATGTCCTTTAAGGCTATCAATGGCTACTAGCCACGAAGGCTCTGCTCTCCAAGGTTGGGAGGCAGTAATGTTTCTGAATACCAGTTGCTGGAAACTGCAGGACGGGAGAGTGCTCTTGTGCTTGGGTCCTGCTTGTGGGTTTCCTACAGGCCATTGTGAGAAAAGGATACCGGAGCAGGTGGCCATTTCCCTGATCTAGCCGGCTTTTCTTATCTCCATTGAAAACACCCAGTTCCTACATTACGTGCCACATTAACCACATCCACAAGCTCAACCCCCAGCCCAATTCTACGCAAGAATGAAAACGAGCCCCTGGATTTCTACTGAAGGATAAAGGAGCAGGACACTCACAAACATTTTCAGGTGCCGGGCGCACACCAGGCCATCTCCTCCGTTGTTTCCAGGGCCACACACAATCAGGACGGTTGGCTGGTTAATGGTGGAGCCGACTGGGTAGGCCTTGTGGGAAAAGGAGAAGACAAACAAGTGTTTTCTGTGAAGAGATGAATTCTGTGATAATGCAAATAACCAGTAGAATGTTGAAGTATCATTGAAGTATGATTCTCATTTGTTTGACTTTTTGTTGTTATAATAATAATAATAATAGGCCATCCATCTGTTAGGATTTCTATGCACTGGCGAGGCTACGATGCTTGAGCCAGGCTAATGGTGTTTTGGGGTCTGTTCCCAGGAGAAAAAAAGTTCTTATCTCCTGGTGCTCACGTGATGTTTTTCACTATACTCTGTACTCTCTTTATTTTCTCTTTTGACTATGCAAGATGCTGGACGCAAGCTGCATCTTTCTCTCTGCAATAAAGTAGCTAGACCAGGGGTCCCCAAACTAATCCGGCCCGCGGATGGTCCAGGAATCAGCATGTTTTTACATGAGTAGAATGTGTCCTTTTATTTAAAATGCATCTCTGGGTTATTTGTGGGGCATAGGAATTCATTCATTTTTTTCTCTCCAAAATATAGTCCGGCCCCCCATAAGGTCTGAGGGACAGTGGACCGGCCCCCTGCTGAAAAAGTTTGCTGACCCCTGAGCTAGACACTACTTATTGATTCCTGTGTGTTGTTCTTTAAGCTGAAGGCAATCACAATTTGCTCTAGCTTCTGTTAGCTGGGGGGGGGGGCAGACTAACACCTTCCCCCATGGCTGCGGAATGCTAACACTGACTACGGTAGCTTGCCCCAGTCACTCTGGGCCGCTTCCAACGTAATATAAAAACACAGCTAAACATCAAGCATTAAAAACTTCCTGATACAGGGCTGCCTTCAGATGTCTTTGGAAAGTCAAGTCATTGGTTATCTCTTTGGCATCTGATGGGAGTGTATTCTACAGGGTGGCTGTAACTACCCCCCTCTGGCTGGTTCCCTGTAACCTCACTTCTCGCAGTGAGGGAACCGCCAGAAGGCCCTCAGAGCTGGACCTCAGTGTCCGGGCTGAATGATGGGGGTGGAGACGCTCCTTCAGGTATACAGGGGAAGGCCGTTTAGGACTTTAAAGGTTAGCACCAATGTTATTTGTATTTTTGTTGGAAGCCACCCAGAGTGACTGGGGCGCCCAAATCAGATGGGTGTGGTATAAGAAATGGATCATCATCATCTGATAGAGAATTCAGTATCTCAAGCACCTAGCTTTTTATTTTTTAAGCGCATTCTTCTAGTCCTTATGAGTTCACAAAGATGCATCAGGAATCTCTGTGGAGGAAGTGTGGGATAAACTGGGAAGGGCAATGGGGTTGGTGGGGTGGGAGCCAAGGAACCCAACAGCAGTCAGAGCCAAAGGCGCATGGTGTCAGCTAATTCCACTTTCGTCTCCATCCGCCTTGGGGTTGAATTCTACTAAAGCAGCACTGGGACTACAGAGGAGGAAGGTGGCAGCCACGGCCTCCCCTGGGACCACTGTAACTAAGAAGGCAGGCAAATGGGGGCTGGCAGAGCACCAGGCTGAAGTTGGTGGTGCAGTGGCCCTTTCACCCTAATGTGGCCCTCCGCAGGTTGTTTGAGTCCAACTCCCATCAGCTCCATCCTGAAAGGCCAATGGCCAGGGATGGTGGGAGTTGTAGACTGAGAACACGCAGAGCATCATAGGTTCCCCATCCCTGCTCTGCAGCATCCTGCAGCAAGCAGTTCCACAGGTCATTCTCAGGCACGGTCATCCCTTCAGCCCCAGCTTTCGGCACCATTCGACTTGTTCTTTATGCACGCAACCCCTACCTTTGCAATGGCTGTGGCGCAGCTCAACCCAGCCAGCTCCATCAGCTGATCGACGCTGAATTTGTACTCATCGAACAGTTCTTGGTCTATGGCTTGAGCTTCCTTCTGGCTGGCCAGGAGAAGACAGAATCTCTTAGCACAGCATTCTCATTGTATTTTTTTGCATGAGATACAGTCTTGTACCCCCACTTTCATCCTTTATCCGCACAACCTTTCCTGTACACAACAGCTTTATGAGGAAGGTCAGGCAGAGACAGAGGGAAGGGGCAGGTCCCATCTGCACTATACATTTAAAGCAGAATCGTACCACTTTAAACAGTCATGCCCTCCCGCTAAGAAACCTGGGAAGTGTAGTTTCTTATGGGTGCTGAGAGTTACTGGGAGACCCCCATTCCCCTCACAGAACAGGGTGGTTTAATATCCCATTTCTCTTCCCAGGGAACTCTGGGAATAGCAGCTCTGGGAAGAGAATAACTGTACCCTAACAACTCCCAATATTCTTTGGGGGAAGCCATGACGGTTTAAAGCAGGACCCTAAACCTCCTTGGCCACGCATCACATGTAACAACTTTTAGGCAGGCACTGGCGACATGGCACCTATGGACACAACGGTGCCTCTAGTTCTTGCCCACTCTCTGCCCCCTGGGCCATGAGGCAGGGAGGGTGGCTCAAATCTAATGGATCGGAGTTTTACCCAGATTGCTTGGGAAAGTGAAGTTTGTGCGACTGTGCTTTCTTGATCGGGGGGGGGGGCACAGAATTGACTAGAGTGGGTGGCATCCACAGCAGGGAGCGGGGACCCTCTGGCCTTCCAGATGTTGCTGGACTACAAATCCCATCAAAACCAGGCCACTGGCCAGGACTTGAGTCCAACAGACTTGAGTCTGGAGTACCACATGCCCCCCCAGATGGATCAATATCTATCTATATAAACATATAAATACTGTAAACCCTATTCTGCTTATTTATTTTTTCGAGCCATTTGTACCCCACTTTTTTAAAATATTGATTTTTTATTAGATTTTCAAAGGTTTTAAAAATTTACTTCACATACAATATATAGAATCACCGATCAAAGAATCATAGAGTTGGAAGAGACCACAAGGGCCATTCCACTCCAACCCCCTGCCAAGCAGGAAACACCATCAAAGCATTCCTGACAGATGGCCGTCAAGTCTCTGCTTAAAGACCTCCAAAGAAGGAGACTCCACCACACTCCTTGGCAGCAAATTCCACTGTCGAACAGCTCTTACTGTCAGGAAGTTCTTCCTAATTCCCCTTTTTTCCCCTTTTGGACTTCCCACCCCTCCCTCCTTGATGTTTTTATTCTTATTATCCTTACTTGCTGCATTATATTGGTTGCTAACCTCCCCCCCCTGCTCATATCTAGAATCCTGCTCGCGATTTCATATCGCTACAATACTTTGACAGATCTTACCCCCCTCTTCAGCCAACCCCCCCAAAAAACGTTTTAACCGATTTTAATCTTGTGTTTTTCTGTCGTTGTAACCTGCCCACCCTGGGAAAGCAGAATAAGAAATCAATTATTTGGTCTAAATATATAACAACAGCGCAGGACGCCTTGATATCATAGTCTCGCGAAACGGAAGGGCGAGGCTGCAGCCAGGAAGCGCGCTCTGTGCATGCTCGAGGGCACCGCCAGTCCTTTACAAGTTGCACACCGGAATCCTGAAGCTGCGCACAGGTGGAGGAGGCGGCGGCGGGTGGGGCTCAGCCTCGGCCTCCTTCCGTCTCCTCCACCGACCAGGTCTCTGCAAATAACACCCCCCCGGCCTTCCCCCTTGAACCGGAACCGCTGGTGGTTGCAAGAGCAGCGCGTACTGCTGCTTCTCCTGCTAGCTAGCTCTCCCTTCCCTCCCCGGGCTTTTTTTCAGGACGGTCCTCAGAACCAGTCCGAGAGGTACGCGGGGCATTTCCCTCCAGGAAAAAGCCACTGCCCCCCCCCGGCTTTCCTCTCCTCTCTCCAGTCTTACCCGAGGTACTTGAGTCCCTGCGCGGCGGCCCCAGACGCCGCCGCGCTCTGCATGGCTCCGAGCAAAGGCGGCCAACGCCGGTTCGGGCAGCGGGCCGGCGCTCGAGCCGCTCTGCAGAGGAGCAGGCCGAATCCCAGCAGGGCCGCCCGCCGCAGCCCGGAGGACATTCGCCCCGACGGAGAGGGAAGCCTAGCTGCGCTCGCTGGGCCACCGCTGCTTGCTGTGCGCCCGGGGAGCGCGCGCCCCGGTGCCAAGCGCCGCCCTCTCTCCGGCCCTCCTCCTCCTCCTGCTGCTGCTGGATTGAGTAAGTCTCGGCCCCCCAGCAGCGTCCGAGCCGGAATGGGCCAATGCAATCTAGCTTTTTATTTATTTATTTATCTCTCCACCTTTTTCTCCAAGGAACTCATGGTGGTGTATATACAAGGCCAGAGTGAGAACTTTGTTTTATAAAATTTAAACACCGCTTTATTGGTTGTTGTTGTTTTCTTAAACCCTCAAAGTGGTTTACAAATAAAGATGGGACAATGAAATTATTAGGGTTGCCAGACTCCATAGTGGACAGGACTTCTGTGCCTTTAATTGCCCTGCTCTCTTTTGAGTCTGGAAACCTTAAAGAGAAACCAGCAGACCCTTTGTTTAATTTCCAAAAGAGACAAACCTCCAGTAAAGGCAGCAAAACTTGCAACAACGCATTCACTGGTGGCAAAGAAAGACCCTTCAGCTCACTAAGGACCACTTCTGCTGGGGCTAGTGGCTTGGGGAGGGCACTCGCCCCAGGCCTAACTACAGGTGAAACTCGAAAAATTAGAGTATCGTTGAAAAGTTCATTTATTTCAGTAATGCAGGCATCCCCATACTTCGGCCCTCCAGATGTTTTGGACTACAATTCCCATCATCCCTGACCACTGGTCCTGTTAGCTAGGGATCATGGGAGTTGTAGGCCAAAACATCTGGAGGGCCGCAGTTTGGGGATGCCTGCAGTAATGCAATTTAAAAGGTGAAATCAACATAGGAGATAGACTCATGACATGCAAAGCGAGATATGGCAAGCCTTTGTTGTAATTGTGATGATTATGGGGTGCAGCTGAAGAAAATTACTGAAATAAATGAACTGTTTGACGATATTCTAATTTTTCGAGTTTCACATGTAGGTCCTCCAGGCCTCCCGTATGGCCTATGACCCCAGGCTGTTTTGGCCGAGCCGTGACCAGCCGCCCTACATCTGATGACATGGAAGCCATCAGGTGTGAAGTAGGTAAAGGTGGGGCCTGGATGAAAAGGGGCTTTGCGGTCGAAATAAAAATAAAATAAATAAATAATTGCCCCAGTAGCACCTTATAGACCAACTAAGTTTGTTCTGGTATAACCTTTCATGTGCACGCACACTTCTTAAAATAAGCAGTATATGTATTTATGTGCTGATAAATAGTGCCTGCAAAGCCCCTTTTTGGAAGTGTTGCAGGCGAGGCTTCCCAGGCAGTGACAATCAGCCAACCCAAACCTTGTTTTGTAAACCTTAGTTTGCCAATCTCGGTGTGTCACACCATAGTCAGCAAGAACCATGGTTTAGAAATGTGCTTTATGTCATGGTTTCTGAATTGCCAACTTATTACAAAGCATGGCACCAAGTCCTGCTTTTGCTGCCCAGACTTTGTGCCACACCACAGTTAAATTTTCTCATTTGAATATTAAAAACCCAGTTGACTTGCATGTCCTCATAAGTATATTTGTGGACAAGGATTATTATCACTATACAGTACGCTGTTTTCACACATAGAACCATGCACAGAGGCTAAGTTTCTTAAATGTTTATTTGTATGCTTTCAGAATTCTGTGTATTCACAGAGACTGTTTCACAAATGTTTTATGTATCTTTTATGAGTAAATATTTGGGTGGGTATATCTAAATGTTAGGTTTTGGTCATAGCGATATTAGATTTGGTTTTCAGGGTAAAAACACACCCAGTGCTCTATTTCTAACATAATTCTAGCAGGGAACCAGATTTGCACTAGGCTTTAAAGGGACCCTGTGTTCGTGCCAATTGGCATGTATTACTTTCAAACATTAAAAATTTGCAAATGAAAGGCTGCAGATAATTATAACTTGTTACCGATAAGGCTTTGCAGCACCATTTGCAGGTCGGAAAAAATGTGGCTTTAAAATTGCCTTTTCCTCTGTGCGTCGCCTTGAACATTGGCAAATCTGGCTGGCATACAAGGCAAACAACCAATGGGGATAAAAGGATTATCAGTACATGATTTTGGGCTGGGGTATTTTAACCGCTCTTACATCTTTCTTTCTTTCTTTCTTTCTTTCTTTCTTTCTTTCTTTCTTTCTTTCTTTCTTTCTTTCTTTCTTTCTTCTTTCTTTCTTTCTTTCATACAGAGAATGTCTCCCAAATGGATACACAAGGTGGGGGAGAGAGAGATTGCTAAGAATGGCTTGGAGTTGAAATGTGAACTGATAAATCCATTCCCCCATATCCAGTGCTTTCCCCCCCCTGGAGGTACTCCAGGGTTATAGTACTGGCACCTCCTCCAATATTAAAAGTTTGGCACTTACTGTAACAACTTCATGGTGAGTGCCAGCACCTTTTTTCCTTTAAAGAAAGGGGGGGAAAGAGCACTCCCCACATCCACTTTCGGTTATGCATGACACCCATATGATTAAGTGCACTCTGGAGAAGAGGAGCTAAGCTATTGCTTTGTGGAGAAAGATGACTGAGTAAAACTTTGGATCAGGGTTTTTCCTTTAAACTTCAGGATTGGCACAATTGTTGGGGGGGGGGTTCCCCCACAGATGGGGAAGACTGCCATAAGAAGACAAAGAAAGTCATTCATTTCTATGAACTTTTTAAAGAAATATATTGCATTCTGCAAACATTTCTGTGTGTTCGTAAATTCAAGTGGCCACCAACAAACAATGCTCATTATTCCATGGAATCCACCTGGAAGATGATGATATGTCACTGGCACACCGTTGTCCTCTAGCCGCTTTTTGTACAACAGTCCGTCATCCCGGAGAACATCATATTCACAGGTTAGAATGAAAGTCTCCGGCAGCTGGCGGATTATATCATCCTCTGCTAGAAGGGGGCAAAACATTGTCTCAGCACCTCTTTTAACTTGTTCATAAAGGTCTTTTGAAAACAGAGCAGGCGCTATAGGAACCCAATGGGTCTTGTCGGAGTTGGACTAACATTGGATACAGCTCAATGGATGTGGAACACATTCTCTGATTCTCTCTCTCTCTCTCTCTTTCTCAATGTGAAATCCAAGAGTAGTTGTGGCATGGCTCCAGGCAAATGTTGCTGCTTGATATCAGCTTGAGTTTGAATATTTAGCAATGAGGAGCATGTGTGCAATAAGCTAAACCAAGCCCTTTGGATTTCAATAAACTAATTTCATTACATATGACAGTCTACTGAAGAGGCTGGGGCATGGATTAGATACGGTTTTGTTGTCAAGTGCCAAACTATGTCCCAACAGTCATTATTGGCACTAACAAGTCTCCTGACCATTTCCAAATCCAACTCCATCCAAAACACATTGCAGTAATCCAAATGGAAGGTTGCAAGTGTCGATTTGTCCTCAAGATAATGCTGAAGGGCAGCACCTAATCCCATCAAACCATGGGGTGGAGGTGATGAGGGCCAGGAGGAAAAGCCAACATTGCTGTGGGAGAAAGGGCACAAGAACAGCTCCCTTGTGACAGGCCTTGCTTGAATCAGAGGGGATTATTTTACTAGCATTCAATTTCAGTGTTTGGTGGGAGGAGAACTTTTTCGGCCCTTCAAAGTTCTTTGGGTCTCAACCTTGGGTCCCTCCATGTTCTGGGACTACAACTCCCATCATCCTTGAGTACTGGCCATGCTGGGTAGCCATGATCTCCTCATATGCCTTCTGGGTGTTGCCAACTCTTTCCCATATGAAGAGGACATCCCCCTTTTGTCTTTACTATGAGGGAGGGAGTCCTTTACCTCTTTGTAAATGCTGGCTTTACCCATGAGAAGAAGAAGAAAGCTCAGTTGACACAGAAAGCAGCATTATTTATCCACATGTAGCATAAGTGGGTGAATGAGAAGTCCCTGCCTCAAAACATTGGGCCCTGTCAGAGAAGAAGCCATTGGGGTCTGACCTGTCCCCTCCTGGGCGGCCATCTTGTCCTGAGGTGGCAGAAGCAGCAACGTAGGCCCAACAAACATACCAGATCACTGCCTTCATAGGCAGGGGACCTCTGTTTTCATAGACAGGGGTCAGCAAACTTTTCCAGCAGGGGGCCGGTCCACTGTCCCTCAGACCTTGTGGGGGGGGGGCCCGGACTATATTTTGAAGAAGAAGAAATGAACGAATTCCTATGCCCCACAAATAACCCAGAGATGCATTTTAAATAAAAGGACACATTCTACTCATGTAAAAACACGCTGATTCCCGGTCCGTCCGCAGGCCAGATTTAGAAGGCAATTGGGCCAGATCCGGCCCCCGGGCCTTAGTTTGTCTATCCATCCCTTGGCAGCTCTGACTAGGTCCTTCAGCACCTGTGAAAAGTCTGCTAAAGTTACAGAGGTTTCAATAACATGCAGATGCTGAAACAAAAAGAAATCCCAGTTTGAGTAATGAAATGTTTTGCTGAGAGCTGCTTCATCTGAGTTTATTTTATTGTTGAACTTAAAAAAAAAAACCCACCAAAAATGCGCCTGAGATCCAAGACAAAGCACCACAATTCAGAAATCTCCCCCCCCCCCACGGACATCATTTCTGCCTTTGAAATCCCATTAATGTCTGGGAAAATCCGGACACATGGCAGCCCTAATAAACTACCACACATGGAGCATGACACTAACCCTCCCCTAACACCACATACACCCAATCTTTAGTACTTTATACATATTTCAAATGAATAAATAAATGACATATGTTATTGTCCCACCAAGGGCCAAAGGGAAAAAAAAAGTCCTCTGGGAACCCCACCCCCACCCCCCATTCCATGTTTGAGGTTTCTGCTTTTTCAATTGGTTTTATTTATTTATTTTTGCACAAGAAAAATAAGGCAGCTCTGTTGTTGATTAAATTATACTATGCCTTGGAACGTCATCAAATTTGCAGAATTATTTCATCTTGACTGCAGAGCTACCGTGGGTGTTTCTGGCACCCAGTTGCCATGGAAAGAATATGGCATGTTTGCCTGTAGTGATGGAATGCAAAATGTGAAGAGGTGCCAGATTCATCCTGCAACATGCTGCAGACACTCACTGACACCTCCAATTACAGATCTCCTCACTACGCCCTACGACACGTAATGCAACTCCTTGGGTGAAGCGATTCCAGTGATTTTGCAATGGACAATTAATTTACAGCATATGTTGCCAAAAAGAGGTATACAGTGGTACCTCGCAAGACGAATGCCTCACGCAACGAAAAACTCGCAAGATGAAAGCATTTCGCGACCTTTTTGTTGACTCGCAAGACGAAGTTTTCTATGGCCGTGCTTCGCAAGATGAAATTTTTTGCATTTTTTTTTTGCTTTGCTTTGCTTACATTGGAAAACCGCAAGACGAAATTTTCGCAATACAAAACGACTCACAGAACGAATTAATTTCGTCTTGCGAGGCACCACTGTATTTCTTATTTTTCATTGATCCACACGGTTAGATTATTCATAGACAGGGAATGGCTACTGTATAAGATTTATTATTTGTCAGCTTTGGCTATTGGCTTTCTGCTAGCCCTGCTTTTATGGTCATACCACATGTTTCCTACATTAATGATATGGTCTGTTAAAGTCCAAATCCCCTTCTTCTGCCCTTCTGCCCTATCATTTACCATTGGGTGACCTGTTTTAGCGTGATGAAAGAAGTATTCTTCTCTCTCCTCTAATTACCACCTCCTCAGCTATCTTTTGCTCTAATCTAAAAAGCCACTTGGCATGCTCGGCTGTCTCACTCCTACAGAAATGCTTGTGATGGACGCAGCAAATGAGGCCTGTGGTACAAGTTGCAAGGGAATCCTGCCCACAAATCCCAACACAGCACCTGGGCTCAAATGGGCTCCCAGCCTTCCTAACACTGTAGGCCCCTCCAATCCGTGATATCACAGCAGGGGCCTCTCAAGGATTGTTGCTGCCACGTGCTGCAAGAGCTGTTGTTGGATTTAAAAACAACAATGCCCCCCTTGAGTACTGTGCATCCCGTTCTATGTTTTCCTCCAAAACGCTTTAAAAACTGCCTTGTGCATGGATGATTCCAGTTCTCATAAAACGGCCGTTTTCAGACATGTTTCTCCCTCCCCTGCTTCTCTCTCCGCCCTCACCCTGTTCCCCCTAAAATGAGGCTCCTACTATAACTAGTCAAAGTGTAACTTTTAGATAACCTAAATAATTATGTTGGATTAGCTCACTTTTTTAAATCATATACAGTACAGGGGGAAAGTATTTGATCCCCTGCTAAATTTGCCCGTTTGCCCTCTGACGAAGAAATGACCAGTCCATAATTTCTTTTTTTTAAAATACATTTTATTCCAGTTTTTCAAATTCAACAAATTAACAAAACCAATCTTTTATACAAAATCTTATATTCACATCTTTTACCTTGCTCCGCCGAGCTATGACTTCCCCCCCTCCCTTCATGCGGGTTTCTTGTTAATTCCCTTTTTTGCAGTTCCTTTTTTGACATATTGGTCAATTCGTAAGGTTTATTTTAATCCTGCGAGAGTTTTTAATGATCTACAGTTTTTCTCCATATAGTCCACATATTTACTCCAGTCCTTTTGAAACCTTGTCTCCCCCTGGTCACGAATCTTGCATGTCAATCTAGCAAGTTCAGCATAGTCCATCATTTTTGTCTGCCACTCCACAATTGTAGGTAATTCCTGTAATTTCCATTTTTGGGCTAACAAAGTCCTAGCCGCGGTTGTTGCATACATAAACAGTGTTTGATCTTCTTTTCTAATCTCTCCTCCCATTATTCCTAACAAAAATGCTTCTGGTTTTTTTTGGAAAAGTATATCTAAACATCTTTTTCAATTCGTTATATAAACTTTCCCAAAATCTTTTAACTTTTTCGCATGTCCACCACATATGATAAAATTCACCATCTTTCTCTTTACATTTCCAGCAACTTTTGTCACTCATTCTATACATTTTAGCTAATTTAACTGGAGTTAAATACCATCTGTACATCATCTTATATACATTTTCTTTCAAGGCAGTACATGCTGTAAATCTTAAAGTTTGATTCCATAATTTCAACCACGCATCATATTCAATATTATGCCCCAAATCTTTTGCCCATTTAATCATCACTTCTTTTGTCAACTCATCTTTTGTATACCACTCCAACAACAAATCATACATCTTTGCCAAAAGCTTTGTTTTGCCTTCTAGCACTTCTATTTGAAATTTGGATCTTTTATCCTCAAAACCTATTTTTCTATCTTCTTTAAGCACATCATTTATTTGATGGTATTCTATCCATCCTGTTAACACTCCTTTAATGTCCTCAAAAGGTTTTAAACTCCATCCTTTTTCAGTTTTCGTCAAGATTTCCTCATACGTGGCCCGCCTCTTCTCCATATTTACTTTCTTAACTGTTAATACCTCTGCTGGTGAGACCCACGACCAGTCCATAATTTCAATGGTAGGTTTATTGTAGCTGTGAGAGACGGAATAACAACAGGAAAAACCCCAGAAACCCAGGAGACAGAAGTCATCCTCTGTGATGAGAAAGACACATGATTTTGAAATGCCAGCAGGCAGGAAAAAAGAGTGGTCCTTTTGCGCCTCAAACCTGGATGGACTTGAGCATCATGCTGCTCACATGTCCCTATGTAATATTTTACCTTTTTTATTTTTTACTACAGTGGTGCCTTGGCTTACGAATTTAATCCGTTCCGAAAGCACCTTCGTAGGTCGAAAAATTCGTAAGTCAAAACCCGCCATTGGAAACGTGATTTCCCATAGGAATGCATTGGAAACAGAAAAATTCATAAGTCGAAGCAACCCTATCTAAAAATTCATAAGTCGAAAAATCCCTATCTAAAACCGCCGCGGTTTCCTTTCGGATGTCGAGACATTCATAAGCGCGTGGCCATTTGCCCCATTCGTAAGTCGAAAAATTCGGTTGTCGAATCGTTTGTAAGTCGAGGTACCACTGTACTTCCAAACTCTGCTCTCCACCCACAAATGATGTTCGAGGGGGAGTAACAGAGGGAGGGAGGGAGAATTAAAATGTGACAGCAGGGGGTGGATCACAACAACCAGTGACCATCATCAGAGAAAGAAACAGCATTTTGGGAAATGGTGTGGCCGAGTATTACTAACATTTGACGGAAAAAACCATGGTAAAAAAACCAAGGTATGACCCACAACATTTTATAATGACACTAGTGTCATTCAGCCCGTTTAATAAACATGCGCTAGAACATTTGGCCTCTTTCTGCAGCGGCGGCGCGTGGGGGGGACCGGCTGGCCCCTCCCACGGCCGCCGCTTCGTCGGGGTGCTCCGCTGAGCCCAGCTAGAGCAACCTCGGGGACATGTGCAGAGCGCATCCCGCCGTGTGCCTGCGCACACCCGCCACTTCTTGCACTTTATTATAAAGGATTATACTGCTCTATACCTGAAGGCATCAGGGCACTTCGCAGAGCAAAATAAAAATATAAAACCACAAAAATTATCCCCACAACAACCCTGCGAGGTAGGCGAGCTTGTGCCTGTATGACCCCCGGAGGGTCGTATATTAGTCTCCCTGGTGCGCCTGCTCACACACATCCCGCAGGTGGCCGCTAGGTGGCGGTGGCGCTTCCAAGCCTAATCGGGGGTCTCTCTTTCTTCTCCCCCTCTCTGTATAGATTTATGTCGCGGCTTGGTTGGGAGTGTAGCTGGGGGGGTAGCGGGAAGCGGCGTGCGCGTACCTGAGTTCGACCGCCTGAGGTGGTTTGCTGTGGGGCGGGCGCGTGGGTTTTTTTTGTGTGTGTGTGTGTGTGTGTGAGAGAGAGAGAGAGAGAGAGAGAGAGAAGCGAGTGGGGCTTCTCCGGGATGTGCTGCCTGCGTGAGGAAGGGAAACAGAAGCAGCCGTGAGAGGGGAAAGTTGCGGCTGCGCTTCCCTCCAGTCGACCGCCTGAGGTGGTTTGCTGTGGCGGCGGGCGGGCGGTTTCTGTGTGTGTGTGTGTGTGTGTGCGCGAGACACACACACACACACAGAGAGAGAGAGAGAGAGAGAGAGAGAGAGAGAGAGAGAGAGAGAGAAGTGCACGGGTCTATCTCGCAGCCGCCTCCTCCTCGCGCTGCTGCTTAGAAGCAAGTGCGCCTGCGTGGAAACAGAGCGCGCTCGCTCGCACGGGGAGCGGTGGTTGGCGGCCGCAGGTAGGTAAACGGTAGGCAGAGGGGTTGGGGGGGGAGAGAGCGCGTGCGTCCAGTCTCTGCATCCAATCCCTGTGTCCATGGGGCACATGCGCAGTTGCGCGGACACAGGGACACAGGGAATCTGGACGCAGAGACACTTGCACATTATTATATAGGATATCAAATATCATTTGATATTTATTTAAGTGAATGAGGGAGAAATGAGAGAGCAATGAGGGAAAATGTAATACAGTATAGTTCTTTTAAAAAGTTTATAGAAATGAATGACCTTCTTTGTCTTCCAGCAATATTCTTCCTCTTTTGTTGCAGGATATTTTTTTCCTATTTGTGACAATCCTGAAGTAAAAAACTCTGATCCAAGGTTCTACTCAGTCTAATTTATTAAAATCATTCATTTCTATAAACCTTTTAAGAACTCTACTACATTCTGCAAACATTTTTGTGTGCTTGGAAATTCAATTGACTGCCAACCAGCCATGGCCATTATTCCATGGAATCCATCTTGTACATGAAACCATGTCACTGGCACACCATTGTCCTCTAGCCGCTTCTTGTACAACAGCCCATCGTCCCGGAGAACATCATACTCACAGGTTAGAATGAAAGTCTCCGGGAGCTGGCGGATTATGTCGTCCTCTGCTAGAAGGGGGGAAAACATTGTCTCACCAGCTCTTTTAACTTGCTCGTAAAGTTCTTCTGAAAATGGAGCAGGAGCTTTAGGGACATAGCCCCTGGCCTTAAATTCTTCTGGAATGTTATCAGCACTGATCCATTTTTTGCATTTCTCTCTCAAAACAGGAGGGACATGGGCACCTTTCAGAATTCCATCTATATTGATTTTCTTGCCAGTGAGATATGTCAAACCAGTTTTAATAGCACGTTTCCTGAACAAGGGAGGAACTGAATGGTATTGCTGATACGATGGCAAATCAAAGTCCACTGATTGTAGGAATGGGTAGACGAGGACCTGAGCTCGCACTCTTGGCAGGTCCTCTCTGGTCACCAGTTCTTGACAAATGGCAGTAGCAAAAGTGCCTCCGCTACTCTCCCCAACAATGGCAATGCGGCTGGGGTCCACTCCGTATTCCTTGGCATTCTTCAGAAAGTGTATTGTAGCAGTTAAACAGTCCTGTACAGGGACTGGATAGGGATGCTCAGGAGCTAAACGAAATCTAAAGAGAAAGCAATATATCTTCAAAATTCAGCATCACAGACAATGAATATTTTCCTGCATGACATATTGCAGGGGTTGGGAATCTTTCTCACCCCGAGGGTCACTTTCCATTCTATGTAACCTTACAGGGGGCAACATGCCAACTCTGGGTGGGACAAGAGATAATAATAATAATAATAATAATAATAATAATAATAATAATAATAATAATAATAATGTTTTATTTGTATCCCGCCCTCCCCGGCCGAGGCCGGGCTCAGGGTGCCTAACATCAAATATAAACATTGATATAAAATCAAACAATAATTAATCACCTCTTTTTAAAAAGTCAGGGTAAAATTAAAATCTGAATTAGATGGCTTTCTGCAGGATTTGGGTTGGGAACAGTAAATGCTCATCAGGCCAGGGCCAGGCCAGGAGCGAAAAGGCCTTTGCCCTGGTTGAGGCCAGTCTAATCTCCCTGAGGCCCGGGATCTCCAGGATGTTATTATTTGCAGACCGTAAGGTCCTCCGTGGGGCATACCAGGAGAGGTGGTCCCGTAGGTATGAGGGTCCTAGGCCATATAGGGCTTTAAAGGTTAAAACCAGCACCTTAAACCTGATCCTGTACTCCACCGGGAGCCAGTGCAGCTGTTATAGCACTGGATGAATGTGATCCCGCAGTGAAGACCCCGTAAGGAGTCTCACCACGACATTCTGCGCCCGCTGGAGTTTCTGGGTCAGCTCCAAGGGCAGCCCCACATAGAGTGAGTTACAATAATCAAACCTGGAGGTGACCGTCGCATGGATCACAGTGGCGAGATCCGGGCGAGAGAGGTAAGGGACCAACTGCTTAGCATGGCAGAGATGGAAAAATGCTGCATTTGTTGTAGCTGCAACCTGTGCCTCCATAGAAAGGGAGGCGTCCCCCCAAGAGATGGGACGCCTTGTGCCCCCGCAAGAGATGGGAATTGGCCCCCCAACCCCATATCGTCCTGACCCAGCCAAAGGACCTCTGTCTTCAAAGGATTTAGCTTCAACCGGCTCCCACACAACCATCCAGCCACAGCTTCCAAGCATCTGACCAGTGTGTCTGGGGCCAAGTCAGGATGGCTGTCCAACAGCAGATAGAGTTGGGTGTCATCAGCATACTGATGGCAGCTGAAACCAAAACTCCGGACAAGCTGGAAGAGGGGGCGCATAAAGATGTTTAAAAGCATCGGGGTGAGGATTACGCCCTGCGACAGCCCCTCTTCTAACGCAGCTAACGGAAAGCAAATCTGAACTTTCCCATTTGAGAAGTGGGCTGGTTCCTACACATGACCACACATCTTTCCCTACTCTCCATTCAAACAAGCAAGGCATGTTCCAGGAAGGCAGGTGCCACTCAAGGATGGTGCAAAAGAGGGGCAATGGTGTGTGTGGGTGTGTGGGTGTGGGTGGGTGAGTTCACTGGGAGAAATCATAGAATCGTAGAGTTGGAAGAGACCACAAGGGCCATCCAGTCCAACCCCCTGCCAAGCAGGAAACACCATCAAAGCATTCTTGACATATGCCTGTCAAGCCTCTGCTTAAAGACCTCAAAAGAAGGAGACTCCACCACACTCCTTGGTAGCAAATTCCACTGCCGAACAGCTCTTACTGTCAGGAAGTTCTTCCTAATGTTTAGGTGGAATCTTCTTTCTTGTAGTTTGAATCCATTGCTCCGTGTCCGCTTCTCTGGAGCAGCAGAAAACAACCTTTCTCCCTGTATATGACATCCTTTTATATATTTGAACATGGCTATCATATCCCCCCTTAACCTTCTCTTCTTCAGGCTAAACATACCCAGCTCCCTAAGCCATTCCTCATAAGGCATCGTTTCCAGGCCTTTGACCATTTTCGTTGCCCTCTTCTGGACACGTTCCAGCTTGTCAATATTCTTCTTGAACTGTGGTGCCCAGAACTGGACACAGTACTCCAGGTGAGGTCTGACCAGAGCAGAATACAGTGGTACTATTACTTCCCTTGATCTAGATGCTATACTCCTATTGATGCAGCCCAGAATGGAGAGGCCTGGAGTGCAGCATCCAGTCAATGTGCTTGAGGGTCTGCACCCAGGTATAATGCTAGCTGAAAATCCTGTTCTCAGTGGCCACTGGTCAATCATTGGAGAAACCACAATGAGAAACTCATGAGTACAGTGGTACTCTCCCCTCCCGCAGTTTCCAGCAACTGTTTTTCAGAAGAAGGACACTGCCTTCAACTGCAGAGGCAGACTATAGCCATCACGGCTAGAAGCCACTGGTAACCTTACTGTGTGCATTTCATAGAATCATAGAATCGTAGAGTTGGAAGAGACCACAAGGGCCATCCAATCCAACCCCCTGCCAAGCAGGAAACACCATCAAAGCATTCTTGACATATGCCTGTCAAGCCTCTGCTTAAAGACCTCCAAAGAAGGAGACTCCACCATACTCCTTGGTAGCAAATTCCACTGCCTCTCCACTGTTTAACCCTCTTTTAAAGCCATACTTTCTTTTATTTGAATCTTCCAGCATTCAGCTCCATTGAATGTCCACATGTTCTAGAGCAGGCACCCCCAGACTTCGGCCCTCCAGATGTTTTGGACTACAATTCCCATCATCCCTGACCACCGGTCCTGTTAGCTAGGGATCATGGGAGTTGTAGGCCAAAACATCTGGAGGGCCGCAGTTTGGGGGTGCCTGCTCTAGAGTTAAGAGAGAGGGATAAAAACTTTCCCCATGTCGCTTTCTCCATGCCATTAAAAAGCTTCTATATTTTGGATGCTTCCTTGATTTCATTTTCCATCTCAGGATCTCCCTAAGCGTTTTGATCAGGAGGATGAGAACTCAACCCCAGTACTAAATCCCTCTTGGGGCCCAGTATGACCCCCCCACAATGATTATGTGGAGAAGTCTGCCCCTTCTGGGATTTCTTGCTTCCTGGACTCAATGCCCTTTTTTCACATGCAGGGTGACACCATCCCCAGTATGTCCCACCCTGCCTTCCTGAGATAACTACGGGACCTAAGGGACCGCCTCTCCTGGTATGCCCCGCGAAGGACCTTAAGGTCCACAAATAACAACATTTTGGAGATCCCGAGCCATAAGATGGTTAGATTGGTCTCAACTAGGGCCAGGGCCTTTTCAGTATTGGCCCCGACTTGGTGGAACACTCTCTCACAGGAGACCAGGGCCTTGCGGGATTTGACATCTTTCCGCTGGGCCTGCAAGACGGAGCTGTTCCGTCTAGCCTTTGGAATGGACTCAGTATGACCCCTATGTTTTCCTCCCTTATAGTTTTGATTTGGGCTACTTTAAAATGAGGCTGTATTTTTACATTTTTAAATTTAAACTGTATTTTAACCCGTATTTTAATTGTTTTCTTTCTTTTACGTTTTATTATAATTTTACTGGTGTTAGCCGCCCTGAGCCCAGTTTTGACTGGGGAGGGCGGGGTATAAATAAATAAATAAATAAATAAATATTATTATTATTATTAACTGTGTCCCACTGGTTCTCTCCATTCCACCAGGGTTCTCTTTCTGTCCATCCCTTATGGCCTCTAAAACCAAGAACTCGAGTTCACCCATCTTGACCAGGAGGCTTCAGATCAGATGCACCATGTGCGTTAAGACAGCAAGGGCAGAGAGATGGTGGCCATGACTGTGGGGAAGGCTTGCCTTGTTAAGGGCTCTGAAGCCCTGGTAAATGACACTTCTCCCAATGTCCAATTTACCACTGCTGTCTTGGGCAGGTAAGTGTGGCTGATGTGGTGGTTTCTGCAAATGAATTTTAATGTTTGTTGTGTGCTGCCTTAGAAGGAGTTGTGTCCTAAAGGCAGGATATAGAGAATTGTGATAGATGGAATGGTGATGGATTTAGAAGCAATACCATCCTCTCATGGAGGATAAGGTTTCCCATGGATACTAGTCACCAGGGTCTTTTTTCTAGAAAAAAAAAAAAGCAGGACGGCACCGCAACACTACAGAGCTGCCGGAACGCACCAAAAAGGTGCCAGAACGCAACAAAGAGGTAAGTTCTGGTGAGTTCTGGCTGGTAAAAAAGCCCTGCAAGTCACAAGGGGGGGGTGCCCCCTCCACTATCACAGGCAGTAATGCTTCTGAATACCAGTTGATGTAAATTGCAACTGGGGATAGTGGTCTTGTGCTCGGGTCCTGTTTGTGGGCTTTTCATTGGGCACCTGGCTAGCATAGCTGCCAAGTTTTCCCTTTTCTCGCGAGGAAGCCTATTCAGCATAATGGAAAATCCCTGAAAAAAAGGGATAACTTGGCAGCTATGCTGGCTAGCCATCATGACAATCGTATGTTGAGCCCTTTTGGCCTGCTCCAGCAGAGATGCTCGAAGCCAGAGGGATTGGGGCCCAAGGTATGAAAATCTAAATACAAAGGTGAACACCCATTATTATGGTTGGCAAAATCACTATTATTTAAAACTTTATCAGGCTTTCTCTGAGCTCAGGTGTTAGGAAGAGTTAGAAGCAGAGGAGAATTAGTCTTTTTTCTGCTACAACGAGAGTGAAGATACTTACTCAACACACATAACCACTGAGTCAGTTTGGTGAGCAATGGAACGGCAAATCTTTTCAGTGGTTCCTGGAAAAAAGAACAAAACACACACAGAGACACTATCAGAGATTAATTGATAGGCTCCATTACAAAACCTCTTAGCCATGGGTAGGCAAACTAAGACCCAGGGGCCGGATCCGGCCCAATCACCTTCTAAATCCGGCCCACGGACGGTCCAGGAACCAGCGTGTTTTTACATGAGTAGAATGTGTCCTTTTATTTTAAATGCATCTCTGGGTTATTTGTGGGCCTGCCTAGTGTTTTTACATTAGTATAATGTGTGCTTTTATTTAAAACTAGCTGGCCTGTCACGCGTTGTTGTGGCTAATCCCTGTGACTGCCCCCACCCTGTGTCGATCCATGACGCATCCTGCCCCCTCCCCCCCACCCCGGCTTTTCCCTGTGATTCCCCCCACCCTGTCCTGACCCATGACGTATCACACCCCCTCTTCCCCCCACCCCCAGGTCATCGCTATGACAGGTCCCAATGTGTCCTGACCTATCCCATCCCCTGCCCCCCAAACCCCACCCAGGCGAGTCAGTACCTCCATTCGGCCTAGTCTGTAAAGGCTTCGGCCTAGTATGTAAACGGGAGCCATGGTGTTGTTGAGTGGGAATGTTTTCTAGCTGCAGTGCCAGTGTAGCTGCCGTTAGAGGGTGCTGTTTTGCCACCTCTTCTGGCTTCTTTTCGCCAGCATGCACTTTTGGGTGATTTGTGTGTTCTGAAACACGGGTTTGGGGGTTTTACCTTGCACAGGAGTGACATCTGTCTACGCAAACATTATATGCTTCCTCTCACAGTAGCATGGGACATGTGCAAATTTGAATGCTATCGGTCAAGCGGTTTCGGTGGAAAGTGGAAACATACCCACATGCCCTTTTTACTGGAACAGTTTGCTGACCCCTGCTCTTAGCAATTCACATTGAAATCACTGTGAGTTGGATCCAGTGTTAGTCCTACTAAAAGTAAACCTGGTGAAATTAACAGATGATTAATTCTGGTCTGCTATTTTATATATATACCTGTATTAAAAAACTGTCATAAAATGTATATGCTGCTTGATTGTAGAGAACAACAACCATCTTTAATGGGTTTTCTCCGAGAAAAACTAAGTTGGACTGAACCGTTGATAAATGGGGCATCGCCAGCTGAAAACCATTATGTGGAATTTGTTCTCTCCCTGATCAGTAGCAGAGATCAAGCAGTGTCAATGGATAAAAATTAGAACAGAACCAAACAAACCTCAACCCACATTCCTGAGCTTCTTTCTACATTATTTCTGACCTTCTCTGGAAGACTTTTCATAGAAGTCCCTTGGCGCATGAAGCAAAACCGCCTTCTATGAAAATGTAAAGGTTTTTCATTGGCCATGACGCTAGGATTACCAGAGAACTGGTCACCTATACAATGGGAAACCTCAGCCTCATGTTTATTTTTTACAATCCCATCCTGCCAAGTTCATTGAACTTAGACTGCCTACTGTTCAGAAACTGCAGTTGATGCAGAATTCAGCAGCCACCTTGCTCACGGCGGCAAGACAGTTTGAGCATATAATGGAAATGCCTGCTCAACTGCATTGGCTGCCAATTTGTTTCCGGGCCCAATCCAAAGTACAGGTTTTGACCTATAAAGCCTTAAATGGCTCAGGACTACGATCACCAACTGGCTTTGACTCCAGTGCGGCACTGCTGTGGAGGACAAGCCCTGCTTGAGATGACCATGCTGTAAGACAGGCATCCCCAAACTTCGGCCCTCCAGATGTTTTGGACTACAGTTCCCATCTTCCCCGACCACTGGTCCTGTTAGCTAGGGATCATGGGAGTTGTAGGCCAAAACATCTGGAGGGCCGCAGTTTGGGGGTGCCTACTGTAAGATCTGGACTCCCTCCATGCAGACTGAAGGTGTAAATATGTGACTAAGGCAGCTTCCTCCATAGTTTCAGTTCTCAAAAGGAGCACTAACCCTGGGTGAGTGGACTAGGAGCCAACTCCTAGGGGCCGTGGTCCCTTCAGCCCCCCAATGAAATATTTTTAGGGAGCCAGTCCCCCCAAAACTGAGGGGTATTGCCATTCCAATAGTGTGTGTGCACTACATCATGTCATCAGTTATGCAGGGCAGGGCTTACTTGACACACAGACACAGACACACACACACACACACACACCACAATATTTTATTCAAATAATACGAGGGCAGCACAAACCACCTCCACCCCTACATAGCAAACATTTCAGGAACTTTACATTATAGTAGCGCCCCAAATTCTCCACAAACAACATAGTGAACCATTTCAAAAACATTTCACAGAACTTACGGATGCTTCCAAATAGTCCAACACCTCCATGTACACAGATGATTCCTCTCCTTTTCCCAGCAGGTGATGTCTTGGGCCAGTACACCCTCACGGGCACTCCATTAAAATCCAGATCCTTTATGATCAGCTTTGGGTCCTTCTTTATTGGAATGAATAAGGGCCCGACCCTGATTATGGAATATCTATGGCAGATGCCCAGTTTTTCAAGAATTCCTGCCTGTTTAAACCAAAACATTTACCATTGATAATTAGCAATATTTATATTATATTATATTATATTATATTATATTATATTATATTATATTATATTATATTATATTATATACGGCATGTCCAACCAGTAGATCGTGATCTACAGGTAGATCCCTGGTTGATCCTGGTAGATCGTGAGATCACCCCCCCCCAAAAAAAGCTAAACAACTCTGTGCAGGGCAATCCTCCCCACAAAAGCTCAACAACTCTGCTCATTTCTCCCCTTCCTTCCAATCACCCACGCTCCTCCTCCCTCCAATGACAATGGGTAGATCACTGCCAGTTTTTTTTTATACTGGGAGTAGATCACAGTCTCTTGGGAGTTGGATGTGCCTGTCTATTACCTGTGGAATGGAATCCCCACATATGAGTTGACTACACTGTATATCTTTCCCTTCTTCTCTGGATGGAGAGTGATTCTTCCTGAGCGGCCCCTGACCATTCCACTTCCTTGTATGCTTCTTCTTGTTGGAGGCCATGAGAAACCACACTAAATGGGTGGTGTTCGGTGCTAGTCCTCCTCAGAATAAATCCACCTAAGTGGATAAGAACAGAGCCTGCTGGATCAGGGCAATGGCCCATCTAGTCCAGCATCTCACAGTGGTCAACCAGGTGCCTCAATGGAAAACCGCAAGCGGAAGCTGAACACAAGCCCTCTCCCTTCCTATGTTTTCCAGGTTCAGAGCCTAGCCATGGAGGCTAGTGGCCACCCAAAACCTTCTCCTCCCTGAACTTATCTAATCCTTTTTGGAAGCTATTCAACTTGGCAGCCATCACTGCCTCATGTGAGAGAGACCTCCATAGTTTGAAAACAACAACAACAACAACAACAACAACAACAACAACAACAATAATTTATTATTTATACCCCAGCCACTCTGGGCAGCTTCCAACAGAAACATTAAAATACACTAATTTGTTAAACATTAAAAGCCTCCCTAAACAGGGCTGCCTTCAGATGTCTTCTAAAAATCTGGTAGCTGTTTTCCTTTTTGACATCTGATGGGAGGGCGTTGCACAGGGCAGGCGCCACCACCGAGAAGGCCCTCTACCGGGTTCCCTGCAACTTGACTTCTCGCAACGAGGGAACCGCCAGAAGGCCCTCGGAGCTGGACCTCAGTGTCCGGGCAGAACGATGGGGGTGGAGACGCTCCTTCAGGTATACTGGATCATAGCTGCCAAGTTATCCCTTTTTTACAGGGATTTTCCCTTATGCTGAATAGGCTTCCTCGCGAGAAAAGGGAAAACTTGGCAGCTATGTACTGGATGGAGGCCGTTTAGGGCTTTAAAGGTCAGCACCAACACTTTGAACTGTGCTCGGAAACGTACTGGGAGCCAATGTAGATCTTTCAAGACCGGTGTTACGTGGTCTCGGCGGCCGCTCCCAGTCACCACTCTAGCTGCCACATTCTGGATTAGTTGTCGTTTCCGGGTCACCTTCAAAGGTAGCCCCACGTAGAGCGCATTGCAGTAGTCCAAGCGGGAGATAACCAGAGCATGCACCACTCTGGCGAGACAATCTGCAGGCAGGTAGGGTCTCAGCCTGTGTACCAGGTGGAGCTGATAGACTGCTGCCCTGGACACAGAATTGACCTGTGCCTCCATGGACAGCTGTGAGTCCAGAATGACTCCCAGGCTGCGCACCTGGTCCTTCAGGGGCACAGTTATCCCATTCAGGACCAGGGAGTCCTCCACACCTGCCCGCCTCCTGTCCCCCACAAACAGTACTTCTGTCTTGTCAGGATTCAACCTCAATCTGTTAGCCGCCATCCATCCTCCAACTGCCTCCAGGCACTCACACAAAACCTTCACTGCCTTCACTGGTTCTGATTTGAAAGAGAGGTAGAGCTGGGTATCGTCCGCATACTGATGAACACCCAGCCCAAACCCCCTGATGATCTCTCCCAGCGGCTGCATGTAGATGTTAAAAAGCATGGGGGAGAGGACAGAACCCTGAGGCACCCCACAAGTGAGAGCCCAGGGGTCCAAACACTCATCCCCCACCACCACTTTCTGAACACGGCCCAGTAGGAAGGAGCGGAACCACTGTATGACAGTGCCCCCAGCTCCCAAACCCTTTAGACGGTCCAGAAGGATGTTATGGTCGATGGTGTCAAAAGCCGCTGAGAGATCCAGCAGAACTAGGAAATAGCTCTCACCTTTGTCCCTAGCCCTCCGGAGATCATCAACCAGTGCGACCAAGGCAGTTTCAGTCCCATGATGAGGCCTGAATCCCGAATGGAAGGGATCCAAATGGTCCGCTCAATCACCTTGCCCAAGAATGGAAGATTTGAGACTGGGCGATAGTTGGCCATATTGGCCGCATCTAAAGATGGTTTTTTAAGAAGCGGTTTAATAACCGCCTCTTTCAGCGGGTCTGGAAAGGCTCCCTCACAGAGAGAAGGATTCACCAACCCGCGAAGCCCATCGCCCAGCCCTTCCCGGCTAGCTTTTATAAGCCAGGATGGGCAAGGATCAAGGAGACAGGTGGTTGGTTTCACTCGTCCAAGCAGCCTGTCCACATCCTCGGAGATAACAGATTGGAATTGATCCCACACAACTGGACTAGACAGGTCTCTAGCACTCTCCCGCCCCGGCCCTGCTCCCATGGTGGAGTCTACCTCCCTCCGAATCTGAGCGACTTTATCTGCAAAAACTTTGCAAAAGCATTGCAGGAGATATTGGGGTCCCTATCAGGCCCCGATGACGAAGGTGGTTCGGATAGATTGCGAACCACCTGGAATAGTCTCCTACTGCTGTTTTCTGCAGATGTGATAGAAACGGTGAAGAAGGTCCTCTTCGCCGTCGCTATTGCCACTTGGTAGGCTCGAAGTTGAGCTCTAGCCCGTGTTCGGTCAGATTCAGAATGAGTTTTCCGCCACTGGCGCTCCAGCCGTCTCAGCGACTGTTTCATCGCCCTCAGCTCCAGGGAAAACCACGGGGCTGTCCGGGCTCCATGCAATCGGAGAGGGCGCTTCGGAGCCAGTCAATGGCCCTGGTTAACTCCACATTCCAGCGGGCCACCAGGGAGTCGGCAAGGAGGCCATCAACATGGGATAAAGCATCCCCTACCACTCTCTGGAAACCATTTGGATCCATTAAGTGGCGGGGGCGGACCATCCGAATAGGTCCCACCTCCCTGCAGAGGGGAAGGGTCACGGAGAAGTCCAGTTGCACCAGGTAGTGATCTGACCATGGCACTTCGTTAGTTTCAAGTGTGAAGAAGAACTTCCTTCTATCTTTCCTGAATCTTCCAGCATTCAGCTTCAGTGGATTCTCCACAACTTCTAGTGTCAAGAGAGAAGGGGGGAAAACTTTTCTCTATCCAATTTCTCCCTGCCTTGCATAATATTATCATGTCACCTCTTGCTCGCCTATCTGAATAATATTTGAGAAATATTACAAACATTGCAGCCCTTTTTATAGGGGTGTAACTTCATCAGTGGGTGGCACTGTGCTGCTTGGACTTGCCGATTGGAAGGTCGGCGGTCCAAATCCCCGCTACGGGGTGAGCTCCCGTTGTTCGGTCCCAGCTCCTGCCCACCTAGCAGTTCGAAAGCATGTCAAAGTGCAAGTAGATAAATAGGTACCGCTCCGGCGGGAAGTTAAACGGCATTTCCGTGTGCTGCTCTGGCTTCGCCAGAAGCGGCTTAGTCATGCTGGCCACATGACCCGGAAAAACTGTCTGCAGAAGCGGACAAACGCCGGCTCCCTCGGCCTGTAAAGCGGGATGAGCGCTGCAACCCCAGAGTCGTTTGTGACTGGACTTAACTTTTCTTTTTTTAAAAAACAATTTAAAATACTTTATTAAATATTAGACGTATTAACAATAAAATCAACATAATTCAACATAACATAAATCCATACAAATCAAGAAGAATCAATATAACCCAAATACAAATGCAAATCGAAATTATACAAATTATATATTAAATTTGTGACTGGACTTAACTGTCAGGGGGCCCTTTACCTTTACCTAACTTCATCCCTGTGATATAAGTAAAATAAATTTACCAGTACAAGTCCATATCCCAGGAAGAAATCGAAAGCTAGTAGCCTTGCACGACAGCTGATTCCTCGAGGCAGCTGCATCCTGGTAAGGCGATAACAAACTCCCCAAGCAAACAACAAGGAATGAATGAAAATGGTCATATATAATATCAGTATCCACAGACTTCCACCAAATGCCATTTCTCTCAGAGGCGCAGAGATAAGGTCTTCACCTTAGGCAGCACTGCTGGCTTTTATAGGAGATCAGTTGATGTTATGTGCAAGAGAAATTCCTCGGCCAACCCATTTACCTCTTATCTGAGAAGAGTTAGAACTGAGTGTCACTGGGTGTGGATGTACGTTAATTGATGTGAATTTCCCCAACCTCTCCTCCAGCAATACCTACCTGTTTGCATCCTGCATTGACAGCTGTCCAGCATCTTGTTTAAAAGGTCAGAGTATTGTGCCACAGTGACTTATATAAACTAGACAAACATTTTATCATGCTTGGCGGACATGTAAAAAAGTAAAAAAAAATATTGGATACAAATGCATGCATTGATGTGGAGAATTAGAATTGGGACCCAGGTGGTGCTGTGGGTTAAACCACTGAGCCAAGGGCTTGCCGATCAGAAGGTCGGCGGTTCGAATCCCTGCGACGGGGTGAGCTCCCGTTGCTTGGTCCCAGCTCCTGCCAACCTAGCAGTTCGAAAGCACGTCAAAATGCAAGTAGATAAATAGGAACCGCTATAGCAGGAAGGTAAACGGCGTTTCCATGTGCTGCTCTGGTTTGCCAGAAGGCAGAAGCGGCTTTGTCATGCTGGCCACATGACCTGGAAGCTATACGCCGGCTCCCTTGGCCAATAATGCGAGATGAGCGTGCAACCCCAGAGTCGGTCACGACTGGACCTAATGGTCAGGGGTCCCTTTACCGTTACCTTTACTTCCAACTGAAACCAGAACCTGCTTGGACTTACGGATATACAACTAGAAAATGACTATTTGTTTCAATACAGTGGTACCTCGACTTATGAATTTAATCCGTTCCGAATGCACATTCGTATGTAGAAAAATAATCACGGTTCCCCATAGGAATGCATTGGAAACTGATTAATTTGTTCTGGAGCCTAGAAAAGCGACCCTTTAAAAGAGACTTTAAAGACTTTAAAGGCATGCAAACTGCACAACATTACCTTTCAGTGCAGGGAGCGCGGGCGGTGGCGAGGCGGGCGGAGGCGGGGCCCCGATCCGGCTGTAGGCCGAGTGCGGGAGGCGGCGATCTGGCGAGAGGCTGGCTAGTGGCGGCGGCAAGGGCCCAATTCGGCCTTCGGATGTCGAAAAAATTCGTAAGTGTGTGCCAATTTTTATCGTTTGTAAGTCGAATATTTCGTAAGTAGAGTCATTCGTAAGTCGAGGTACCGCTGTATATGATTATGGCAGGAGACTATTGTATGCACAAAGATGGAAAGACTCAAGACTGAGTCTTCTCATGGAAGAATGGTTGTTAAAATTAACAGACTTAGCTGAGATGGCAAAATTGACATGATTAATCAGAGAGAGGTCATTGTTAACATTTACTAAAGATCGGAAACCTCTCGTAGACTTTTTGCATGAAAAAGGAAATGAAACAATGACATATGGATTTGGGGATTGAAGGTAATACTGGTTTATAGAACGTGGTTTTGTTATGTGACATGTTGCCATGAATGAAGTACCTATTGCTTATATATAGGTGACAGGTGAAGAATTGGAAGTTTTTAAATTTCTGTATTTTATCTTTTCTGTTTTCTCTTTTAAGTTCTTTTCTATCTCTTCTTATCGTTTTCTCTCATTCCCCCCCCCTTCCTTTCTTTTCTCCTCCTTTCCTTTTCCTATTTTTCTCTCTTTTTATTTTATTTATGTTAATGTTGGATAAAAAAGATATTTGGTCTTAAGTTTTGTATTTCTCTTTATAAACTCTAATAAAATTTATTCTTAAAAAAAGGGAACTCTCTGCTGTCTGTGATAGAACCACTGACCAAGGGCTCAGAATGCTTGCTCCCACTATGTGCTCTGATATACGGACCAAGGACCAGTTTTATATATATATAATAATAATTTTTATTAGAATTTTTCAGAATACAAAGAAAAAGACACAAAAAGAAAACACTACAATAACAACACTACAAGGAAAATAAAGACATAAAATCAAATTACTTATTTCTTTTTCCCTTCACATTATATATGGGGACCCCCTTGGGTTCCCATCCACTGTGGTTCTTTGGCACATTATATATGGGGACCCCCTTGGGTTCCCATCCACTGTGGTTCTTTGGCAAACTTATATTTTTAGCAATTTCTAAACCATTTTAATCACCTTATGTAAACTTATTTTCCTCCTTTTACTTAACATATTCATCAATTCCACAGTTTATTTTCAGCCTAATTCTAATCTTAATATATTACTTTTTCATTTTTTTTAAAATACAACTTAAAATCTTTCAATTCTTCAATTCTTTCAATTCTTCTTCTGTTGCTTCTTCCCCCCAGTTGCAGATTCTTCATCTTCATCTTCCCCCTGGTCATCTCAGCCAGTTCCATAAACTCCATCATCTTCATCTGCCAGTCGTCAACTGTTGGTAATACATGTAATTTCCAGTTCTTAGCTATTAAAATTCTTGCCGCCGTTGTGGCATACATAAAAAAAAGATACATTTTTCTTGGGAATCTCCTTACCAAAGCTGGGAAATACTGAATGGGGAACAGCTAGGAGAAGAAACACTGGAAGATTAATAGGGATGGACCGGATTAAAAGATTCACAGTTGGACAGCATTCCTCCGCCCAGCCCAAGGTCAAAAAGAACTCATAAAGTCTCAGAACAGAAAGCACAACAGGTGCAAGACATAGTAGTGACGTAGATAAGGACTTCCAGCTTGGTGCCATGGAAGACGGCTAGAAAAGTGCTGGGCAGAAGCCTTGATTTGATTTTATCTGTACTGAGTGGATTTGGCAACTGCCTGTAGTGGGAAGATTTTTGGACTGACTTGGCAGAAACACCAGTTTATGAAGAGATGCTGTGAACCTACAGAAGGGCATCTTGGTTGGAATGCCCTAGCCGAAAAAAAGGATAAAAGGACACAAAACCCACACAGAAATACACTGTTTTGATTTAACTCGCTTGTTGGATGAACTCAGAGGCTGTTGAAAACAATGAAGGATTAACATCAGAATGACTTATGGGAACTATCGGAAATGACTATGAAAGCAGTAGAAGTATGAGATTATCAGACACACACACCCGACCTTGGAGCATGGGAAGTCCGCCCAAAACTCATAATATTTGGATTGTTTTTTTTAAAAAAAGTGTGACGTAGATTAATAGGGACGGAGGGGGCGTAAGCCTTAATTGGAAGCACCGCCATTCTGGGTAGACATTTTCTTTTGTATTTCACTGTGTTTATTAAAGACACTAACTGGTAAGAATTCCCTTTCATTTGATCTGCTCATTTACGGCCACAGGGGAGGAAGCCGATTTCCTGAAGCCTGACACCACCATGACTGTAACAACTGCCATGGAATCTCCCTGCTGAGTACTGTGGGGAAAGCCTTTGCCCATGTAGAATCCTAGAATTACAGAATTCAAGGGTTTGATGGGGCCATCTAGAGGATCATCTAGTCCAAACCCCTTTCGGTGCAGCAATAGTTCTCAATAGGGTGTAGTTCTCAACAGATTGTAGTCAGTTGGTGAAGGGATCTATCCCGAATCACAGTGTGGCTTTGACATAATTTTCTTACAGCATCAGCTGCAGGAGAAATGCCGAGAGCAGAGATGCTTCTTGTACATTGCCTTCATAGACCTGGCAAAGGTCATTGACTCTACCAGGCAAAAAGCACTCTTCACATTGCTTGAAAAGGACTCTTTACTCAGAGAACGTGCCATTGTGCACGGTAGGATCCACAGAACACATTTTACTGAGTTGTCCCTTTTATAATGATTTAAGGCAATATCTTATAACCCCATATGTAGGGATCATGTAGTGACTGCATCTCAGGGATTATATTGGGAATCATGCATTCATGACTTTATGTGTGGTTTGAGGAGGATGTTTTTTGAGCTGGTGGCTCTAACCTGAACAGACTACTCCCGCCTGGGTTATGAAATGTGTGGCTTCTTAGTGTATATCCTGTGGGATGTGTGTACACTCCATGATCCTCTACCTGGCAAGCACGTTTCAGTCTGGGGTGCAAGAAACAGGCATTTGTTGCCATTTGTTTCGTGCCTGACTGTAAAACATTTGGCTCAGCAGATCTGGGTGAAAGGGCATCTGTTAATCTTCTTTCTTTCCTGTTGGCCTTTGAAAAGCTGACAAACCTGTTTTCTACCATGACAGTGCTAATCTCTGCAAGAATTCCTGGCCCCTTTCCTGTCTTTAGATGTAGTCTCTTTGAAGTCCAGGAAGTCTTTTTAGCATCTTGGTGTTAGTTCCAGATCTTCCCAACAGTATCAGATTCAAGGTGGGAGGAAACCTGGGAGGGGTTTTAGAACTTAGGATGAATTCTATTGGATGATTTGAATCTTTGTAACCTTTTGATATTGTAATAAAAAGATCTGGCGAAGGGAAAGAGAGTCGCACTTTCCCTCCCAGAGATTTGCTGGTTGAATCTCTGTGTCCTTTGTCTTTGTTTCAATGTGGTATTGCCACACCCATATTTATCTCAGTTTAGTTCCCGACTAAGAGAACGGCAGGCAGCATATTTGCTAAACAAGCCCACTGGGAAAATAACCTTCTCGGTGGCTAAATTCCTCTTCCTGGCGCTCAAGTGTCAGAAACGTATAATCGAATGCCTTGATGTGGGTTACCTGTAGGACGTTCAGTAGCACGGTCATACTTCATTTATGTATCCCTCTGATGTTTTCAGTTTTATATTTTTATATGTCTATTGAGAATTGTTTTTCTTTCGGACTATCGGTCGAATAAAGTATTTTGATTGATTGACTCTTTACACTGCGTCCTTACAAGACAACATGTGTGGCACTGTCCAATATATTGCAGCCTTGACAGCGCACTCCAAGGATGCTCTACTGAGTCTCATCAACTGTTTTGCCCAAGCCTGCATGGAGTTCAGCCTTAACATCGGCCTGATGAAGACCAACATCCTAGGTGAGAATGTTGCCAGCACTCCACGCTTCAGCGCTGGTATCCACATGCTTGAGGTGGGAGACAATTTTGTCTAGCTAGGCTCCACCATAGCCCCAAGCTCCCCATTGATGCTGAGCTGGACAAACGTATTGGCAAGGCAGCCATGGCAATGGGTTGCCTGTCCAAAAAAGTATGGAAGAATGCAATGCTAATGACCAATGAAAGTCTACCAGGCTTGTGTGCTGAGCACGCTGTTGAGATGTGGGCAACTTACATCTGCCAAAAATGACACCTCAGTGCCATCCACACATGCTGCGTCAGGAAGATTTTGGGCATCACTTGGGAGAACAGAGTCTCAAACAAAGCTGTCATCTCCCAAGCCCAAATTCCCAGCATGTTCGCAGTTCTGTCTCAGCAACGTCTATACTGGCTTGGTCATTCTGTGTACATAGAATGGAAGATCGTGGGATCCCCAAAGATGTGCTTTACAGGAAGGTATATTCAGGCAGCAGGCCTGTTGGCTGACCTACTCTGCATTATAAAGATGTCTGCAAACATGACATGAAGGCTGACAACATGAAGGTGGGCCATGTGGGAATCCCTTGCAGACGACCGCAGCACCTGGAGACATTCAGTCCAAAGGTTGGGGCTTTGGAGTGATCCAGCAGGGCACTTCTGATGACATTTATGGTGGAATCAACAGCCATTAGCCATGATACCGAAGAACAGAACCTCCGTGTTTAGAAACTATGCACCTCTGGATGCTAGGGAGGCACAAAAGAGGAGGGTTGCATGTTGCCTTTCTGCCTTGCGCCAAGGCACCTGGCAGGCCACTGCTGGAATTGGGAGACTGGATCAAGAAGGCAAACGATGGCTAAACGGAGAGTTGGAGCTCCTTCTCTGAGACCACCTTTGCCAGCCTAGTTCCCTCCAGATTTCTTGGACTGCAACTCCCATCAACCACCACCTACCCAGTACAGGCGACTCTCAACTTACGCAGGAGTTGCGTCCCAGGGATAGCATGTAAAGCCAAAATTATGTAAAGTCAAAACACGTTGACTATATATATATTTATAAAATGATGTATCGTTTGTATCTAACAAGATTCCTTTCAATTTTATTTTTGTTTGATTACTCATTTTAGTAAATGATTTTACTAGTCCTTTTAGGTTTTACTAGTCATTTTACTAGGTAATTTTACTAGTCATTTTAGGTTTCATGTAAGGTGAAGAAATGCTTTTTGTGTGTCTAAAGTAGCCCCTTCCAATATAATCCTAATGCAGCCGGGTTGACCAGAGCTTGAAAAATGCTCTCCCACCCCTTACTTCCCTGTGTGTAGATCATGTAAAATGACTCGACCTTAGCTATTTAAACACATTCAAAGTTCTGAAGGGAATCATAGAATAATAGAATTGTAGAGTTGGAAGGGACCCCAAGGATAATCTAGTCCCACTGATTCTCTTCCTCAGCTTCCCGCCCCTCCCTCCGTCCCTCAGTGTTATGTATTAAGTTAAATGCAGTACTCCTTCTGGCCAACGTGGCTGCAGTTCTCACTCAGGTCCAAAATGGGTGTTACCGGTATGTATTAAGTCAGTGATGGCGAACCCATAACACACGTGTCAGATGCGACACGCAGAGCCCTCACTGCTGGCACGCGCCCCATCGGCCCATTCGCGCTGTTGTTGTCTCTCCCCCCCCCCAATTTGTTCCCCGCTCCTCCTCACACGGATCCTTTTTTGTTGTTGTTGTTGCTGGTAGCCAGAGATTGGTTTTTTAACCCTTTCTGTGCTGTTTTTCTGGCGCTTTGGCAGACGATGATTGGGTGTAACAGCGTTCATTTTTAACCTGTTCTGTGCTGGTTTTTTTGGCGCTTTGGCAGACTATGTTAGTGCTGTGTGTTAGTTCCAGCAAAGGTATTATTCGTCATTTATTTCTGTTCTCTTTCCCCCCAAAAAAGCGCAGCAGCTTTGGGGCACCCCCCAAAGGCAAAGCAACTTTTGCACACACACCCCAAAAAACCTCCAAAACTTTGGGCAGCAGCTCCCCCCAAAAAGCTCAACAACTCTGGGCACTTTGTGATAAATAAGGGGTTTTTGGTTTGGTTTGATTAAATAATTAGTTTTTGGTTTATTAAATACAGTTATATATTACAATTATACATTATTGTTATTTAAACTATAAATATAATGAAATTATGTTTTTTTCTCTTGAAGTGACACACCACCCGAGTTATGCTCGGTTTTTTGGCGAATTTTGACACACCAAGCTCAAAAGGTTGCCCATCACTGTATTAAGTTAACTGCAGTACTCCTTCTGGCCACCGTGGCTGCAGTTCTTACCCTGCCCACTGTGGCTGCAGTTCTCACTCAGGTCCACAACATGCAAATGAAGGATTGAGAGTGCTGTTCACAGATTGGGTAGCTAGGGGAAGTTTGTTACTGTTGCAAGTTACTGAGTACTACCGGTATATAAGCCAGTCGGCTAAGCCAGCGTTTCTCAACCGCTGTTCCGCAGCACACTAGTGTGCCGCAAGACGCTGGCTGGTGTGCCGCGACGTGCGGCGACGAGAAGGGCGATTTTGCAGCTGCAAACTCCACCTCCCTGGGCGTCCTATTTCTTCGCCCCTTCTAGTTTCCACGGGACCAATCAGCTTTCATTATTTCCATTTTCCCCATGCCTCACGTGACAGGATCATCCCAGAATCCTTTAGCCAAGATGGCAGCCCCCAGCAGCTAATAGTGCCGCACGTGTGTCTCTTTATTGGAAAATCGAGCGGACTTCAAGTAGCTACTTTTAAAATATTCAATCTCCATCATTCAAAAGGTAGTTTGTTGCTAATTCACGGAGGCATGAAGACCAAATCGTCCTCTCACAAGTCCGAGAACACGCACAGGGTAAGATACGGGACGGCGGGGTCGGGTGGGGTGGATCAGAAACCCGGATCTTTTAAGAACTCGGCAGCGCTGACCCGCCGGAAAGCAATATTTGGCAAGTGTTTCTTACAGTCATAATTATAATATAGGGCGGCACAGAGTTAATTTTTTTAACTTTTTAAATGGTGGTGTGCCTCGTGATTTTTTTCACGGAACAAGTGTGCCGTGGCCCAAAAAAGGTTGAGAAACACTGGGCTAAGCTACTGTTCAGTCTGGGACTCAGAACTAGTATAAAGAGCTGGTTGTTTTTAGAGCTGTGTCTTCATCCTTCTTTCCCACTATTTAACACTCCGTAATTTCTCTCTCACAGTGTAGCAAACCCACAGGGGATCCTATCTTCTGCTTTGCTGGTGAGAGTCACGCAGCCTCTCCAGAGTCTCCAGCTCTCCATTTCCCTACATTGCATTGTAGATGAGCCTTCTTCAGCTGAAGCCCAGACATGCTGGAAGCCTCAATGGCTCCCCTCTGGAGGCTTCACCCGGAGCAGAAACCTAGATGCCTCTTAGCTACAGCTCTGGCTTGGACACTTACAAAGCTTTCCTTCCACCAAACACTGAAATTGGAGAGAGCGGGTAAGATAATTCCCTCTGATTCAAGTGAGCCTGTCAGTCACACAAGAGAGCTCTTCTTCTGTGTCTTTTCCCTTGCTGTGATGTTTACTTTCCATTCCCTAAGCTACACTTAAGACTCTCAACCAGAAGATGCTGTCCTGCGGCCAGGGGCAAAGGAAGGCTAACCGGCACCCAGGGCGGGGTGTCGGGGCAAACTGCTTGGCAGTGCATGCGCAGTGCGTAGCAGCACCGTGCATGTGTAGTACATAGCAGCATACATGCGCCTCCGGGCAGTTTGCCAATGGCGCCACTTGAGCACCCAGGGCAGCCCGCCCCCTTCCTCCGCCACTGCCTGCGGCATTACCGGTACGTTCCTGTCAAAATCAACACTGGTCACCTCCCATTTGGATTACCTCAATGTGTTTTACATGGAGCTGTCCTTGAAAATGATAGGTAAACTTTGGTCAGTGGTGGCAAAGGCTGTGGGGAACAAGATTGGGACTGGACAGCAGAACCATACAACGTCAGTCCTTCATCCACTTTAGTAGATCCTAGTCTGCTTTCAGTTGTACACATCTGGCCTGAACAGGTGCATGTGGGATCACTCTACAGTGGTACCTCAGTTTACAAACACTATTGGTTCCTGTCAGGGGATTCTTGCGACTACTCTAGAGTAACGACGCTCCTCATGTCACTTTTCCACAATGTGTTTATTGGTGCCTCTATTTACAGTGAGCTAGGTGTAGAAACATGTCTTCTTACTCCGATGCAGAATCCGGAAGTGCCCCCCGGCGCGAACGCCCCCAACATAAAAGTAGCGGGACACTGAATCTCCTCCCCTTTCTTCTCTTTTGTAATTCCGGAACCGGAGGAAAGGGTCTGCGTTCCATGTTTTCCCTCTCCCCCTTTTCCCCTACTCTCTCTTCCCGCCTGTGGAGTCTGAACTCTTTCATCCTGCCTGAGCCCTGGCACTCTCTCTCCGTGTCCTTACTAGCCTCCCCCGAGCCTGTGCTTCCTTCGCTGCTCAGGGAGGGGCTGCTCTTGATAATAGAGGGAGGTACTCTGTACTCTCTCCCCCTTACAGTTCCGGAAGTCTTTACTTAACCTGAAGCGTACTTAACCTGAAGCCAACTTTCCCATTGAAAGTAATGGAAAGTGGATTAATCCGTTCCAGACAGGTCCACGGAGTACTTAAACTGAAAATACTCAAACCGAGGCGTACTTAAACCGAGGTATGACTGTATATATTCCAGTTATTCTGGCACTAAAGTTATTCAGTGGAATTAGCAAACACAACAGGTAATGTTGGTGACTCATTTGGACGGTTTTAACAGAGGATTAGGCCAATTCAAAGAGGAGGCTATGGGTATGTTTTCCCTCCACTACTGCATGCAGTATTAATGCCGCTTGCTAGGAATTATAAGCAGGGAAACTTCTCTTGCATCCAGGTTCTGTTTGTGGGTATCTCAAGAGGCATCTGCTTGGTCTTTGTGAGAGTAGGATTATGGACAAAGTGGGGCAATGGCCTGATCCAACAGGGCTTTGCTTACCTACTTACGGAGCCCAAGGTGATTCTAACAAATTAGACTGAGTAAAACTTTGGAAGGACAGATCATGAAGCTGAGGCTCCAATACTTTGGCCACCTCATGAGAAGAGAAGACGCCCTGGAAAAGACCCTGATGTTGGGAAAGATTGAGGGCACAAGGAGAAGGGGACGACAGAGGATGAGATGGTTGGACAGTGTTCTCGAAGCTACGAACATGAGTTTGACGAAACTGCGGGAGGCAGTGGAAGACAGGAGTGCCTGGCGTGCTCTGGTCCATGGGGTCACGAAGAGTCAGACACGACTAAACAGCTAAGCAACAACAAAAACTGAGATTTTCTTTTTACTTTGGGATTGGCACAATGAGGAATAAAATTCCCCCCCACAGAAGGGGAAGACTGCCATTGGAAGACAAAGAAGGTCATTCATTTCTATAAACCTTTTAAGAACTCTACTACATCCTGCATACATTTCTTTGAGCTCGGAAATTCAAGTGGCCCCAAACCAACAAGGCCCAATATTCCATGCAATCCATCTGGAAGATGATGATATGTCACTGGCACACCGTTGTCCTCTAGACGCTTCTTGTACAACAGCCCATCATCCCGGAGAACATCATACTCACAGGTTAGAATGAAAGTCTCTGGGAGCTGGCGGATTATGTCGTCCTCTGCTAGAAGGGGGGAAAACATTGTCTCAGCGCCTCTTTTAACTTGTTCATAAAGGTCTTCTGAAAATGGAGCAGGCGCTACAGGAACATAACCCCTAGCTTTAAATTCTTCTGGAATGTTATCAGCACTGATCCATTTTTTGTATTTCTCTCTCAAAACAGGAGGGACATGGGCGCCTTTCAGAATTCCATCTACTGGTACATTGATTGTCTTCCCAGTGAGATATGCGAAACCAAATTTGGCAGCTCTTTTCCGGAACAAGGGAGGAATTGAATGGTTTTGCTGATAGGATGGCAAATTGAAGTCCATTCCTTGGAGGAATGGGTAAATGAGGACCTGAGCTCGCACTCTTGGGAGGTCCTCTCTGGTCACCAGTTCTTGACAAATGGCAGTAGCAAAAGTGCCTCCGCTACTCTCCCCAACAATGGCAATACGGCTGGGGTCCACTCCATATTCCTTGGCATTTTTCAGAAAGTGTATTACAGCAGTTAAACTGTCCAGAACTGGGACTGGATACGGATGCTCAGGAGCTAAACGAAAACTAAAGAGAAAATAAGATATCATCAACATTCAACATTTTCCTGGATCACATTTGGCATGTCCCCTTGAATTGGAAATCCTTTTCACCTTTAGGGCCACATTCCTTTCTGTGAAACATTCTGGGGCCCAGAGACCAAAATGGAAAGCAAATGCAAACTTTCCCATTCGACAAGTAGGCTGGCTCCTGCACACAGCCACACATTCCAGCCAGGCAGATGCCACTCAAGGAGGGTGCAAAAGAGGGGCAATGTTGAGGGGTCTGGGGTGAGTTCAGAGAGGGAAATGGAAAGTCCTGGAGTGCAGCATTCAGCCTCTGTACCTGAGGTTTTCCACCTGAATATTCTAGTTCCTCATCCTGTTCTCAGTGGCCAGGGGTCAATCACTGGAGAAAATCCCCAAGCTGGACATGAGTACAAGAGCAGTCTTCCCTCCTACAATTTCCAGCAAGTCTTATTCTGACCGTAGAGAAAGACTATAGCCATCATGGCTAGAAGCCACTTATACTCTGAAGTTGCTTAAACCTTTCTGAAAGTCATCCAAGTAGGAGGTTATCCCTGCCTCCTGTAGGAGGGAGTTCTATAGCTTAACTTTGAACTTTATGAAGGAGTACTTTCTTTTATCTGAAACTTACAGCTTTCAGCTTCATTGGATGTCCACATGTTCCAGTATTATGAGAGAGGGATAAAAACAACTTTGCCCTAGCCCAGGCATAGGCAAACTTGGCCCTCCAGATGTTTTGGGACTACAATTCCCATCATCCCTGACCACTGGTCCTGTTAGCTAGGGATCAGGGGAGTTGTAGTCCCAAAGCATTTGGCGGGCCGAGTTCTTCTGGTTCACCGCGGACATCTTAAGGAGCGCAGGATAGCCTCTCGGGGAATCCCGAGCTTTTTGGGGCGCACGGAGGTACCGCAAAGGCTCTGCGGACCTCCTAAACCTTAGGGGGGTTACCCTGAGGGTCGTGGCGCCCAGCGGCGCCCAGCGTGCTCTCCTGCACCCTGGCTTTTTATCGTTAAGAGCCGAGGAAGGGATCGAGCTGCGGGCACGAAGGGGAGAAGACCACTAGCCCCATTAAGCACAGTCTCTGGCTCCTGATGTAAAGCGGCGAACTTCCAAAATATAAGTAATTCGTGGTGTATATTAAAGGAAATTTAGGATTATCTTAAAGATTTGGCGAATTTGGATGGCTGAGGGCTCAAAAAGGGAGTCCGTCCCAGCAGCGGTGTGGATAATGGCGCAGCAGTGAAATCGCAGGAATGGAGGATCGAAAAGTGAAACTGCCTGCTGAGTGAGGTACGCTAAAGTCCTTTGTTACTTTGTAACAAGGCAACTGTTTCTTTTTGTTTAAGAAGTTGAACTGCAGTTTACATAAAGTTACTTTGTCTCCCTGCTGGGAACACGGACCCTGCTGTGAGCCTCAAAGGCTGTATTTGTCTGAACTCAGCCCGTAAGATTTAGCTGCCTGCTACGCAACAATTTTTAAACTTCATTAAACCCTCATTGTATGGGTCTAAAAGGTTGAAAGGACCTAATTATTGGCAGCACTGAGGAGGGGAGAGATATCATTTACCCCTGCGTATTTGCTTCTATCTTTTATATATATATATATATTTTCCTTATAAAGAGCAGCGGAACTCTCTTTCTTTGTTACTTTGGGATCGGAAAAGGGTCCAATCGGATTAAGCCAGTAGCGGCTGAAGAGGATTTACTCTCTTTTTGTTGCGTTTCTTTTTCCTTTTTATTATTATAATTGTTGTGGTGTACTTTCGACTCCTGATTTCTTCTGTGGGGACCTGGCTTTGGTTTGCTTTGGCTTTGGCGACAAGATCTAAATTTTCCCCTTAAAAATTGGATTAGGCCATTAAGAGGCTGAAGAGTTGCGGGACTTGGCTTCTTTTTTACAGGTATCGTGGTGGATTAGGCCAGCAAGTGGCTGAAGGCGAAAGAGAAACTAGAAAATAGAAAAATAGACAAAAATCATATCTGTTCATTGACTGAGTGGTAAACGGAAAAGTACTGAGAGAGGGGGGGAGAGGGATATTGGGCGCCACCCGGTGGGGAAAATAGAATACTGCATGTCTCTTTGAAAAAGTGTATTAGAGCGCCACCTGGAGGACGTTTTGGTATTACACCCATTTAAAATTGTGGTATTAGAGCTCCACTTAGAGGACGTTTTGGTATTACACCCATTTAAATTTGTGGTATTTGAATTAAGAGCGCCCCCTAGAGTTTAAGATTATAATTACAGGCATAATTTGAAGCAAAAATGGCAGGAAGGGATGGCAAAGATGGGAAAAAAGGACTGGCAACACCAACAGAGAGAAGAGGATCAAAACAAGAAGAAGTCAGGGACCTAGATGCTTTATGGCAGAAAATTAAAGATGAATTAAGACAAAATGAACAACGTATGGAGAAGAAATTAGGGGAAGTACAAGATACATTAGACAAAAAATTTGAGAAAGTTGAAGGAGCAGTGGGTGAACTCACAACAAAACATAGTAGTGACGTAGATAAGGACTTCCAGCTTGGTGCCATGGAAGACGGCTAGAAAAGTGCTGGGCAGAAGCCTTGATTTGATTTTATCTGTACTGAGTGGATTTGGCAACTGCCTGTAGTGGGAAGATTTTTGGACTGACTTGGCAGAAACACCAGTTTATGAAGAGATGCTGTGAACCTACAGAAGGGCATCTTGGTTGGAATGCCCTAGCCGAAAAAAAGGATAAAAGGACACAAAACCCACACAGAAATACACTGTTTTGATTTAACTCGCTTGTTGGATGAACTCAGAGGCTGTTGAAAACAATGAAGGATTAACATCAGAATGACTTATGGCAACTATCGGAAATGACTATGAAAGCAGTAGAAGTATGAGATTATCAGACACACACACCCGACCTTGGAGCATGGGAAGTCCGCCCAAAACTCATAATATTTGGATTGTTTTTTGTTTTTTTAAAAAAAGTGTGACGTAGATTAATAGGGACGGAGGGGGCGTAAGCCTTAATTGGAAGCACCGCCATTCTGGGTAGACATTTTCTTTTGTATTTCACTGTGTTTATTAAAGACACTAACTGGTAAGAATTCCCTTTCATTTGATCTGCTCATTTACGGCCACAGGGGAGGAAGCCGATTTCCTGAAGCCTGACACCACCATGACTGTAACAACTGCCATGGAATCTCCCTGCTGAGTACTGTGGGGAAAGCCTTTGCCCATGTAGAATCCTAGAATTACAGAATTCAAGGGTTTGATGGGACCATCTAGAGGATCATCTAGTCCAAACCCCTTTCGGTGCAGCAATAGTTCTCAATAGGGTGTAGTTCTCAACAGATTGTAGTCAGTTGGTGAAGGGATCTATCCCGAATCACAGTGTGGCTTTGACATAATTTTCTTACAGCATCAGCTGCAGGAGAAATGCCGAGAGCAGAGATGCTTCTTGTACATTGCCTTCATAGACCTGGCAAAGGTCATTGACTCTACCAGGCAAAAAGCACTCTTCACATTGCTTGAAAAGGACTCTTTACTCAGAGAACGTGCCATTGTGCACGGTAGGATCCACAGAACACATTTTACTGAGTTGTCCCTTTTATAATGATTTAAGGCAATATCTTATAACCCCATATGTAGGGATCATGTAGTGACTGCATCTCAGGGATTATATTGGGAATCATGCATTCATGACTTTATGTGTGGTTTGAGGAGGATGTTTTTTGAGCTGGTGGCTCTAACCTGAACAGACTACTCCCGCCTGGGTTATGAAATGTGTGGCTTCTTAGTGTATATCCTGTGGGATGTGTGTACACTCCATGATCCTCTACCTGGCAAGCACGTTTCAGTCTGGGGTGCAAGAAACAGGCATTTGTTGCCATTTGTTTCGTGCCTGACTGTAAAACATTTGGCTCAGCAGATCTGGGTGAAAGGGCATCTGTTAATCTTCTTTCTTTCCTGTTGGCCTTTGAAAAGCTGACAAACCTGTTTTCTACCATGACAGTGCTAATCTCTGCAAGAATTCCTGGCCCCTTTCCTGTCTTTAGATGTAGTCTCTTTGAAGTCCAGGAAGTCTTTTTAGCATCTTGGTGTTAGTTCCAGATCTTCCCAACAGTATCAGATTCAAGGTGGGAGGAAACCTGGGAGGGGTTTTAGAACTTAGGATGAATTCTATTGGATGATTTGAATCTTTGTAACCTTTTGATATTGTAATAAAAAGATCTGGCGAAGGGAAAGAGAGTCGCACTTTCCCTCCCAGAGATTTGCTGGTTGAATCTCTGTGTCCTTTGTCTTTGTTTCAATGTGGTATTGCCACACCCATATTTATCTCAGTTTAGTTCCCGACTAAGAGAACGGCAGGCAGCATATTTGCTAAACAAGCCCACTGGGAAAATAACCTTCTCGGTGGCTAAATTCCTCTTCCTGGCGCTCAAGTGTCAGAAACGTATAATCGAATGCCTTGATGTGGGTTACCTGTAGGACGTTCAGTAGCACGGTCATACTTCATTTATGTATCCCTCTGATGTTTTCAGTTTTATATTTTTATATGTCTATTGAGAATTGTTTTTCTTTCGGACTATCGGTCGAATAAAGTATTTTGATTGATTGACTCTTTACACTGCGTCCTTACAAGACAACATGTGTGGCACTGTCCAATATATTGCAGCCTTGACAGCGCACTCCAAGGATGCTCTACTGAGTCTCATCAACTGTTTTGCCCAAGCCTGCATGGAGTTCAGCCTTAACATCGGCCTGATGAAGACCAACATCCTAGGTGAGAACGTTGCCAGCACTCCACGCTTCAGCGCTGGTATCCACATGCTTGAGGTGGGAGACAATTTTGTCTAGCTAGGCTCCACCATAGCCAGCAAGCTCCCCATTGATGCTGAGCTGGACAAACGTATTGGCAAGGCAGCCATGGCAATGGGTTGCCTGTCCAAAAAAGTATGGAAGAATGCAATGCTAATGACCAATGAAAGTCTACCAGGCTTGTGTGCTGAGCACGCTGTTGAGATGTGGGCAACTTACATCTGCCAAAAATGACACCTCAGTGCCATCCACACATGCTGCGTCAGGAAGATTTTGGGCATCACTTGGGAGAACAGAGTCTCAAACAAAGCTGTCATCTCCCAAGCCCAAATTCCCAGCATGTTCGCAGTTCTGTCTCAGCAACGTCTATACTGGCTTGGTCATTCTGTGTACAAAGAATGGAAGATCGTGGGATCCCCAAAGATGTGCTTTACAGGAAGGTATTTTCAGGCAGCAGACCTGTTGGCAGACCTACTCTGCATTATAAAGATGTCTGCAAACATGACATGAAGGCTGACAACATGAAGGTGGGCCATGTGGGAATCCCTTGCAGACGACCGCAGCACCCGGAGACATTCAGTCCAAAGGTTGGGGCTTTGGAGTGATCCAGCAGGGCACTTCTGATGACATTTATGGTGCAATCAACAGCTATTAGCTATGATGCCGAAGAACAGAACCTCCATGTTTAGAAACTATGCACCTCTGGATGCTGGGGAGGCACAAGAGAGGAGGATTGCATGTTGCCTTCCTGCCTTGCGCCAAGGCACCTGGCAGGCCACTGCTGGAATTGGGAGACTGGATCAAGAAGGCAAACGATGGCTAAACGGAGAGTTGGAGCTCCTTCTCTGAGACAACCTTTGCCAGCCTAGTTCCCTCCAGATTTCTTGGACTGCAACTCCCATCAACCACCACCTACCCAGTACAGGCGACTCTCAACTTACGCAGGAGTTGCGTCCCAGGGATAGCATGTAAAGCCAAAATTATGTAAAGTCAAAACACGTTGACTATATATATATTTATAAAATGATGTATCGTTTGTATCTAACAAGATTCCTTTCAATTTTATTTTTGTTTGATTACTCATTTTAGTAAATGATTTTACTAGTCATTTTAGGTTTTACTAGTCATTTTACTAGGTAATTTTACTAGTCATTTTAGGTTTCATGTAAGGTGAAGAAATGCTTTTTGTGTGTCTAAAGTAGCCCCTTCCAATATAATCCTAATGCAGCCGGGTTGACCAGAGCTTGAAAAATGCTCTCCCACCCCTTACTTTCCTGTGTGTAGGTCATGTAAAATGACTCGACCTTAGCTATTTAAACACATTCAAAGTTCTGAAGGGAATCATAGAATAATAGAATTGTAGAGTTGGAAGGGACCCCAAGGATAATCTAGTCCCACTGATTCTCTTCCTCAGCTTCCCGCCCCTCCCTCCGTCCCTCAGTGTTATGTATTAAGTTAAATGCAGTACTCCTTCTGGCCACCGTGGCTGCAGTTCTCACTCAGGTCCAAAATGGGTGTTACCGGTATGTATTAAGTCAGTGATGGCGAACCCATAACACACGTGTCAGATGCGACACGCAGAGCCCTCACTGCTGGCACGCACCCCATCGGCCCATTCGCGCTGTTGTTGTCTCCCCCCCCCCAATTTGTTCCCCGCTCCTCCTCACACGGATCCTTTTTTGTTGTTGTTGTTGCTGGTAGCCAGAGATTGGTTTTTTAACCCTTTCTGTGCTGTTTTTTCTGGCGCTTTGGCAGACGATGATTGGGTGTAACAGCGTTCATTTTTAACCTGTTCTGTGCTGGGTTTTTTGGCGCTTTGGCAGACTATGTTAGTGCTGTGTGTTAGTTCCAGCAAAGGTATTATTCGTCATTTATTTCTGTTCTCTTTCCCCCCAAAAAAGCGCAGCAGCTTTGGGGCACCCCCCAAAGGCAAAGCAACTTTTGCACACACACCCCAAAAAACCTCCAAAACTTTGGGCAGCAGCTCCCCCCAAAAAGCTCAACAACTCTGGGCACTTTGTGATAAATAAGGGGTTTTTGGTTTGGTTTGATTAAATAATTAGTTTTTGGTTTATTAAATACAGTTATATATTACAATTATACATTATTGTTATTTAAACTATAAATATCATGAAATTATGTTTTTTTCTCTTGAAGTGACACACCACCCGAGTTATGCTCGGTTTTTTGGCGAATTTTGACACACCAAGCTCAAAAGGTTGCCCATCACTGTATTAAGTTAACTGCAGTACTCCTTCTGGCCACCGTGGCTGCAGTTCTTACCCTGCCCACTGTGGCTGCAGTTCTCACTCAGGTCCACAACATGCAAATGAAGGATTGAGAGTGCTGTTCACAGATTGGGTAGCTAGGGGAAGTTTGTTACTGTTGCAAGTTACTGAGTACTACCGGTATATAAGCCAGTCGGCTAAGCCAGCGTTTCTCAACCGCTGTTCCGCGGCACACTAGTGTGCCGCAAGACGCTGGCTGGTGTGCCGCGACGTGCGGCGATGAGAAGGGCGATTTTGCAGCTGCAAACTCCACCTCCCTGGGCGTCCTATTTCTTCGCCCCTTCTAGTTTCCACGGGACCAATCAGCTTTCATTATTTCCATTTTCCCCATGCCTCACGTGACAGGATCATCCCAGAATCCTTTAGCCAAGATGGCAGCCCCCAGCAGCTAATAGTGCCGCACGTGTGTCTCTTTATTGGAAAATCGAGCGGACTTCAAGTAGCTACTTTTAAAATATTCAATCTCCATCATTCAAAAGGTAGTTTGTTGCTAATTCACGGAGGCATGAAGACCAAATCGTCCTCTCACAAGTCCGAGAACACGCACAGGGTAAGATACGGGACGGCGGGGTCGGGTGGGGTGGATCAGAAACCCGGATCTTTTAAGAACTCGGCAGCGCTGACCCGCCGGAAAGCAATATTTGGCAAGTGTTTCTTACAGTCATAATTATAATATAGGGCGGCACAGAGTTAATTTTTTTAACTTTTTAAATGGTGGTGTGCCTCGTGATTTTTTTCACGGAACAAGTGTGCCGTGGCCCAAAAAAGGTTGAGAAACACTGGGCTAAGCTACTGTTCAGTCTGGGACTCAGAACTAGTATAAAGAGCTGGTTGTTTTTAGAGCTGTGTCTTCATCCTTCTTTCCCACTATTTAACACTCCGTAATTTCTTTCTCACAGTGTAGCAAACCCACAGGGGATCCTATCTTCTGCTTTGCTGGTGAGAGTCACGCAGCATCTCCAGAGTCTCCAGCTCTCCATTTCCCTACATTGCATTGTAGATGAGCCTTCTTCAGCTGAAGCCCAGACATGCTGGAAGCCTCAATGGCTCCCCTCTGGAGGCTTCACCCGGGGCAGAAACCTAGATGCCTCTTAGCTACAGTTCTGGCTTGGACACTTACAAAGCTTTCCTTCCACCAAACACTGAAATTGGAGAGAGCGGGTAAGATAATTCCCTCTGATTCAAGTGAGCCTGTCAGTCACACAAGAGAGCTCTTCTTCTGTGTCTTTTCCCTTGCTGTGATGTTTACTTTCCATTCCCTAAGCTACACTTAAGACTCTCAACCAGAAGATGCTGTCCTGCGGCCAGGGGCAAAGGAAGGCTAACCGGCACCCAGGGCGGGGTGTCGGGGCAAACTGCCTGGCAGTGCATGCGCAGTGCGTAGCAGCACCGTGCATGTGTAGTACATAGCAGCATACATGCGCCTCCGGGCAGTTTGCCAATGGCGCCACTTGAGCACCCAGGGCAGCCCGCCCCCTTCCTCCGCCACTGCCTGCGGCATTACCGGTACGTTCCTGTCAAAATCAACACTGGTCACCTCCCATTTGGATTACCTCAATGTGTTTTACATGGAGCTGTCCTTGAAAATGATAGGGAAACTTTGCTCAGTGGTGGCAATGGCTGTGGGGACCAAGATTGGGACTGGACAGCAGAACCATACCTCGTCAGTCCTTCATCCACTTTAGTAGATCCTAGTCTGCTTTCAGTTGTACACATCTGGCCTGAACAGGCGCATGTGGGATCACTCTACAGTGGTACCTCGGTTTACAAACACTATTGGTTCCTGTCAGGGGATTCTTGCGACTACTCTAGAGTAACGACACTCCTCATGTCACTTTTCCACAATGTGTTTATTGGTGCCTCTATTTACAGTGAGCTAGGTGTAGAAACATGTCTTCTTACTCCGATGCAGAATCCGGAAGTGCCCCCCGGCGCGAACGCCCCCAACATAAAAGTCGCGGGACACTGAATCTCCTCCCCTTTCTTCTCTTTCGTAATTCCGGAACCGGAGGAAAGGGTCTGCGTTCCATGTTTTCCCTCTCCCCCTTTTCCCCTACTCTCTCTTCCCGCCTGTGGAGTCTGGGCTCTTTCATCCTGCCTGAGCCCTGGCACTCTCTCTCCATGTCCTGACTAGCCTCCCCCGAGCCTGTGCTTCCTTCACTGCTCAGGGAGGGGCTGCTCTTGATGATAGGGGGAGGTACTCTGAACTCTCTCCCCCTTACAGTTCCGGAAGTCTTTACTTAACCTGAAGCGTACTTAACCTGAAGCCAACTTTCCCATTGAAAGTAATGGAAAGTGGATTAATCCGTTCCAGACAGGTCCGCGGAGTACTTAAACTGAAAATACTCAAACCGAGGCGTACTTAAACCGAGGTATGACTGTATATATTCCAGTTATTCTGGCACTAAAGTTATTCAGTGGAATTAGCAAACACAACAGGTAATGTTGGTGACTCATTTGGACAGTTTTAACAGAGGATTAGGCCAATTCAAAGAGGAGGCTATGGGTATGTTTTCCCTCCACTACTGCATGCAGTATTAATGCCGCTTGCTAGGAATTATAAGCAGGGAAACTTCTCTTGCACCCAGGTTCTGTTTGTGGGTATCTCAAGAGGCATCTGCTTGGTCTTTGTGGGAGTAGGGTTATGGACAAAGTGGGGCAATGGCCTGATCCAACAGGGCTTTGCTTACCTACTTACGGAGCCCATGGTGATTCTAACAAATTAGACTGAGTAAAACTTTGGAAGGACAGATCATGAAGCTGAGGCTCCAATACTTTGGCCACCTCATGAGAAGAGAAGACGCCCTGGAAAAGACCCTGATGTTGGGAAAGATTGAGGGCACAAGGAGAAGGGGACGACAGAGGATGAGATGGTTGGACAGTGTTCTCGAAGCTACGAACATGAGTTTGACGAAACTGCGGGAGGCAGTGGAAGACAGGAGTGCCTGGTGTGCTCTGGTCCATGGGGTCACGAAGAGTCAGACACGACTAAACAGCTAAGCAACAACAAAAACTGAGTTTTTCTTTTTACTTTGGGATTGGCACAATGAGGAATAAAATTCCCCCCCACAGAAGTGGAAGACTGCCATTGGAAGACAAAGAAGGTCATTCATTTCTATAAACCTTTTAAGAACTCTACTACATGCTGCATACATTTCTTTGAGCTCGGAAATTCAAGTGGCCCCAAACCAACAAGGCCCAATATTCCATGCAATCCATCTGGAAGATGATGATATGTCACTGGCACACCGTTGTCCTCTAGACGCTTCTTGTACAACAGCCCATCATCCCGGAGAACATCATACTCACAGGTTAGAATGAAAGTCTCTGGGAGCTGGCGGATTATGTCGTCCTCTGCTAGAAGGGGGGAAAACATTGTCTCAGCGCCTCTTTTAACTTGTTCATAAAGGTCTTCTGAAAATGGAGCAGGCGCTACAGGAACATAACCCCTAGCTTTAAATTCTTCTGGAATGTTATCAGCACTGATCCATTTTTGGTATTTCTCTCTCAAAACAGGAGGGACATGGGCGCCTTTCAGAATTCCATCTACTGGTACATTGATTGTCTTCCCAGTGAGATATGCGAAACCAAATTTGGCAGCTCTTTTCCGGAACAAGGGAGGAATTGAATGGTTTTGCTGATAGGATGGCAAATTGAAGTCCATTCCTTGGAGGAATGGGTAAATGAGGACCTGAGCTCGCACTCTTGGGAGGTCCTCTCTGGTCACCAGTTCTTGACAAATGGCAGTAGCAAAAGTGCCTCCGCTACTCTCCCCAACAATGGCAATACGGCTGGGGTCCACTCCATATTCCTTGGCATTTTTCAGAAAGTGTATTACAGCAGTTAAACTGTCCAGAACTGGGACTGGATACGGATGCTCAGGAGCTAAACGAAAACTAAAGAGAAAATAAGATATCATCAACATTCAACATTTTCCTGGATCGCATTTGGCATGTCCCCTTGAATTGGAAATCCTTTTCACCTTTAGGGTCACATTCCTTTCTGTGAAACATTCTGGGGCCCAGAGACCAAAATGGAAAGCAAATGCAAACTTTCCCATTCGACAAGTAGGCTGGCTCCTGCACACAGCCACACATTCCAGCCAGGCAGATGCCACTCAAGGAGGGTGCAAAAGAGGGGCAATGTTGAGGGGTCTGGGGTGAGTTCAGAGAGGGAAATGGAAAGTCCTGGAGTGCAGCATTCAGCCTCTGTACCTGAGGTTTTCCACCTGAATATTCTAGTTCCTCATCCTGTTCTCAGTGGCCAGGGGTCAATCACTGGAGAAAATCCCCAAGCTGGACATGAGTACAAGAGCAGTCTTCCCTCCTGCAATTTCCAGCAAGTCTTATTCTGACCGTAGAGAAAGACTATAGCCATCATGGCTAGAAGCCACTGGTAGCCTTATACTCTGAAGTTGCTTAAACCTTTCTGAAAGTCATCCAAGTAGGAGGTTATCCCTGCCTCCTGTAGGAGGGAGTTCTATAGCTTAACTTTGAACTTTATGAAGGAGTACTTTCTTTTATCTGAAACTTACAGCTTTCAGCTTCATTGCATGTCCACATGTTCCAGTATTATGAGAGAGGGATAAAAACAACTTTGCCCTAGCCCAGGCATAGGCAAACTCGGCCCTCCAGATGTTTTGGGACTACAATTCTCATCATCCCTGACCACTGGTGCTGTTAACTAGGGATCAGGGGAGTTGTAGTCCCAAAGCATTTGGCGGGCCGAGTTCTTCCGGTTCACCGCGGACATCTTAAGGAGCGCGGGATAGCCTCTCGGGGAATCCCGAGCTTTTTGGGGCGCACGGAGGTACCGCAAAGGCTCTGCGGACCTCCTAAACCTCAGGGGGGGTTACCCTGAGGGTCGTGGCACCCAGCGGCGCCCAGCGTGCTCTCCTGCACCCTGGCTTTTTATCGTTAAGAGCCGAGGAAGGGATCGAGCTGCGGGCACGAAGGGGAGAAGACCACTAGCCCCATTAAGCGCAGTCTCTTTTTGTTACTCTCTTTTTGTTGCGTTTCTTTTTCCTTTTTATTATTATAATTGTTGTGGTTTACTTTCGACTCCTGATTTCTTCCGTGGGGACCTGGCTTTGGTTTGCTTTGGCTTTGGCGACAAGATCTAAATTTTCCCCTTAAAAATTGGATTAGGCCATTAAGAGGCTGAAGAGTTGCGGGACTTGGCTTCTTTTTTACAGGTATCGTGGTGGATTAGGCCAGCAAGTGGCTGAAGGCGAAAGAGAAACTAGAAAATAGAACAATAGACAAAAATCATATCTGTTCATTGACTGAGTGGTAAACGGAAAAGTACTGAGAGAGGGGGGGAGAGGGATATCAGGCGCCACCCAGTGGGGAAAATATAATACTGCATGTCTGTTTGAAAAACTGTATTAGAGCGCCACCTGGAGGACGTTTTGGTATTACACCCATTTAAAATTGTGGTATTAGAGCTCCACTTAGAGGACATTTTGGTATTACACCCATTTAAATTTGTGGTATTTGAATTAAGAGCGCCCCCTAGAGTTTAAGATTATAATTACAGGCATAATTTGAAGCAAAAATGGCAGGAAGGGATGGCAAAGATGGGGAAAAAGGACTGGCAACACCAACAGAGAGAAGAGGATCAAAACAAGAAGAAGTCAGGGACCTAGATGCTTTATGGCAGAAAATTAAAGATGAATTAAGACAAAATGAATAACGTATGGAGAAGAAATTAGGGGAAGTACAAGATACATTAGACAAAAAATTTGAGAAAGTTGAAGGAGCAGTGGGTGAACTCACAACAAAATAAAAGACTTATCAGTGAGATCCAAAGTAACTGATGAGGCGGTGAAGAAAAACCAGAAGGAAATCAGAGATGTCAAGAAAGAATCGGATAAAGTGAAAGAAAAAGTTGATAAATTAGATAAGGCACATGAACAGATGCTGGACAATTTGGCGATGATGGAGATGAAGCAAAAGCAATTAATTCTGAAATTAAGAGGTATACCAGAGGAGCAGGATGAAGATATTAAAGCGAGAATCACCGCAGAATTGGCGAAATGATAGGTCAAGAGATAACCAAGGAGGACAATACTTTATGTGAGGGGCAAGGGGTATCGCGAAGCCCCTCCCCTCCTGAGTTCCAGCCCAGCCCAGAGCACGACTGAGAGCAGGGAAAGCTCCAGCTCAAGTGGGGAAACAGGGAGTGGGGTCCAAGGCTCTGGCAGGGTAGAAGAGCCAGCGTCCCAGGTGGGACAGGAAGGAGGAAGAAAGGGGGGGAGACCCATCCCCCCAACTCCGGAACTTCGCAGAAAGCGTCGGGGGAAGAGGATGGGGCTCCCCAAGTTGTTATGCTGGCACAAGACGCGCCAAACGCCATTCGGAGGTACTGATTCAAGCTGAGAAGATGTGTCTCTGTAAATAGCTCCACCTTTAGCACTGTAAATACGTAACACAAATAAAAAGATAAAATGCAGAGCGGTGCAGAGTCGTTACTCTGAAGTAGTCCTATCCGGTCACTGTGACAGCTACCTCCGAATCCTTTCTGGGGCTACTTTGGAGTTGCCGGGATGACAACGCCAGAAGCAGAGAAATGGCGGCAGATCGTGGAGAAAGCCCAGCAGGACCTGCAGGCACTGGCGTTGCAGGCACAGGGGGAATTAAAGGCAGCTAAACAAGAAACGGAGAAAGTCAAAGAGGACAGGCACAACCTTGCTGAACAGGTGAGAGCGCTTCAGGAGAAAGAGCAGCAGTTAAGGGCAGTAGCGGTGGACCTCCAAAACAAGTTGGATGCAGAGAAAGCCAAGGGAGGAGGGGGTGCCCAGCTCCAAGTGCTGCCGGGAAGGAGAGCAGGGACCCTAGTAAGCAAGTTCAATGGAGACCCGAGGGCATATCATGGCTTTGAGACTGAGATCGTGTATGCTCTTGAGCTGCACAATAATGAGTTCCCTGATGATGCGCACAGAGTAGCGTTTATTGTGGAACACCTTACCGGGGGAGCCAGGGAGTGGCTGAGACCGTTAATCGCGACAAAAAATCCTTGCATGAAGGATGTCAAACTATTTTTGGAGGCTTTAAAAACCATGTATGCGGCTGATAGCCATTTGGACCAGACCAAAGAGGAACTGCATAATTTAAGACAAAGAACAATGACAGTTCGTGAATATTGGTCAAGATTCACCATGCTGGTGCACAGACTGGGGTGGGAACTGCACTCGCCTCCGATGGAAGCGGCATTCTACCTGGGGTTGAATGAGGATGTGAAAGATGAGCTCTCGAGAGGTCCAAAGCCCAGTAATATGGATCAGCTGAGCAAAGCGGCTCTGGCGGTGGGGGTGAGACAGGAATCCCGGTGGAACGACAAGCAAGCAACGCGCACAAAGCGGGCTTGGTTCCCACGGTCGCAGGAGAAGCCACTCCCCCAACAGCCATCTCATGCCATGCCAGGGGCCAGCCAAGACCAGGAACCCATGCAAATTGATAGCGCGCGCGCGCGGGCTTTTCAAACCCCAGCGACGCCAAGACGCAAGGAGGGAAGAGGCGGGAATTGCTTTCTCTGCAACTCCCCTCAGCATCTCGTCAGAGACTGCCCACATCGCAGGGAGTGGCAAGGAAAGGCGGGAACGGTTGTGCCCTCCCCCACTGACGCAGCACCACAGCAGGGAAACGAGACAGCCTGGCTGCAGGAGACAAGGGGCAGCAGCCAGGCGCAATCGGCAAACAACAGCCCCAGCCCACCCACCCGCACAGCGAGGAGCAGCGCCAGCCCACCCCCCCCCCCAGAGCAGGGGTGGTTCTAGAAGTGACGCTAACACTCCCTAATGGGTATCCCCTGACGGTCCTCGCGTTAATCGATTCGGGGGCGTCGGCCAACTTCTTTTCGAGAAACTTTGCAGAAGCGCACCAGATCCAACTTCTGCAGCTGGATTTTCCCCTGCACGTCTCCACCATTGATGGCAGGGAGTTGCTGGGAGGGGCCATCACCCACCAGACCCCCCCCCATGAGAATGACGGTGGGACGGCACTCTGAGACACTGGCATTCAACGTCACCACCATTTCAGACCCCCCCATCGTCTTGGGCATGAGCTGGCTGGCGCGCCATGACCCCTCCATCAGTTGGCACCAGAGATGCATCACGTTTGGATCAGACTTTTGTCTGGAACATTGCATGCAGCACCAACCAAGGGAGGGGCCGCCAATAGCCACGGTGGCCACCATGCACGTCAAGGGGGGTGAGGCGATACCCAAGCCATACTGGGACCTGCAGGTGGTCTTCAGTGAAGCGGAATCCGACCACCTACCCCCGCACAGGTCGTTTGACTGTCAGATCAACCTGGTGCCAGGGGCCGCGCTACCCCCAGCCAAGCTGTACTCCATGTCAGATCAGGAACTGGAGGACCTGCGGGCGTTCATCGACAAGAACCTCAAGCGGGGGTTCATCAGAGAAAGCAAGGCAGCAGGGGGCAGCCCGGTCTTCTGGGTGGACAAGAAAGACACACAACAGCGCCGCCTGGTGGTGGATTTCAGACGCCTCAACAGCATGACGGAACCGGTGGCTTTCCCTATGCCCAGAGTGGATGATCTGCTGACAGCGGCACGCAGGGGCAAGATCTTCACCAAGCTCGACCTGAGGGGGGGCGTACAACTTGATCAGGATCCGGGAAGGCGATGAGTGGAAGACCACGATGTTCACGCCTCTGGGCTCTTTTGAATATCTGGTGATGCCCTTCGGTTTGCAAGGGGGCTCAGCATGCTTCCAGGCCTTCATGCACCACGTCCTGGGGTCCCTCCTCTTCAAGAACTGCTTGGTCTTCCTAGATGACATCCTTATATACTCCAATGACCCCGAGCAGCATGTGAAGGATGTCAGGGAGGTGTTGCAGCGCCTAAAGGAGAACCACCTGTATGTGAAGCTAGAGAAGTGCAAGTTTCACACCAAAGAGGTGGACTTCCTGGGCTACAAGCTGTCAGACAAGGGGCTAGCGATGGACAAGGACAAGGTGCAGGCCATCCTGGACTGGCACAGCCCCAGGACGCGCAAGGATGCCCAACGCCTACTGGGCTTCGCCAACTTCTACAGGAAGTTCATCAAGAACTTCTCTCGCGTTACGGCTCCCATTACGGACTGCCTGAGAGGCAAGCAGAAGTTCAGATGGACACCAGAGGCGCAAGCAGCGTTTGAAAGCCTCAAGAGGGTGTTCGCCTCTGACCAGAACTTGTTCCACGTGGTGCAGGATGCGCCCCTACGCGTGGAGACAGATGCTTCAGACAGGGCTTTGGGCGCCATTTTGCTGCAACTGGATGCCAACAGAGAGTGGAGACCCTGTGCCTTCTTCTCCAGAAAGCTGACACAGCCAGAACGCAACTACACGGTGTTTGATAAGGAACTTCTCGCGATCCACGCTGCGTTCCAGCATTGGAGACACTTCCTAGTGGGTGCCAAGCACCCCATTCAGGTGTGCACGGACCACAAGAACCTGGAGTTCTGGAGAACGGCCAGGGTGCTCAACCAGCGGCAGATACGGTGGGCAGAGTTCTTCTCGCACTTCAACTTCTCCATCCACTACATACCGGGAGAGCAGAACGTCAGGGCGGATGCCCTCTCCCGCAAGCCAGAGTACATGGAGGAGGAGTTGCCACCTGCACCCCGACACATTTTCCCCCCATCAGCATGGTCCTGCGGAGCAGCAGTGGTGAGTGAGGCAGAACTCACAGCACTGACGGCAGCAGATGAGTTTGCCACCCGCATCTTTAGAGAGCTGCGAGGGGGGAGGGAGCAGGCAAAAGACTTTGCGGAAAGGAGGGGGTTGCTTTTTTACAGAGGAGCCCTGTACCTGCCCACCAACCAGCTCAGAGGTAAGGTCCTCAAGCAGATGCACGACAACCCGACGGCGGGTCATTTTGGAAGGGACAAAACCACTCACCTAGTCATGAGACACTTCTGGTGGCCAGGGGTGCGGGAAGATGTTCGGGACTATGTAAGGGGCTGTGACACCTGCCAGCGAGCAAAGGTAGTCAGAGCAGCACCAGCAGGGTTGCTGGAGCCATTAGCCACCCCGCACAGGCCGTGGGAAGTAGTGTCAATGGACTTCATCACAGACCTGCCGTCGTCCAGGGGCAAGACCGCAGTGTTGGTGGTGGTGGACCTTATGTCCAAAATGTGCCATTTTATACCGTGTGCCAGGGCGGTCTCTGCAGAAGAGACAGCCAAACTGTTTGTTGACCACGTATTCAGACTGCATGGATTACCTTTAAGAGTTATTTCGGATAGAGGCCACCAATTTGTTTCCAGGTTCTGGAGGCGGCTCATGAACCTCCTGCAGGTGGAGGTCAGCTTGTCGACGGCTCGGCACCCGCAGACCAATGGACAGGCGGAGAGGGTCAACGCCATTCTGCAGCAGTACCTGAGATGCTATGTCAGCCAGAGGCAAACGGACTGGGTGGATCGCCTGCCACTGGCAGAATTTGCCTACAACAATGCGGTGCACGTCTCCACAGGGGTGTCGCCCTTTAAGGCCAACTACGGGCGCGACCTCCGATCTTTCCCGGAGAGGGAGGGGGAGGAGGAGGAGGAGGGCCCGCAGGCAGAGGATTGGGCAGAGGAGCTGGAGACGGTGCACCAGCAGCTCAGAGAAGACTTGGAGAGGGCCAAGGAAGCGTACAAGAAGGGGGCAGATCACCATAGGCGACCGGGGGAGGTCATCAGGGTGGGGGACAAGGTTTGGTTGTCCTCGGAGGGCCTTCCCACCAGAGGGAGGTGCAAGAAGCTGGCACCCAGAAGGTTGGGCCCCTTCACGGTCACGCAGCAGGTCAACCCGGTGGCATTCAGGCTGGCACTGCCAGAGGACATGAGGGTGCACCCAGTGTTTCATAGATCGCTGCTGTCTCCGTACAGGGAAAGTAGCAGGTTCCGAGGCAGCGCACAGACCCCCGGGGGAGGGGGGGAGAGAGGAGGCAGGGAGCCACTCAATGAAGCAACGGCCATCCTTGATTCACGAAGGGGGTTGGGGGCCTGGAGTACCTTATGGCATGGGAGGACGCCCCGCCATCCCAAAATGAATGGGTCCCAGCCACCCAGATACAGGAGGAATTCTTAGTGGAAGAATTCCACGCCCTCTTCCCACACAGGCCCAAGCCCTGGCACATGGAAAGGGAGGGGGAGGAGGAGGAAGCACAGGAGGGGGAAAGCAGTTCACCATGGAGATGGGAAGCAGAGTTTGAGGACACGGAGGAGGAGATGTGGGTATCTCCGAGGTCCACTCAGTCAGGAGAAGAGGTGGACTGGCAGCAGATTTTCACCCCCACCAGCTCTGAGGCCACGGACTTTTTGGGCTTTCCCTCTTCCCAGGAGGAAGGAGGGGGCCAAGGGAACTGGGGGGAGGTGTTCACACCAACCGGCTCGGACAGCACGGAGTTTTTAGGCTTTCAGTCACCACCGACACCCGTGCAGCCTCTCGGGAGGGAGGAAGGGGGGCCTGGGAGGGGGATGGATGTGAGGGGCAAGGGGTATCGCGAAGCCCCTCCCCTCCTGAGTTCCAGCCCAGCCCAGAGCACGACTGAGAGCAGGGAAAGCTCCAGCTCAAGTGGGGAAACAGGAAGTGGGGTCCAAGGCTCTGGCAGGGTAGAAGAGCCAGCGTCCCAGGTGGGACAAGAAGGAGGAAGAAAGGGGGGGAGACCCATCCCCCCAACTCCGGAACTTCGCAGAAAGCGTCGGGGGAAGAGGATGGGGCTCCCCAAGTTGTTATGCTGGCGCAAGACGCGCCAAACGCCATTCGGAGGTACTGATTCAAGCTGAGAAGATGTGTCTCTGTAAATAGCTCCACCTTTAGCACTGTAAATACGTAACACAAATAAAAAGATAAAATGCAGAGCGGTGCAGAGTCGTTACTCTGAAGTAGTCCTATCCGGTCACTGTGACACTTTATTTCTGTATGCGACAACCGCGGCGAGGACATTATTAGCCCCAAAATGGAAGACTCAGGACTTACCGACAATTGGAGAGTGGCAGACAAAGATGATGGACTATGCAGAATTAGCGAGACTGACTAGCAGGATTCGAAACCAGAGGGAAACAAGGTTTCTAAGAGACTGGAGTAAATTTGTGGACTATATGGAAAAGAACTGTAGAAGCTTAAAGACACTTGCAGGCTTGAAATAAATCCTACGAATTGACTTTAAGGAGTAGATATAAAGGAACTGCGAGATAAGAACTGATTAGAAAACCTATTGAGGGGAGGGAGGGAAGTCAAGCTCGGCGGAGCATTTTTAATAGAAGATTGTGAGAAGAGTAAAAAGAGTGATGTATGTATTGTGTTGTTATGAATGTTTGTTTGTTTTGTTTAATGTCTTTAAATGTGTTTAATTGGAAAATTTAATAAATCGTTATAAATAATAATAATAATAATAATAATAAAGCATTTGGCGGGCCGAGTTTGCCTATGCCTGACCTAGCCATTTTCCCCATGCCATTATAAACTTCTATCTTTTGAATGCTTCCTTGATTTGATTTTTCATCTCAGGATCTCCCTGAGTTTCTTGGTCAGGGGGATGAGAAATCGGGTCCACTTCCTGGTGGGGCCAGGTTGCAGTCCGGCCACCTAGCCACTCCCCTCAGCGTTGGGGCAGGGTTGTGTCCCGTGTCCCGCCGGGGGAGACCCCAGCCACATCAGGTTGCCAGGCAGCCAATCAGGTTGCTTGGGGGCGTGGCCAGGGACGATTTCAGACTCGCACCTTGCTTGTAGGCTTCGCATCGGGGCATCTGGTTGGCCACTGTGAGAACAGGATGCTGGGCCTGCAGCTGAGCTCTTATGCTTAGGGGGATTGGGCCATTCCACAGGTTGTCAAAATCACTATGTTTAAAGCTTTGTCAGATTTTCTCTGGGCTTGTGTGTGAGAAAGGGTTGCAAACTATGGGGATTTGCTCTTTTTTCTGATAGAACGAGCATGAAGATACTTACTCAACACTTACAACCACTGAATCAGATAGCTTGGCAAAGGAACGGCAGGGCCTTTCAGAGACTTCTGTAAAAAAAGCACACATCACACACAACCTGCTATGAGCAGTTATTTGTTACACTGCATTACAAAATTCCTTGGTCATTCACACTGAAATCGCTGTGAGTTGAATCCAATATTACTCCTACTGAAAGTAAACCTGCTGAAATTAACAGATATGATTAATTTTGGCATGGTAATTAATTTTTTAGGTCATAAAATGTACCCGTATATACAGTGGTACCTCTACTTATGAATTTAATGCGTTCCGAACGCACATTCGTAAGTAAAAAAAAAAAAAGTAAGTCAAATCCCATAGGAATGCATTGGGAGAAAAAATTCGTAAGTCGAAGCAACCCTATCTAAAAATTCGTAAGTAGAAAAAACCCTATCTAAACCGCATCCAAGATGGCGGACGGAGCTCCATTCGTAAGTAGAAACATTCGTAAGTAGAGTTATTCGTAAGTAGAGGTACCACTGTACTCAAGTATAAGCCAACCCAAATATAAGCCGAGGCATCAAAAAAACTGGGAAAACCTTATTGACTCAAGTATAAGCCGAGGGTGGGAAATGCAGCAGCTACTGGTAAATTTCAAAAATAAAAATAAATACCATCCTATGCCTTTCCCAGCTGCCGGCAGCGGGGTGGGGGGGAGAAGCAGCGAGGAAGGATCCCTTCCTCGCCGCTTCTCCCTCCCCGCCACCTCGCACAGAGCAGGCATAGGATGGGGGTTTGGACAGCCGCAGCACAGCGCTTCTCCGAACCCCCGGTCCTGTGCCTTTCTCTGCTGCCGCCTGCTTCACTCGAATATAAGCCGAGGGCGGCTTTTTCAGCACATTTTTGGTGCTGAAAAAGTAGGCTTATACTCAAGTATATATGGTATATATATATACTTGATTGTGGATCCCCACTGGAAAATCTACGTTGGATTGAACCCATTATAAATCATCATCTGAGGCCCTTCTTCAAGTGCCTCCTGTGTGAGAGGCCCAGAGGGCAGCAACACAAGAAGGGGCCTTTTCTGTGGTGGCTCCCCATTTGTGGAATGCTGTTCCCAGGGAGACTCACTTGGCACCTTTATTACATATGTTTAGGTGCCAGGCAAAAGCATTCCTCTTCTCTCAGACCTTTGGCTAATCAAACAATCTACGTTCTTTTAAACTGTCTGTTGGAGGTGGTTTGTTATTGTTTCTTATTATGGCATGCAAGGTGGTATAGAAAAAGAAATATAATCAGTGGTGTTTTTTTTCTGGGGGTACACAGGGGTATGCATACCCCCTAAACATTTTTGTGAATCTTTGTACTTTTATCCATTTAATGTACCGTGTTTCTCCTAAAATAAGACGGTCCTCAAAAATAAGCCATGTCAGGCTTTTAATTATTAGAATAAATATAAGACATCCCCCGAAAATAAGCCGGGGGTGGGAGCCGCTTCGAGGAGCGCAGCGCAGCGCGAAGAGCCTAGTGAGAGGCAGCTGCGGCTGCAGGTGAAGCCCGGGATCTGCGTGGGCGACTGTGGGCGAATGCCCTGAGCGCTGCGGCGGTGGCGAAGAGGCGCCCGATCAGCCCGCTTCTCAGCTGATCGGGCGCCTCTTCGCTACCGCCGCAGCGCTCAGGGCGCTCGTCCCCAGTCGCCCACGCAGATCCTGGGCTTCACCTGCAGCCGCAGCTGCCTCTCACCAGGCTCTTCGCGCTGCCGCTTCAGGGAGCACAGTGCAGCGCGAAGAGCATGGTGAGAGGCAGCTGCGGCTGCAGGTGAAGCCCGGGATCTGCGTGGGCGACTGGGGACGAGCGCCCTGAGCGCTGCGGCGGTAGCGAAGAGGCGCCCGATCAGCTGAGAAGCGGGCTGATCGGGCGCCTCTTCGCCACCGCCGCAGCGCTCAGGGCGTTCGCCCCCAGTCGCCCACGCAGATCCCGGGCTTCACCTGCAGCCGCAGCTGCCTCTCACTACGGTAGGCTCTTCGCGCTGCGCTGTGCTCCCCAAAGCGGCTCCCGTGCAGCCGCCTCTTGCTCCGAGAGCTCTACGGGGAGAGGTGGGGAAAGGAGGTCTAGAGGCTTGCTGACCTCCTAAAAAGTTTCGGGGGGGGGGGTTTCCCCAAACTCTGAGGGAAAGAGCTGTGGCGTCGGACGGTTCCCGGGAAACCGACGTTTGAAGTTGGAGGAGCGGTACCACGGACGCCGAGAGCAGCTCTCCCTCCACCCGGCAAGGAAGCCTGAAATCCGGGCGTTGCCAGCGGTTTGAGCTCCAGAGGGAATTTACGAAGAGCAAAGGGGGTGGGGGGGGGAAGAGAGAGAGAGAAGAAAACGGATGGAGAGCGCAAGAAGGACTGAGGAACTGAGGAAAGTATAACCGGATGATTCTTTGTTACCACTTTCTTATAACTTTATAACTCTGCACATTCGGGATCGTAAGAAAGTATCGAGGCTTGGCGCTTGGATTGCCTTTCGGACTGTCTTTTTTCTTGAGGATTAATTTTTGACTCTGCATATTCCGAACTATAAGAAATTATAAGTGCTTGGCTCTTTCTGATAGCCCTTTTTTTCTTCGACTCTGCACATTGTGATTCAAAATAGAAATGCCTGGCCTCCTGAGTGCCTTATTGACTATGCATACGCTAGCTAACTAATTAAGGCAGCAAACTCCTTGCGATATCTCTACCGTTGCTTAGCAAAACTGTACACCCCGCTCCCGCTCGAAAAAAATAAGACATCCACCGAAAATAAGCCATGGTGTGTTTTTTTGGAGGAAAAATAAATATAAGACGTGTCTTATTTTAGGAGAAACACGGTATGTATTTCTCCCGATTTGAACTATAAAATGGTGATTTTCTTTAGTCAAAATGAGAGTACCCCTAACAATTTTTTAAGGGAAAAAGCACTGAAAACAACAACAACAACAATAACAACAACAACAACAACATGGGGGTAGCAGAAACCACCTCCATCCCTCCATAGCAAACATTTCAGGAACTTTGCATTGCAGCAGCACCCCAGATTCTCCTCAAAGCACATAGTGAACCATTTCAAAAACAATTCACAGAACTTACGGATGCTTCCAAATAGTCCAGCACCTGGATGAAGGAAGATGATTCCTTTCCTGTTCCCAGCAAGTGTCCTGGGCCAGAACACCCTCACCGGCACCCCATCGAAAACCAGGTCCTTTATTATCAAGTCTGAGTCCTCCATTAATAGTGAGAACCTGCGCAAGGATCTCATTATGGAATATCTATGGCCGATGCCCAGTTTTTCCACAAATATGGCCTGTTTAATCCAAAACATTTAGCATTTATAATCAGCATTAGATAATTTTCATCTCTCTCTCTCTCTCTCTCTCTCTCTCTCTCTCTCTCTCTCTCTCTCTCTCTCTCTCTCTCTCATATGTCTATTGGCTGTGGGATGGAACCCAGGCATATGAAGCGACTGTATATCCTTTCCTTCCTCTTTGGATGGACAATGGTTTACCCTGAGCAGCACAGAAGCCCCTGTCCCCTTTCCTTGTATGTTTCTTGTTGTTGTAGTCCTTAAGAATCATACGGAATGGGTGGTATTCAGTGCGAGTACTACTCAGAATAAATACATTGGAGTGGATAAGAACCTAAGCAGAGCCTGGTGGATTAGGACCATGGCCCATCTAGTCCAGTATTTCACAGTGGCCAATGGGAAACCCACATACATGACCCAATCACAGGAGCCCTCTCCCTTCCTATGTTTTCCAGGAACTGGTGTTCAGAAGCATTGCTGTCTCCATCTCTAGAGCTATGACCAGCCATGGCTTAATCCTCTATGGAAGCTGTTCAACTTGGCAGACATCGCTGCCTCTTCCGTAGCTCCAATATGTTCATGAGAGTGTCATGAGAGAGGGAGGAAAACTTTTCTCTATCCACGTCCTCCACGTTATGTATAATTTTATAAACTTCTACCATGTCGTCTCTTACTCGCCTTTCCTTTAAACTAAAATATTTCAAACGTTGCAGCCCTTTTTAGAGAGGTATCCCTTCATGCCCGTGATATATGTAAAATAGACTTACCAATATAATGATATATCCCACTATGAGATCGCTAAGTAGTACTAGTGCACGGCCGTTCATTCCTCGAGGCAGTTGGGTCCTGGTAAGACGATAATAAGCTCCCCATGCAAACAGCAAGGAGTGAATTAAAACGGTCGTATATAATATCAGCACCCACAGAGTTCCACCAAACGCCATTTCCCTTAAACTCAGAGGGACCGAGATAAGGACTTCACCTTAGCCATACTGGTGGCTTCTATAAGAGAACAATCTATGCCATGTGGAAAAGAACACCCTAGGCCAACCCACATAGTTCTCAGTTGAGAAAAAAACATTGCAGCTATCCTGGATTCCTGAAAGGCACTGTGTGTTCCTCACACAGGGTGTGAGTACATGTTGGTGGGTGTGGATTTGCCCAACTTCTCCTCCCAAGGGAAGGCGTGCCTAGGAGTTCGCCTGCCCTCCCACACAAAATCATTGAGGAGCTTATTAGGGATAATTAAAAGGGACAGCACATCAATGCAGGTAGGGGCTGGCTGGCACGACACTGCAATGGCATCCTCTCAACAGCAGTGTTACTGCAACTTGCCAGAAGAGTGTGGTGAGGAAAGAGGTTTGGCACTGTGCAGGCACCAATGGGAGCCAATCCCACCCAGTCTATTGCTCTTGCAGAAATCAATTTGCTGCTCATACAACTCCATTTTCCGTTTATATAGTTCATTTATTTATTTATATAAGCTTCCTCTTCTTCTGCTGCTGTTGGACCCATTCATAGCCTCCTGCTGAATTGATACAAAGAGGAAGAGGGGAGCCAAAATCCAATGGGGTTTATCCAAACAAGTTATATGCAGTGTTGTTGTTGTTTAGTCGTTTAGTCGTGTCCGACTCTTCGTGACCCCATGGACCATAGCACGCCAGGCACTCCTGTCTTGCACTGCCTCCCGCAGTTTGGTCAAACTCATGTTCATAGCTTCGAGAACACTGTCCAACCATCTCGTCCTCTGTCGTCCCCTTCTCCTAGTGCCCTCCATCTTTCCCAACATCAAGGTCTTTTCCAAGGATTCTTCTCTTCTCATGAGGTGGCCAAAGTATTGGAGCCTCAGCTTCACAATCTGTCCTTCCAGTGAGCACTCAGGGCACTGTAGACCCCTTGAAATTAATGGACCTGAGTTAGCCATGCCCATTCTCTTCTGAATTAGATACAGCTCAGTGGATGTGGAACACATTCTCAGGTTCTCTCTCTCTCTCTCTCTCTCTCTCTCTCTCTCTCTCTCTCTCTCTCTCTCTCTCTCTCTCCCCCAACAGTTGTTATTGGTACTGTGAGGGACAAGGGATACAGGGAAGTCCCTCCCATCTTAAGTTCCAGCCCATCCCCAAGCGCTGGAGAGAGTAAGGAGAGCTCTGCCTCCAGCGGAGAGTCAGGAAGTGGTGTCCGAGGCTCAGGCAAGGTTGTGGAGCCCATGCCTCAGGTGGGACAGGAAGTTGGGCGCACGGGGGGGGGGGAGGCCAATCCCCCCAACTCCCGAATTGCGACGCAAACGTAGGGGGAAGAGGTTGGGTCTACCAAAGCTTTGGTGCTGGAAGAAAACGCGCCAATCGCCATTCGGAGGTTCTGACACCTCACCTTAAGGATGCATTTTTACCGCTCTGCACACTGTAAATAATCAGCACTTAATAAAAGCCTCAAAAGACCATGCTGGAGTCGTTACTCTAGAGTAGCCATATCAGGCCCTCTGACAGGTACCAACTGAAGTTTCCAGCCCATTTCCAAATTCAACTCCATCCATAACATATTGCAGTAATCCAAATGGAAGGTCGTCAGTGTTAATTCGTCCTCAAGATAATGCTGAAGGGCAGGACCTAATGCCATCACACCATGCGGGGGGGGGGGGGAGGTGATGAGGGCAAGGAAGGAAAGCCAACATCACTGTGGGAGAAAGCTCCCTTGTGACAGGCCTTGCTTGAATCAGAGGGGATTATTTTACTATCGCTCTCCAATTTCAGGGTTTGGTGGGAGGAGAACTTTTTCGGCCCCTCAGAGTTCTTTGGATCTCAGCCTTGAGTTCCTAGATGTTCTTGAACTACAACTCCCATCATCTTTGAGTACTGGCCATGCTGGGGAGCCATGATCTCCTCATACGCCTCCTGGATGGTGCCAACTCTTTCCCTCATGGGCTTTCTGTGAAGAGGACACCCCCCCTTCTGTCCTTTCTATGAGGGAGGGAGTGCTTTACCTCTTTGTAAATGTTGGCGTGTACCTTTGAGAAGGTACATGTTGGAGTGTACCTTTGAGAAGAAGAAGAAACTCAGTTGACCATTACTCATCCACCTGTAGCATAAATGGGTGAATGAGAAGTCCCTGCCTCAGAACACTGAGCCCTGTCAGAGAAGAAGTCTGACCTGTCTCCTCCTGGGCGGCCATCTTGTTCTAGAATGGCGGAAGCAACAGGAAAAGCCATCACAGCTATGACACACCTCAGAAGGCAGGGGTACCTAAGCATGGTTGAGAAGCCCCACTCATGACACTTGGGGAAGGCAATATGGATTGTTCGCTGGGTCTGGAGACTTCCAATAGCGAGCCCTCAAAATCCTGCCCCTCACGGTTTGCTGTATCTTGAAGAGCAAAAAATAGGACAGCTCGAGCTGCTGCCAGCCCGAGCCAGGGAAAGAGGTGTGCGGGCGCATGAGGCTGCCACCACTGCCCCTGTGCACCTTGTTCCCCAGCTCAGGCTGGCATCAGCCACGGCATACAGAGCAGCCGGAGCCTAAGCCGCCCAAATCCAAAAAAACCCAGACATTTCCTTTAAAATATATATTAAAAATGCTCAGATGGGCATGTTGGCCCCGAAAAAGAGATGTCTGGGTTTTCTCGGACATATGCCAACCCTACCACAGTAGTGGTGGTGGGGAGCATCACTTAACGACTGCTCAGTGGCCATGACACCAATGTTACTTCCCTCGCCTTAAAATCACTCACTAGTGGTAAAAGAAGAAAAGAGCGGGAAGAGAAAAATATATCTCCATCTGAACAAATGAAACGAAACAGAAGCAGCAGACGGCCTACGTGTGTGGGGTTCGGGTAAACCAGAAGGGTGTTGTGTGACCTGTCAGAACAACCACATCAGAACAGCCTTGAAGCTCTGCTTTTTCTCCCCCCCCCCAATTGCACAAAAGCAAAAATCCAGCCAGCGGCAGGCAGGGGAGAGACATGGATGTGTTCCCTTAGAGGCAATGTCACTCCCACATCATAGGGTACTGTGGGCTCCACCAATCCTCCAGCCCCAGGATATGAAGCTTCCACACTGGCAAGAAAATATTGTTATCCTCCCACCCATGTACAAAAAAGGAGAAGGGTGGGGGGGAGGAGCAGAAATCTCTAAAGGCAGAAAAACAAGTCTCAGCCAATTCCTATGGACATTCAACAACATGGAGGAGGCAAAACTGAAGCCACATGAGTAAGAAAATGTTTTCTTCACAGAGGAAAAAAGGAAGCTGCCAACTTCACCAGACAGGGCAGAACCTAAGGGCAGGATTGCTCCTGAACCTGGGAGAGGAGGTAAGAGACGGAAAAGGCCCTTCCTATCTGATGTAGGGTAGGGGGAATCATCCTGTTCGCTGAATGTCCTCCAGTCCAGTGGTTCCCAACAGGTGGTCCGGGGACCCCCAGGGGTCCGCGAGCTATGCCAGAGGGGTCCGCAAGATGCTATTAGAATAAAAAAATATATTAAATATATTTCGTATGATAATAATAATAATAATAATAATAATAATAATAATAATAATAATAATAATTTATTATTTATACCCCGCCCATCTGGCCGATTTTTTGTTTTGGCCGCTTCCTGCATGAGCAGAGTCTAGCGCAAAACTAGAATTAGATAGAGGCAGTAGTTCTGCTGTATGCCGTTAGGTGGCACTTTACAAACACTACTGTTTTGCAAAGAGGCAGCGCGCGCATTCTACTAACGCTCACCTCCCCAAGATGCTTTGCGCGCGTCGGCTTCATTTGTGCACTACTGCGCAGGTACCCTGTCTTCTCCATTCCCCTCCCTCCTCCCTGGCACGCGCTGCCTCTTTGCAAAACAGTAGTGTTTGTAAACAAAGCAAGCATTTTCTTCCATGTGTTTCATGAAAAACAAATATAGGAATTGGCTATTTTTACATGCGATCGGATTTCAGAGTGAAAGTTTCAAGTTTGGAACCTAATATTTCAGAAATAATGGACTCAAAGGACAGATTTAACTCATCTCATTAAGAACTGAAAATTAAAACTAACTGTATACTGATGGAGTACTCTGTTGTAACTGTAAAAAACGTATAAATATAAAATATAAAAAGACTCTTAATTTGGCTCTCACTTTTTAATTTTAGGATTAGGAATTAATGAGGGTCCTTGTCACAATAGCGGCTCGATGAGGGGTCCTCGAGAAAATTTTGTTGGGAACCCCTGCTCCAGTCTACTCTGGCAAACACTTGATCCCATGGGGTGCAAAGTTGTGTTAGGTGCTGGAGTCAGGACCAGGTCAGCAATAAGCCACCTGCTGTCAGTGGGTTAACTCTTTATTCAAAGAAAGCAAAACATCTCAGGCTTAGTGATAAGAGCAACTCTTCCCAGTAGGTCTTGCCCAAATAAGGCAGTTGTGAGGGCTGAAGGTCCCTACCTTCCCACCACAAAACAGACCTTAAGGCACGTGAAGAGGCTACAGGCCATTTGTTCAGCACCTCCTCCTCCATACGCTTCGCCAATCCTCCTTTAGGCAATGAATGCTATAGAATAATAATAATAATAATTTATTATTTATACCCCGCCCATCTGGCCGGGTCTCCCCAGCCACTCTGGGCGGCTTCCAACAGAAAAATAAAACACAATAATCTATTAAACATATATTAAACATATGCTGTAAGTTAATGATATGGTTTGTTAAAATACTTCCTTTTGCATGTCCTTGGCCTGTGGTACAAGTTGCAAGGGAATCCTTCCCACAAATCCCATCACAGCAACATGGTGGATCTCCCAAGCTGTACCACTGATCTGCTTCCCAGCTCCCCATCTTGACATTCCACAACCACAAAAGGCAAAAGCAGAAAGGCAAAACCACCCAGGTTTGAGAGGCTGGAGTCACTGTGCAAAGGGACCACTCCTTTTTCCAAATCTACTGGAATCTGCCATGTAAGCTGACGTGGAACAGGTGGCCTGTCCAAACCCCTCAACTGCAACCCCTGTCGTTGTGCACCCATGGCTTCCAGCAGCACTAAGGTGACTTCCCCGGAGCGCAAGCCTAGGCAATGTGTATGGAGGTCCTGTATGGAGTATCCACCTCTCAGCCTTGCTCATATGGTCCAAAGGAACGCTGTTTGGCACCAGCATAGCAGCAGGAGTGGCCGAAAGGAGGCATGCAAGATGTACAAAGCACTGCAACGTGTGTTTTGTAACCTGCTCTGCATTATTGCTGTGACCTCTCTCTAGCTCAAGAAAGGCTGGAAGGGAATGATCCTGACTCTGCCGCCAACCTAGGATTGGCTTTGTCATGTCGTATAGGACAGATCATATTCAGACATAATTTGCTTCAGCACATGCTGCAGATGGGGCTCATCAACCTCGGAAGGTAGCCCATCTCAGAGAAGGAAAACTCTGATCTCTCTCCCTTGGCAGCTGCAGAGTCCAGTTCCAGCAGCAGCAGCAGCAGCTCGAGCAACTCAATGCAATGGGCTTCATCAACTGCGAGGTGAACCTTCAGGTGCTCATTGCCACTGGGGAAGACATTTTTGGTGAATTTTTTACCTCACGTCATCTGATTTTCTTGAAATTTTGCACACTTGTTGAACCACAAAAAACACACAAAAAATAATAATAATGTGGTGCCCTGCTAGGTTGGAGAATGGATAGTTCCATGGAGCATAGCTGCCAAGTTATCCCTTATTTTAAGGGATTTTCCCCTTATGCTGAATAGGCTTCCTCGCGAGAAAAGGGAAAACTTGGCAGCTATGCCATGGAGTGTCATCAATGCTTTTCTTCAAGAAAAAAAATGTGCAGGTAATGTGTACAACCTTAAGTACTCCCAGAAAAAAAAGCCCTGATTGTCATGAAGTAACTTTGCACAGATAGATATGGTGTTCTGTTTTGACATCAGTCTGTTCTTTTGTGCGTTTTTAAAATCTATATAAATAAAAATGTAAATGTCCGTTTGTACAAAATCAAAAATCTCCGAAAGTTCTTGACCAATTGGTTTAAAATTTGAACACAACGTTCCAATCGAATACGGGAGTGTTTGCATAGAATTAGATTATATAGATGTAACACCTGTGACAGGTAAAAATATGGTTTTTTTGGAAATACAGCACCATCTATTGGACGTCAAAGCAACACACGGTATCGTAATTTTTTTTACTCCTTGGGTAAAGGATGCGGTGGCATCCTTCCGGTGCGAGCACACAAAGGGTAGTGGGAGTGCATGATCAAATGGGCGATAGACTTGGGCTATAATATTAACATCGATCAATGGCAAAATCTATGGAAACACCAAATTAAATTTACGACCTGCACTCTTTTAAAATAAAACATCATGAAAATGATGTTTAGATGGCATTTAACACCGGTTAAATTAGCCAAAATTAATAAGACTAATAACAAAAAATGCTGGAAGTGTAACATCAAAGAAGGAGACTTTTACCACATGTGGTGGCTTTGCGACAAGGTTAAGGTCTATTGGGAACAAATATATAACGAAATGAAAAGGCTTTTACGATACACTTTCCCAAAAAAACCTGAGGAAATGCTATTAGGAATACTGAGTAGAAATATAAAGAAAGAAGATCCTAAACTTTTTATGTACGCCACCACTGCCGCAAGAGTTATTTTAGCCCAAAGGTGGAGAACAAAGGAAATTCCAACGATAGAGGACTGGAGAGAGATGTTGTTAGACTACTCAGAGCTGGCGAGGCTAATGGGGAGAATTAGGGACCAAAAACAACAAAAGTTCCAAAAAGAATGGGAAAAATTTGTAACCTATATGAAAGAATATTGTAAGATTTAAATAAATGAATATATATATAAAAAGGCCAGTAGGTTTTCATCATAAAATGCAACAAGAAGGTATGTAACCATGATCTAAAATTATATCTAACCAAAATGGAAAAAGGTGACTGGCAAGAACACACAATGCACCGAAAACGAACAGTTGAAAAAAACAAAACCAAGAGAGAGGAGGAAGTCGAGTTCGAGAGAACAAAGTTAAGAGTGAAACATGGATTAGGAAGGAAAAATGTAATAATTGAGACATAAATCCAGGTTGACAATTTGTATAAAAATGTTATTTTATTTGAGGAATGTATGTTACAAACTGACACCTGTGGTTCTTTTTGTATTGTATACATATTTTCTTTCCTTTTCTTTTATTTCGTTAATGTACACAAATGAAAATCAATAAAAATTAATATATATATAAAAAAAGGGTAGTGGGAGCGGGTGGCCATCAGCTCCTTCTGGGAAAGCGGGGGTCGGATCCTGTCCCTTCTCTGCTGCTGCCCCTCCTCTCCCCCTCACCCTTGGCATGTCCGCCTTCGATAAGGGTATGGGTTGATGCAGTCTCACCCGCAGTTGCCCACTACCAGCTTCGACTTCGGAAGGAGGAAGAAGCTGGAGGCTCTGGGTGGAAAGCGCCCGTGGGAGCCTCGATCCCCCAGACGCCATCTCTACGAGCAAATACAGGCTCCATGACAAGAGAAAGATTGGGTATAAGTCGTGGACATGCTTCAGACAAGGAATGAAGATTTTATTCTGCTAAACTCAGCCACTGATAAAACAAAAGATAACAGAGAAATGATGAGCTGAAAACGGGTATGTAGCGGAACTGAGAGGGGAGCGAGAACTTTATAATTTTGTTTTATTGTGCTTCATAATCTACTCAACAAAACTCCCACCTGAAGAACCGTGAACAATATTTACAAAGCAAGCGAGAGTGGAAAGTGGGAAATTTATTGAATATAGTTTTATTAAATATACAAAGTGTGAATTGAAAACAGAATCAAAGTATGTATTCATGGATTCTCTTGGAATGTGGCTAAAGATTCCACAAGATGTGGACATTAAAGAGAAGCAGCTGGAAACGTGTCAAGGAACTTTTGAGTTATGACGCAGCTATAAATTAGAGTCTGCCATGGTGGAGACAAAGCTGGCTACATATTTGGCAAAGGAGGGGAGAGATCCATAAATAAGACATTAGATGTGTGTTTATAGGTTTGATCTGGCAGCTCTCCCCCTGGAAAGGCTATATGGTCGCGATCTGGGGTGATCTGGAGGAAACATCACAGGAAAGATTTGATTTATGGGGACTGCTCTAAGATGGCTGTGGCTGGCTGCTGCTGGCTGTCAGAAAGATCGTTGGATTTTTGGACGGACTTGGCAAGATACCAGCGAGTGAAGAGACAATGTTAATTTATAGAGGAATCATAGGTATAATTTCACACTGAAATATATATGGTTTGGTCAAACTCGCTTGCTCAGAAAAACTCAGCGGCTTGAAAGAAGACAGAAGGATTTTAATAGACTATTGGATAAGATCTGGACTTGATTGATTAGAAAGCAGTGAATATAAGAGGACTAGGCTTTCTGAGTCTGAAGTATGGGAAGTGAAATTTAAATTTGTAGAATTTGGCAGAAGATTTGGATTAATTGTTTAATTGATATTTGTGTAATTTGTATAATTTGAAAATGGATTAGATGTTTAAACTGGAAAATCTATTAAAAAAAATTATTTAAAAAAGAGATAGTAGGATTATGGACAAAGTGGGGCAATGGCTGATCCAACAGGGCTTTGCTTACCTACTTACGGAGCCCATGGTGATTCTAACAAATTAGACTGAGTAAAACTTTAGAAGTGAGTTTTTCTTTTTACTTTGGGATTGGCACAATGAGGAATAAAAATTTCGCCCCACAGAAGTGGAAGACCGCTATTTGAAGACAAAGGTCATTCATTTCTATAAACCTTTTAAAAACTGTATTACATTCTGCAAACATTTCTGTGTGCTCGGAAATTCACACGGCCCCCAACCAGCCACGGCCATTATTCCATGGAATCCATCTTGTACATGACACCATGTCACTGGCACACCGTTGTCCTCTAGACGCTTCTTGTACAACAGCCCATCATCCCGGAGAACATCATACTCACAGGTTAGAATGAAAGTCTCTGGCAGCTGGCGGATTATATCATCCTCTGCTAGAAGGGGGCAAAACATTGTCTCAGTGCCTCTTTTAACTTGTTCATAAAGGTCTTCTGAAAATGGAGCAGGCTCTACAGGAACATAGCCCCTGGCCTTAAATTCTTCTGGAATGCTATCAGCACTGATCCATTTTTGGTATTTCTCTCTCAAAACAGGAGGGACATGGGCGCCTTTCAGAATTCCATCTACTGGTACATTGATTGTCTTCCCAGTGAGATATGCGAAACCAAATTTGGCAGCTCTTTTCCGGTACAAGGGAGGAACTGAATGGTTTTGCTGATAGGATGGCAAATTGAAATCTATTCCTTGGAGGAATGGGTAAATGAGGACCTGAGCTCGCACACTTGGGAGGTCCTCTCTGGCCACCAGTTCTTGACAAATGGATGCAGCTTTTGTGGCCCCACTACTCTCCCCAGCAATGGCAATGCGGCTGGGGTCCACTCCGTATTCCTTTGCATTTTTCATAAAGTGTATTGCAGCAGTTAAGCAGTCCAGTACTGGGACTGGATACGGATGCTCAGGAGCTAAACGAAACCTAAAGAAAAGGCAAGATATCATCAGCATTCATCATATACCTTGCAGCATTTTCCTTGCATGTCATATTGCAAGGGTGGCATACCTAGGGCACCCCTAGGGCCACATTCCTTTCTATGCAGCCTTCCTGGGAGCCACATGTCAGCTGTGGGTGGGACCAGAGAGCAAAATGGAAAGCAAATGCGAACTTTCCCACTGGTCAAGTAGGTTGGTTCCTACACACAGCCACACACCTTTCTCTGCCCTCCAAGCAAGCAAGCAAGATACATTCACACCAGTCAGATGCCACTCAAGGATGGCAGAAAAGAGGGGCAATGGTGCAGGAGTGGGGTCTGGGGTCAGAGGGGAAATGAAGAGGCGTGGAGTGCAGCATTCAGCCCTTGTGCCTGATGCTCTGCACCCAAATATAATGCTAGTTCAGCATCCCATTCTCAGTGGCCACTGGTCAAATCTGATTCTGACCGCAGAGGCAGACTATAGCCAGCATAGCTAGGAGCGACTGGTAGCCTTATACACTGCCCATTTATTTAATCCCTTTTCAAAGCCATCCATGTTGGAGGCTATCTCTGCTTTCTGTGGGAAATAGTTCCATAGTTTAACTTTGCACTGTATGGTTAAGTACTTTCTTTTATCTGAATCTTCTAGCATTCAGCTTCATTGAATGTCCACATGTTCTAGAGCAGGGGTAGGCAACCTAAGACCCGTGGGCCGGATTAGGTCCAATCGCCTTCTAAATCCGGCCCGCGGACAGTGCGGGAATGAGTGTGTTTTTACATGAGTAGAATGTGTCCTTTTATTTAAAATGCATCTCTGGGTTATTTGTGGGGCTTAGGAATTCGTTCGTCTGGCCCAACACATGGTCTGGGGGACGGTGGACTGGCCCACAGCTGAAAAAGGTTGCTGACCCCTGTTCTAGAATTAAGAGAGAGGGACAAACACACTTCCCTAGGCTACTTTCCACATGACATGCCTAATATCAGGGCCGGCGCGTCCATTTAGGCGAACTAGGCCGCTGCCTAGGGAGCAGAGCTCTTCTTATGCTTAAAGCCAGAGGGATTGGGTCTAAAGGCATAAAAATCAAAATACAAAGGTGATCACCCATTCTAAAGGTTGGCAAATTCACTATGTTGGCAAGATCAGCCTTTTTCTGGGCTCATGCGGAAGGGTTAGAAACTGAAGGGAAATATTCTTTTTTCTGCTCCAACAAGCGTGAAGATACTTACTCAACACACATAACCACTGAGTCAGTTTGGTGGGCAATGCTGCGGCAGATCTTTTCAGTGGTTCCTGGGGGTGGGGAAAACACATCACACACGGCTTGCTGTAGGCAATTATTTGTTATGCTCCATTACAAATTTCCTTGGTCATTCACATTGAAATCACTGTGAATTGAACCCACTGTGAGTTAGTCCTACTGAAAGTAAACCTGTTGAAATTAACAGATATGACCAGTGCTTCCCCCCCACCCCCGGGGTACACAAGGGTTATGCAGTACCAGCACATCTTTTTGTTGTTGTTTAAAAGTGTGGCACTTACCTTAACAACTTCGTGGTGAGTACTGGCACCTCTTTTTCTAGAATAAAAGGACTGGATATGACTAATATTGCTCTGTCATAAAAAATGTCCATTTTTATGTCCATGGAGGCGCAGGTCAATTCAGCATCCAGGGCAACCGTTTTCCAGCTCCATCTGGTACGCAGGCTGAGACCCTACCTGGTGACTGGGAGTGGCAGCCGAGACCACATAACACCGGTCCTGAAAGACCTACATTGGCTCCCGTACGTTTCCGAGCACAATTCAAAGTGTTGGTGCTGACCTTTAAAGCCCTAAATGGCCTCGGCACAGTATACCTGAAGGAACGTCTCCACCCCCATCGTTCTGCCCGGACACTGAGGTCCAGTTACAGGGCCTTTTTAGAAGACATCTGAAGGCAATCCTGTTTGGGGAAGCTTTTAATATCTGAAGGACAATTGTATTTTAATATTTTGTTGGAAGCCACCCAGAGTAGCTGGGGAAACCCAGCCAGGGGAAACCCAGCCAGATGGGTGAGGAATGAATGAATAAATGAATAAATAAATGTTGTTGTTGTTATGTTTGTTCATAAAATATATATGCTACTTTATTATAGAAAACAACAACAACCACCATGTACCCCCCACCCATCCACGGCAAACATTTCAGGATCTTTACATTAAATTACAACCACAAATTCTCTTGTAACAATACAGTGGAACCTCTACTCACAACACAGCTGTCAACACTTCCTTTTTTTTGCGGGAAACTCCCTTATTCCAAGCCACAGCTGTCAACCTTCCCTTTTTTTGCTGGAAATTCCCTTATTCCAGTGCCGTTTCCCGCTGCTACCCTGGATTGTTAGAGATTAGACTGTCCCCGGGACAGGTGAGGCTGTTGCTGATCCCTTATTTTCAAATCCAAAAGTTGACAGCTTTGACTCACGACCACAGTCCGTTCCGGAGGCCCATCCTTATGGCGAAACAGGTCGCAGGGAGAGGCGCCGTTGTGCCCAGTTGCGGGCGGCGATTGCCCGCTTCTGTGCATGCGCGAACGGCGGCAAACCCGCTGGTTATTTCTGGTTTTGCCATGGTCACAATTTAGTACGTCTGCAAGTGGAGGCGGTTGTAAGTAGAGGTTCTACTGCGCAGTGAACCATTTCAAAAACATTTCAAAGAACTTACGAACGTTTCCAGCCACCCCAGCGCCTCCATGAAAAAAGATGATTCCTTTCCTGTTCCCAGCAGGTGATGTCTTGGGCCAGTACACCCTCACAGGCACCCCATCAAAAACCAGGTCTTTTATGATCAGCTTGGGGTCCTTCATTATTGGAAGGAATTGGCATATGACATTGGCTAAGTAATATCTATTGCAGATGCCCATTTTTTCCAGAAGTATTGCCTGTTTAAAACAAAACATTTAGCATTCATAATTAGCATTAGATATTTTTCCACTTACAATATTTTAATACTTAAAAAAGTATTTTGGGACTGTCTAATCGAGTCTTTAGAAGTGATCATGACCAATACTTTGACACAGGGTGAGATACCCGATACTTGGAAGACCATTCCCTGCTGAACAAGGCCGTCTTGAGCATATATGGCGCCCTGTCTGGCGGACACAGCGCACAGTGCGGCCACTGCGGGCACAGCAGCACGGCGCCCCCTGCCAGCCCGGCGCCCTGCCGGCCCGGCGCCACCCAGCCTTGCCGTAGGGCCGGCCCTGCTGCAGAAAGGCCCATTTCCACTTGGCCTAGGGGGCAGGGCCCAGGCTCACCTTGAACAGGTAAAAGAGAATCCCGGGAGGCCAGAGGGGCATTGCTGGAACATTGGGATGGGGAAACTGGCTAAAATGTTTTCATATCTTTAATTTTGGTTCCCCTGTTTTCTTTTTGTTGGGTTGGGGTTTGTTAAACATTTTGTTGGGATCATAGCTGCCAAGTCTCCCGTATTCCCCGGGAAACCCCCGTTTTTCCAGCTGTCCCCAGCCGAAAAAATGGATTTTTTGTTTTTTCCCGGGTTATTCTGGCGTGGCGGCCATTTTGGAACTGGGCGGAGCATGCTCAGAAGCGACTTTTGATGCTGCTCTGCCCAGTTCCAAAATGGCTGCAGCGCGACTTCTGGTGCGGCGGCCATTTTGGAACTGGGTTCAGTAGCATCAAAAGTCACTTCTGAGCATGCTCCGCCCAGTTCCAAAAGGGCGGCAGCGCTACTTCCGGTCCGGTCCCTTATTTTTCAGAGAGGAACTTGGCAGGTATGCCACAGCCACACCCTTCAAGGGGGCTCCCTTCCGAGGAGAAGTAGAAATGGCTAGGATTGTGCAGGGCTGGTAACAACGCAATTTGTCCTACTCCAAAGGAAGCCCCGTTGAGGCATGGGCTTACAACCGGTGCCAGTGCACAAACCTCACAAAAGCCAGCGGGGTTTACTCCCGAGTAAGCGTGCCTAGGACTCGCCCCTCCCTCCTTGCCATAGCTGTCAACCCTCATTTTTTTGCGGGAAACTCCCTTATTCCAAGCCGCAGCTGTCAGCCTTCCCTTTTTTTTTGCTGGAAATTTCCTTATTCCAGCTCCGTTTCCCGGTGCTATCCTGGATTGTTAGATATACCGTAGACTGTCCCCGGGACAGGTGAGGCTACTGCTGTTCCCTTATTTTCAAATCCGAAAGTTGACAGCTATGGTTGGGATTGGCAGTTATTTTAATTTGGGTATTATTATTATTATTATTATTATTATTATTATTATTATTACCTTTAAAGCCCTATGCGGCTTAGGACCCTCGTACCTCCGGAACCGCCTCTCCTGGTATGCCCCACGGAGGACCTTAAGATCCACAAATAACAACATTTTGGAGATACTGAGCCAAAAGGTGGTTAGATTGGTCTCAACTAGGGCCAGGGCCTTTTCAGTACTGGCCCCGACTTGGTGGAACACTCTCTCACACAGGAGACCAGTGCCCTGCAAGATTTGACATCTTTCCGCAAGGCCTGCAAGACGGAACTGTTCCGCCTGGCCTTTGGGCTGGACTCAGTCTGACCCCTATGTTTTCCTCCCTTATGGTTTGGATTTGGGCTACTTTAAAATGAGGCTGCATTTTAAAATTTTAAATTTAAACTGTATTTTAACACGTATTTTAATTAATTGTTGTCGTTTTTTACATCTTATTGTAATTGTACTGGTGTCAGATGCCCTGAGCCCGGTTTTGACTGAGGAGGGTGGGGTATTAATAAAAATTTATTATTATTATTATTATTATTATTATTATTATTATTTGATTTATAGGTTTATTTTAGTCTGTATAAGATATTCTGTTTGTTAATGTTTGATGTTTTATTATGTTTATATATTCTGTAAGCTGCCCCGAGTGGCTGGGGAAACCCAACAAGATGGGCAGGATACAACTAATAGGTGGGCAGGATACAACTAATAAAATTAGTTTTTTACGTCTTATTGTAATTTTACTGGTGTCAGACGCCCTGAGCCCGGTTTTGACTGGGGAAGGCGGGGTATAAATAAAAATTTATTATTTGAAAGCACGTCAAAGTGCAAGTAGATAAATAGGTACCGCTACAGCGGGAAAGTAAACGGCATTTCCGTGTGCTGCTCTGGTTCGCCAGAAGCGGCTTTGTCATGCTGGCCACAAGACCTGGAAGCTGTACGCCGGCTCCCTCGGCCAATAATGCGAGATGAGCGCCTCAACCCCTGAGTCGGTTACGACTGGACCTAATGGTCAGGGGCCCCTTTACCTTTACCTTCATCCCCGTGATATATGTAAAATAAACTTACTATTGCAAATCCATATCCCACTAAGAAATCGGAAAGCAGTAATTTTAGGCGATGGGACAGTCCTTGAGGCAGGTCGATCCTGGTAAGACGATAATAAGTTCCCCATGCAAACAGCAAGGAGTGAATGAAGATGGTCATATATAATATCAGCACCCACAGAGTTTCACCAAACGACATTTCCCTTAAACTCAGACGCACAGAGATAAGGACTTCGCCTTAGCCAACGTTGGTGGCTTTTATAGGAGAACAATCTATGCCATATGGAAAAGAACACCCTAGGCCAACCCACATCGTTCTCAGTTGAGAAAAAAACATTGCGGCTATCCTGGATTCCTGAAAGACACTGTTGTTCCTCACACAGGGTGTGGGTACACGGTGGTGGGTGTGAATTTGCCCAACTTCTCCTCCCAAGGGAAGGCGTGCATAGGAGTTTGCCTGCCCTCCCACACAAAATCATTGTGCCTCTTCCCTCCCTGTGGAGTTAGCCCTCAGGGATAACTAAAAGGGATGCCACATCAAAGCAGGTGGGGCTGGCTGGCACAACACTACAATAGCATCCTCCCAACAGCAGTGCCACTGTGACCTGCCAGAACAGTGTGGTGAGGAAAGAGGTTTGGCGCTGTGCAAGCACCAATTGGAGACAATCTCGCCCAGTCTATTGCTCTTACAGAAATCAATTTGCTGTTCATACAACCCCACTTTCCATTTATATAGCTCGCTTATTTATTTATTTATTTATTTGTTTGTTTGTTTGTTTGTTTGTTTATTTATTTATTTATTTATTTATTTATAAAAGCTTCCTCTGCTGTTGGACCCATTGGTCATTTGCTGCAATGATACAAAATGGAAGCATCCTGTCTTTGTTGGTTGAAGGAATGGATAACATTAGAGAAAGGGCTTGAATTGAGATGGAAGATAGGGATAGAGTTGGTTCAATTTTGAGTTTAACACCCACTCTGAGGAGAATATCTATAGCTACAGGAAGGAGCCTTGTAGCTTAGACAGTGAGACCGTGTTGAGTGTCTTGGGAAAGTTTTATGCCAGGAGTTAGCAGGAGGGCTGAATTTGAGCCAGGAGAAGTAGAAGCTGTGTGGATACAGCCTACATGGGGCTCATTCCAGTCAGGAGGGGAGAGATCTTCTAGAAAGAGAAAATTCCCAAGCCAGTTAAGAGGGGTGTGCTGATCCCCTGGGTCTGTTATACTATTTGAAGTAAATAAGAATATGTAAACACAGTCAGTAACATTGGAAGATAAGGACATATTAAGAACGGCACACAGGAATCTCTTAAACAAAATTGTATTAATTTGGAATTTGTTATAATTTTTATAATTGGGTTAAAATCTGGAAAATAAATAAAAAATAAGTGATGGAGACGGCGAAAATAAGAGACCAAAAAGACGAAATGTTTGTGGAGGAGATCCTTTTCATACTATCTGAGAAAATATTATAGTCAAATGAAAACACAGGCAGGACTGGAAATATAAGCAAAGGAAGGAGAATGGTAAAGGAATCTAATGTTGGATATTTGTTATAGAAATGAGTATTACATTTAGTAGATAAAGGATTTGAACAGAAACATCATGGAAGTAAGGATGAGGAGTCAAAATGTTGAGGGAATATTGTATTGAAACTGAACTGAATTTGTTAAATTGTATGAAACTTAATAAAAATATGTAAAATAAAGAGAACAAGATGCTGCATGAAGTGAGCCAATGGCTTGATCCAGGAGGGCTTTGCTTATTTATTTATAGAGCCCATGGTCATCTTAATGAATTAAACTGAGTAGAACTTTTGATCAGAGTTTTTACTTCAGGATTGGCACAATGAGGAAAGATATTTCCCTCCACAGAAGGGGAAGACTGCCATAGGAAGACAAAGAATTTATTTATATAAACCTTTAAAAAAATGTATTACATTCTGCAAACATTTCTGTGTGCTCGGAAATTCAATTGACCGCCAACCAGCCATGGCCATTATTCCATGGAATCCATCTTGTACATGAAACCATGTCACTGGCACACCATTGTCCTCTAGCCGCTTCTTGTACAACAGCCCATCGTCCCGGAGAACATCATACTCACAGGTTAGAATGAAAGTCTCCGGGAGCTGGCGTATTATGTCGTCCTCTGCTAGAAGGGGGGAAAACATTGTCTCACCAGCTCTTTTAACTTGCTCGTAAAGTTCTTCTGAAAATGGAGCAGGAGCTTTAGGGACATAGCCCCTGGCCTTGAATTCTTCTGGAATGTTATCAGCACTGATCCATTTTTTGTATTTCTCTCTCAAAACAGGAGGGACATGGGCACCTTTCAGAATTCCATCCACATTGATTTTCTTGCCAGTGAGATATGTCAAACCGAATTTAACACCTCGTTTCCTGAACAAGGGAGGTACTGTGTGGTTTTGCTGATAGGAGGGCAAATCGAAGTCCACTGTTTGTAGGAATGGGTAGACGAGGACCTGAGCTCGCACTCTTGGGAGGTCCTCTCTGGTCACCAGTTCTTGGCAAACAGCTGCAGCAAAAGTGCCTCCGCTACTCTCCCCAACAATGGCAATGCGGCTGGGGTCCACTCCATATTCCTTGGCATTCTTCAGAAAGTGTATTGCAGCAGTTAAACAGTCCTGTACAGGGACTGGATAGGGATGCTCAGGAGCTAAACGAAATCTAATGAAAAAACAAGATATCATCAACATTTGACATCATACTTGGGGCTGGGTACCTCTAAGTTGATTGGCATTGCCATTCAAATGGTTATGTGCTCCACGTCATGTGATCATTTATGCAATATGGGACTTACAGGGTGTGTGTGTGCAATATTGACTCAGGTTGGTGCCCCTGCCTTCACGCAAGCAAAACAAATTCCAGCCAGGCAGATGCCACTCAAGGAGGGTGCAAAAGAGGGGCAATGGTGCAGGGGAGGGGTCTGGGGGAGTTCAGAGGGAGAACTGAAGAGGCCTGGAGTGGAGCATTCATCCCCAGGGCCTGAGGTTTTCCATGATAATATATTGCTAGTTCAGCACCCCGTTCTCAGTGGCCACTGGTCAATCATTGAAGAAACTCACAATCAGGACATGAATACAGTCGTACTCTTCCCTCCCGCAGTTTCCAGCCATTGACATTCTGAAGGACACTGCCTCCGACTGCAGAGGCAGGCTAGTAGCCACTGGCAGTCTTATACAGTACTGTGTGCACTTGTTTGATCCTCTTTTAAAACCACCCAAGTTGGAGGCCATTACTGCTGCCTGAGGGAGCAAGTTCCACAGCTTAACTGTGTACTGCAGGAAGAAGTACTCTCTTTTATGTGACTCTTCCAGCATTCAGCTTTTTCTGGGCATGTGGAAGGGTTAGAAACTGAAGGGAAATACTCTTTCTTCTGCTCCAACGAGCGTGAAGATACTTACTCAACACACATAACCACTGAATCAGTTCCGTGGGCAAGCGAATGGCAGATCCTTGCAGACGTTCCTGGAAAAAAGCACGCAACCTTCAACGAGTCTCCTTTGGCACCAACTAAGTTGAACTGAACCCTTTATAAACGGGGCATCACTCGTTGAAAACCGTTATGTAAATTTTGTTCCCTCCTGATCAGCAGCTTCAGTGGATAAAACTCAGAATAGTACCAAAACATCCATACTTTTAAAGCAAGGTGTGCTAGGAAGAACAAAGACTGGGATCCATTTTGGACTGGCTAGCTGAAGGCTGGCTGAGAAAATGCCTTTGACTCCAGAGCTGCCCAGCTGTGGGAACAGTATAGCCCTGCTTGAGATGCCCATGGACTCCCTCCATGCAGAATGAACGTGTAAATATATGAATAAATCAGAACAGGACCAAACAAACCTCAGACCACATTTTTGGGCTTCTTTCAAATTAATTCTGAACACCTCGGGAAGACCTTTCAAGCACAAATACCTTCTTTGGCATTTTTCATTAAACTTGACATTAGGAATTAATACAGAACCGGTCACCTCTGCAACAGGAAGCCTCAGCTCTGTTTTCCTACCACACAATCCCTTCCTGCCATGTTAAGCTGCCTACAGTTCAGAAACTTCAGCTGCTGCAGAATTCAGCAGCCAGGTTGCCCACCGTGGTCTGAGCATATAATGCCAATCCTGGCGTGATTGCATTGACTGCCAGTTTGTTTCCGGGCCCAAGCCCAGAACTGTTGTGGCTCCCCGTTTGTGGAATGCTCTCCCCCGGGAGACTCACCTGGCGCCTTCTTTTCACATCTTCAGGTGCCTTTGGCACAATTCAAAGTGTTGGTGCTGACCTTTAAAGCCCTAAACCAGGCACCCCCCCAAACTGTGGCCCTCCAGATTTTTTGGCCTACAACTCCCAAGATCCCTAGCTAACAGGACCAGTGGTCGGGGAAGATGGGAATTGTAGTCCAAAACATCTGGAGTGCCAAAGTTTTGGGATGCCTGCCCTAAATGGCCTCAGTCCACTATACCTGAAGGAGCGTCTCCCCCCCCCCATCGTTCTGCCCGGACACTGAGGTCCAGTGCCGGGGGCCTTCTGGCGGTTCCCTCGCTGCGAGAAGCCAAGTTACAGGGAACCAGGCAGAGGGCCTTCTTGGTAGTGGCACCAGCCCTGTGGAACGCCCTCCCACCAGATGTCAAAGAGAAAAACAAATACCATACTTTTAGAGGACATCTGAAGGCAGCCCTGTTTAGGGAAGCTTTTAATGTTTAACCAGATGGGCGGGGTATAAATAATTTATTATTATTATTATTATTAACAATAGACAGCCTTTTAAACTGTGTGTAGGCACAGGTTATTGATATTGTTTGTCGTTATTTGTTATAGATTTGGGGGGTGTCAGGGTTGCTGGTGGCTACCCTCGAGTAACGACGCTCCACACCGTCGTGTCTTTGAAACTTTTATTGGTGCATACTTATTTACAGTGCAAGAGATAAGAGAAACATGACTGTTCAGTCTTTATCAGAATCTCGCAATGGCGCTTTCCGGCTACGTGCCCAGCAAAGTAGTTTGGGGACCCCTTGCTCCTACGGGAGCTGGCACGCCTCAAATCAGGTGTTGGGGGGAAAGGGCGCCTGTCCGATGCTCCGCCGCTGGCCATTTCCTGTATAGGAGCTCTAGGCTGCAGTCGCGGCTCTTGGATCCTGCTGGAGCCCTGTACCGACCTGCTCACTTCCTCCTGCCCTTCACTGGACCCGCTGCTGGGGCTCTGACTGGTTGAGGAGCTGGACTTTATGATGGGGGGGGGGCTGTCCTCCGTAACTCTGCCCCCTTACAGGGGGAGACCCACCTAAACCTTAGAAATTAATAAGTGGTAGGACCCAGGTGGCGCTGTGGGCTAAACCACTGAGCCTAGGGCTTGCTGATCAGAAGGTCGGCGGTTCGAATCCCTGTGACGGGGTGAGCTCCCGTTGCTTGGTCCCAGCTCCTGCCAACCTAGCAGTTCGAAAGCACGTCAAAATGCAAGTAGATAAATAGGCGTTTCCATGTGCTGTTCTGGTTTGCCAGAAGCGGCTTTGTCATGCTGGCCACACGACCTGGAAGCTATACGCCGGCTCCCTCGGCCAATAATGCGAGATGAGCGCGCAACCCCAGAGTCGGTCACGACTGGACCTAATGGTCAGGGGTCCCTTTACCTTTACCTAGGATTTTGATTATTATTTGGAGCAGGCATAGGCAAACTCTGGCCCTCCAGATGTTTGGGACTACAGTTCCCATCCTCCCTGACCACAGGTCCTGTGAGCTAGGGATGATGGGAATTGTAGTCCCAAACATCTGGAGGGCCGTAGTTTGCCTATGCCTGATTTGGAGTATTGAAGGGAAGCTTGGAGTCCAGTAAAAAAAAAAACACTTTCCAAGTCAGTGCCTCACTTGGATAGACGCCTTAACATGACAAAAGGGGTTGATGGCGCCTATGAGAGGAAATCTTGGGCCTGAGCAGAAAGAGGTTGTCAGACTCATGGCAATGGGGGGGGGCATGTTTGAGGTTTCAGGGAAAGAGTGTCTTTAGAGCAGTGTTTCCCCCCAAGCTTGGGTCTCCAACTTTTCTTGTACAGTGGTGCCTTGCTAGACGAAATTAATTCGTTCCACAGGTCTTTTCTTATAGCGAAAATTTCGTCTAGCGAATCCCATAGGAATGCATTGAATTTTTTTTTGCCCATAGGAACGCATTAATTGAATTTCAATGCATTCCTATGGGAAACCGCGATTCGCTAGACGAATTTTTCGTAAGACGCATTCATCTAGCGAGGCAAGCTCCGCTCGAAAAATCCTTTCGTTAAGCGGAAATTTCGTTGAGCAGGGCGTTCGTTAAGCGAGGCACCACTGTACTACAATTCTCATCATCCCGTTTATTTAGAAAATAATTGTAAGATTAGCAGTGTTTAATAAAAGATTTGGAAGTATAAGGAGGTTGTAGATGAGGATTAGTTGAGTTATTATTGTATATTAAGATCTAGTTGCATTATTGTACTGAATATCAAGAATTAATTAGAACAGAGTTGTATTTCAAGATAGTAATAAGAGATTTATTATGTTACAAGTCAATTAGAGTTCAGGTAATTATTTAATTAATTATTAATTAATTATTATTAATTAATTATTAAAAAGTTTGGAATTAAGATATGGAAGTACTAACGAAGCAATATAATGAAACGCAGCAGGGAAGGATTGGAGGAAGTCAACAATGATAGATTTTAAGATAGAAGATTGCTTTGATATTCTTTATTGTAGTGTGTGTAATTTGTTTGCTATCATGTTTTTTGTGTTTTTTTGTCTTTGGTTTGTCTTATTTTATAAAATTTTTACACACACACACACAATTCTCATCATCCCATACCACTGGTTTGGCAGAGAGTGGAGGTGATACCCAACTTATGTAAAAGTATTAATAAAGATAAAAATAAAAATCCAGAGGCAGCACAAACCACCCCCACCCCTCCATAGCAAACATTTCATGACCTTCACACTAAAGTGCCACCCCAAATTCTCCACAAACAACAGAGTGAACCATTTCAAAAACATTTCAAAGAACTTACGGATGCTTGCAAATAGTCCAACCCCTCCGTGAAGAAAGATGATTCCTTTCCTGTTCCCAGCAGGTGATGTCTTGGGCCAGTACACCCTCACGGGCACCCCATCAAAAACCAGATCCCTTATGATCAGTTTTGGGTCCTTCATTTTTGGAATGAATAGGCATATGGCCCTGATTATGGAATATCTATGGCAGATGCCCAGTTTTTCCAGAATTCCTGCCTGTTAGCATATTAAATCAGCATTAGATATTTTACCACTTTTTCAAAAAAATACAATAAAAATTGCATATATGTATTGCCTGTGTAACAGAAACCGTGCGTGGGAGACGACTACGCTGTTTTATCCTTTCCTTCCTCTAGGGATGGAAAATTATTCTCCCTGAGCAGCACAGAAGTGAAGCCCCTACCCCACTCCCCTTTCCTAGTATGCTTTGTGTTATTTTAAACGTTAAGATAAAACAGAAATTGGGGGTATTCAGTGCTAGTACTACTCAGAATAAATACATTGGAGTGGATAAGAACCTAAGCAGAGCCTGGTGGATTAGGATGATGGCCCATCCATAGAGAAAGGTGACCAGCCCACCTTCAAAGCAATGATACTAGCAGGAAAGGCAACAATAGTTGGAAAGATAGAGAAAAATGGACAGTAGACGTCTGGACTAATTATTTGTATGAATTTATTCAGTCAGACATTGTGGCAGTAACGTCACAGGAAATAACATGGAGGGCCAAGTCTACTATTATAAGGACCAGGTGGAACCCCTATCTTTAATGGATAACAACTACTGGATCAGAAGACATTCAGTGGAAATTAAAGACATTGTACCCATGGCTGAGGACAACTGTTTGAACCCTTCCAATGGATTATGGGTGGGGGAAGGGGGGGAAGGGAAGGGAAAGGAAAGGAAAAATGGTACGGGAAATTAAAAATTGGAAGGAGAGAATATAATGTATGTAAAAATTCTCGTGTTGTTGCTTAGTCGTTTAGTCGTGTCCGACTCTTCGTGACCCCATGGACCATAGCACACCAGGCACTCCTGTCTTCCACTGCCTCCCGCAGTTTGGTCAAAAATTCTCCTACTTTAATAAAAATCTTTATTATTAAAAAAGGGGGGCAGGAGGATGATGGCCCATCTAGTCCAGTATCTCACAGTGGCCAACCAGGTGCCCCAATGGGAAACCCACAAACAGGACCCAAGCACAGGAGCCCTCCCCCCTCCCGTGTTTCCCAGCAACTGGTGTTCAGAAGCATTGCTCCCTCCATCTCTAGAGCCAGAGCATAGCCACGGGGGCTAATAAGCATCCATAGATATCTCCTCCATGAATTTATCTTTTTCTCGTTGGAAGCTATTCAACTTGGGAGCCATCACTGCCTCTTGTGAAAGTGACTTCCATGGCTTGAATATGTTCGGTGTGAAGAAGTGCTTTCTTCTATCTTCCAACATTCAGCTTCATTGGGTTGTCTACAAGTTCTAGTGTCATGAGAGAGGGAGGAAAACCTTTCTCTCTCTATTTTCTTCATAATCTTACTTGCCTCTTACTTGCCTTTTCTCTAAACTAGAACATTTCAAATGTTGCAGCCCTTTTTATAGAGGTGTCGCTTCACCCCTGTGATATATGTAAAATAAACTTACCAGTACAAATCCATATCCCACTAAGAAATTGAAAAGTATCAATGCTACAGGACGGCTAATTCCACGGGGCAGGTGGGTCCTGGCAAGATTATAATAAATTCCCCACACCAACAGCAAGAGATGAATGAAGATGGTCAGATATAATATCAGCATCCACAGAGTTCCACCAAATGCCATTTCCCTTAAACTCAGAGGCACAGAGACAAGGACTTCGCCATAGCCAATGCTGGTGGCTTTTGTACAAGAACAGTCGATGTCATGTGCAATAGAACATCCTCGGCCAACCCACTCACCTCTCAACTGAGAAGAAAACATATAGTTTAAGTAAAAGGTTTAAAGAGCTAAGTAACTGTAGACTTGCTTAGAAGCTTATCTTTAGAATGTCTCATGGTTAGAATGCCTGAAAACAGGTTGGCTGACAGTTGAAATGTGGTTCATCTGCATGCTTCACAAATATAGAGCTTGCTTACGCCTAAGGGTTGTTGGTGTGTGGCTTTATTCCTTGAGTAAAAGCATAGGCACACAGACCAAATAAGGAGGAAAGAAATTATGAGGAATGGTCATTAAATTCAGAGGAATGGGAGATGTCAACAAAGGCAGGGATTTTAGTATTTTAGTATTTTAATTGGGCGGACATGATAGGCTGCAAACCCTGCATGTACCCAGCCAATGGGGAAACAGGGGAGGGAACCTGCGCTTGGGTATAGGGGATATAACCTTCGTCGGTCTTACTATTTTTGGGTGTGCCTGCTTTTGGACCCCCGATCTTGCAAGGACATTATTTTGTAATCGATAAATTCTCTGCTGCTTCACCCCCTCCTGTCTTTACTATGAGGGAAGGAGTCCCTTACCTCTTTGTAAATGCTCGATTTACCAATGAGAAGGGAAAACTCAGTTGACACAGAAAGGAGCATTACTTATCCACCTGTAGCATAAGTGGGTGAATGAGAAGTCCCTGCCTCAAAACACTGGGCCCTGTCAGAGAAGAAGCCATTGGGGTCTGACCTGTCCCCTCCTGGGCGGCCATCTTGTCCTGAGGTAGCAGAAGCAACAGGCAAAGCCATGACAGCTATGACACACCTCAGAAGGGAGGGATACCTAAGCATGGTTGAGGAGCCCCACTCATGACACTTGGGGAAGGCAATATGGATTGTCCGCTGGGTCTGGGGACTTTCAAAAGAGAAGCTTCAGAATCCTGCCCCTCACCCATAAGTAGTGGTGCTGGGGAAGATCACTTAAAGACTACTCAGCGGCCATGACACCCAAGCGCCTTCCCTTAGTGGTTTTAAGCAAAAAGAAGAAGAAAAGAGCGGGAAAATAAAAATATATCTCTGTTCACAGAGCAAAGGCAAGGAACCTGTCTTTCTCCCACAAAGGGTTTGTTATTTGGTGTAGAAAATACAGCACAGTTGGTGAGGAGTGTAAATGCAGAGTGTCACCTATGGGGGCCAAGGTCGACCAGTTAATCCACTGCCCTCCCCCGCTCATGCAAGGCATGGCAGCTCCCCCCAAAAGTGGGGGTTGAGGGAAACCACCCCAAAAGAAGACAGCCTTGAAGATTGCCTGCTAGTGTCCATGCTCCGCAGGAAGATTAAAAATGAAATGAAACAGAAGCAGCAGACAGCCTAAGCATGAGGAGGGCTCTGGGAAACTAGAAGGTTTTTGTGGGACCTGTCAGAAGAACCTTGTCAGAACAGCCTTTCTGCTTTCTCTTTCCTCACTGCACACAAACAAACAATAAGCCATGGGCAGGCTGGGGCGAGACCAGGTTGCATTCCCTTAGACTTGGATGCAGTGAGTGCTGCGGGCCCCACCAATCATCCAGCCCCAGGATGCAAAGTGCCTACACTGGCAAGAAAATATAGTTATATCCCTCCCCACCACATGCAAAAAAAAGGAGCTGGGTGGAGAGAAAGCTCTAAAGGCAAAGAAACAACAACAACCAAGCCTCAGTCAGATTCTATTGCACATTCAACAACATGGAGGAGGCAAAATTGGGGTTTCTTTCAGCCAGCACTCGCAGGAGCTCACCTCTGGCACCTCTCAGGTAGGCAACATTACTATTATAAGAGAACAAGGGAGGTGAGTTCTGGCACCTGTTCTTCTAGAAAAATAACCAAAGGGAAAAGAGAAACCACACAAGTAGGCTTCTGGTTCCGCTCTGCCTTAACGGAGGCAGATCCCAAGACAGCGGGAAATCGTTGGTGAAGGAAAAACAAAGATGATAGAGGGTAAATCATTATTGCAAATTCCTCCCAGGAATGGTCTTCACTTGCAGTTCGTCTCGGAACCTGGCTCTCGCTCCAGCATGGAGCCGATAACCCTCCTATGCTGCCATTAAGAAGCAGAGGTTCTCCTGTTCATTAGAGTTTAATTTGGACGAATGTACAGGCGCATGCTAGAAGAGATGAGGTCGTTAAGGTTTGAACTTGAGAGAAGAATTCATTCGGTGCAAAAGACGGTGGTGGGGAGGGGAACCTAGGGTTTCTTTATTTAAAGTTTTCTTCTCTACATTTATGATTCTGCAATCCTCCTCTGAATGCTGGTTCAAAGGACTTGGAATTTAATTTAATTGGAAATACAATTGCTCATATATCTTCAGTTGGAAGGAAGGATGAAAGGAGTCTGAACTGCCAAGGAACTGATAAGGTTCTTTACTGAGTCATGTGCAGTTTGACAGACAGCTCTTCTTCCCAGTTTGAGAGGGAAACATGGTGACAACAAGTAACATTTACTGGGACAGAGTGACTTTTTCAGTTGTTGTTAAAGTTGCAAAACAAGGAAGCACAGGACGGTGCGACGGAGATATTTCTGGGCAATAACCAGCTCTGCTGAAGGCATGACAGAGTAATAACCAGGGGAAAGACGTAACATCCTACAAGGACAGGAAGAAACACAACGGACAGAAAAATTGCCACACACAGAAAGAACAAGGATATAGTTTGAGTTCCAAATAACAGCCTTAAAAAAATAGTAGCATTAAAAAATGAAGAGGGGGGATTAAAAAGGGAAGAGAAAAAGCAAAAAAATTACCTCCCATTCGAATCACTTATAAAAAGATAAAAAGCAGAGAATAGTATTAATAAAAAGAAAAAAGAGAGAAGAAAAACAGCCATTTAAAAATATTTTGCAGGTGTCCAAATAGAAAGAAGGAAATAGGCCTATCCATTTTCATTCATGACAAAAAAAAGCTTCAATCTTTGTTTGAGAATAAGAGACTTAAAACAGAAGTGTCAGTTTTGAGAGTAACAACATTGCCTTTAAGAAGGACATTTTATCATTAGGAACTGCTAAGTTCTCCTGAATCAGCTTTAGAAGTTGAACCTGAGCCAAAATCTCTTTGAGAACTCCAAGAGTAGGGGCTTCTGCAATTGTTTGTTTTTTCCTTAGGAGGCATCTCATTAAGGCAAGGCAAAATAAGCTAAGAACTTTCTCCTTTACCCATATATTATGATCAAAAATTGAAGTCTTCCGGAAATTATCCCACACCACCATGCTACCGCCCTGCATTTGAGAAAAGCTTCCTGTTTTTCAATGGATTTCTTTTGGGGAGAAATTAACACAGGTAGCTCTTGTAGTAAGAGCTTCTTTGTATGTATACCAAACTTTGGTTCTTGAAATGTGAAGCATTGTGGGAAAACAAAACTGCAGCTTTCTGGGAATGGGGCCAGCTGCCTCTTTAAAATGAATTATCTCTTACCTCCCTGTGCCTGTTGTTTCTTAATTCCAGCACCAGAGGACCCTTCTCTGATTTGCAGGGGGAGAGGGAAATCTGTTACAGCTCTGTGAAAAGGATATTTGAAGCACAGGTTATCAACTAATTGGTGACTTACAGACCTCACAGGTACTAGTTACAGGTAGGTAGCCGTGCATGCACACGAAAGCTCATACCAATGACAAACTTAGTTGGTCTCTAAAGCGCTACTGGAATTAATTTATCTATCTATCTATCTATCTATCTATCTATCTATCTATCTATCTATCCTCACAGGTGTTACCGTAAATCATGGCTTGAGAAATGCAAGGGAGTTTCCTCTACCCTGTGTTAAGACATCTCCTCTGATTTCTGGCAGCTAAAAGATGAATGCTTATCACCTTGCCATTGGTCATTTCACAATTAAGTATCTTTGTTGATTAGCTCGTTTAGGAAACCCAGCGTGGTGTTTTCAGGATAAAAGTCTGGGGTTTTGAAATGCTAATTCCCCTTAGCCATCGTTCTTTGGGGTATCTGAAGAAGTGTGCATGCACACGAAAGCTCATACCAAAATAAAAACTTAGTTGGTCTTTAAGGTGCTACTGAAGGATTTTTATTTTATTTTGGGGTCTCTGTTAGCCATGCTGCTCTTTTGTTTGGCGGGTAGCCCGGGAAAATCTGTTATTGCCCTGCCTCAATTCGTGAGTATGTGTTTTTAGCTAGCTTATACTTTACAATGTTCTTATTTTGTTCTGTTTGTAACCTCTCTGAGAATTGTATAACCAACTTTAGTAATCCTTTCTTTTATTAAATGTTTGAATGGAACTTTTGCCTTTCTGTTTTGTGTCTCTTGCTTGCGAAGCTAAACCAGCATCTGACTGCTTGACCCCTACCAGTTGAATTTCTGCCTGTGCCACGGTAAAGTGGCTGGGGACCGTGCAACCTGGGAACAGCGGGAGGTTTGCTCTTTTAACTTCTGCCCTAGGGTTGGGGGTGGATAAAAGAGTGGTGGCAGCCATCTACCTTTTTGTTTTGTGCAACTTCTGGAAAGGGGGTACCCCTCCCTCCCTGCTTTCCTAGTCCTGTCTTGGATTAGAACAGGGGTTTCAAACTCAAATTCATCGGGGGCCGCATCAGCAGTTTGGTCGCCCTCAAAGGGCCGGTTGTATCTGTAGGACTATGTGTCCACTCTTGATTATCATAAATTATTGTCACTGCATTCAATGATGACTGTTTTTTTGTAATAATGTAAGTAATAACTAGCTCTGAAAGCAGAAACCTAGTCAGAATAATGGCAAGTAGATATTTAAATGTACCATTATTGTACAATTTATTGAAAAATGATTTTTGGTAACTGCACTGGGTGGTGGAGGCTCGCTAGGGTTTCATGCAGGAGCTTTGCAGAGCTACTGGTACCTGGAGATGCTGGGGTCCTTCTGCATGCAGGACAGATGTTCTGCCAGTGAGCCACCACCCTTCACCAAAGGGACTGGCTGAGGTTGACTCACTGGAGCTGCTCTCCTGGTTCCAGGGTTTAAGGGCCAGAAGTATAAAGCAGCATCCTATGTTTCTAGGGAGAGGGGGAGGGAGGGAGGGAGGGAGGGAGGAAGGAAGAAAAGAGGGAGTGGGAGGGGAGAGAGGAAGGAAGGAAAGAGGGGAGAGAAAGAAGAGTAGGAAATAAGGTAGGGAATAAAGAAGGAAAGAAAAAGAAAGAGGGAGAGAAGACGGAAAGGGAGAAAGAAGGAAGGAAGGAGAGGGAAAGAAAGAATAAGAATGAGGGAGAGGAAGAAAGTTGGGAGGGAAGGAAGGAAGGAAGGAAGAAAAGAGGGAGTGGGAGGGAGAGAGGAAGGAAGGAAAGAGGGGAGAGAAAGAAGAGTAGGAAATAAGGAAGGGAATAAAGAAGGAAAGAAAAAGAAAGAGAGAAGATGGAAAGAGAGAAAGAAGGAAGGAAGTAGAGGGAAAGAAAGAATAAGAATGAGGGAGAGGAAGAAAGTTGGGAAGGAAGGAAGGAAGGAAGGAAGGAAGGAAGGAAGGAAGAAAAGAGGGAGCAGGAGGGAGAGAGGAAGGAAAGCGGGGAGAGAAGGAAAGAAAAAGAAAGAGGGAGAGAAGATGGAAAGGGAGAAAGAAGGAAGGAAGTAGAGAGGGAAAGAAAGAATAAGAATGAGGGAGAGGAAGGAAGGAAGGAAGGAAGGAAGGAAGGAAGGAAGGAAGGAAGGAAGGAAGGAAGGAAGGAAAGAGGGAGTGGGAGGGAGAGAGGAAGGAAGGAAAGAGGGGAGAGAAAGAAGAGTAGGAAATAAGGAAGGGAATAAAGAAGGAAAGAAAAAGAAAGAGGGAGAGAAGACGGAAAGGGAGAAAGAAGGAAGGAAGGAGAGGGAAAGAAAGAATGAGGGAGAGGAAGAAAGATGGGAAGGAAGGAAGGAAGGAAGGAAGGAAGGAAGGAAGGAAGGAAGGAAGGAAGGAAGGAGTGGGAGGGAGAGAGGAAGGAAGGAAAGAGGGGAGAGAAAGAAGAGTAGGAAATAAGGAAGGGAATAAAGAAGGAAAGAAAAAGAAAGAGGGAGAGAAGACGGAAAGGGAGAAAGAAGGAAGGAAGGAGAGGGAAAGAAAGAATGAGGGAGAGGAAGAAAGATGGGAAGGAAGGAAGGAAGGAAGGAAGGAAGGAAGGAAGGAAGGAAGGAAGGAAGGAAGGAGCGGGAGGGAGGGAGGGAGAGAGGAAGGAAAGAGGTGAGAGAAAGAAGAGTAGGAAAGAAGGAAGAAAGAAGGAAAGAAAAAGAAAGAGGGAGAGAAGACAGAGATAAAAAAGGAAGGAAGGAGAGGGAAAGAAAGAATAAGAACGAGAGGAAGAAAGGGAAGGGGATGCGGCGCTGCTGGGTGCTGACCCTGCAAGCTGCCTCCTCCTTCTCCTGCTGTGGCTCGGGGTGCTCCACGCAGCGCTGCTCTGGCCGCCTTTCTACCCCCCCCCCGGCCCCAGCTGCTTGTCGGCGCTTTGTTGGCGCGGCGCTTCAGCAGCAAGGTCCCGCTGCTGGGTCCCGCTGGCTGGGGCGCTCGGCGGGCCAAATGACGAGGTCTGGTGGGCCGGATTTGGCCCCCGGGCCTTGTGTTTGACACCCGTGGATTAGAAGGACTGGTTAATTGGGGCAGGAGGGGGTGCTCTCTCTCGCTCTCTCTTTCACCACAGCTCTGTTGTTGATTAAATTAAGCTATACCTTGGAATTGCATCAAATTCACAGCTGCATTTCATCTTGATTGCAGAGCCACTATGGGCATTTCTGGTAACCAGTTGCCATTGAGAGAATACAGCATGCAATAGCCGTTCATAGTTGCATGCCTGTGGAGGTGGAATGCAAATTGTGAAGATGTTCCAATCTTCAATCAGCACTTCCAATTAGTCCTCCTCACTGCAGCCTAGATATGTGCTGTCAACTTTCCCTTTTTTGCGGGAAATTCCCTTATTCGGCACCCTTCCTTTCGTATCTGGGAGTTGACAGCTATGGCATACCTGCCCCTTTCCAACTCCTCACGTGGAAGCACTTCCAGTGATTTTGCAACTCCCACTTACCCCGAAACAAAACAGATTTCAGGATCTCTGAAGAGGCTACAGTACAATAGTTCAGCACCATCCTCCTCCACCTCCATACACTTAGCCAATTCTCCTTTTGGCAACAAATGCTGTAAAATTAATTATATGGTCTGTTAAACTCCAAATCTTTTGCCTGCCCTGAATACCCTGCCTATCAATTAAATCGAGTAACCTGTTTTAGCATGATGAAAGTATAAACCTCTTTCCGGCTTCCGGTTGACCACGCCATCTTGCTCAGACGGGGGTCCGCACAGCGGAGCGGACCTCGGCGCTTCAGAGGTGGAGGGAATCGTTCCAGCGAAGCGAAACCTCCTTAAAAGCCCCAAATCGAGCTTTTTGGGGACAGATTTTGCCTGGCGGCGCCAAAAGCGGGCTCTCTCCTCCCCGGATCGGCTTTGTTTAAGCCCCCGAGAGCGAGGAGGTGAACCGCGGCGGACAGGCTGACATTGCTGCTCTGAGAGTGCGAAGCTGCGAGTCTGGGAAGTGGAGGTGGCCAATTCTTCAAAGAACATTCAGCAAATGAATAGACTGTGAGTAATTTGGATTCTTTGGAATGTAAATTAAGGCAACAATTTGGACCTGGGAGAGAGGGGAAAAGAGGAAGCCACCCCCCCCTACGGTAACATAAGAGACAGTAAACAGAAACCCGAAGCCGTAAACAGAAGATTTCAACTTAAAAGGATTCCTCAAAGGCATCAAAGAGAATCTCCCCTAAATGCAGGGTAAAAGGGGAGAGAGACTGTGGTTGTGATTGCCCTGCAGAAAGAAGTTAAGACTAAGAAAGACCTTTCTGTTCCTCGGGAGCCGGCAGCCCAGACAATCCAGTGAGTTGATCAGGATTTATAGTTAAATTCTATTTCTATCTTTATCTCTGGACTTTTTGGAAATTCTTTTTTGGTTTATATACTTTTGAAATGTGAGTTCGAACTTTATTTTTAAGAATGCAGCCAGCTTGTTAAAATGGAGTCGAGAAAATAGACTGCGATTATATTCCACCCCATGTGACAAGTTTTGACCTTGACAGGACTGAACTATGTCAACAAAAAGGTACCCGCCTGAGTTTCAGCGGACTGTTTTGACCTTAATGTGGGAAGCAAGAATAGAACTATGTCAAGAGGAGACACAACGGCAAGTGTTACAGCAACAATTCCAGATGATGATGGCAGAATATGATTTCTTAGAAGATGAAGCTTTTGAAACTGAAGAAGACGAATGTGAGAATGACAATGATGAGGACTGTGATGACTTAACACAAAATGAAGCCCATCACGAAAAAAATGATGATTTTACTCTACAAAAAGTTGGATGGAGTGCCTCCCCTTCGAGGGGGGCACGATTGGACTTACTGGAACTCCAGAATGACCACAGGGAAGAAGGAAAAATTAAGCAGAGAAGAGAAGAAGCTCAGGGGTCTGATATGGAGGCCTGGATGGCAAAAGACTGTAAACAGGGGGTGGGGTGAAGGGAAAGTGAAGTTGTGATTGTAAGGATGGGTTAATAGGACTATAACTGGACTGCTGACTATGGAACTTGCTGGATTGGTGGGGTGGAGCCAGTACTCGGGGGGGGGTGTAAGGTTAGTTTGGGAATAATTATAGGTTTAAAAAGTGAATTGATTCTGGAAAAAGGTGAAAATATGGAGGCCTATAGAGGGGTAAAAATTAGGCACGGGAAGAAAAAATGGGAGTTTGATTTCTCAGTGATTGGACAATAGGCGAAAATGATAATAGTTAGTTTAAAAGTGGTACAAGATATAAAGGTGTATGTTATAAAATATGAACTATGAAACTGTTGAAGATGATAAATAAGGGAGGAAAACCGGGGAAGGGGGGAGGGTGGGGAAGCCCACAAAATATGGTTTAACAATTATGAATTTAACAATTATGATGAATTTTTTTTTGTCTTTTTTCCTTTTTGTCTTTTTTTTCTTCTCTTTTTTCTTTTTCTCTTTTTGTATTTTCTTTTTTTTTTGGTATGACAATAGATGGTTGGATGGATGAACTCCTGCGTACTGCCCTGGTTCACTGGAGCTCCCTGGTGGCAGGGGGGGGCTTCGGGGGCAGGGGAGGGGGAGGAGGACAGAAACCCAATCATAAAATGGACCACTTCTGACTGTTCACCTGCGTGGGATACTTCTGTGGCAGGGGAGGACCCATGGAGGGGGGTGGGAAGAAGGTGGAAAAGGTGTATATGTATGTACCATCTTTTGTAATTTGTAAAATCAATAAAAATTATGTTTAAAAAAAAAAAGAAAGTATAAACCTCTTTCCATATCTGTCCTTTTGTTCTAAACTAAAAAGCCACCTGGTAGTTTTGTTGGTTAGAGCATGGTGCTGATAATGCAAAGGTTGCAGGTTCAATCCCTATATGGGATAGCTGCATATTCCTGCACTGCAGTGGGTTGGACTAGATGGTCCTCAGGGTCCCTTCCTGCTCTACAATTCTACGATTCAATGTTGTATTGTATCACCCCTTATAGAAATGCTTATGGTAGATCAGGGGTTCCCAAACTAAGGCTCGGGGGCTGGATGCGGCCCAATCGCCTTCTAAATCCGGCCCCATCGCCTTCTAAATCCGGCCCGTGGACGGTTCGGGAATCAGCTTGTTTTTATGGGAGTAGAATGTGTTCTTTTATTTAAAATGCATGTTATTTGTGGGACCTGCCTGGTGTTTTTACATGAGTAGAATGTGTCCTTTTATTTAAAATGCATCTCTGGGTTATTTGTGGGGCATAGGGATTCATTCATATTTTTTTTCAAAATATAGTCCGGCCCCGACAGAGGACGAGATGGCTGGACAGTGTTCTCGAAGCTACGAACATGAGTCTGACCAAACTGCAGGAGGCAGTGCAAGACAGGAGTGCCTGGTGTGCTATGGTCCATGGGGTCACGAAGAGACAGACACGACTAAACAAGTCCAGCCCCTCACAAGGTCTGAGGGACACTGGACCGGCCCCCTGCTGAAAAGGTTTGCTGACCCCTGTGGTAGATGCAGCAAACGTGGTGCAAATCACAAGCGAATCCTGCCCACACACCCCACCAAATGTGGTCTGCCATATGATAGAATCATAGAAGTGTAGAATTGGAAGGGACCTCGAGGGTCCTAAATTCTGAACTACCGGTAATGCATCCCTGTCAGATGGCCATCCAAGCTCTGCTTAAAAACCTCCAATGAAGGAGACCACCATCTCCCGAGGGAGACTGTTCCACTGTCAGTGTTTCTACTGTTCTTCCTGATGTTCATTTGGAATCTCCTTTGTTGTAACTTGAATCCATTGGACTGAGCTCTACCCTCCAGTGCAGGAGGAAAACAAGCTTGCTCCATCTTCCATGTGGCATCCCTTTTGTTATCTGATGACTACCACCGTGTTTCTCATATTATAAGTCATGTCTTATATTTATTTTTCCCTCAAAAAAACACACTATGGCTTATTTTCAAGGGATGTCTTATTTTTTTCCTCCTCCTCCTGCCGCGGCCAGCATTGCTGCTGCGCCTATCACTATGTCTTATTTTCGGGGTATGGCTTATATTCCTTGAATGCTTAAAAACCCTGCTATGGCTTATTTTATGGGTATGTCTTAAAATATGAGAAACAGGGTATCAAATGCTGTAAAATTAATTACAGTATATGGTCTGTTAATTATATGGTCTTCAAATCCCTTTTGTGGCATCCCTTATCCTACAGATATTTAAATGAGGTTGCACTTGTAGATTCCCAATTTTAAAATTGAATTTTAACATTGTATTTAATCTGCATTTTAATTGAATTGTTTCCTTTATGCTTGCTTTGATATTCTTGTTGTTAGCCGCCCTGGGAAGGGTGGGGTATAATTATTATAATTATAATAATTATTATCTCTTCTCAGTCTCCTCTTCACTGAATATACCCAACTCCCTTAATTGTTCCTCATAAGGCTTGGTTCTTTTTGACCCTTGGTCGTCTTGATTGCCCTCTTCTGCACACATTCCATCTTATCAATATAATTCTTAACTGGACAGAGTTTTTGAGGTGCAGTCTGACCACAACAGAATAGAGTAGAACTATTACTTCCCTTGACCAGGACACTATAATTCTCTTGATGCAGTCTAGAACAGCATTAGCTATTAGTTAACGGGAAATGGATTAAAAATGAAAAAGGGAACCCATACGAAGTCACCGTGGCACAGTACTCTGATCTTTTAAACTATATGCTGGGCTGGCACGAAAGCAGGAAAGCGATAGGTAGGTCTTGCCTTGAAGCAGAGTGAGATTATCCACATCTCATCCACTGATCTCCCTGCCAAGCACAAGGGAGAACTGGTTCTGTTCAACCAAATGGGGAATGCCCATGGCATGCGTACAGATAATAAATGAACTCCCCACACATACACAAAGAGAAGGGGGGTGGGGAGAAAAGACAGATGCTTTGTGCATTTTATTCCTGGATTAAAAACATGTAATTTCTGTTGCAGATTACACTGCCCTCAAGAGCCTCTTTAGCAGTCAGATTTTTAAACACTCTGAACTAAAACCAGGGGGGGGGGGGGGAGAAGAGAGAGAATGGAATAAAAAGGGGGAAAGAACTATCTATAGCATCCCACGTATGTGAAGGATTCCCCAACCTCCCTTCTTTGCCCTTGTTCTTTCGAGAAGCATGCAACACAGAGACCACTCCCCCAAAGTCTGCTGCATCAAAGCACCTTTGACTGGAGGACCAATGGCAAGTAGGACTGGGAGTTGTGGCTGGAGAGAGGAGGGTGGAGAAAAATAGCAGATCATGTTTTTGGATGCATCAAGGAGGCAGCTTACATTCCAAAGGAGGGTTTTGAGGCTGGTAACAAAACATTATTCCAACCCAAGAGCCACCACACCTTGTGTGCAGGACAGGATAGCACCTCTTTCCACTGGCAAATGCTCTTCAGTTAATTTCAGCCGCCGCCCCAGCTCCACATCTTGACATCCCATAACCACTAAAGATAAAAGCAGGAAGGCAGTGTGATGCTCAAGTCCGTCCAGGTTTGAGGCGCTGGAGTCACTGTGCAAAAGGACCACTCCTTTTTTTCCCCCTGCCTACTGGCATTTCCAAATCGTGTGCCTTTCTCATCACTGTTGATGAGAAAAAGTCTTTTGAGTTGGTGGGAGCAGATATTCCCTTCATACTTCGGAAGGCAGGTGGGCGGGGGAGAAAAGAAATACAGCTTTCATATGATTTAAAAAGCGAGCTAATCCAACACAATTATTTGGGTTATCTAGAAGTTACACTTTGACCAGTTAGAGTAGGAGCCTCATTTTGGGGGGAACAAGCTGTGGGTGGAGAGGGAAGCAGGGGAGAAACATGTCTCAGGATGGCCGTTTTTCAAGAACTGGAATCATCCATGCACAAGGCAGTTTTTGAAGCATTTCAGAGGAAAACATAGAACGGGATGCAGATGCACTGAACTGAAGGTGGGGGCAGGTGTTGTTCCAGTTTTTAAATTCATGGACAGCTGTCGGAGGGCCTGACAATGACAATCCTCGAGAGGTCCGTGTTTTGATATCATGTCGCGGATTGGAGGGGCCTACAATGTTAGGAAGGCTGGGAGCCCAAGAGTCTCTCGATGGCGGCGTTGACGTCTCCCCCGGTGGCAATGAGCGCCTGAAGGTTTGCCTCGCGGTTGATGAAGCCCATTCCGTTGAGCTGCTCAAGCTGCTGCTGGAACCGGACCTCTGGACTCTGCGCCTGCCATGGGGGGGGGGGAGAGAGAAGAGGCAAACTGTATAGCAAGCATAGCTCAAGTCAGGTAATCTGGCACAGACCAAGCAGCCTACCCAAACCCCTCAACTGCAACCCCCGTGTCCCCATGCACCCATGGCTTCCAGCAGCCCTTTCACACCCAGATGATCACTGGAGTCTGCGGGATACTCTCTCCTGCAACTAAGACAGTATGGTCATTCCTGGATTGCGATAGCTTGACCAGTTGTCCATGCATTGGCAACCTCATGGTTGGATTACTGCAACATGCTCTATGGCAGTGGTTCCCAACAGGTGGTCCGGGGACCCCCAGGGGTCCGCGAGCTATGCCAGAGGGGTCCGCAAGATGCTATTAGAATAAAAAATATATTAAATATATTTCGTATGATAACAGATTTTTTGTTTTGGCCGCTTCCTGCATGAGCAGAGTCTAGCGCAAAACTAGAATTAGATAGAGGCAGTAGTTCTGCTGTATGCCGTTAGGTGGCGCTTTACAAACACTACTGTTTTGCAAAGAGGCAGCGCGCACATTCTACTAACACTCACCTCCCCAAGATGCTTTGCGCGCATCGACTTCATTTGTGGGCTACTGCGCAGGTACCCTGCCTTCTCCATTCCCCTCCCTCCTCCCTGGCGCATGCTGCCTCTTTGCAAAACAGTAGTTTTTGTAAACAAAGCGTTGTTTTTTGGCGGAAGCTACAGTTCGCGTAGTTAAAAATGGACCGTTGGTTAAAAAGTGGTTCATCTCATTAAGAACTGAAAATTAAAACTAACTGTATACTGATGGAGTACTCTGTTGTAACTGTAAAAAAACGTATAAATATAAAATATAAAAAGACTCTTAATTTGGCTCTCACTTTTTAATTTTAGGATTAGGAATTAATGAGGGTGCTTGTCACAATAGCGGCTCGATGAGGGGTCCTCGAGAAAATTTTGTTGGGAACCCCTGCTCTATGGAGGGGATACCCTTTGGGTTTATCCAGAGGCTGCAGCTGGTGTAAACTCAGCACCTCGGTTGTGTGTGGGGGGCAAACTACCACCAGCAAATAAAACTTCACTTGTGGGCTTTGCACTGGCTGCCCATTTGCTACCAGGCTACGTTCAAGGTGCTGGTACTAACATGCAAGTCCCTATACAGCTTGGGACCACGGCCCTTGAGATGGCACCTTGTCTTTTATACAAGAGTTGAGAGAGGCTGCGCCAGACAGGAACAGAAAGTGCTGGGCTGTGCGATGAAACGTCAGATTCGTATGTCTGCCTGAGACCGCACTGCACCCCAACCAAAGGGGGTCAATGGAAGAAAGGACAAAGACTCAGGGCAGAAATGCACCACTACCTACTTGAGAATTTGCACCGGCCATTAGCTGAATCATGTGCTGCATGAGCTGCTGGTGGGGGTTGCTGTCCCCAGCTGGAGAGGCACTAGCAGGTGTTGAAGCGGAGGAGATGGGGGTCTCAGGGATTGTGCTTCCTCCGGCAGAGGGTGGAGGGACGCGAGGTGCTCCAAAAGTCCCAAGGCTGCAAGATGAGACAGGGGGAAGCTACTTAGCGCAAGGCAGCAAATCCCCGAGGAAAGGCTGACTTTACGGACCTGAAGCAAGCCTTGTGCAGAGGTTGGCCACAATAAAAATCACAGAGAGTGTTGCAGCTACTGGAACAGGGGAGATATGGTTAAGTCTGCCACAGATTCTTGGTTGTAGCCAGTGTTAAAGAGTTGACCCATTAATGTTAACTGATGTGACTAATTTGGACCTATTAATTTCTGGGGTCTACTCAAAAAAGAACTGAAACCTTGGAAATCTACAAAGGCAGGCATTGTTGTTTCCAGTTTGCAACACTGGTTGCATTTCAGTCTGCTTTTTAAAAAATTGATTTGATTCTCTCCGGCCTTTGCTGGACACCGATACCAACTGAGTTATTACAATGCCTGTTTTGACTTAACCCTGGCTAATTTTGCGTTCCATAAGCTAAGCTTAAATGCAATTTCCCCTTTTCTACACAGCCTTATGATGTTTACAGGAAAGGCAGTATAGAAAGTCTTAATAAGTAAAGTAACAAAAAGCCAGAAACAGTATGTCTTTACCCTGCCGTATTGCATCACACACAGAATTTCTAGGAACAGGCTTGCCACATATATTGTTGACGCAAACAATATGCATTGTGTTGTTCCCAGGAAGCCTACAGTAGTTGATCCTCAGTAGCTAAAAGCGGGAGGAACAAGAACCTCCTGCTGCTTTGCTGCCCTTCTTCAGAGTGCTCCTAAGCCTGATTCAGCTCCTACGTTACCTGGAAACCAGTCCCGGGGCCTCCGTTTGCAGCGTTTGGAGCCCCTGCTGAATCTGCAGCAGGGCCTGCATGGCACGAGGGTTGGTCAGGATCGAGAGAGAATCAGGGTTCTGCATCTGGGGGTGGGAGCGACAAAAATCACAAGTGAGCCACCAGTTTCAGTAGCCCGAACTGTCGTTCCACAAGGAAACTGTGGATTGCTTCTCTTGGGTGTCTTCTACTCTGGTCCTTTAGTCATAAAGAAAGCTGAAGATTTGGGATACAATTCAATCACATCTTAAATGCATTTAACTAGTGCGATTCCAACGCTGCATGGTTGAAGGCTGGCTGGTTGAAACTGCACAAATAAAATGCACACCAGCTTTTTTCCGGCACGAAAAAGCTCTCTGCCTTGTATAACAGGTAAGAAGGCCCTCTTGGCACACCAGCTCTGAAAGCCTGGAAATGGTCGCATGAGATCTCCAATAGGCCTGTGCTACCTTGCGAGAGCATCCCAGAGCCGGCACACTGAGCAGGTCTTGCCAAGTAAGCAGAGAGCTCAAAAGTTCTATGCTGTTGCTTACAGGGCAAGGCCCACTCAGCTCACTAACTCCTGAAGGTTAGGGATGCTTGTGCGGGGGACGTTCCACAGGTTTGAGTAGATGCATTTTACCGATGCATTTTACTACTGCCAGTACTGCAAAACTGCTAGATTGTCACTGAACAGCCATCACTGTGTTTCTCTAGCAGGGGTGCTTAACCCACAGCCCACATCTAGCCTCCTTCCATAAGTCCCCACACAATTCATCTTGTTGTTATTACTTTAACAGTTTTACTAACGGATACCGCTGTGATTTGGTTATGCCAAGAGGTTTGACCCGTGGGTCAAATGCAGCCCTCAGCCTGAAAAAGGTCAGCTGTCGACCCCTAATCCTATAGATTACCATTGTTCACTTACAACGTAGCTCTTAGTAAAATTCAAAACAAGCAGTTTTTCAATAGAGTCAAATGTTAACTGAGCTTTCAGATGAGAGCTTAGTGATTCTGTCTCATAGTTATTCTAAACAATCCTATAACTAAAATATCACTACCGTATTTTATTAAAATACGATGCTTTCCATCCTGCATTTTATTCAAATACTCAATTCCATTTCTTGCCATCTGGTGATATTCAACCTTTGGGGGGTTTTCATTGGCACTGGGCAGCCTCCTTTTTCATTTTTTTGTCCAGTCACTGGACACACTGGATTTTAATATCAGTTCAACTGCCACCAAGGCATGCCACTCCCTCTGTCTGTCAACTGCAGTTATTGCAGATCCAAACGCAGCGGTAGAGCACACGATTTGAATACAAAAGGTCAAAGATTCAATCTCTGGTATCTCAAATTAACAACAGATTATTATCATCATCAATATGAGGCACCCAAGGTGGCTCACGATAGGATCAAAAACTTTTGAAAGAAAACAACAACCACAAATCAATAAATCTACAAATAAATGGCAGCAACAACAAACTCTAACAGAGAATGTAAACTAAATAATAGCAACGGAACCTGACAAAAAGTCAGGAATAGAAAGGCTGCCTTCAGACAAGTTTTGCTTTGTTTTTCAACTAACCAGTTTCTTTTTATACTTGACTGAACTGTGGGTTAGCCTTAAGTATGGCATGTTGAAAACTGAAGCAAAAGCTTCCAATATCTAACACGCGTGGCTGTGTCAAGAGTCCGAGTGGGGACCACACCAGCCCAATGTGGATGAACGTAATACTGAGTTTAGCATTCCATCCAAACCCCAACATCCAACTGGCCAAAGGGGTGCCTAGAAGAAGAAGAAATATTATGATCCACCAGCAGGTAATGAGGAAGACCTTTCTCAGCCCAAAACAATGGTGAGCCAGTCCCAGTCAGAGTAGACAATACTGATAGAGAAGGACAAATATCTCCGCGGCTTCATAGGGCTGCTGCAAATAAAGGGAGACTGCAGACCTGAAAATTATTATTGTGACATGATCACTAAAAGGGCATGGCCAGTCCATTATGGATTTTTTGTTCCTCAACCTCTGCTCAAAGCTCCTCTGAAGTCCAGCCCTGAGTAAACTATTAATCCCGAAATCAAGGACAACACTGTTTATGCCGCACCTGCTGTAGAAAGGCGGGTAGCTGGAGTCGCAGGTGCTCCTGAAGCGGGGGGTTGCCAGCGAAGAGGGGAACATTCACCATCATCTGCAAAGAAACGGAAGAGCAAAGGCAGCTCAGGAAGGTGGAGGTTGCTATTCCTAGCACATGTCCCATGCAGCTAGGCAATAGCCGCATATTCCGATGCCACCAAAAGCACACAGATATAGGACATTTTCAGTCTATTCCTGCTCCCTTTTTGGAAGATTCGGGACAGATGACAGAAAGTCTTTCTTCATGCAGCGCGTAGTTAATCTATGGAACTTGTTCCCCCAAGAGGCAGCGATTGTTGCCAATTTACATGGCTTGAAAGGAGGATCAGACAAATTCATAGGAGGCTACTGATCCACAGGTGGAGGCAGCAATGCTTCTGGATACCAGCTGCTGGAAAGTGAAGGAGGGGAGAGGTCCTGTGCTGCTTTCCCACAGACATCTGGTTGGCCACTATGAGGATCAGGATGCAGGCCACTGGACTGATCCAGCTGCAGGACTCTCCTTCTGGTAGTTTTTAATTCCACATCTAGTAATCAATTCACATGAAGGGCCGCGTTCTGCAAACAGCACACACTGCAACTTGTAAAAAGCAAACGTGAGAGTGCAGTTGTCGTGAGATTCTGCTGCAGCTTTGTCAGTTACAGATTTGAAATCGTTTTTGCTGAGATAAGAGCACTACACTGCTCAACATCACACCAAAAGGCTTCCTTGCTCCCTCCTTCACGTATTGGGCCCTATGACTGCAGATTGGGCTGTACTCACTTGTGCTGCAATGTCAGGGTGCTGGCCTAGCGTCTGCAACATTGTACGCATGTAAGGGGCAGAGATCACGTTCTGCATGAGCTGGGGATTCTCCGAGATCTGCTGCAGAAGACCTTGCATCTCAGGGCTGCTGAACATCCCTGTAACAAAGGGGAGAGAAGTGAAAATTCAACAGCCAACAAACATGTAGCTCTGCCATCCTAGATGGGGAAAGATCCCTGAAGCTGCTTCCTGATCACACTCCAGCAACAAAACCCAGGGATCCCAAAACAAAGTCCCAAAACTGGGTTAAGTTCGTTGAATTAAAAGGTCACTGGAAGCCTAGCCAATCCCCTTTCTGATTTTAACCCTTTGGCAGAATCCTGTTGGCTTTTGCTTTTTTTACTGCAGTCACATGGATGTCTTTTTAAAAACTTTAATTTCAAAAAGGTATCTTTTTTTACTGTAGCAATGAACAATATACAGTGGAACCTCGGTTTATGAACACCTCGGTTTATGAATTTTCCGTTTACGAATGCCGCGGACCCATCTGGAACGGATTAATTCACTTTCCATTACTTTCAATGGGAAAGTTCGCTTCAGTTTATGAACGCTTCAGTTTAAGTACTCCGCGGTCCGTCTGGAACAGATTAATCCACTTTCCATTACTTTCAATGGGAAAGTTCGCTTCAGTTTATGAACAGACTTCTGGAACCAATTGTTTTCATAACCCGAGTTACCACTGTAATGAGATCCCTGCTCTTTCCCCACAGATACAAACCACTAAAAAACCCACAAAGCCTTTCCTAATTCAAAAAGTGCCATGACAGAGATAAACAGTTGTTTTGTGGGAATGATGGGCCAAATCAATGTACATTTTTTCACTTAATGCATATGCATGAAATACCCAGAACGTGCTTAACAAAACCCGATTTCCCCCTCCCTGTTGAGCCCCCTATTGGATCCTTGCAGAAAAAAAGGACCACCACAAGCCCAGAATGAATCAGTAACAGGTGAAGGATGTTAAAGAGTTAAACAGAATTGACTTAACCTATGTCAGTTACTTAATACCAGTATGCCATTACATTAGCTGGTAGAAAACAGTAACGAGACTTATTTACTTACTGTATCTTTATCCCACCTTTGTCTCCAAGGCGCTCAATGTGGCGTACATGGTTCTCCTCCTCATTTAATCCCCACAACAGCCTTGTGAGGTAGGTTAGGTTGAGCAGCATTGACTGCCCCATAGCCAAGTGGGGATTTGAACCCTGATCTCTCAGGTCCTAGTCCAACACTCCAACCACTATGCCAAACTGGCTCTCACGGGCTCAGCAACCAGATTTTGAGGTTGGGGGTGACAATGTTTTTTCCTTGTCACCCATGAGAGCCTCACACTAAGTAAGAGGGTTTTTCCATTCAACTGAGCAATAATTCCGGTTCTTAAACTGTCACTGTGACAGAGTGGAAGCGTCAACTGATTCTCATCTCTCCGGAACAGTCAAAAACCTTCAGGTTAAGCAACCACAGAACTACCACACTTCGAAATGAAGAGCAGTTCTGTGATCTAGAAAGGCCAGCTCCGAGTGCAAACGTGCAGCTCCCAGGACCACTTCCCGCCCTTCGGACCCCATGCTATGTACGTACCAGATCCTAGGTTGGTTGCGTTGATCCCCAAAGGGTTGGAGACGGTGGGTGTGCTTTGGCTCGTCACCGAGCCGGTGCTCCCTTCACCACTTGGCGCCTGGCCTTGAGAGGTAGGTGTGGGACTCCAAGGGTTGGGCAGCGGTTCTCGGTTTTCCGTCCGCAAGGGCTGCGAGTTCGAGGTGTCGGAACTCCCGCCCAAGGCAGAGAAGGGATTATTGCCAAACTAGACAAAGAAGATGTGGCTCAATGAGTGACTCTGCAAACTCTCAGGCGAATTCTGCTTCACGGGATTAGCAAGAAAATGAAATGAAGGTGTGGCAGGATTACAAAACAGAGCTTTGATTTAAACTGCAGGTTTCACCAAAAATGTGTTTACTACGTTATTTACTGTAAGCAGCCCTGAGTCTCTGACTCTAGTCAGACAGCACACAAACCACAGTTAAGGAGCATAGCTATGATTTGGTGTGATGTCTGAACTGACAAACCATGGTTAAACCCGTCACCTAGCAATTCAGTCAAACAACATGGTTTAAACAAACTCTGGTTTCCAGCAACAGCTTGATTGATCTTTGGAACTGACAAATTATAGATGTTGCCCTGTCACCACAGAAACAAAGGGAGAAAATGAAAACAACCATCACTAAAACTTGGATGCTTGCACACTTGTAACCACAAGGCTGTATCCTATCCTAGTCCTACTCAGAGCAGACACATTGAAGTTTATGGACATGACTAACTTAATTTTGAGGACTTGGGTTTGCATACTAATCTTTGAAAAGTACAAACGGTTTTTGTCATTCACCCCCTCCACTGTTCTTTATACAAAAATCCCAGAGTGAATTACATAATAAAACTCTTAAGAGAGAATTCTAAATCAATTTGGGAGGGTTCATATAAAAACCACAGAACATCAAAGTACTGCTGTGCTCATGAGGGCTAGGAAAGCAGTCAGTCACAGGCATTTATCAACATTTATCAACAGGCATTTATCAAAAGGAAGCCCTTCACAAAGGGCACAATTAAACTTTGGAATCTGTTGCTACCCAATGGGTTCAGACAAATTCATGGAGGATGATGCTACCCAGGCTCCTAATCGTGATGACTGTGCACTACGTTTAGTATTAGAGGCAGTATGCCTCTCAACACTCGTTGCTAGGAATCAAAAGCTGGGAGGGGGCTATTGTGCTCAGGTCCTGCTTGAGGGGCTTGACAGAAGAGGCATCTGGTTGGCCACTGTGGGAACATAATGCTGGATTAGATAAGCCTTTGGCCTGATCCAAAAGTCAGGCTCTTCTTATGCTACTTGGTGTATCTTGTGAAATCCTAATTAAATGAGTGTTTCGTTCTGCTTAGACGACAGTCAGACCTAGCCTACCTGTTCCCTGGCAGCACTGAACATGGGCTCCTGAATATCTGTGTACATCCGCCGCAGGGCATTGTACCCTCCAGGGATGCTCTCCAAATTGCTCAGGGCTCGGTCCTGGTTGCGCATCATCTCTTGCATCATGGCAGGGTTGCGTGCCAACTCCATGGTCTGATAAGGGAAGGGCAAACAGAAAACCATGAGCAGAAATATGACAAAAGCATTGTGAAAGGTACAAGACAAGGGTGTCCATTGTCACCATTATTATTCATATCGGTACCGGAAGTCTTCCTAAGGACTATAAGGGAAAATGAAAAAATAAAAGGAATCTCAGAAGGAGTACAAAGTGAAAGCCTTTGCGGATGACTTGGTTTTAAAAATGGAAGTCCTAGGCTTATAGCCAAAATGTTGTATAAGATGAGAGGAGATGTTATGTTTTGTTTGGAAAATATACAGTGGTACCTTGGTTTGCGACTGCAATCCGTTCCGCGGAGGCAGTCGCTCACCGAAATAGGCGTAAACAGAGGTTTGACTGTATATAAAAACTTACACACACACACACACACACACACACACACACACACACACGAGGTTTGACTGTATATAAAAACTTATATATATATACACACACACACACACACGAAATATGACAAAAGCAGACAATAATGGTTTGAGCTCTGAACTATGGTTAGTGCAAACCCTGGTTTAGTGTGATGCCTAAAACAAAGTTCAAAGACTGCCTCAAGCCACAAGCAGGGAAACAACAGCCCACCTGGCGCATAAGCTCAGGGTTGTTCAGCATGTGGCTAATCTCTGGGTTGCGCTCCATCAGCTGTTGCATCTGGGGGTTGGCCATGATCATCTGCCGCATGAAGTCTGGGTTGGACATCATGTTCTGGACCAGGGGGTTCTCCATGATCTGGGAGAGCATCTCTGGGTTGGACATCAGCTGCCGCTGCATCTGCTGCTGAAGCTCCATGAAGTTTGCAGAGCCCATCCCCAGGTGACCGAGCCCAGCAATGCCGCCAAAGCCAGCTGAGAGAAGACAGAGAGGAAAGGAACCACGAATGAGAAAGGTCTGCCTGGGTCTGAATGGCTAAAACCAGCCTCTCAGGCTCATCTCCCTCTTGCTCCTTCTACTACCAACACAGAGCCATCGGTGTAGCCAAGGGGGGCAGCTGCCCCCCAAAATCAATCAAAATCAAAGGTTCTCCCCCCCAAAATAAAAGCCAACAAAAATCCTGGCTATGCTCATGCTCAGAGCTTACTGAAAAGGCAGGATGAGATGTAACAACCCCAGCTCTTGCTCTCTGGGATCTTGCCCAGCAGCTCAACAACCCTTAGAGCAGGCTCAAAAGACCCACAAGGATAAGCGCATGGGTAGGCAAACTAAGGCCTGGGAGCCGGATCTGGCCCAATCGCCTTCTAAATCCAGCCCGCGGACGGTTCAGGAATCAGCATGTTTTTACATGAGTAGAATGTGTGCTTTTATTTAAACTGCATCTCTGGGTTATTTGTGGGGCATAGGAATTCGTTCATCCCCCCCACCCAAATATAGTCCAGCCCCACACAAGGTCTGAGGGACAGTGGACCGGCCCCCTGCTGAAAAAGTTTGCTGACCCCTGGATATAAGTGTGAATAGACAAGGCTGGGGCTCCTACAAGAGGCCAATTTTCACATGCATCATGTGATTAATGTTTTCCCTCCAGTATTTCTCTTAAGCTTTTAAAACTCAGAATCCACGTATAAACCCACTAGTCCATCTGGAGCACACAAGCCACCCCATTTTTTTTATTCTTCAGTTTTCTTTCTTTTTGTCATGTTTGCACTTTCGTTTCTTTTGTTAAGAAATCAATAAAGCAGAACTGCCTGCCTTGAGATCCTCAGACCCTGGAACTCTGCTCTCATGCCTGCTGGGGTGGGAGCAAAGACCCCAAAATGTCCCACTGGTTCCCAGGAAGACAGGAAAGCCAAAGGCTAACCCGAGCAGAAGAAACTCAGCAATGCTCACACAAGATGGAGGTGGCTCCGCCAGGGGTTCCATCTGCTGCTGGGCCAGGCGTGGCTCCCAATCCGCTGCTCCTCCGGCTGCTGCTCCCTACGTCGGAGAGCGTGTTGCTGGATGTTGAAGGCTGAGGTGGGGCTGCAGGGGAAGCAGGGGCTGCAGAGGGAGTAGCAGCAGCAACAGATGTAGTAGTAACAGCAGCAGTAGGAGGAGGAGGGGAAGCAGCAGGCGCCACTGAAGGGTCTTGAGTCCTGCAAATAAAGGAAAGTGACAGGTGACGGCACAACTGTTATGTGAACATATAGCTTTCCTTGAATTTAAAAGGAAGCTACTATCTCCCTACAAAGTACATTAGAATAATTTAGTGTGTGTGCTCAGCGACTCTTAGAACCCTGAATTTTGCAATGGGGAAGCCCAAGCCATACCTGTAAGGTACAAACAGAAGAACCCACAGATAAAACAACTAAGGCCAATAAAAAGGCTCTTAACTACTATTAACTACTACCACACACACATGCTCCAGTAGCCACCCAGCTAACCACCAAATGCAGGTGCACCCAGAGAAATGCAGATCTTATTCAGTGGGAGAGAGCAGCCCTTTAGGATACCTAGGCCCTGAATAGGAGAACATGTAATTTACTTTTGCAAGTACTTCTGGCTGACACCACCATAGCATTCCATGTTTCCCCCTGGATATTTATGTTTGTTATTTAAATCTGTTTGTCACCTACTAAAGCCACACTGCGTTGTTCTCTTTTACTATGAATTCAATATGGTGTTTTTATCTGTGTTTTGCATGTTTCAGTTTGTATATAAACAAAGAGGCAAATAGGAGCTATTTAAAATAATTCTTCTTCAGAAGGATTTGAGCCAGTCTTTTGAGGGGGGTGGGGAAACTGTCACTAAGTGACATATCTGCAATATAAACTAAAGCTGACTGAATGGGCCTGCTTTTCTGAGGGAAGCTCTTACTTCTGCGGAGTTTTGATCACCAGATGCACCGTCAGTCCATCTTTGATCCCGTGCTGATTCAAGGTATCCCCGTCTTTCAGAATCTTCCCGGCAAAGATCAGAACCAGCTGATCCTGTTTGGCTTTAAACCGACGGGAAATCTCTTCTTTAAACTGGAAAAAGACATTTTAGAAGGTTAGGCTTTCCACAGACATTCTTGCAGTGGTCAAGAAGGCAAATTGGTGGCAACCCTCATCCCCTGCAGGTCCATTTAGTCTTCCTGCCTCCACCTTACACCAAACACCGTTTCTTCATCCACACAGCACTCTGTATGCTTTCCCCTGAGCACCTGCTTTCTCCTCCGTTTTTCCCTTTCATCCTAACCAGACCTCCACCTACATCCAGGCAGATTCCTGTGATACAGGAGCTCCACAGGTCAAGTCTCACTCCTGCTATGAACACATAAGCTCCTCTAGTTACTCGGTCTCCTGGCCCCCCTCCCACCCTGCAATATGGGGAAACTAATACTGCCCTTCCAATCAGGATTATGTGAAGAGCTTCAAACATTCAGCGAAGTTATAAACATTCAGCGAAGTTATTCCATAAATCAGCATTGTCCAACCAGGTATCCTGCAGATGTCTGCAGTCCAAAACATTTGGAGGACACCAGAATGTTTCTATTACTCTCTGCCACCTCCTCTCCAAACCCCAGAGAAGGCTTCAAACCATTTGAACCCACCCCCCTTCAATTCATCATACACCCCAGAAAGATCTGCAACAAACTCCTGGATCCACTCAGCTTTTGTCTATCTTCCCCACAAGGCGGCACTCTCATCTTAATTTCTTCTCCTTCTCCACCTCACGATCCCGCTTCAACCACTCCAAATTGTTCACATTCTCTTCTCAAGACTTTACCAATTCTTCGTTTCCCCATTCTCTCCCCTCTCGGACAAATCCTCAAGCCCGATCTGCTTCATCACTATATTTCTCCCTTTTTGTTGCAGGCCCGCTTGCTTCTTTGCCTTGCAAACTCTTTGCCTTGCCCAACCCACCCTCATTTCCTTTCACTCTGATCGACTCCATTCACCACCACCCAAAACATGGGTGCCCATGTTTTATCTCAGCTCCTCTTCCACCTGCTTCTCTTCAAGAACCCATCCGACCGCCTTGTCCTGAGCCCGGCATGTCTTGTTGGAAGAAGCGGGGAGGAAACGGGAGTCTCTGGTTTCCTTTGCCCGGCGAGCCCTTCCGAACGCGCTCCTCGCGCTAAGCCCTTTTGCTGGGAGGCTCGGGCGGGGGGTGTCTTTCTGCCTCCCTGCGACCCTCCTGCCCTGGAGATGGTGCAGCTGAGGATGCTGTTCTGCGCGCGAAGCATCGGAGGGCCCTCCTTGTATATAGACAGCCCCAAGCGGCTCCTTCCCCAAATCCCACCCATCGGCGCCTTTCTGTTGTGGGGGGCGACCGCGGACTCCCCCCCCCCAACAGCCCAGCCTCTAGGCACCGACCACCCCTCACTTCAGCTCCGGGAGGGGTGGATGGGCGCTCCATCACGTGACTCCGGGCCGCGCGGGCTGAGAGGTGGAGGTGGGGTCTCCTCCCCCCTCCCCCCAATCCTTCCAGCGCCTCAGAGCCCGCCTCGCCCCTTTGTTCCTCGTCGCCGCCGGACGGTAACGAAAAGGGGAAGAAGGGAGGGCAGACAAGCGACACCCCCCGCCCCTTCCCGCAGATCCCCCGGCCTCCGCCCGCAGAGGCTGAGGGGTCCCGGCGAGAGGTTCCCCGCCCCCGGCTGACCTCCTTGACGGAGACGCGCTCGCCGGTGAGGATCTCCTCTTTGTCTTTCGGGGTCTTCACCGTCACGCGGATGAGGAGCCCCCCCGGGCCCGACTCGGAGCCGCCGCCCCCGCCTTCTCCGCTGTCGCCGCTGCCTCCGCCGCTACCGGCCGAGCCGGGCCCGCCGCCGCTCAGCTCCGCCATCTTGGCCGACCGCCCACCTGCCACCGAGGAGGTAGGGCCAGAGAGGCGCCGCTGCCGACTGCTACCATAGAGACGTGGCGATCGTCATTTCCGGTTTCTTGAGCACTTCCGGCGAAGCAATTCTTTTCCCCAAACTCGACGCAGGATTAGGATTGAAGAGCCATACAAAATACGGGTAGGAACACGGCGCCTCCGTGGAAAAGGCCGCCGCAGCCGCCATTGTGCGGTTCTCTCACAGATTTCGTGGACGATCGGACACGGCGCCGCATTTGCCATCTTCGCGATGGAAACAGCCCTTCCTAGTGTCGTTCTGCACCGGAAGTTCTTGATAGGGAAACCGCTCTTCACGTTCGTGGGCTAAGAGAGATAGGAAAAGTTGAGAGTCACACACAGGCGGCCACTTTTCGGGTTTTTAAAGGGGTCTCTAGCCTTGGCTTTTATTCTCCCCTCAGAGCGAAGGGAGAATTCAGCAGAAGGAGACGAGAGAGGGCGGGGCGGATAGAGCGGCCCTCCGCAACGTACCTCGTAGCGACAAGTTGGTGAAGCCTCTGCAACGGGGAAGGGGGAAACCGGAAGTGATGTTGTGATGCGGAAGACTACAATTCCCAACATTCCCCGGAGTTATTTCCTTGTTGGGTCAGCTGATGCGAGGCTTCGCCCTGCTTTGCGAGGGGAGTTTCTGGCTGGAAGGTGGTGATGCTGCGCCCCAAGGCCCTCACGCAGGTGCTGAGCCAGGCGAACACGGGAGGGGTCCAGAGCACCCTGTGAGTACTTGGGCAAGCAGAGTTGGTGGGGCTTATTCGCGAGTAGCAGTGCAGACTGCAACTTGAGGAACTCACTAACAGACTTTTAGAATACATCTGAAGGCAGCCCTGTTTAGGGAAGCTTTTAATGTTTAACAGACCATTGTATTTTAATATTTTGTTGGAAGCCACACAGAGTGACTGGGGAAACCCAGCCAGATGGGCACTGTATAAGTATTATTATTATTATTATTATTACTGCCTCAAGGTGTATTTGGCTAGCTTTAATAATAATAACCATTTAGAGGGAATCTAGGAGGGGAGCTTTAAATTGCTGCGCATGATGAAGCATTTGAAAAGGCTAGCAAAAGCAGGATACAGTACTCTAAAACGCATGAAGCTTTTAACATGCCGTTTGAGGGTATCGTTTACACCACACGAAGATTGAGACTGATCCATGCAAACACCAGTACAATTCCAGCTGCTGTATTCATTTCAGCCTTATGGTCTTTTCTTCAGTAGCATAAATGTTGTGAATAGTGATTTAACTACTCTAGAATATGAATATTCCTTTCAGGCTTGAATTGGTCAAGAGTGTGTGTTTTCTGTCTCTTTCTTAGTGTGTGTGTAGCTGTGCATATATAATTTGATATAGCATTTCAGTTCTTTTTGTTAGCAAATCATACTTGCAGTGTGTTTATGTGTGTGTCCTGGACTGCTACACTTCAGGCTGCAGAGGCTGAATTAAAGCAATACGTTGCAAATAGTTAGGTGCAGATCTGTAAACACGACTGTGCAAAATGTCCATTGCACATGCTGTTTTAATTTGCTGCATGGACATTACACTCCTATGAGTGCCCGTCAGATTACAAATCAAATAAAGTATTTGTTAATCTCTTTCAAAATCACTTTTAGACATAGACACAATTCTCTAGGACTATTTAATCCTCTTTGCTGTTCCTCTCTAGCCTTCTGAACAATGAGGGCTCTCTCCTTGCATATTCTGGTTACGGAGACACAGATGCCAGAGTCACAGCTGCCATTGCCAGCAATATCTGGGTGGCTTATGACAAGAATGGGCACCAAGCCTTCAATGAGGATAACTTGAAGTTCATCCTAATGGACTGTATGGTATGTATCATGAGGTGTTGAATATCCTGGTGACCTCTGCTGCTGCTGGTTCGCTGGGATGCCTCTGTCACTAGGAACATCCATTTCAGGGATAGGATGAAACCTAAAATCCCCAGGCGTGGCTGGAGGCACACCTTTGTGGCAGCATGTTTTTCCACGCACAATGAAATGACACATCTAGAAATCTTTGAGGAGCGATATTGGAAAGATGGAACATGGTGGTTGTGGGATACCCTATATACAGCTTGGCCTCTGTTAGCGTGGGCTGGAGATCGGCAAGAGGCTTGAAGATACAGCTAGAGTCAGAACGTAGCTTCATAATCCCATTTGCTGGCTTAAGAGTGGCTCCACTACAAGGGTGCATTTGCCAGGAGAGGTTTCCAGCAGCTTTTCCACCAACCTGCAGAGAAAAGCTTGGAGGGTGGAAGTGGGAAAGTCGGCCCATGTTGTGCACTGAAGCCCTGGCAATCTGCTGATTTTATGGCACATGGAAAGCCCTCTGCACAGAGTTTTGCCCAGGGATTTGCAGATGTTGCTGATCAGCCCCTTTGGGGTTTTGCCCTTTTGGATGTCATTAAAACGGCCTCGGTCCAGTATACCTGAAGGAGCGTCTCCACCCCCATCGTTCTGCCCGGACACTGAGGTCCAGCTCCGAGGGCCTTCTGGCGGTTCCCTCGCTACGAGAAGCCAAGTTACAGGGAACCAGGCAGAGGGCCTTCTCGGTAGTGGCACCCACCCTGTGGAATGCCCTCACACCAGTGGTCAAAGAGAACAACAATTACCAGACCTTTAGAAGGCATCTCAAGGCAGCCCTGTTTAGGGAAGCTTTTAATGTTTGATGGGTTTCTGTATTTTAATGTTTTGTTGGAAGCCGCCCAGAGTGGCTGGGGGAACCTGGCCAGATGGGTGGAGTATAAAGAATAAATTATTATTATTATTATTATTATTATTATTATTATTATTATTATTATTATTATTTCAACCAGGAGGCAAACTTGCCAGCCACTGTTTTGCATGGTGACTTAATTCCTTGAGTCCAACCTCCTTCAATACAGGGAATTCAGTCTGCATGTCTGTTGAGGGGGCCGCTTGAGGTCCTCAGCGGCCAAAATTGCTACCTGGTGAGTGCAGCGTGTAGTTGGGCTGTGCATTCATCTCGTGGTGGTGAAGCAAGCCCTGTAAGCATCATGCAGTCTGGAGCTGCTCCAGCAGGCACCAGAGGAGGCCTGTGATGGGGACACACACACTTCTGGGATGGGGCTTCTGCTTTAAGGAATTCATTTATTACACTGATATCCCAGCTTTCCTGCAAGGAGCTCAAGGCGGCATACATACTTCTCCCTCTCCCCATTTTATCCTCACAACAGACCAGGGAGGTAGATTAGGCTGAGTGACTGGCCCAAGGTCACCCAGTAGCTTCATGGCTGAGTGGTGGCAAGAGCCCCAGTCCACTACTCTTAACCGCTACAGCCTCACTGGTAGAGGAAGGTAGGGGATCCAGAATCTCCCTTTGTTGTGAGACACTTGCTTCAGAGCTCTTGGGGGGCGGGGCTTGCCCATAGGCTATATCTAGCGCTGCCAAATGGCTTTGTGGCCCCCAAGTCCGCCTTTAAAAAAATATTACTTTAGAGGATTAGCAATGAACTATTATTACTATTTCAATAGTGTAGAAGAGCTGGTGGGCAAGCCTTCTGGAAGGCAGCCTTGGAGAGGAGTGGTTTTCGCCACTCCCATTTTTCTGCACATTGGCCATGACCAGTTTGCCACGCGGCCCCCAGAGGATCAATGTGTCCCTTGGCCCCGAAAAGTTATGCTGTCCCCGTATTAAAAGCGGCAGAAAGCTTGTCTGAATTTGAATAGGGCAACACCTCTGTAGGGTGAGAAACCTGAATGCCCTGCAGTCTGTGAATATTGTGGACTCATATTCTCTATATTCTCCACCCTGCCCTGCACAATGCATAAAACGACCCAAGGAAGGCCGTGTTGCCATCACCCGTGTTGCCAATCTGCTCCTGTGCATGTACGCGAAAGAGACGGTGGGATTTGGCATGCTGAAAGCCAAGGTAAGGGGTCAACCTGCTCCTGGTTTTATTACTTTTATTCTTGTGGGGCAGCCCATCTTGGAAGGTGACACAAGTAAAATAAGGTTGTGGGGGGTGACTCAAATAACTACTTCCAGAGAGTGTCTCCCTGTAAGAGGTGCAGCAACACATCCAGCCAAGAACCTTTGGTGCTTCCTCAAGGCAGTTTACTGGGGACTCCTCTCTTCCCCCATCCCACTCATAGCATTTTATTGCAGGCATTAAGGTCTCTGGGGTCCAATTCATACACATACACCATTTGACTGTTTTACATTTGATTTCTATACACTGACTTAGGTACAGTTCACACATGTCTGTACATCATTCGGTTACTATACTGTTCATAGACTCGTAGAATTGTAGAGTGGGAAGGGACCACGAGGACATCTAGTCCAACCCCCTGCAATGCAGGAATCTTTTGCCCAGTGTGGGGCTTGAACCCACAGCCCTGAGATTAAGAGCCTCATGCTCTACCGACTTGAGCTATGATTAGCAACTGAGTCACCTCAACTCATCCTGTTGAAAAGCTCCGCGTTTCATGTAATGAGAGACAACGGCCTCGTTTTTACATACCCCAAACTGGTGTTGCGAGTATGTGAAGCGGTGAGATTTGGGCTTGTGGATCCTTTCTGCCCTTTCCCCAGCCAGCACATGGCTGCAAGGAGTTAGGAAGCTTCTGCTTTTCAACAACTACAGTGGTACCTCGGGTTAAGAACTGTACTCTTGTTGAAGGCGCTGCCTGAGACAATGCCCAAGTCTGCTTTACCTGAATTCTGCAGAGGAGGAGGGCACACAACCAACCAATTCTTTCAACCCTATGGGGACGGCTGTAGCTCAGTGGTAGAGCATCTGCTTTGCATACGGAAGGTCCCAAATTTGATCTCTGGCATCTGCAGGTAGCGCTGGGAGAGAACCCTTCCGAGCCTCTGTCAATCAGTGTATGTAATACTGAGCTTGGTGGACCATTAGGCCAGTGTTTCCCAACCTTGTGCCTCCAGCTGTTTTCGGACTACAATTCCCATCATTCCTGACCACTGGTCTTGCTAGCTAGGGATGATGGGCATAGCTGCCAAGTTATCCCTTTTTTTAAGGGAAATTCCATTATGCTGAATAGGCTTCCTCGCGAGAAAAGGGAAAACTTGGCAGCTATGATGATGGGAGTTGTAGTCCCAAAACATCTGGAGGCACAAGGTTGGGAAACACTGCATTAGGCTGACTCTGTATATAAGGCAGCTTTCCAAGTTCCTAACTTGTCTGTCCTTGTGTTTTCCCAGGCTCAAGCTCTGGTCCAGTACCTCGAAGACCCACTCACCCAGGTGGCTGCCTCCTGAGCAGGTGATGGAGCCCAAAGGCGAGGCCGACCCGCTGCACCCGTCTCCTGTCGGGAGAGAGTTTCAGAACAAGCTCTTGCACCGAGGTGGCCCTGTGGACTCTTGCTTCTCGGCAGCCTTGGTGACTGCTGGGCGCAAGCACTTGATTGTGTTTCAGGAAAAGGAAAATGGCAGTGGGAGGGGGAAATAAAAAAGCGTGTTCTTAGCCATTTGAGTCCTGTCTCTCTTTTGAGGAAAGTTGGGATTTTCGAGAGGAGGAAGTTGCTCCTCTGCATTGGCAGAAACACCCGCCTGCACATATTTGACCCAGAAATAAATCCCGTAGAACGCAGCAGGGGTCGCTTACAAATAAACCCACACAGTTGCTCAGGTATTCCAGACTCTGAACCTGTGTCTTGGGACTGAAAAGTCTGGAGAAGCACTGATCTGGACCCAGGCTTTCTGGAAGGAGTTTCCTGATGTTATAAGCAAGGGGATTCAGTACTGAAGGGGACCACCTGGTGGCAGCAGAGGAACAAAAGGCATTTCCATTCCTTTCATATTTTGCTTTTAATTGGCCAATTCCAGTAATCCCTTTCCGCAGCTGGTGCTGGGTTAGCTTGAAGGCCATTGACACCTTCTTAAGCCTGCCTTTGCTGTGCTAATGCTCTTGAGAGGAGACAGGTGGTGTTGAAAGTCTTGGTGGCTGGGTGGGGTGCAATGCATTCATGTAACTCTTCCTATAAGTGTCAGTTCTCTGAAAACAGAAATGTGGGCTCATTTCTTGCTTAGGGCTAAGTTGACAGGTGGGGGAAATCATTCAGTGGGGGTTGTAACCAATGCAGCACTAATGACTTTGCAAAATAAATAAATTCCTCCCTCTTTCCATCCCACCCTGTACACCCCTAAGTCTGCCCTGGGGTTTTCCCCAACCCTCCAGAGTGGATGCAGGGGCAAGCTGGGGAAGAAGGTCCATTGCACAAGCGTAAATTCTTGCACTGATGGGACATATTAGTTGGATACAGCGCTTTGTGTGTGTAACCACACACACACACTCCCAAAACTACATTTTCTGTCTCCTTCCACATCAACATTTTAGTCATAATTGCACACTAAAGTGATACTTGTCTGTGCAGATCTCCTGGGAACACATCCTGCCTGCCTGGGCAGGGTCCCAAATGAGCCTGTCCTTTGTCAACTCTGTCTCTTACATGTGCACCAGGAGAAACCGATTTGTGTTTTGGATGCTTACATAGTGTGCCAATGATGCTTCTAGGGTTGCCAGACGCAATAGAGGACAGGACTTCTGTGCCTTTAATTGCCCTGCTCTCTTTTGAGTCTGGAAACTTTAAAGAGAAACCAGCAGACCCTTTGCTTGGAAATTAAACAAAGGGTCTGCTGGTTTCTCTTTAACGTTTCCAGACTCAAAAGAGAGCAGGGCAATTAAAGGCACAGAAGTCCTGTCCTCTATTGAGTCTGGCAACCCTAGATGCTTCCAGCCTAAGAGAGCTGGCCGGCGTGCTTGCTTCTGCAGCCTCTTCCATTTTGTCACCTTGTACATCAGGATTGCAAAGGTGCCTACTTGGGCAGGATCCCCCTTTAACTCTGTGGTGCTGACCCGAGTGGTCAGGTTGGTGAAGACTGCTTTATGGAATTCCTTCTACAGATGAAACTATCAAAGATTAACTGGCCTGGTCAGTCTCCCGTCAAAGGGGAAGAGGTGCCCTTTTTCCTGGCAGGTCTATGTTCCAAGTGTCTTGCTCCAAAGCTTAGTTAACTTTTGAACAAGGGCAATTTTCAGCCTTGCTGGGTGTTTCCCCCACAGATTGCAGCAGCCTGCATGTGTGGTGCATGTGTGGTTTTGCACTAATCTCCTAGTTCTTTCATTTTGCATCTTCTCATCCTTTCCAGAATGAATCTTTATAACTGTGTGGAAAGAGGGATTAGAGTGTCTTACCTTCCCAAACGCCAGGAGAATTTCTGGAACAATTGATTCCTGAGCTGGTGTCTCCTTCCTGTCCATGTGGTTATCAACTTAAGCTTTACCACACTGTTTCATGTCACAATGCGGAATAATCGGCTTTCACCCCATTCGTGCTGCTGCTTGTCGCCTGAACCTAAAGCAGATCTGGAGGTGGCTATTACATGGCTAGATGAGAGTTCAGCTTGATGTGATACAAATAACCAAAGCAATGCATTTTTTGATGTGCAAAGCTGGAACCTTCAGTGATTTCAAAATGCTGCTTTGTCACATTTTTTGGCCTTTCTGGTAACTTGTCACTCAAAATTCTGATTCTGGACTATTTCAAATTGCAAGTAGATAAATAGGTACCGCTCCAGCGGGAAGGTAAACGGCGTTTCTGTGCGCTGCTCTGGTTCGCCAGAAGCGGCTTAGTCATGCTGGCCACATGACCTGGAAGCTGCCTACGGACAAACGCCGGCTCCCTCGGCCTATAGAGTGAGATGAGTGCCGCAACTCCAGAGTCGTCCGCGACTGGACCTAATGGTCAGGGGTACCTTACTGTAATGTAATGTAAAGTTCCTGAAATGTTTGTTATGGAGGGCTGGAGGTGGTTTGTGCTGCCCTCGTATTATTTGAATAAAATATTGCCGGGGTGTGTGTGTGTTAAGTGTGCCCCTGCTCCTGCCAACCTAGCAGTTCAAAAGCACGTCAAAGTCCAAGTAGATAAATAGGTACCGCTCCGGCGGGAAGGTAAACAGCGTTTCCGTGCGCTGCTCTGGTTCGCCAGAAGCGGCTTAGTCATGCCGGCCACAAGACCCGGAAGCTGTACGCCGGCTCCCTCGGCCAATATAGCGAGATGAGCGCCGCAACCCCAGAGTCATCCGCGACTGGACCTAATGGTCAGGGTCCCTTTACCTTTTTAAGAGGTGACATAAAATACTTTTATAAAACTTTCAGGATAGAATAAAGAAAGTACTTCCTCATGCAGTGCATAGTTGAACTATGGAACACTCTGCCACAGGAGGCAGTGATGACCACCAACCTGGTTGGCTTTAGAAGAGCATTTGTCATATTCATGGAGAAGGCTATCGAAGGCTACTAGCCATGATGGCTATGCTCTGCCTTCACGGTCAGAGGCAATGCTTCTGAATCCCAGTTGCTGGAAGACACAGGGAAGAAGAGTGCTCTTGTGAACAGGTCCTACTTGCCAGTTTCCCACCGGCATCTGGTTGGTCCCTGTGAGAACAGGATGCTAGCCTTGGTGTGCCATTGGCCAGATCTAGCAGGTTGTTCTTGTGTTCTTCACTTAAATGTCACGGACATCCTTAGGCTCTTGAATCCACCATTCAGAGGGGCCACATCTGAAGCATGGTTTGAACCTGGTTTGGCCTTCATGCTTTCCCCAAAACTATTTGGCAAAGTGGGCTTTTGCAATGGAGTCCGTGCCCCCCCCTTTTTCCTGCTGCTCCAAGGTCAGCTGAGGCTGTGAGAAAAACGGTTTCTGCAGGGGCATTAGAAAGCAGTGTGAGAACATTCTCCAGGTAGGATGGAGAAACACCTGCCTGGAGAGCTCCTGCCCATAGCTTTACTAACTACAAACCCTGAAATTTGGGGTCTCCTCCAAACCTGTGTCAAAGTTTTGCAGTGTTCAGTGTTGTGTTTGATGTGTCAAGTACTCATATTGCGGGAGGGGGCGCTGCAAAACGCAGGGTTATTGCTGCAAAACTTTGACACAGGTTTGGAGAGGATCCCAAACTTTGGGGTTGATAGTTAATGAAGTTCCTGTTCATCGCTGTAGACCAGGCTTGGGCTCCATGGTCTTACTCTTGTTTGCATGTGGTCCAGTCTGGAATGGTCAACTTCCTCTGAATTCTGGTTCTGGAAAAGTTGCTGCCGAGAGCTTTTAAGATTCACCATCACCGAGAAAGCCAACTGCTCCTGCTGTGACCATTCCGTTATTCTGGTTTGGATGTGGTTTATTTTTCAGTTGGAAATAACGTTATCTGGAAACTTTTTGAAATCTTAGACTCTCTGAAGTGGAGGCTTCTCTCCCCAGCCCCAGCCTGCAAACACAATGTATTGAACCTTCTGGACCTTCTCAGTTTTACCACTCCCCACCTCCCCTCAGGTTATAATTCCAACTCCTTATATACCTTGGCTTCTCCCTCTTCAACATTCCATCCTTCTGGTCTTGTCTAACAAGATTAATTTTTCAGGTTTATGGCGGGGAGGCTAGGAATGAAGCTCGACTACAGCAGCATGGCTGACAACTACAGATACACTGGTGTATCTGAAAAAGTGTGCATGCATACGAAAGCTTAGTTGGTCTATAAGCTGCTACTGGACAATTGTTTATTCTTATTCTTATTTTATTTTGACTGCATCAGATGAACATAGCTATCTACCTGAATCTGACAACAAAATGCAGGCTTCTCATCCACAGCAGCTGCTACTTCTCTTTTCTTCGGATGAGGAACCAAGTTGCTAGCTCTCAAGATTGTGAGGAAATGCCTGAAGGCACATCAGCAGTTTTTGTTAATTTTGACCCTCCATGAGACTTTTAAGTGTTAGTGTGATGTACAGTGTTAATCATACTTGAAGTAAGCCCATTGAAGTCTTGCGGCAAGTCCATTAGAGTTGGAGAGTTTATAAATATGGCGATCTGTTTTAAATCACGTAGGCCAGAGACACACATACAGTACACTGTTAAGCATTATAATTCTGTGGTTTTTAAGTTGCATCGGAGTGCGTTTTTCATTAATGTTACTGTCAATTGTTATAAATGGTCTGTTGACTGCAAATGAGAACCCCTCCCTTTATATGCAATATAACAACAACATTTATACCCCGTGCATCTGGCTGTGTTTCCCCAACCACTCTGGGCGGCTTCCAACAAAATATTAAAATACAATAGTGCTTCAGATATTAAAAGCTTCCCTAAATAGGGCTGCCTTCAGATGTCTTCTATAAGTCTGGTAGTTGTTTTTTCCTTTGACATCTAGTGGGAGGGTGTTCCACAGGGCGGGTGCCACTACCGAGAAGGCCCTCTGCCTGGTTCCCTGTAACTTCACTTCTCGCAGTGAGGGAACTGCCAGAAGGCCCTCGGCACTGGACCCCACTGTCTGGACAGAACGATGGGGGTGGAGATGCTCCTTCAGATAAACTGGCCCGAGGCCATTTAGGGCTTTAAAGTTCAACACCAACAATTTGAATTGTGCTCGGAAACGTACTGGGAGCCAATGTAGGTCTTTCAAGACCAGTGTTATGTGGTCTTGGCGGCCACTCCCAGGCACCATTCTAGTGGCCGCATTCTGGATTAGTTGTGGTTTCCACGTCACCTTCAAAGGTAGCCCCACGTAGAGCGCATTGCAGTAGTCCAAGCGGGAAATAACTAGAGCATGCACCACTCTGGCGAGACCGTCTGCGGGCAGGTAGGTTCTCAGCCTGCGTACCAGATGGAGCTGATAAACAGCTGCCCTGGACACAGAATTGACCTGGGCCTCCATAGACAGCTACGAGTCCAAAATGACTCCCAGGCTGTGCACCTGGTCCTTCAGGGGCACAGTTACCCCATTCAGGACCAGGGAGTCTTCCACACCCACCCGCCTCCAGTCCCCCCAAAACAGTACTTCTGTCTTGTCAGGATTCAACCTCAATCTGTTAGCCACCATCCATCCTCCAACCAACCACCTAAAGACACTCACACAGGACCTTCACTGGTTCTGATTTGAAAGAGAGGTAGAGCTGGGTATCATCCGCATACTGATGAACACCCAGCCCAAACCCCCTGATGATGTCTCCCAGCAGCTGCATGTAGATGTTGAAAAGCATGGGGGAGAGGACGGAACCCTGAGGCACCCCACAAGTGAGATCCCAGGGGTCTGAACACTCATCCCCCACCACCACTTTCTGAACACGGCCCAGGAGGAAGGAGCAGAACCACTGTATAACAGTGCCCCCAGCTCCCAACCCCTCTAGACGGTCCAGAAGGATGTTATGGTCGATGGTATCAAAAGCTGCTGAGAGATCCAGCAGAACTAAGAAACAGCTCTTACCTTCGTCCCTAGCCCGCCGGAGATCATCAACCAGCGCGACCAAGGCAGTTTCAGTTAGTCATAAACAAAATTTTAAAAATCCTTCCAGCAGCACCTTAGAGACCAACTAAGTTTGTCATTGGTATGAGCTTCTTCAGATACACTGAAATAGAAGTCACCAGATGCTTATACAGTATATAGTGAGAGGGTGGGGAGGGGTATTACTCTCCCCTTGTGGTGGGAGTGGGTGATTCATAAATGCTTCTTTGAAACATATGCTTTTACTGTGTCCCACACCTACTAAGTTTTGGGAGAAAGTGCTGGACTATATAAACAAGACACTGGGGGGGAATTAAAATTTTCAGAGGTGAATATGCTCATGAACTTTATACCCACTTATGAAAATTGACAGCAGGACAGCAAAAATGGATTCTAATGGTGATTGAGGGACTGATACTGAACTGGAAGAACTCTTAATCAATGGCTTGACAATATTGGCAATATATGAACAGACAGCTTATAGACACAGACTTTCTTTGGATAAATACAATGATATTTTGAATGAGTTTACACAGAGTATATTAGGTTATTGACAAGTATATGTGCATTAGGAAAAAAAGAATAAACACACCTGAATATTAATGTATGGTAATGTAACAGTATTTATTTTTTCTTTTTCTTTTTCACTCACTTTTTTCCTTTTTTCCTTCACTCGTATCTTTTTTATAAATGAAAGTTTTCTAATAAAATAATAATAAAAAACAGTGATTCATAAACAACTGCCTTTTTTTTACAGTCACCCCCCCCCCAGCACCAAATGCCTATTTAACGAGTCTTTTCATTCCCCAAGTTGCCACGTTTCAGAGCCCTATAACGACATTGCACATGTAATAAAACTATGCCAGGCCGATAGAAAAGCAGTAATTTCCTGGTCTGTTTGACTCTCTCGGGCATGGGTTGCCAAGTGATAGTACGTCCCAACTTGCAAACAAACATGCAGAATAAAAAAAATACATATCTGGGTCATTTGCCTAAGCAAAGCTTTTCCCCCCTCCCTTTTCTTTTGGCAGGCATCAAACACAGGTTTATCACTGTGCTTGATTTCAGAAACCAGTAAATAAGTGTCAGTTTGGAAGCTGCCTTGCCATTGTTTTCCTCAACTGGAAGAGAAAATATGGTCTATGGATGGATGCCTCGGTCAAAGACCCAAGCTCCTGTCTGGAGAAACAGGCAGTGGCCCCTCCTAACCCCACCCCTCCCCCTCCCGCTGACCTTACCGCGAGCCCAGGGGGAAGCGGACGAGGAGTCCCTCCGCTCAGGTGACACCCGCCCAGGTGAGGTGCCGCGGCGGGGCTGGGCTCAGCCCTTACCTGTTCAACCTGCGCGGCGGCAGAGAGTCCACGCCCCACTGAGTCAGGCGAAGCTGCACCTTTAACCTGCCTTGACTGGGTGGCACGGCTTTTCCCTACTCCTCCCGCCCTGCCACCCCCTTGTTCAAAGGGTCCCCCACCCATCTGCCCTCATTGCAAACAAGAGCCTCTCTTTCACAGGTGAACATCGCTCCTTTCCGCCCCTCCTTCCCTTCTTCCCCCACGCTTTCTGCTTTAAACTTGGGGTTTCTCTGCAAAAGAAAAAACAAACAAACAGCAACCTAGCCTTTCCCTCCTTCCTGGTCCTTCCCTTTGCTCCAGCTGAAGTGGGTCCAGGAGGGCAGCAAGCCATGGGGACCTCAGAGGAAGATTATAACTTCGTCTTTAAAGGTGAGTATCTTGTTTTTGCCTCTTTCTCTCTCCCCACCTCCCAATTCCTTTTTTCCCCAAAAAAACTGTTGGCTGGGTTTTCTGGACTGCTGTGAAAGCTGTGTGTTGACCCCAAATGCCCCTGTTTTTTAAAGCTATGGGAGGATTTATAGAATTGTACAATTGTAACGCTGGAAGGGACCCCAACGGTCATCTAGTAGTCCAACCCCCTGCATTGCAGGGAGCCCAGCGAAGACCGTCCCACTGTCCAACAGCTCTCACTGTCGGAGAGTTCTTCCTGATGTTGAGTCAGAATGTGCTTTCTTTTAAATGAAATCTACCGGTAATACGCTAGGATAGCTCAGCTGGCAGAGTATGAGGCTCTTAATCTCAGGGTTGTGGGTTCGAGCCCCGCACTGAGCAAAAGATTCCTGCGTTGCAGGGGGTTGGACTAGATGATCCATTTGGTCCCTTCGAAGTCTACAATTCTGTGATTCGGGTCCTACGCTCTGAAGCTGCAGCAAAACACGCTTGCTCCATCTTCCATGTGACACCCCTTCAGGTATTTGAAGTCCACTCTAAATTCCTAAGGTAGGGCAATGAGTTGAAGGGGCTGTAGCTCTGCAGTCAAACCCTTTATTTGCTCTCTTGTTCCAGCCTTGCCATCTGCAGCTAGGAAAGGGTCAGGGCGGGTGATGGTGAGAAACCACTGGTCCATCTCAGTCTGCGGACACTGACTGGCAGCAGCTCTCCAGGGTTTCAGAGAGGGTATTTTCAGTCCTCCCTGGGGATCCCAGTGGGGATTGAACTTGGGACCTTTTGCATGCAAACAGGTGCCTGCCTCTCCCTCTGAGCCACAACCCCTCCCCCAGTCAGTCCAGACAATAGTGGACAAATAGGCTCACACCTTTGGGCTGCAGTTGAGTATCCTTTGTCAAGCACCCATATGGCACTTGAAGAGTGCCTGTCTTAAAGAATCAAGGCTGATTAAGTCTGCCCGCATTAGTTGATTAAATTTGCACACATTTAAAGCTTAATAAACTGAAGGACAAAAGGCGCAGTTGTGTACACACTGTACCTTTTATGCTTTTAAAATTTTAGATTCAACATCTGTAAAGTGATACTCACAATGTTACAACAGGTTGAAGGCAGCGTAAAGTTGAACATTATCATTAGAGTAAATGTTCCAAAACTTTACAAAAATTACTAATTTTCCCAGAAATCTGTTAGGCTGATTTGTATGTATTCTTTTCTAATAAATTAATTTAATCTTTGTTACTATTATTTCCTCCCAATATATTTGCATGTACTCCCCCCCCCCCATTTTTAGCTGTCATAATCGTAGCAGCAGGGACCCAGGTGGCGCTGTGGGTTAAACCACTGAGCCTAGGGCTTGCTGATCAGAAGGTCAGCGGTTTGAATCCCTGTGACGGGGTGAGCTCCCTGGTCCCAGCTCCTGCCAACCTAGCAGTTCGAAAGCACATCCAAATGCAAGTAGATAAATAGGAACCGCTACAGCAGGAAGGTAAACGGCGTTTTCGTGCGCTGCTCTGGTTCACCAGAAGCGGCTTTGTCATGCTGGCCACATGACCTGGAAACTATACACCGGCTCCCTCGGCCAATAATGCGAGATGAGCGCGCAACCCCAGAGTCGGTCATGACTGGACCTAATGGTCAGGGGTCCCTTTACCCTTTACCTTTAATCGTAGCAGCAGTTATAAGATGGAACACTATCTCTTGATGATTACCAAGTAGAAATATTTTAGGTTCTAACTTCTAAGGGTATATGAGATCCTAACATATCAGACAGATTATCCTGAACAGATTTCCAAAATATTTGTATTTGAAAGCAGTTGCGAAAAATGGTGCACATTATATAGCTCTAAAGCACACCATACAGTGCCTCAAAGAATTCTGGGCACTGTAATTTGTTAAATGTTGCTGGGAATTGTAACTCCCTGAGGGATAAACTACAGTGCCCAGAATTCTTTGAGGAAAAGAATGTGCTTTGAAGGTATAGCATGTATGCAAATACCTCATTGCGTAAGAGAAGCAGGAATGCGTCTTCTAAGATGGCAGTCACTGCACACCCTAACCCTAAATAATTTAAGCATGTAAAATTGCTACGAGGTTTGGGCCAAAAACTTGAGGTTTGTATTCATTTTAATGCAACTCATCAGTTGGCCAAACTTTGCGTTCCTAGTGACTATTGTTGGTAGTGATAGGATCTGTTTCCTCCCTGCAGCTTGATTATTTGCTTTTCTCTTTCCTTGTTTCCTGGTACTTCAAAGCATGTGACTCTTTGCTTTCCCCATCAACCACAGGAGGAGAGCTGAGTTAAGTTGCAAAGCCATGCACTCTACCCCTTTCAATAGAAGCCTTGTCACAGCTCGCCTGCTCAGTGAGGCAGGTGCATCTTGCAAGAGTTCTGCCGCATTGCAAGCTGAGCTTTGCAAGAGTTCACCTGCAGGTTAGTTAGGATTAGAGCAGGGGTCCCCAAACTACGGCCCCTGGGCCGGATGCGGCCCAATCGGCCTTCCAATCCGGCCCGCGACGACCCCCGCCGCCCGCTGCCGCCGCCCGCTCTCACAGCGCGCGGCGCAGCGACGATCTAAAAAATCGGCAAAAAATCGCCAAAAATCCTTTGTGCGCATGCGTATGGGCCTCTCCCGACCCGGAAGAGGTCATTTCTGGTGCACTTCCGGGTCGGGGGAGGCCCATACGCATGCGCACAAGCGATTTTCGGCGATTTTTTCCCCCGCCCGTGTGCGTGTGCGCATGCGCACGGGCGCGCACTCCCCTGCCCTCCGGCCCGCTGCGCGCACACTCCCCTGCCCTCCGGCCGGCCGCACGGTCGGCGCGGCGGGCACCGGCCCGCCGCACGGTAAGTCTGGGGACCCCTGGATTAGAGCTTGCAAATGCTGCAGCAATGGAAAACAGTTGTCTTCAAACACTGAATTTGCATCTGCATGTATGCAGTGCTGTTTTTCTAGAAACTTAGGTGCCGGAAGTTAGCATGAACGTGCATGAATGTGCTGGAATTGAGTTCCTGCTGGGATAAGAAGCTCTGAAACAAGCCTACTCTACAAAGGTAGAATTTGCATTTGTTGCCACACCCACTTTTGCCTCTGGCCCTGCCCACCATTGGCATGTGGCCATTATAAGGTTGACTAGAAGAGAATGTTGCCTTCAAGGCTGAAAAGTATTCCTTGTCCCTGTTATAACAGTTCCCGCTAACTACCTAACTATGTTTTCCCCTAGTGCCTGGAGCATTTTTGAGCGACAACAACACACCAATTTGGTGTTCTGGGCACCCACAAGCCAGAAACCAGCCCTGATCTGTTCACTGGTTAGGAAAAGCAAGCAGAGTGATGCCAACTGTCAAGTTTCTAGCTCTCTTAACAACTCCCATCTAGGCAGTAAAAACAAACAAACAACAGCATAAGGGATGGCGGTTTTCTCAGAAACCAAAACAAATATTTGGCCTTCATAAATCTGCAGCTGCTCAGTGAAGGAGCAAACATGATCCCTGAGATGGTAGCGTTTAAATTCTAGCTTGGAGGACACAGATTCAGTGGTACTTGGCAGATAAATAACTCAACCCCCTTTTCTCCAGCTTCAGACCACATCTCTGCCTGCAGAAGGCTCAATTCACACCATGCATTTAAAGTGTTATGATACCACTTTAAACAGTCATGGCTTCCTCCCCCCCCCCCAAAAAAGAATCCTGTTTCCTCTTCCCAGGAACCTCTGAGAATCCAGGGCTTTTTTTCAGCCAGAACTCAGTTCAGGCACCTCTCAGGTGGGCACCGTTGCCATTATTAGAGAACAAGGAAGGTGTTTTATGGTGTCTTCTGGCACCTCTTTTTCTAGAAAAATAGCACTGGCAAGTTTCCTCACACTCACCCACCCTTCTCCGTCCTCCACCCAGGCAAATGAGTCCTTATCACAGTTCAAGGACACATTCCAGCCAGAGGAAAACAGTCTAGGAGGGTGTGAAGCAAGACCAGTGAGGCGTGGGGTCTGGAGGAGAGTTCAGAGGGACAGACTGAGAGAGTTGGGGGTCCGCATTCAGGCCTGAGGTCCCGTCCGCTGCCCGTGATAGGCTCTGAGGTGCAGAGGAATCCATGTGAAAAACTACCATGTTTTTCCATGCCTAAGACTATATTTTTTCCTAATTTTTTGAAGTTTAAAATAAGGGGTCGTCTTATACACGGATAGTGCATAGAGCATTTTCTTAATTTTGAGTCCCAAAAAATAGATGGAAAAATACGGAACATGCAAAAGTAGAAAATGGACCTCTGTAGTATTGCCTTGGTTGGCAAGAGTCGATTTGGGATTCTTGCTCATAGGAGCTGTGATTTGAGGCTTCCGAAGAGCTGACACAGAGAGCAAAGGGATAAATGGGAATCAGAACTGTAGAATTGGAGGACTCCGAGGGTCATCTAGTCCAACCCCCTGCAATGCAGGAATCCTGCCCACAGCTGTTCCTCGGGGGGCTCAAGCCACCAACCTTCTGGTTAACAGCCGGACGCTCTGATCCATCCCATGAAACTGGCGGAAGAGTCATTGAGGCCCAGCTGTTTAGCAACATGGAAAAATAATTCCATAGTAAAGATACCGGCTGGCTTTTTAAGCACATATTATGGCTGCCACATTACATGTTAGCCTGTTTGGTAAGTTTGATAAATTGAGAGCCAGTGCGGTGTGGCGGTTAGAGGGTTGGATTAGGACCTGGGAGACCAGGGTTCAAATCCCCATTCGGCCTTGGGTGACCTTGGGCTCTTAGCCGGACCAATAATAATAATAATAATAATAATAATAGTAATTTATTATTTATACCCCGCCCATCTGGCTGGGTTTCCCCAGCCTCTCTGGGCGGCTTCCAACAGAAAAATGAAATAAAATAATCTATTAAACATTAAAAGCCTCCCTAAATAGGGCTGCCTTCAGATGTCTTCTAAAAATCTGGTAGCTGTTTTTCTCTTTGACATCTGATGGGAGGGTGTTCCACAGGGCGGGTGCCACTACTGAGAAGGCCCTCTGCCTGGTTCCCTGCAACTTGGCTTCTCGCAACGAGGAAACTGCCAGAAGGCCCTTGGCGCTGGACCTCAGTGTCTGGGCAGAGCGATGGGGGTGGCGACGCTCCTTCAGATATACTGGACCGAGGTCATTTAGGGCTTTAAAGGTCAGCACCAACACTTTGAACTGTGCTCGGAAACGTACTGGGAGCCAATGTAGATATTTCAAGACCGGTGTTATGTGGTCTCAGCGGCCGCTCCCAGTCACCAGTCTAGCTGCCGCATTCTGGATTAGTTGTAGTTTCCAGGTCACCTTCAAAGGTAGCCCCACGTAGAGCGCATTGCAGTAGTCCAAGCGGGAGATAACTAGAGCATGCACCACTCTGGCGAGACAGTCTGCAGGCAGGTAGGGTCTCAGCCTACGTACCAGATGGAGCTGATAGACAGCTCCATCTCATAGGGTTCTTGTAAGGATAAAATAAAATGGGGAGAAGGAGGAACTAGGAGGAACCTTGAGCTCCTTGGAAAAAAGGCGGAATATAAATGTAATGAATAAAAAAATAAATTGGGCCCTGATCGGTAGGATCTCAATCACCGTCATCATCCTAACAAACAAATGAACAGCACAGGGACAAGGGCAGGCAGTCCAGCAACCTTTCCATATCCCTCTGAATGGAGGTTTCAAGCCACCAGCAGCCCACAGATCCCATTCTGAGAAGCCCAACATAGTTATTCTACAATTGTTGAAGCTTTCCCCAGCCTTCAAAGGCAGCGACACCTACCAGGTTTGGGTTTCCTGGTGGAGCTGCAGGACACTGTACCTTGTGTGAATTATGGCCTGTTGTATTTGCCCTTCCTGCAGAGATTGAAAATGTGCTGTGTTAATTGTTGCAAAGTCTTCAGGGCGTGAAATCACAGCTATAAATACAGTAAATGGAGATTCAGGAGCACTTGGCAGGTTCCTGGCAGCAGCCTTCAAAATAATGCAAGTGAATTGGGTGAGTGGCCAGCGGCCAGAAGAGCATCACATCACTACTGAAGGGCAAGACGTGGGACCCTCTCAGGCAAAGAAGGGAACCTTTGCAGAGCCCCAGGTCTTATCCTAAGGAGGGCTGCCAGAGCCACTCCATCCCATGATGCATGCACTGCAAAAGGCTAGGCTCTACGGCCACATTCACACCATGCATCTAAGCACTGTGATACCATCTTAAACAGTCATGGCTTCCCCCAAAGAATCCTGGGCGCTGTAGTTCACTAAGGGTGCTGAGAGTTGTTTGAAGACCCTCCTCCTTTCACCTCACAGAACTAAAATTCCCAGAGTTCCCTGTGAAGAGGCACTGTAGCTGTGTGAGGGGAACAGGGGGTCTCCAAACAACTCTCAGCACCATTAAAAAACTACAGCTCCCAGGATTCTTTGGGGGAAGAAGCTATGGCTGTTTAAAGTGGTATAGCATAGTGTTTTTAATGTATGGTGCGGATACCGGTTGCTGGAAACCACAGGAGCGGAGAGTCCTCTTGCGCTCGAATCCTGCTTGCGCTCGAATCCTGCTTGCCGTTTTCCCTCAGGCATCTGGACAGCCACTGTGAGAACAGGATGCTGGGCTAGATCATGGACCGGCCCACACATGAGGCAAGGTGAGGCGGTCACCTCAGACGGCAGGATCCACAGGGGCAGCAGATTGCACTGTAGATCTTTACTCCCCACTTGTTTGGGATAGATTTTCACTCACTCTTCCTCCCCTGATGGCGGGGAGCGGTGTGCCATTTTGTGCCAAACTGCCGGGCCAGCTGTTTATGTCAAGATTTTAAACCCATTCTGTGTCCATACTGGCTTTGAATTTATTATATATGAAATAGCTTTTCTTCTTGAAAAAAATGTGCCGGTACTGCGGACTCTTGTGCACCACCAGAAGAAAAGCACTGGCTTCATATGTGTTTTTTTGTTGGTGATGTTTATTGCTACATCAATTCGATTGTGTGTTGTTTTTTTAAATAGGAAGCAATTCATAAAATAAATAAATGCATTTGCACCTAGACTTTTTAATGAATGCAACACATTCACTCCTTCCTTCCCTCTCTCTTAGTGGTCCTGATTGGAGAATCGGGAGTCGGGAAGACCAACCTGCTCTCCCGGTTCACCCGCAATGAGTTCAACCACGACAGCCGCACCACAATTGGGGTGGAGTTCTCCACTCGTACCATCCTGGTGGGAGATGCCTTGGTGAAAGCGCAGATCTGGGACACGGCTGGCCTGGAGCGCTACCGGGCCATTACTTCAGCGTAAGTACAGGCGGGGCTGGTGGGGCAGAAGTTATTGGGAGGGATTCTGCTGCGGACTGGGAATCCCCCCCCTCCCTTTGCATCTCGCCACATCCACACTGACCTGATCCGCAGCCTTGAACAAGTCTCAGCTCTCCCCTCTGCAGCATTGGGATAACATTGGGTCATATTGCAAGACCGTTGTAAAGGGAAGTGCTTTGCATGCTCATTCAGCCCCCCAATCCTGTGCATGTTTACACTAAAGCAGCGGTTGATATTGTTAGTTGCTTTTTACACCAAAGCATCTCCAACATTTTACAGAATAAAAATATAAATTAATTTTATTAAATGGATACAACCCGTAATTGTAAAATCAAAAACAAAACTTCAGTGCAGTTTAATCAATAATATTATCAATAAGAAAAAATGAACAATACTTTAAAACCTTCAAAAAGTTAAAATGACAACAGGCTAAAAACAGGTTAAGAAGCAAGAAGTATTAAAACGGCAATGAAAGACGACCTAGTGCTCATCTAAAAATATATAAAAGTATCCCCAAATGATGTTCCTCTTGAGATACATATAATTTGTAAAAAAAAAAAAACTTGTGAACATAACACAGGAGCAACAGTTCCTAAACGCACAAGCACAGTACCGTATTAAAACACCCAAGAGGAAACCTCTTGAGATTTGTCTGCTATAACAGCAGAGTTGAGGTCCTGGTAGATGCAAGTGATTTTATCCTCAAAATGCTTCTCAGACATGCCCCACTGGGCTAATGTAGGCTCCACCACGTCCTCTGAGCCAACCCTCCAGGGGCCACATGCCTGTAGTGAGTTTTGCCATCTCTCTCTCTCTCTCTCTCTCACACACACACACACACACACACACACGAGGAAAAAGGACTGGGAGGGAGGAGGAAAAAGCAAACTACACGTGACATCAGTGGCATTTTCTGTGTTTTTTACCATCACTGGAAGCGCTCTTCTCTCCCCCCACTCCCCAGATCAGGGCTGGTGACCGTGTCCAGACCAGAAGGACAGGGCAGCTCCTGACACACCCAAAATATTATCTATATTGTTGCACCCCGCCCTGCAACCTGTTTTGATGAAGGGCAAGCACAGAAGCTTTTTAAATAAATGAATATGATTGCAGTCCAACGCCGCTGGTATTAAAATGCTAAAAACCACACAAAGGACTTGTGCCACCCTAAAGATAATAAGATCAATGTGAGCCGAGCGGACACGGACCCAGCCCTGTGTCATCAGATGCGCCTGACAAAAGTAGGCTCTGGAAGAGCAACTCTTAAAAGTGGTCAGCCTCTTAAGATGCCCTGATAATACAGGATTAGTGTGTTGTAATGAAGACAATGAACGTGGCTACACCCTTGGAAGTTCTAATTGCTAAGCATTATTACTTATTTGAACTCTCTGCATGTTTTGTTTTGTTTTTCTTTTTAATTAGTAGACTGCAGAGATTCTCTAATCGGGTTAGAAAGCTAAGTTCATGACATTGCAGCATTGAGTGAGGTCGCTCAAGTTTCTAGACCTTATGGCCTCCTCCTGTTCTGCTATGGGTGTCCACCTCCCTTTGTCAACAGCAATCTGTTGCTGGGATAAACGTAGTGTAATGCTTGGAAGACGTCCAAACTACTTCTAGGTAGCAAACGAAATCTGAGTGCGGCCAGCAGTGAACAGCAGCCTTCCTGCCTACATGAGAGTCTGTTCTTACCTCTGTGGAGGAAGGGTAGGGTGTGCATGTCAATGCAACTCTGAAGTAAAGACATTTCAATGGGACTTGTGAACAAGGCCTTTCTGATTATTCCTGCATTGAAGGGGGTTGGACTAGATGATCCTTGTAGTCCCTTCGAACTCTACCCTTCGAACTGTGATTCTGATTTTCTATGCGGCCCTCCAGGCACCTCTGTTCGGCCCTTGGGACCCTCACCAGCTCTGCTCATGACCTTCCTCACGTTCTTGCCTGGCTGTCCAGTCCAAGACTGGCTTAAAAAGTAAGGGACCATAAAAAAAGGATGCAGGAGCTTTGAAGTTACCTTTCAGTGGTTAGCAGACTAGGCAAACCCACCACTCACTCGCGCTGTCTTCCCCACTATCGGGAGGTGTTCTATATCTCTGTTTAAAGTATAGCAATTATTTGTAAGCTTTCATCCATAGATATAAATCCCCCACATACAAATTTTATGCAAATTGTTGACCTCTTTTATATTTTTTCTTTTTCTTTTCTTTTTCTTTTTGGTAACGCATAACTGGTCACCTTATGTTGGGTGCAAATTAATTAATACTGTGATTTGAAAAGTGAGATCTAAGGTGGAAGATGCAGAAAGAAGAACCAACATAGGCCACCTTCACACCATTTAAAGCACTGTGATACCCCAAAGAATTAATTTCTGGGAGCTGTAGTTTGTACAGGGCGCTGTGAGTTGGTAGGAGGCCCCTATTCACAGACCTACAATTCTCAAAGTGGGTCAGTAGTCCATCCCTCTTCCCAGGGGACTCTGGGAGTTGTAGTCACAACACTCAGTACCCTTAGCAAACTGCAGCTCCCAGGATTCTCTGGGGCAGAAGCAGCCACGGCTGTTTAAAGTGACACTGTACCCCGCTTTAAATGTATGTTGTAATCAAGCACCTCATTTAAGAAATAATGTTGAGACTTCCAAAGAAAAGAGAAGGAATCGTAGGACACCCATGCTTCCTTGTTGTTGCTGCTAGTTCTTCATACGCCCTTCTCTTAACCCTGTCCTGATCTCTCAGTTATTACAGAGGCGCAGTGGGAGCCCTCTTGGTTTTTGACATCACCAAGCACCAGACGTACGACGTGGTGGAGCGCTGGCTGAAGGAGCTGTATGACCACGCAGAAGCTACCATCATTGTGATGCTGGTGGGCAACAAAACAGATCTGACCCAAGCCCGGGAGGTCCCAACAGAGGAAGCCAAGATGTATGCAGGTAGGGGGCAGCTCTGTGGCTTCGCGCATCGGGCTCTGAGAAGGATTTGTGCTCCACCACAGGGAAGGACTGTGGTTCAGTGGTAGAGCATCTGCCTTGCATGCAGAATGTCCCAGGTTCAACCCCCCAGCGTATCCAGCTGGGGCTGGGAGTGTCTCCTGACTTAAACCCTGGAGAGCTTCTGCAAATCTGCGCAGACAGTACTGAGCTAGATGGGTTAATGTTCTGACTCGGTACTGTATAAGGGAGCATCCCATGTACCTTCTCAGCACTTGTGTGAAGAGTTAGAAGCTTTCAGATGGAGTGCCTCTTTTAAAATAGTTCCTGCCATCTGTACTGGCACACTTATATAATGGGTTTTATTACTAAATGAGCAATGCCACTATATAAAAATGAAATCTACACCCTGATCAATTGCAGATACTTTTAACAATTGATTAACCCACTGGATTAAATCGGCTACAAACTGCGTTATTGTCTGTACAGTGGTACCTTGGTTCTCAAACTCAATCCGTTCTGGAAGTCCGTCCAACTTCCAAAACGTTTGCAAACCAAGGTGCAGTTTCTGGTTGGCTGATTGGCCCCGGAAACAATGCCGCCAGCCAAAATGGACGTTCGGCTTCCGAAAAACGTTCACAAACCAGCACACTTGCTTCCGTGTTTGAGGCGTTAGGGAGCCAGTTTGTTCGCCAACTAAGCCATTCAGGAACCAAGGTACCACTGTATTGTATTATCTTTCTGTCCACTGTTTTGGTATTCTCTGAATGCATTTTATAAATCATGAAATAAAAAAAGATGACTACCAATCCCAGTTTTAAATTGATGATCTGATCTGATCTATGAATGGAGGTCTGATAGGGTCTCACTGCTTCTCTCTTCTTTCAGAAAACAACGGCCTACTCTTTATGGAAACCTCTGCACTGGACTCCACAAATGTTGAATTGGCTTTTGAAACTATCTTGAGAGGTCAGTCATCAGCTGGTGGTACCAGTGGTGAAGCTGAATGCTCCACTACCGGGGGGCAGAGAGCAGGAGGGGGCGTGGCTGACACCCCCCAGGGGACGTGGCGCACAATCCGCAGGGGCGTGGCACGCGTTCTGGGGGTGTGGCGTCCGGGGGGGGGCACCGTGCTGGCACCCTACTGGAAAAGTGGTGCCGGGGCGGTGGTGGTACCCAAATGTGCAGTGGCCCAGCCAGGGCTGAGAAGGAGAGTGATCTTCCTTGCTGTCACTTGTTCTTTACTCCAAGAAGGGGCTGCAGCCTATGGAGAAGGGTTTGTTTTAAGCCCCCATTCCCCATTTTCTCAGGTAAGGTTTCCCAGAAACCTTTAGCCTTTTTACGCATGGAGATAAAAGGTAAACCATGCAGTCTGGAAAAACATAAAATTCAGGTTTTTCCCAGATGGTAGCTTATTGGTGCTGATAATGCACACAAGTTAGCACTATGGTGCAATGGTGGGTGGGATTGGCAAAGGTTTTTACCTGGACATCTTCCCCATTCTTCCCCTTTAAAAAATTTTTTAAAAAATTTAATTGCCAAGTACGTAAAGCTGGATTTGCACAAGCCAAATGTGCGTACATTGCGAGTTACCTGTACAAATAAAACAATCTGTCCTAAAGACACCTTTATTCCAAGGCAAGTGAGCCCCTGGGGCACGCCTGGAATCTCTCGCTGCTCGGAGATTGGGGTGGTGCGTAACCATCTTTATTTATTCCTTCCTGTCTGCTAGACATTTTCAACAAAGTGCAGAAACAGAAGCAGAAAAGCCCCCTGGACAACACTGTTTCGCTCTCTGCCGAACACACTGATGCAGCCTCCACCTCTCAAGCTGTGGAAGGGAAGCGAGCTTGTTGCTTGAACCTCTGAAGTGAGGGTCGCACATGAGGAACATCAGCCGTGTTGAGGAAGCCAACATTTGGTGGGTGGGAGAGGATTCCACACTCCGGATGATGATGTCCATCTCACTGTAGCCTCTGCAGCCTGGGGGGCAGTTATGGAAACTTTTTGGATCAGGCTCGGCTACCTAAATCTAGGGAGCACAATAGTGTGTTTGGGGGTGACAAAGCATCTTGAATCAAGAATTCCATGTTTGTGGGTCAGTACTTGTACAAAAGAACTACCCACAACCCTGCAATGTCCCAGCCTTGTCTTCCAATACAGACACGAATCTATAGTGAATGCAACAGTAGCCACAACCCTGCAAAAGTTAATCACAACTAGCCGTCCTGTACCCTCTTGGCTGGGAGTGAAGTCCTTTGAACTCTGGTAGGGCTTCTTCATCCAAATAGGATCGCAGTGCAAGTTCCATTGCAGGTTATTGGCTTCCCCAAAATGATTCTGGGAGCTGTAGTTTATTAAGCTTGCTGACAGTTGTTAGGAGGCCCCTATTCCCCGCACAGAGCTACAATTCCCTTCACAAGCAACTTTGGGAATTGTAGCTCTGGGAGGGAAAGAGGTGCATCCTAACAAATCTCAGCGCCTTTAACAAACCACAGCTGCCGGAATTCTTTGGGGAGGGAAAGTCACGACCGTTCAAAGTGGCACCATTGCACTTTAAATGTATGCTAACTTAACGTGTGCTAACTTAAATCCTGCTGGCTTTCTGTGAGGCTTACCATGTGTACGCAGGAGTAAGCCCTGTTGAATGCAGTGGCTTTTACTTCATGGTAACAGGGCTTCGCTGCATGTGATATCTACTGCAGCTCTTGTGGGGCCAAAAAATTTGCACCAGAATTTACGCACAATGCCCTGGGCATGGTGCCAATGTGGTTGAATGACTAGGTAGGTAGGAAGAAGGGCATTTTGCAGGGCAGGAAATTTGGGTATTATGAAGACTCCCCTGACACTTCCTAGTCTCTCAACAAAAGTGATTAACTGATGGAGGTGGTAATGGATGATGGCTTGAAAAGGGGGTTATACAACTTCATGGAGAAGAACTCTATCAGTCAATACAGATTGCTGGGGGGGGGGGAGAAGCAGGAGGAAGGCCTGGTGTTGGGGGGGGGGCTTCCAGCTTGGCTAGCGTGTCAAGGAGGCTGCAAGGATCCCTGATGGGGGTCTTTTTAGATTCTTTTGTTCTATTCCAAAGTCCCTGTCAGCTCAACGCCTTTATTACGCAAACCAAAATGTCATGGAATAGTATGCAAGCTTTTGAGTTCTCCATATCTCTTCATCTGGCTTGATGAGGAGTTCTGTGAAACTTGAAAACTTGCACATTATTTTGTGGTATTTTAGTTGGCCTAATAAAGGCACTGCCCTAGTAGGGAATTCAGATTCCCCACCTCCTATACTTTTATTTCTTTTGTTACACATTCACAATGCACTTGGACTCCCTGCTCAGAATTCTTTCTGTGGCTGTGACTCCTTTTGTGTTCAGCCTCCATACCGAAACATGAATGTTTGGATCACCAAGCTGAGATACTTCGAAATTTACCCTATCCAAAAGACACAGCCAGACCTTTGTGGAAATGGAAATTTGTCAGTATATTGTGTGTGTACATTTATACATATATGTATTGTGTGTATATATAGCAAGAGACACAAAGATTATATTTTGTAAATAAATTGCTATGGACTGAGCATTTTTTAAATTTATTACTGTGCTTAATGTAGCGAAACAAGTAGGGGTGTGTACTGTACATTGAAAAATATTCCATAAATAAAAGAAGCAAAGTGCTTATTTCAGAGACACCTAAGATTCCTGTTGTGCATCCTGAACAAACTAGACTTCCCAGAATTCTTTGGGGGAAGCCATTATGGTTTAAAATGGTATCATGGCGGATTAATGTTGTGAATGCAGACCTACTTAAACTTTGGTTGCATTTGGGGACTTGCCAAAAAGAAGAGGGATTTGACACCAAGCGTAATTCGTTTTCATAGGGGAAGGGCTGTAGCTCAAGGGAGGGGAGCACAACTTTTGCATGCAAACAGGTTGTTGCGCAACAGGTCCTCACACAGAGTAAGAACCCAGAACATGGGTTACAAGCTCTTTGAAGACCTTCCCTCCCTACCAGAATACATGTCCAGATCCATTATTGATACATCATTGATACATCATCATCATGTCACAAGGAGGGAGGGGGCCCATGTCATGAATGAGCCAGCCGCCAGGGAAGGTTTGCAGCCAGCTCCCAGTGAAGGAAGTAGCCAGGAAGAAAGAGGATTAACGGCCAGACAAGATGAGCATAGCCTAGTGCCAACTCCCCCGCCCTTAGAACTGGCAGTTGATAAGAGGACGACAAAGAAAGCCTGGCAGGACGAAGAAGGCTTGGCCATGATGAAGAAGGCCTGGCCAAGATGCCAAAGGCCTGGCCAGGACAAAGAAGGCCTGGCCAAGACGCCAAAGGCCTGGCCAGGACGAAGAAGGCCTCGCCAAAATGCCAAAGGCCTGGTCAAGACGCCGAAGGCCTGGTCAGGATGAAGAAGGCCTGGTCAGGATGCCAAAGGCCTGGCCAGGATGAAGAAGGCCTGGCCAAGACACCAAAGGCCTGGCCAGGATGAAGAAGGCCTGGCCAAGACGCCGAAGGCCTGGCCAGGATGACGAAGGGTCTGAGGGATCCCTGCTCTCGTTTTATCCAATACTCACCGCTAGGGAAGGGATGTGGATCCCCAGCACATCTGCAAAGAAAAGGACATGGGGACAGGTGAGTTTGTCCCTGAGCCCCTGGAGAGGCCATTCCAAGAGTTTTATCCTGGATTCCAAGTCTTACTACAGGGGAGGGACACCCCAGGCCTTGGGCGCCAATCCTGGCCTCCTGTCCCCAGAACATGGCTCCCTAGGGAAGGTGCCCCTTCTGCAGACAACTTTCCCCCCCCCTCACCCCACAGCCCAGCCCCCTGCTTCCTCCACTGGACCCCACAAAACGGAGTGGTTGCTGGGGGGGGGTTGAGTTTCCAGACGCTGGCTCAGATGGACCTTGGGTCGGATCCAGCCGTCTGGCTCTGTGTATCTTTTGACTAGCTGCCCCCCTAGCCCATTCCTGCTCTCCTCTGTCCCCAAAAGGAGGCTCACTTGCTCACCTGACGCCACAGGCTGCTCTGGGCCTTGCAGGGGGGCCACCCTGTTGCTGCAGCTGATCAGGCATCTTAAGCACCTGAACCTAGAAGAGACGAGCAGAGAGAGAGACTCAGAAGCCGGCAGCCCCAATTCTTGGGGGGTGTTTGTGTGTGAAGAGGGGCGTCTGGCCCAATTCCTTCCGTCTCTCTGCAGTTCAGTGACCTGAAAGGGCATCACCAGAGCTGGAAAGAGGCAGCCCAGAGCATGAAGGGCTAGCAGAGAGAGAAAGGAGGCCCCAAGTGCTCTGGGTTCAAAAGCTCCAGCCCAAAGGAAATAGAAGCATTGCCAGCTGTTAAAGGGCTGCTCTGCCTCATCTTCTTAGGACAGCCCTGCCCTTCCTGGAGAAGGAGACCCCTAGGAGGGGGAGAAGGTCAATGTCGTAGGGCAGTTGGAGAGATGCAAAATGGAGCCAGGCAGAGATTGAGCGGTTGGAGGGCTGGACTACGAGGACCTGGAAGAGCAGGGTTTGAATCCCCACTCAGCCCTGAAGCTGGACCTTGGGCCAGTCTAGCCTACTTTGCAGGGCTGCTGTGAAGATAACAGTTAATGGCAAGGAGAACCATGAAGGCCACCTTGAGCTCCTGGGAGGAAAGTGGGCTAGAAATGTCCTAGCAAACATAAATGATGAGAGGGGAGAGAAAAGGGGAAGGCAGGGAAAGAGTGTGAAGGAGCTGAGCTCTCTGGAGAAGACTGGCCGAGTCGATTTTCAGAGAGCTAAGGCTGTGCAGGGGACCCCAGGACTCACCCCCCCCCCCGGAGACCAAGAGAAAGCAAAGGAATGCTACTTACAGTCTGTACATTTTGTTCCTGAAAAATTCCCACCCTCCTCTCTAAACTAGCTAACTATCTAAAATGCCCACCCAAGCCTAACTCACACCCACACCCAGCCCTAAGCCTAAGCCTGGCCCCAACCCTATACTTACCGCTAACTACTCCTCTATGCACAAAATAAATATATACAAAACATATACAAAATAAAAATGTAAAATAAAAAATATGAAAATAAAGAACAAAAAATAAAATAAAAGTAAAATACAGTAAGTGTTAAAAAAGTAAAATAATAAAATTAAAATAAATAAAATCAAATGAATAAAATAAAAATAATAAATCAAATAAAATCAAATGAACAATCAAATGAACACCTCTCTCTATTGTCTTCAACCACCACCTCTCTCTACTACTCAACTCGCCTCACTGCTAACCCACAATGGCCACCTGGCTTTTAAGGGAGAAGCAAGAGAGGTCACAAAGGAGGGCAGGTCCTTGTCACCGTGGCAACCCTCCCACCTGGACCTGGCCCCTCCTGAGAGGTGATGCTCCACTGTCAGAACTTGGAGGCACCTGCTGCTCCTCTGCGAAGGCAACAGAGCGTCCGATGCCTTCGCGGAGCCATGGGAGCGCCTCCGCAGCTGTGGCCCAGTCTTCAGGCCTTCGTGGAGGCCTCCGTAGGCCTCGGAAACCTCGGTTTACTTACTTCCGGGTTACAATCGTTCGTAAACCGAAAATTCGTAAACTGAGGTTCCACTGTAGTTGGCAAGGCACAGCTGGCGAGACTCACTGGGGTGCCCCTGAGAGGCCTGAGCCGTGGCGCAATGCGCCAGTAAGCCCAAAGGGAAAGACTGCTCTGTTCTGGGCATTTGACTTCTCCCATCCTGCTACCATCAAGGCAAACATTTGGGGCAGATATCCAGGGTCCAACTCAGCAGCAGATGCAGCAGCAGGAGGAGGAAGAGGCCCCACAAACATTTTCCACATTTTGAAGTGAAATGATACAAAGCCCCCTCAAGTATCAATACAAGCCTTCATCTCTTCCAGCTTTGGAGACCCCTGGATATAATAATAAAATTACATGACAGCACATGAAAACAAAATGATAGGCAAAAAAGAGTGAAATGTAATTTTTTTTTTTAAAAAAAGACTTTTCTTGGGACTTTTCTAGCCCTGAAGTCAGCCCCGGTGGCTAAACCAAGGTAGCTTCCTTCTGCATTGTCAGCAAGTGACAACTGTCATGGAACAACCCTCAGTGTCTCCACAGAAAACCTTACTGATGGGCGTGTAGGGGCAGGGGAGAGAGGCAGCCTGCTAGGTGGATAGGTTTGGGGGCTATAAATGCCAATAAGCAAAGACTGAACTGGAATAAATGTGTAGCCTGCCTCAATATTATTTGTGGTTCTTTTGTGCTTTTAAATGAACTAAATCTGCAGCAAAACAACAATAGAAATGACCTTTTTTTCTTTCCACCAAGGAACATAAATATGTGTGTATGTGTGTGTGTAGAGAGAGATAGAGAGATAAATAAATATAACTGCAAGCTTCAATTCAAGCTTCATGCATCTGATGAAGGACATTTGCAAACCATCCCTGTTTGGGGGTGGGATTCAGTCTCACACAGGCAAATTCAGGTTGCATAATTTAAGCTGCTTTGGAGTTCTTGCGCAACAAACCCACTCCTGCAGAAGATTGGGCACTTTTCAATAAACAAAACAACTGGGGGATGGGGGGGAAACCCCACCAAATGATACAGTGGAATACATGAGAATGAAATTTTTGAAAGGGATCTGTGCTTTATTAAAGTTTCTTGAACCCATTACCAGCAAAAACCCATTTTAAACAACAACAAAAGTAGATTCTTAGCAAGTGGTGCTGTTGTTGTTGTTTAGTCGTTTAGTCGTGTCCGACTCTTCGTGACCCCATGGACCAGAGCACGGCATGCACTCCTGTCTTCCACTGCCTTCCGGAGTTTGGTCAAACTCATGTTTGCAGCTTCAAGAACACTGTCCAACCATCTCGTCCTCTGTCATCCAAAGCCGAAAGGTCGCTCAGTTGCTGGGCCAAAGCCGAAAGGTCGCTCAGTTGCGGATATGCCTGGAAGTGAAAGGAAAGTCCGATGCTGTAAAGAAATTTTTTGCATAGGAACCTGGAATGTAAGAACCATGGCTAATGGTAAGCTGGATGTGGTAGCAAGTGGTGCAAAGGAACCCAAACCAGCCATATTCACAAACCGAGGAATTGTAGGTGGGAATGGTGCACTGGCACAGGAAATCTGGATCCAGCTCAGTTCTGAGCAATACACAGCATTGTGGGAAAAGTCCAGGATGCCAGATACCTCTTGAAAAAGAGAGGGTCGCCAGATAGCATGCCCCCCAAGATACAAAACAAACACTGCCAAATTCTTTTCAACACATCCAGCAACTTGACAGTCATCTTCACTTCCCAGGAAATTTGGGGAAACTGAGTGGAGAACTCCGTACATTATATATGGTTTCCCCCCTGTGTGAATTTGCTTATGAATATTAAGGTCCCCCCTCCCTCTGAAGCTCTTTCCAAATATCTATCGTTTCCCCCCTGCATGAGTAAGCTGATGTTTTCTAAGAACTCCACTTCCACTGAAGCTCTTTCCACATTCCATACATTCAAATAGTTTCTCTCCTTTGTGAGTTTGCTTATGTATCCTCAGTTTTCCACTGTGACTAAAGCACATCCCACATTCCATGCATTTAAACTGTTTCTTTGTTCTTCCCAATGAATTCACAGGTGGCTCCATAGAATTCTGACTTTCATCTTCTTCACCTGTTTGGGAGTCTGAGAGGAAAGGGAATCCTGTTAGACTTTCAAGAAAGACAAAAACAGAACTGAACACACATCAATCGCAATGTGCGCATTCTCCTATTTAACACTGTCTCCTTTCTCCACTGTCCTATGTTCCACATTTTTAGGAATGCAGATGCGATAATGGCAAGAACAACAAGATAACTCCATTCACATTTAATAAACTGCATTATTTTATAATCTATGGTGGAATTGGCTTCTTAGACACATCTCTGTATTTCTCTTTTTCCAGGGAGCAAATGATCACAGGCTCGAGTAGCATTTGGGAGAGGAATTAATGCAATTGATTCTTACCAACAGGCCATGCTGATTGTTAATAAGGTTATAACAAAAAAGTGTAAAATAATGAAGGGGACAAGTATATCCCCTATCACCATTATTATTTATTTTGGTATTAGAGGCCCTGGCGAGAGAGAAAGTGTGGAGAAATTAATTAGAGGAAAAACAGTAGGAAATAAAGCATATAAATTAAAAGCTTTTGCAGTTGACTTTGTAATTACAGTGAAGGATCCCAAAAATACTCTACCGAAGGTGGTAGAAAAGATACAGGCCTTCGTGCAGGTCATAGGCTTTAAACTAAACAAGAATAAGACTAAGCTTTTGGTAAAAAAAACATGATGGAGAAAGACAAAAAGGAATTACAACAGAAAACAGAGCTAGTTATACATAAAAAAGTCAAATACTGAGAGATTTGTTTGACAGCTAAGAATATTAATATTTTTAAAGATAATTACGAGAATGTGTGGAAAGAAATAAAAAGAGATTTAGAGATATGGGGAAGAATGAATTTATCATTTTGGGGAAGAATATCAGTAATAAAAATGATTGTATTGCCAAAAATGTTCTTTGTATTCCAATCAGTCCTGGCAATAGGCAACGCAGAATGGTTTGAAAAATGGCAAGAAGATATATCTAGGTTTATCTGGAAAGGGAAGAAACTGAGGATAGAAAATAAATTATTAACAGATGTAAGAGAGAAAGGCAGAAATAATGGTAATCTTAAAACCAAACAAAGACCCTAAAGAAGTAGGCTCGTCTAGACCTATAAGTCTATTAAACCAAGATTATAAAATCTTTGCCAAAATTATGGCAAACAGGATAAAAAATGTCATCCCTCAAATAATAAAAGAAGACCAATATGGATTTGTTAAGGGTAGGAATATCACACACCCGATTAGAAATATTATTAATCTATCACGAACAAGGAAAAAAGTTCGGGCTACTGGAATTAGACGTCTTTAAAGCATTTGATACACTCTCACAGGAATTTTTATGGGAAATAATGACAAAATATGGAATAGGAGAGGTTTATCAGTTTCCTATATAAGGAAGGAACAGCAGTGGTGAGAGTTAACCGTTCCCAATATACAGAGGAGTTTGACAGGGGTGTCCTCTTTTGTTGTTCCTATTTATAATGGCTATAGAACAACTAGCGGAAAGTATAAGGAACTGTGGAATGATAGAGGGCTATAAGATTGGGAAAGAGGAGATGAAAATCAATTTGTTTGCAGACGATATTATTGTAAACATAAGAAATCCTAAGGAAGGGATAAAAGAAATAATTATAATATTAGAAGATTTTGAGGAATGCTCTGGATTAGGGGTAAATATCACAAAATCAGAAATAATGTATTTTAATGTGAATCTAGCTGAAAAAAGGTAATTAACAACACAACAGGTATGGGCCCGGGGACTAAAAGAATAAAATACCTGGGTATCAAACTCTGCCGAAATATTAACAAGAGCGCAGAACTCAACTATAGGAAGGTATGGAAAAAAAATACTAAAGTATATAAAAAGATGGAGGAATAAAACTCTTAAGTATTACAGCAAGAGTCAAGGTTGCTAAAATGTTTTGGGCCCCTAAGCTGAGCTATCTCTTTCAAGCTATTCCATTAGAGATGAGAAAACAGCAAATGGAACAATGGAATCGTGAGATAAGACAATGGATATTTGGAAGGAAATAATCAAGGAAACAAAAGAGATTTGTGTACGATCACAAATCAGAACTAGGGTGAGGCCTCCCATTTACAATTATTATGAAGCTGTTCAATTAAAAACTTTACTAGAAATTGCAGTTGAAAACAAACAAAAAGTGGATCAAATTTGAGGACGAGGTAAACAATGGCGCAGGAAGATTTTGGAATTTTCACAAATAATGCAAGCAAAGACTCGAAATCTGCAATAGGCCCCAAGAAATTGGCATTAGGTATATGGAGGAAATGGCAACCTTTATGGTTAAAAAGGATTTCTCTAAGCGCACCCTTAGAAAGCATTTATGAGGTAATAAAGGATCGCAAATGGTGGAAAATTCTAAAGGCTAAGGGATATCATATAGTTATAGATATGTATAGAGGAGAGTCCATCCAAACAATGACTATCATCAGTGGAGGTACAAAAAAATTAATTTTTATAATCTACAATACTGTCTTATTTATTTTATGGTACAGAACATTGATTATTGCTTTCATTTTATGGATCAATGGTCTTGTTAGATAGTAAAATTCATGTTAAATTGCTGTTTTAGGGGTTGTTTTTAAAAGTCTGGAACAGATTAATCCATTTTGCATTACTTTCTATGGGAAAGTGCACCCTGGTTTTGGAACGCTTTGGTTTTGGAAGACTTCCAGAACCGATTAAGTTTGAGAACCAAGGTACCACTGTAACTCCTAAGATTTAAAATCCTGGAGGAAGAAAATCTGCCCCCACTACTTTATGAAAGGGATTCAAGAGACAAAGAGTTGCTTTGGAGAAGGCCTCACCCCTTCATTCTTCCTGCCAAGAACTCGCTGCCTTTTGTTTCCTCTGCATCTTTTCCTCTTTCTCCCTCCACCATTCATTCACCCATCCATCCATGTCCCCATCTCCTCTCCCCTGGAACTCACCAGATTTCTCCGAGGGTCCTGGGAGGCAATGCTCAGAGGTTGTGGGGAGGGATGTGGGAGACAGCCTGACCAGGTCAACCGTCCATCTTCCTCCTTCCATCCTGGCCAGGTTTGCAGGTTCCGTCTTAGCTAGGTTTGCAGGTTCAGCTTCCCAAGGAGCCCAGAATCCAGAGCAAGCTGCAGCTTCCTGGGAGGGAGGAAGAAGCCAAAGGGGGTCTCAGAGCCCCTGCAGGGATTCTCCTGCCCAAGACATTCTGCTGCCCCTGGAGAAGCCCCAATTGGGCACCCCCATCCCAAGAGCCCCCGCCCATTTTCAAACACCTTTGGCAATTCCTTTCATCACCTCCCTCCCTTCCTTTTTATTTTTATTTTGTTTATTCTGTTTATTCAATCTTTATTGCTTTAAAATCAACACATACACACACAACGAAAGCTTAAAAAAAGAAAAAGAAACAAAACAAAAAAGCACAATACAAGAAGAAATAGAACAATACATCACAAATGCAAAAAAAATTATTCCAGCCATCAACTTCCGACTTCCTTGATATAGGCTATTTATTTTCTTAATTAATTGCCTGTATTTTTCAATAAACTTTATCTTTATTGAATCTTGTCTGAATTCTTTATATACTTTATTCAATTCGAAGTTATTCGAAGCATTCTAAAGTTTTTATAAATATTGTCTATAGATCAAGCCGCCGCCTCCGCATCTGCACGTTGCAGCCCCGCTTCCCGCCTCCTTTGCAAGCCCTGATTTTATCTCTGCTGGTGGAGCCGGAAGTGGAGGCAACTCTGGGGTTGAAGGAGAACTTTCTCCCCACGCCCAGCGTCTTGTCTGTTACTGTATGTATTTGATACTGTAATTGGGGGAAGGAAAACCTTTTAGCGCCCAGTCAATGGGGAGACGAGGGAAGGAAGGTGTACATAGGGAATACAGTATTATAAACTCATATAAGCTGGACTGTGCCTGCTTTGAATCCCCGCTTTTGCAAGAACGTATTGTCCTCAGTAAACTCTTTACTGCTTCCCCAATATTGTTCAGATGGTATTTTAAGGAACGGGGTCAAGGGTCTCAGGACCCACTTCTTCCAATGTATGAAGTAAAGTTGCTCAGCTTGCATGGGTGGGGTCAGCCAGGAAGCAGATCATTCAGGTTACAAATTGGCAGAAAATTAACGTTTTAAGCTCCACCCATGGTTTTCGGCTTTTCTAAATTGCAAATGTGTTCTAGCCCTTTAAAAGTTTTTCTGGTTAAAGATATATGCCCCACCCACCTACCTGGGCCAGGTGAGCTCCTTGACAGCCAGTCCATGGTGAGTACATATCCAAGCCCTAAACTGGGCCAATCAGAATGTAGGGAGAGAACAGCAGAGCAACCAATGGCAGTGTGGGAATGGCTTCCTAAGACTGTGCTACCTGACTGCTGTACCTGAAGCTGGTTAAACCCAGGAAATCGCAGAGTAGTGAGATCACCTGCTTCTTTTGGACCCAGAGGAAAGAGGCACAGGTGTGTCCTCACCTGCTTTCTTGTGCGGTACCTAAACTCCTGAGGAGCTTGAAGTCACTATGCGGGCCAAGGATGATGAATATGATTACCTCTTCAAAAGTAAGTTTTCCCCCTCTTTTTTCAATTTCCTGGCCTTCCTAAGAGTTGCAAACTCTTATTCTTTTGCTTTTTAGGGCGTGGGGGGGGGGTGTTAACAGGAGAGAAGCTTCTGTCCAAACACGATCATTACTTAGCTGCTGATGTGTGCTGTTTTAAAACTCTTACATTGCTCCATTCTTCTCCTTTTAAAAAGTGTATTTTGCACTCAAAAGGCCGATTTTATGTATTCGCTTCTACCCTAAGAGAGAGCAGCCCCCGCAACTTGCCTATGAAATGTCTCATATACAGTAATGTAGAACCTATGTAAAACTGCCCCACTCATGAAAAGTTGTTGGGTAACTCCAGCCACCCCTGATTTTTCCCCCATAAGCCCTGTGCTGCGGCCCCACAAACATCCCATGTTTCCTAATTTTTTTATTTACACCCATCTAAACTTGGGTGTCTAAGACAGACATCAAGTTTAAAAGTAAAAATGGGGAAAGATTGGGCTTTTGTGGGTCTACCCTGCAGGGCTGCGGGGAAGAATCAAAGGTGGCTGTTCCATATTCCAGCCCAGTTTGTTTCCTCCCCTCCCTGAAACCAGGATTCATACAACAGCTGACAATTCCTTGCCCCAACTGTGGGTCTCTCTGCTGCTTCCTTTTCTAAATTTTATTATTTAACTTATTTCAGGAATAATGTCCCAGGGTGTTAATGGGACTCAGTTTTGGGAGCAGGTGTTGTGCTGTGTCTATGAATCTCAGCAAAACACCTGAGATCTCTCTTCCTTGGGTTTTAAAAACCCAGGAATTTGAACTGAGGGTTGAGGGGGTGTCTAATGAAACTGAAAAACCAAATTGCCCCACAGAACTGTACCTTATTGGTTTATCTAAGTCTTATTTTTCACAACAAGTTTGGAAAGTTTTTCTGGCCCTGCTCTCTCTGGCAAGCTGCCTTTGAAAGCTGGTTTGTTTAATTGTACATTGTCTTGACCTTCAACTCTCCCTCCTCCTCCCAGGGGCCAGCTCTACCATTAGGCAAAATGAGGCAAGGTGCCTCAGGCAAGAGATTGAACCCTCAATCCAGTCAGATTCTGTACATCAAGTGTGTGGGGGTCCTATAGTTTTCTTCAGGCAGAAAAATATTTCATAAAAATATTTTTATATATTATGGACTGTGAGAAAAAACACACTCAAAGCAGTTTAAAACTGGGCCAACCGTGCCTCCTGCTCCATCTGCAAAGTTGGAATAACTGTACTGGCCTACTTTATAGGGCTGCTGTAAAGATTAGGGAGGGACCAATGATGAAATGCTTCTAGCCCCCTCTGCTGCGCAAGTCAAGCATCATCAGGAGCTACCTTGGGCATATTAAAGCCAGAAGCTCAGAAATGCCACTTTCCAGATGTCTGAATAACAATACATGTCTCTTTGCTTTGTATATTATGAGAGCCATTCTTCCGGAGGCAGGTTCCTTAATAACTCTTGAGTGTTGGAAATGAGGTTATCTGAAGAGGGAGGGACAGAGAGTGATGGATGTTCCTGGAGCTTGGGCTGACTCAAGACTTGTTACCTGAGGCAGAGGACAATATGGTGCCCCCCTCAGCTGGTTCTTACTTCAACACTGAAGTCTTCTAGAGCAGTGGTTCCCAATTTGGGGGTCCATGGCACCATTCACATAACCAAAACTACCATAAAGATACCAAATTTTTCAAAAGTCCATGGCTTGGCTTTTGAAAAACAGGAGGTCTGCAGCACTTACCGTAGTTAATTGGCAATCTAGCTCACCTGGAGGCAGCAAGCTATTTTAGCGGCTGTGGCACCACAGCTCCAACAAAGGGGAATAGCAAGAGGTTCAGGAAGAATGGCATGGGTTTTGTTTTTGTTTGTTTTTGCTACCACTGCCTCTCCCGGATCTACCCCCTGAGGCAAGTGTTCCATCCTGTCTAGTGGTAGGGCCAGCCCTGAAAAGAGCTGCACAAGGAATATGGGGGAAGGAGGTTGCATGGATCCTTGAGCAGCCCTACTTTGTTTTTTTAGTTTTTAAATTAAAGTTGGTTCAAATGGTTGCAGTCTAAAGCAGCTGCCATTGGTTTTACTTTGTTCCCCACTTTTAATATCCTGGCTTTCTCCCAGGCAGGATATTGCTGTTCACCTCTCTTTGTCATCCTCACAACAACCCTGTGAGGTTGGTTAAGCTGAAAGGCATGACTGGCCCAAGGTCAGCCAGTGAGCTTTGCAGGCTGGCACTCTGACTTGTGTGTGCAAATTGGTTTGTTCATTGAAAACATCAGTATATCACTCTGAGCCATCAAGTTTACAGGAGAATTTCCTGCTTCGCTTGATTATGTTCACCTCAAATGCAGTGCTCTAAAACCAGCATTCTCCAGCCAAATGTTTTGGACTACAGTATCACATCAGACCCGGGGCTGGTGGATGCTGTATTCAAAATGTTGGTGCTAGTTGGGGGTTGATGAGTAAGGCTATCTTAGCCAATGTCATCCTGTTAGGATGCTTTTAGAGCCAAATACTGACAGCCCATCCAGATATCCATTTTATTGTGCATTCATACGCAGTCCCTCCTGCCAACCTAGTAGTTGAAAAGCACATCAAAGTGCAAGTAGATAAATAGGTACCGCTACAGCGGGAAAGTAAACGGCGTTTCCGTGCGCTGCTCTGGTTTGCCAGAAGCGGCTTTGTCATGCTGGCCACATGACCTGGAAGCTGTACGCCGGCTCCCTCAGGCAATAATGCGAGATGAGCGCCGCAACCCCAGAGTCGGTCACGACTGGACCTAATGGTCAGGGGTCCCTTTACCTTTACACAGTCCTACTTCTAATGCTGTTTTGGAGCAGACTAAGGCCCCATCTGTACTATACATTTAAAGCACTATAATTCTAGGAGGTGTAGTTTGTTAAGGGTGCCGAGAGTTGCTAGGGGACCCCCCGATTCTCCTCCCAATGATCAAAATTCCCCAGGTGCCTAGCATGTTTTGCAGCCTGCGAGGGTTCCACTGCGACCAAGTGAAGATGTAATGCCGCCAGGTTTGGTGACTGACATCTGCAGTATCTGGCTGTTCCGCAGCAATGTTTTCTGCTGTTTCACGCACCCCTGCGGGCTCCTGCATCAAAAGACGCTGCTGTGCACCAGCCAGCCGATCTTGTCACTATTTTATTCTGGATTGTTTTATTTGATAATAATAATAATAATAATAATAATTTATTATTTATACCCCGCCCATCTGGCTGGGTTTCCCCAGCCACTCTGGGCAGCTTCCAAACTAATGTGTTGTAAACCGCTTTGAGATTTCCCCCCCTCTGAAACATAAAACAGTATAGAAATGAAATGAATAATAATTTTAAAAAATGAAACGTGGGGTGGTGACCATAACCTAGGTTTACGGTGCCATTTGGTAATTAGCTAATATATCTAACACTGCCCCCTCCCAGAGCTACAATTCCCAGGGTCTGACTCTTCTGTTTCAAGTGTATCTGAAGAAGTGTGCATGCACACGAAAGCTCATACCAAAATAAAAACTTAGTTGGTATTTAAGGTGCTACTGAAGGAAATTTTTTAATTCCCAGAATAGTTCACAATGATGTGTGGATGATCCAGGATAAATAAACCACACCAGCACTATTATTGGATCAATGACATGTTGCAGAATGTAAGCACCCAGGGGGAGCGGGGTACCAGGGCCGGCTCTAGGTAGACCCCTGGCGGTGCGGTGCGCCAGGGCGCCGGGCCAGTAGGCAGGGTGCCATTCGGCGAAGCCACACGGAAACCAGGCTGCGCCCTGCGAGGGCGGGGGCGCCGGAGCGATCTCCGCCCCTCAGCACCAGGGTGGCCGACCTGCTCGAGACTGCCCTGCGGGGAACCCTAGTTCTGGAGGGGGTCTGAGGGTGAAGCCAGACCCAAGACCACTTGTAGGCTGAGCTGCTGAGGCCCTCCCTGCTTACATCTTGCTCTTGTCGGAAGAGGAGTTTCATCCAAATGAGTCAACGATTGCTCATGGACTGAAGTCTCTGGATTTCGCTTCGGATGACTCTGCTTCCTTTTCTTTGAAAAAGCTGGAATGACGGCTTGTGTTGCTACACACCTCTTTTTTATAAAAAAAAATAAAAAAACCTTTCACCTTCACTTGCTCATGTTCCACACCCAGAGATGGGTTCACAAACAGTCCTTTTGTATTCTGAGGAACAGGGATAGGTAGCTGGTGGTTGGCAGTGAGACAGGAAGGGCTTCCAAACCAGGCGTGAGAAGGTGAGGCATTGACTGCCTAGTTGCTCCCTGGGTTGGCTCACTGCATGGAGGGCGGGTGGGGTGGCGGGACAGGAATCCAGCCATTCCTGTTTTGTAGCATTTTTACCTGGATGGGCTTGTGAAGCAGCATTTCAGCTCAGGGGAAAGGAGGTGTGCTTCATTCTCTGCCAAGGTAGGCCTTGGGTCTCTGGGCCTAAAGAACCCATCTGGAATGATGCCCATTTTATTGTCCTTGTGCTCATTGGGGTGGTTATATAGGCCATCATACTACTAACACGGTTTGCACTTGCAAACGTTTGGAGGCAGATGCGATCTGTTCTATTTCCAGTCGCTACATGTCCTGCTGAAATCATAAGAAGAGCCTGCTGGATCAGGCCAATGGCCCATCTAGTCCAACACCCTGTTCTCACAGTGGCCAACTAGATGCCTGTGGGAATCCAGCAAGCAAGACCCAAGCACAAGAGCCCTCTCCCCTCCTGTCCTTTCCAGTAACTGGTATTCAGAAGCATCATTGCTTCCAACTGTGGAGACACTCAGCACTGCCATCATGGCTAGTGGCTGCCAAGAGCTCTCTCTTCCATGAATTTGCTCAATCGTCTCTTAAGGCCATCTCAGGTTGGTGGCCATCACTGCCTCCTGTGGGAAGGAGTTCCAGAGTTTAACTACATGCTGCATAAAGACAGGGGCGGAGCTACCTGCCCCGGCACCTGGAGCGGTGCAGGGGCGGGGCTAGCCGCTTGTGTGGGGAGCGTCCTTAGCCGCTAGCTGCCCGCAGCAGCATCGTCGTGCAGCGAGCGTCTGGGGGCACCACCCGTGCAGCAAGCGGGGTGGCGCGGCGCGGCGCGGCAATGTCACCTGCCCTCACGGCTGACACCCGGTGCGCACCGCACCCCCCGCGCCTGCCTTTCTCCGCCAGTGCATAAAGAGCTTTCTTTTAAAGAGCCAGTGTGGTATAGTGGTTAAGAGCAGTAGACTCCTAATCTGGTGAACCGGGTTCACATCTCAGCTCCTCCACATGCAGCTGCTGGGTGACCTTGGGCTAGTTACACTTCTCTGAAGTCTCTCAGCCTCACTCACCTCGCAGAGTGTTTGTTGTGGGGGAGGAAGGGAAAGGAGAATGTTAGCCACTTTGAGACTCCTTAGGGTAGTGATAAAGCGGGATATCAAATCCAAACTCTTATTCTACTTATCCGCCCCAAATCTTCCAACATACAGCTTCATGTATGTGAGAGAGGGAGAAAAACTTAATCCACTTTCTCCATGCAATGAGCAATTGTTTACAATTCTGTCAGGCCGCCTCTTAACTCACCTTTTGTCTAAACTAAGTAGTCCCGAATGCAACTTTTCTTTAGAAGGGAGTCATAACTTTTCTAAGTACAAATGCTATAGTGTTGGGTTTTTTTGTCCTACTTCAGTTGTGCACTATAGCACAAGAGTGCCTTGCCAGACAACAATAATGCGAGACAACAATAATGCGGTATCATTCAGGAAGCACCACAGAACAACAAATAAACTGGGAGGATGTGAGGGAATTATTGTTACAATCATTCTGGAAACTGTAGCTCCGTGAGGGGGATAGGGGTTTCCTACCAACCCTCAGCAGCCTAACAAACTACAGCTCCCATAATTATTTGGGGGAAAGCCGTGAGTGTTTAAAGTGGTATCACAGTGCTTCAAATGTATGGTGTGAATGTGGCCACTGTTGGGTTTGCAACCTCACTGAGAACTAGGACCCTTTTGAGTCTACCTTCCTCCTGGTGTTGTAGTGCTGATAGGGTTGCCATTTTTCAAAAGGTAAAAATCCTGACACCCACAAAGTTGTTGATAGTGATTTTAAGCTTCTGGAGCTGTTTCCACTGCTTTTTCCATCGCGTTGCCATACATCCCGGTTTTCCCTGACACTGTGCCGATTTGGCAAAATCCCCAACACCATTTTTACACCCGAAAAATAGGACATGTCAGGAAATTTCCTGATGTATAGCAAGCCTAGGTGCTGCCAACTTTGAGGACAGGAAGCCTTAATCAGAAACACTTCCCAATGCATCACTGCCTAAGCTATTATGTTGGTGATTAGGAAGAAGTCTGTGGTTAGGAGATTTGGGGTTGTGTGCTACCATTTCCTGTTGACTGAGAATCCTGGGGTTCCTGTGGGCTGGACTTAAAAGAGGCGTTGAGTTACACTTTGTGATTCTGTTTTGCATGTTTGTTTGTTTTGTTTTTTGACAAAGTAATAATCATAAATAAATTGAATAAAAATGTGCACCCACCCATCGTTGTAGCTATCCAACCTCCCAAAATTTTAACACCTCTTGTGATGGTTTGACCCCTTTCCATTTTAACAGCACAAATTCTACAAGCACCCTCCATATCTCCTCAATATCATTTCTCCCTCATATTCCCCATCTTACTTTAATGGTACATGTTAATTTATCATTAATAGCTATATCCCACACCTCTTTGTACCATTCGTCCATTTTATATTCTGCTTGCCCCTTCCACTTCCTAGCTATCATATAATTCGTGCAGCTTTCAATAAATTTGTGAGCAAGTCCTTCATAGCCTGTGAACCTTCCACCCCATCGTAAATTGATAAGAACTGTTTTGCATGTTTGAGAGAAAGAGCTGTGCAAAATATGCTGGTTGCTTCCCCACCCCAGAAATGTTCAAAGCAGTATATTAGATGTGGGAGCAGCCAAACATGCAACTCCACCCCCCACCCCCCAGCAACCCAAAATAGTACAGTCCAGGAAAGACTTCTACGCATTCTGTAGAACTGAGTGTCAAACCTTTTGCCTTATCCTTCCGTTTCTAGCCTTGAACCTTTGGGCAAAGGCTGGGGGGGGGGTTAAGCAAATGAACAACATTTTCCCATTTGCCTTCCCTGTGCCATTAGCATTCTGATGCTAAATTGTCTTCTCCCTATTTGTTACCTTGTTGCTTCTTTGCAGTTGTCCTCATCGGAGACTCGGGAGTAGGGAAAAGCAACCTCCTTTCTCGGTTCACCCGGAATGAGTTCAACCTGGAGAGCAAAAGCACCATTGGGGTGGAATTTGCCACACGGAGCATCCAAGTGGATAACAAGACAGTGAAGGCCCAGATCTGGGATACCGCCGGGCAGGAGCGTTACCGCGCCATTACTTCTGCGTAAGTACTGCCTTGCCTTCTCACGTTGCAGTGGGAAACCCCAAAGTGTTCTTGGCAAACCCCATAGCCACGCCTCTCAGGCCATTCAATAAAAATGCAGTTTGGACCAATGCAGACGTTACGACTTTGGGGTCCTAGTCAGACCACTGTTAAAAGAGATTCCAAGGCTGCTGTTCTTTGCTTTGTAAATACAGTTGTGGACTAGGTCAGTGGTTCCCAACAGGTGGTCCGTGGACCCCCAGGGGTCCGCAAGCTATGCCAGAGGGGTCCGCAAGATGCTATTAGAATAATAAATATATTAAATATATTTCGTATGATAACAGATTTTTTGTTTTGGCCGCTTCCTACATGAGCAGAGTCTAGCGCAAAACTAGAATTAGATGAGGCAGTAGTTCTGCTGTATGCCGTTAGGTGGCGCTTTACAAACACTACTGTTTTGCAAAGAGGCAGCGCGCGCATTCTACTAACACTCACCTCCCCAAGATGCTTTGCGCGCGCTGGCTTCATTTGTGCGCTACTGCGCAGGTACCCTGTCTTCTCCATTCCCCTCCCTCCTCCCTGGCGTGTGCTGCCTCTTTGCAAAACAGTAGTGTTTGTAAACAAAGCAAGCATTTTCTTCCATGTGTTTCATGGAAAACAAATATAGGAATCGGCTCGACATGCGGTCGGATTGCAGAGTGAAAGTTTCAAGTTTGGAACCTAATATTTCAGAAATAATGAACTCAAAGGACAGATTTAACTCATCTCATTAAGAACTGAAAATTAAAACTAACTGTATACTGACGGAGTACTCTGTTGTAACTGTAAAAAATGCATAAATATAAAATATAAAAAGACTCTTAATTTGGCTCTCACTTTTTAATTTTAGGATTAGGAATTAATGGGGGTCCTTGTCACAATAGCGGCTCGATGAGGGGTCCTCGAGAAAATTTTGTTGGGAACCCCTGGACTAGGGGGTTTCTGATAATGGGCAGGGGAAAGCAGGCCAGGAAAAGCTAAACCATACAGTGGTGCCTCGCTTAACGAATGCCCTGCTTAACGAAATTTCCGCTTAACGAAAGGATTTTTCGAGCGGAGGTTGCCTCGCTAGACGAATTCGTTTTATGAAAAATTTGTCTAGCGAATCGCGGTTTCCCATAGGAATACATTGAAATTCAATTAATGCGTTCCTATGGGCAAAAAAAATTCAAATTTTTTTTCAATGCATTCCTATGGGATTCGCTAGACGAATTTTTCGTTATAAGAAAAGACCCGTGGAACGAATTAAATTCGTCTAGCGAGGCACCACTGTACTTAGTTTATTGGTTTCTAAATTTCTGTCCTGCTTTAATGCTGACACCATTTAGGTGGCTAAATGGAATAACCCAATCTCTCTTTTTTTAAAAAAATCCCCAACTAAAAATGGCTTGGAAGATTAAATAACTAATTCGGCAAGGGAAATCAGAAGTCATAAAAGCAATGAATTGTGCCATTCAAAGCTCATGAGAACAAGGTGGGTTTCACCAGGAGCCTAAAAGACAGCAGTGATCAGGCCTGGTGAACAGGATGGAGTTCACTGAGTGCAGCTCCCCCGCCAAAAAAATACTCCCCCCCCCCCGACAGTAGACCTCTGATAAACTGGGGGGTGGCACCCAGAGCACCCCCTAATAAGCAGGCAGGCTCATGTGGGAGAAAGGGGTCCTTTTGTTACCTCTGCAGCCAGGCAAAGACCTTAAACTGGGCCTTGGGTGTAGGTTAGTGTGCCTCTTAATATACTAGTAGTGAGACAGCTAAGGAGGTTGTTGTTGTTGCTGCTGCTGCTGCTGTTGTTTATCCCTGCTGTTGTTTACCCGCCCTTAACCCTAAGGTCCCAGGGGGCAGGTTATGACAATTAAAAAAAAAAACATTGGAAACAGTCTAAATTTAACCACTTGGAATCAGAGAAATAGGATCGGTCCTTAAAACACACATCTCAGGTGCCAAAGGCAGGGGTGAAGAGGAGCATCTTCACCACACAGCTTCTGGTGAATGCTGAAGGTGCCAGGCCGATTCTCCTGCGTGGAGAGAGTTCCACAACTTGAGAGCTGCCACAGAGAAGACCCTGTCCCAGGCCTCCACCATCCCAAGCTCCTGAGGTGGAACTACAGTGGAACTACAAGAAGACCTCGTCTGCTGGTCTTAACACCCTCGAGGGTCTGTAGGGATGGAGACTATCTCAGTTATTTGGGGCCTGGACATCTTGAATTGGGCCTGGAAATGAACTGGCAACCAGTGCAGCTGTTTTAAAGCAGCTGTGATCTAAATGGAAGCCCAGCTGGCTGCTGCATTTTGGAGCACAGGCTGTCTTCTAGGGCAGCCCCACGTAGACCTCTTTGTAACAATCTAACCTGAAAGTTACCAGAGTGGCTAAGTCATCTCTATCCAGAAGACCCCACAGCCTGCACATTCCCAAAGGGCCACACAGAGAGCAATATATATATATATATATATATATATGGTGTGTGTTTGTTATTCCACACCTTTCTCCACAACCGCTTGCCCGATCGCCCTCAACTTTGCCTACAACACTGGAGTCACATGTGGGGGTGTAACTATCCACTTACATTGACCACATGACACACCTAGCACAGGTAGAAACCTGGATTTCTGTACAAAAAAGTGCTCCCTCCAGTGGACATGCGGGGAAGCTGGGAAATAGAAGGCAGAAGAGGTTGCAACACAGCGCCCTCTATCGGAGGCTACACTGGTACTGCAGCTACTAGGCCAAATGGAGGCTCACCTTTACAGACTAGGCCGAATGGAGGTGGGGACTCGCCTGGGTGTGGGTTGGGGGAAGGAGGGGACGGGATAGGTCATGGATCAGGACAGGGTGGGGGGAATCACAGGGATGAGCCACAGCAATGCGTGGCCTGGCCAGCTAGTATATATAGCCATCTAGAAGTTCAGGGGCTAAATTTACTTAGCTGTCCCACATCTGAGGAGGCCAGTTCCAGTTGACAACCTGGCCACCACCAGGTTTGGAACTACTTGCAATTTCTTGGTTGTTTTCAAGGGCAGTCAGCTGGCATCTAATCAAAAGGAATTGTGGGGTGAGGGCTGTGTGCTGTACAGACAATACTGTTGTCCAGTTGGAATGGGAGTGGGAAATGGGTGTGTGTGTTGCAGACATGGCATGTGATCAAGGGTGAACTTCCACAGAGGGGTGTGGGGATCCTTGTGCACACCATGTAAGGTCTCTGAAGGTGCTGTGGACTTAGTTCTTAAGGCAGATAAAAAGTAAGTTAAAAAAGATTCCAACCCCATGCAGTAAAGGTTGGATGCAAAACTCCCCACCCCACAATTGATCAACAATTTGGCAAATGCTCCTTAGTTTTGTCTGGACCAAGCTTCAATTTATCAGCCCTTTTTAAACTCCAGACACCTGTTCCAAGGAATCAAAAGCCACCATCAGGTCAGGGTCTGATAGAAAGGAAAGTCAGTGCTAAATATTCTCAGTATATTCTCAATCCTGTGTCTCCTCCCAGTGGTTTCATGTGGGTATTAGACAGCATGGATGAACTCTATTCATTGTCGACCCAAGATATCTTGGGAGCAGAGCAGAGTGTTCCCTCACCATCACGAGATTGTCAGTTGCCAAGACAATTCTAAGTTTGGAATGGGTTTTTCAAGATCACCTTCCTTGCTCTGAAAAGATTTTTCTTTGGCTTCTGTGACTGTGAGAAGGGCAGAGGTTTTGCAGGGACAGAAGGGAAATCCTAATTTATTTAAGGAAGGTGTTTTATTACAAGTAGGCAAAAGCTTCCGAGCTTAAAACAACCGTCCTTAATTCAGCTGCACGGTTTCTGGTGCCAGCTGTTAGTGGACATTAAATCAAGCACTAAAAATCTTGGGCTTGGTGACAAAGGCTGTTCTAGAACCTTTTCAATCTGGTTCCCTCTGGATGTTTCAGAACAACTCCCATCATGACTCAGCTGGCTGGAGCTGATGTGAGTTGTAGTTTTGAGTTGTGATGTGAGTTGTAGTCCAAAACATAATACTCGTTCCACATTTGTAAGAAATCTCACTTTGAAACTCACTGCAACCACCTTTGCTGTTCTCTTTTCTGCGCCTGCTAAAAACATTTTTGTTTGCGCCGGGCTATCCAGAAATGCAGAAGATGTGTGTTTTAATCTGTTTTCATTACAGGTAGGTAGCCGTGTTGGTCTGAGTCGAAACAAAATAAAAAAAATCCTTCAGTAGCACCTTAAAGACCAACTAAGTTTTTATTTTGGTTTGAGCTTTCGTGTGCATGCACACTTTGGTATCTGAAGAAGTGTGCATGCACACGAAAGCTCATACCAAAATAAAAACTTAGTTGGTCTTTAAGGTGCTACTGAATGATTTTTTTTAAATCTGTTTTCAGTATGTCACTGATTTTAATTGTTCTTTGAATAGCTGCTTTTAACTGTTCGTATTGATAATTTTACTGTTCTGTTCTTTTTGTAAACTGCTTTGAAGTTTTATTTCCTACAGTCAGGCGGTATATAAACGTTACAAAATAAAGAAATGAAATGTTTGTAATGGGCTATGCAGTTATTTGGAGAGTGAAATTTGTAATGGATGGGTTTTTGTTTTTTTTCGACGGATGGGGGTGGCATTCAGTGTTGTGCAGCATGCTTAGTTTTTACCTCCCCCTCCCACCTTCCACCTTCTGATCCCACTGCAGTTACTACCGGGGGGCAGTTGGGGCACTTCTTGTTTACGACATCGCCAAGTACCTGACCTATGAGAACGCAGAGCGCTGGCTTAAGGAGCTGCAGGACCACGCTGACGCCAACATCGTCATCATGCTGGTGGGCAACAAGAGCGACCTACGGCATCTGCGGGCAGTTCCCACCGATGAAGCCAAGAGCTTTGCAGGTACTCCTCTGCCCCATTCCTCCCGCCGCCTCCTTTTACTTGCTCTGGTGAGGGAGGGTCCCTAGACTCTGCACAAGGCACTGTGCATATCTGTGTTTTTCTTCATTTCTGTTTTGTACATAATGGCTTTCACCAACCTGGTGCCCTCCAGGGGCTGTTGGACTCAAGCTCCCACCAGCCCCAATCAGCAGGGTCAAGGAGGATGGGAGTTGTTTCCAAAAAAATATCTGGAGGGCTACACTTTCCCCACTCACTGTGTTGCAGCCGCAGGGACTAGAACCTTGAATTTAATTTTTCTTAAGGAGAACGAAATAAGGCTGGCTTTCTTGGGATGCCTCTTCTGAACCAGATTCTAAATTTCAAACTTTTGCTGTGCCCGTGTGGCATTGTGGAACCCAAGTAGCCCTCGTTATAGAGAAGTGAAGAGTAGATATGGGTTGTTGAGGTTATGTGTTGTCAACAGAGCAACAGTCTTTATTTCCTCAAGGGGCAGCTGCTATAGTTACAATCCCTCTGTCCTCGTACATCTGGATATTCTGGGGAGCTGAGCTCTGAACCTGCTTGCTAATGTGAAGCCTCGAAATGTCTATGGGATGTGCAGGATGCATTTCCATCCTAGTTTGCCAACCCCAACAATGCATCTTGGCTAGTGGGAAAGGAATTCCAACTCATAGCTTCAAACTGGTTTGGCTCTTGGTACCTCTGCTTCTGACAAGGCTGTCAAGAACAGAGGTCTGTTCATCTTTGCACCTGGAAGATTCAGGACAGGGGAAAAAAGGAAGTCCTTCACACGAGTGTGGAACTCCCTCCCGCAGGAGGCAGTGATGGCCACCAACTTGGATGGCTTTAAAAGAGGATTGGACAAATTCATGGAGGACAGTATGACTATTGGTGGCTACTAGCCACAATGGCTATGCTCTGCCTTCATGGTCGAAGGCAGCAATGCTTTTGAATGCCATTTGCCGGAAACCACAGGAGGGGAGAATGCTCTTGTCGTGCTTGGGTCCTGCTTGCAGGCTTCCCCACAGGTATCTGGTTGGCCACTGTGAGAACAGGATGCTGGACTAGATAGGCCATTGGCCTGATCCAGCAGGCCTTGCTCATGTTCTTATGTTCCCACAGAAAAGAATGGCTTGTCATTCATAGAGACGTCAGCTCTGGATTCCACCAATGTGGAGACTGCCTTCCACAACATCCTAACAGGTAAGCCGTTACGTGGGGTAGGGCGAACTCGCAGATAAACTGGCTTCTTGCAACTGCTTGCCTGGTGAAGAATTCCGGAGCACTTGAAAACTTTACATACTTCTGTGACATTTGGGCTGGTCCCAGCAAAGGTATTACACCAACTGGGGAGGTGTTTTTTTTTTTTTTAAGGATGCTACAACAGCTACTTATTGCTTCTTACATAAGAAATAAGCTACGCTTCTGCTCTCCAAAACACACCGTCCCCCATCACTGTACTAGCCTCATTTGTCTGCATGACTTCATCTTCTCCGCTTTTTGCTCTCCAGAAATCTACCGGATTGTGTCCCAGAGGCAGATTGCTGGTGGGCAGCCGGAGACGGAGTTTAGCGCCAGCAGCACCATCGAGCCGATCAAGGTCCTGCCTACCCACCAGGAGGGCCGGCAAGCCCCTTGCTGCCAGAACATCTAGCCTGCAAAGACTGCAACCAGGAAATGAAAAGGGGAACAAGGAAGGCCAAGTAGTCTCCGGGTACTTTCCCAGTACCTCCAAGGGGGGAAATGATGCTCCAGGCAAACTCCTCTTTTTCTTCTTCTGGTACCCAACGTCCACTGTGCTACTCACTCTGCTTCATGTAGGTCAGAAACACATAACGGATCATGTTCTTCTTTAGATGTGGGGAAACGTTGGTGTCAATGGGTGCTTTTCGGACCACCCATTTTCGGACCACCATTGAGAGACACCCCATCCCAATTCCACAGCCTTCTTCCCTGAGAGGTGGCTGATGGCATGAGGAAGTTGGTGGGTCGCAGGCATGGCGCTTTCCGCATGAGTAGGCCCTTTGAATTTCTTGCCGAAACTATTTTCCTGACTCTAGTGTATATTACCTGGTTTAAGTAGAGCCCTTTGCTAACATAGGGGGTCATGGCATTCAACACTATATGTCTGGAATGAAAAGGGGTTGAGCTGGTTGGGCAGCTCACTTCTAAACCAAAGGTAGAGTGGACTCACTATCATGGCTTCATGAACTGTGGTTTTCATTTTTTTTTAAGTTGCTGAATGTTAAATAAAAGCAACATCTCCTTTGCTCCCTCCTAATTAGAACTCCTCTTTGAGGGAAGCCATGATGAATTAAGCCTGGTCCCGCCCCCAAGTTGGTTCTGTCATACAGACATGCCCTCCCCACCCAAAAAAATTGGGGGGCTCCCCTGAGGTACAAAAGTTGGGCTCTTGACTAAGCCTCCGCCTGCGTAAAGAAGTCCAGAAATTGAGGCAAGGCCCGAGGCCTGCCTCGCTTAGAAGACGGTGAACTTTAACCGTCCTGTGGCTTGGCAGCAAAATGGCTTTGTACTATCAACAAGCAAATAGGAGTTGCTTCTGAGTGGTGACTGTTCTGGGCGTGCCTGATGGCTTTAAAGCACAACTCACCACTCAGGTTGCATTTGTGAGGGCGTCTGTCACCTTCACCACAGCAGCAGAAAAGCCTCCCGGCCTGGTATGATCACACCCTATGTTGGCTCATCGCATTGGGTGACCACTTCCCGCGGATTTTAATCCACCAAATTGGTATATTTCCCTGCTGTCCCTTGTGCTGCTTTAAAGACCCAGGTTCCCATTAGCTTCATGTCTCACGAGCCCTCCCGAAGCAAGTTTGGGAAATGGGAAGCCCAGAGCAGCAATAAGTAGCCTTTTGGGGACCATGAATGGAGCTGGAGTTTGCATTCTTGCTCAGCCTTGGAGAAAATGGCTGACCCTCAGGATGGAGAAAGAAGAAGAAGTTGGTCAGAGTTGTTTTCTCCCTCCCCTCCCTATTTTGACTTTGCTACCTTTTCTGGAGTGATCAACCGGTAAAGATGAGAGTATCCTGATGGTTAGATTCTCGTGGCTTTCCCTTGGTTTTGCTCCCAACTGCAACCTTTGTGTAAATAGTAGGCTATTGGGAGGGGGGTATTTTAATGTATGGAATTGCCTTCCTTTCATTTGCTTTGGAACTTCTGTTGTTGTTTTTTTGTGGGGTCTCGACTTCTGTGTGTGCTAAATGTTTAAATAAAAGCTCTTTGTTTTATTGCATTGTGTTTATTTACTACACTTTTATCCTACCCTTTTCCCTCCAAGGAGATTGAGGTTCTCTCTCTCCGCCCATCCACATAGCTGTCAAGTTTTCCCTTTTCTCGCGAGGAAGCCTATTCAGCATGAGGGAATTTCCCTTAAAAAAAGGGAGAACTTGACAGCTATGCCCATGCATTTTACCCAAACAACAACCCTGTGAGGTGAGTTAGGCTCAGATATGCTGAGATTCGTGGCCGATCTGGGTATTGAACTCTGGTCTCCCAGGCCCTAGTACTGCGCTCTTAAGTGCGACATCATGCTGGCTCTAATAATGACATTTTGGCAGTATGAGCGGTATTTGAACCTGCAGCACTTGCGCTCAAAACAGTTTCCTGGTGTTATTATAGCAATTGGACATAACAGACACAGTGATGCATGGAAAACTGGATTGACCTAAAGCACTTCTAAACCAGGGTGGTGTACAATAGGCATAAGCATCATTTAAACAAATGACACTTTTAAAAAATTGGGACTGCACCCCTGCTCACATTGCTTGCCAGCCTTGCTTATCACTACATCCCTTAGACCTCGCCCTGCCCTGCCTCCCCAGGTGACATCTTGTCAACCAACCCCCCCTTCTCAGTAAGCAACAGCGGGAGACCAATGGCGATCAATTCATCGGCTGCTACTGCACAACTTGCCCCACAATTCACAGCAGCGGAGAGTGGTAGCAAAGCAAGAATGGAGAGCAGTTGCTGAGAAGCTGCTCTGTCCTGAGTGTTCCTCCATAGCTCATCTGGAATGATGCTTCCTCACGCTTTACCATTGCGGGTCCTTTTCTTGGTGGGGAGAGCAATTGCCATGCTGTAGTTCACAGTGCCACCTGTCTGTGCCCAAGCAAACTGCAGTGTGATGGCACCCTTAATACAATATATAACAGGAGAAAACATTTGATTTGCACTTCACCTTACCTTGGAAAATCAGGTAACTCAAAACAGCCTGTTACACATCTGCAGTCCCTGTTGGTGTAGAAGCTCATTAGTGTAGATCCTTTTTGGTGAGTTTTTGTTACATGTGTGGTGGTGTTTCGGTGGCTGTTCTCTAGTGCCACATCCGCTGCTTCTGTCTGCTCCTTACCTGGGCATAGCTTAGCCCTTTTGTTCCCAGTTGCCCAGATGATACAATGTGCCTTTTCCCTTGTCACATATTGGAGGTGCATTTGGATTTCAGAAACCTGATTTGGAGGAGCTGTTCTCTCAATATCACCACATAGCATAAACCTGAATTGCAGGACATACTTTTGGCTTGTCTATTTTAAACACAGAGAACTTGCACAATTATTATTATTATTATTATTATTATTATTATTATTATTGTTATTGTTATATGTCAAAATGAAGGATACTCCTCAGCCCCCAAGCACAAGCAATGATTTTGTCCATTGTGAAACATGATAACTAGCTAGAAAACTCTGGTTGTGTTCGCTATTGTGCACTTCCTGGGACCATTTTAGGGTTGCAGACTCAATAGAGGACAGGACTTCTGTGCCTTTAATTGCCCTGCTCTCTTTTGAGTCTGGAAACAAAGAGAAACCAGCAGACCCTTCGTTTAATTTCCAAGCAAAGGGTCTGCTGGTTTCTCTTTAAGGTTTCCAGACTCAAAAGAGAGCAGGACAATTAAAGGCACAGAAGTCCTGTCCTCTATTGAGTCTGGCAACCCCAGATCATTTACTTATTTACTTTAAAAGGTGTGTGCACCCAGGTGCAGAAAAAACTGTGCACATGCCTGGAATGGGAAAAGAGTCGGGGAAGCAACCAACCACCAGGCTAGATGAAGAATGTTTGCACACCCATATCCTTATGGGTGCATTCAAAGCACAATAGCATAATGTAACGGTTAGAATGTCAGACTAGGATCTGGAAGAGCAGGATTCAAATCCCCCCATGACCATGAAGCTCAATGGGTGATTTTGGGCCGCTCATTGCCTCTCAGCCTAGGGTTGTTTGGGGGATTAAATGAACACTACCTTGAGAGAGGTAAAGGTAAAGGGACCCCTGACCATTAGGTCCAGTCGTGACCGACTCTGGGGTTGTGGCGCTCATCTCGCATTATTGGCCGAGGGAGCCGGCGTATAGCTTCCACGTCATGTGGCCAGCATGACAAAGCCGCTTCTGGCAAACCAGAGCAGCACATGGAAACGCCGTTTACCTTCCCGCTGTAGCGGTTCCTATTTATCTACTTGCATTTTGACGTGCTTTCGAACTGCTAGGTTGGCAGGAGCTGGGACCAAGCAACGGGAGCTCACCACCCAGGTGGCGCTGTGGTTAAACCACTGAGCCTAGGGCTTGCTGATCAGAAGGTCGGTGGTTCGAATCCCTGTGACGGGGTGAGCTCCTGTTGCTTGGTCCCAGCTCCTGCCAACCTAGCAGTTCGAAAGCACGTCAAAATGCAAGTAGATAAATAGGAACCGCTCTGGCGGGAAGGTAAACGGCGTTTCCATGTGCTGCTCTGGTTTGCCAGAAGCGGCTTTGTCATGCTGGCCACATGACCTGGAAGCTGTATGCCGGCTCCCTCGGCCAATAATGCAAGATGAGCGCGCAACCCCAGAGTCGGTCACGACTGGACCTAATGGTCAGGGGTCCCTTTACCTTTACCTTGAGAGAGAGAAAAAGTTGAGATATAAATGCAATAAGTAAAGCAGGTTCCCCCCTCTGCAAATAATCCTGGGAACTGTTGTTGAATCATCATTCCGCTAAAACTCCCAGCAACCTAAACAGGCTACAGTTCCTAGGATTCTTTGAGGGGTGGGATGTGCTTTAAAGGAATGGTGTTTGTACGCAGCCTGACGTGCTCTCTCTCTCTCTCTCTCTCTCTCTCTCTCTCTCTCTCTCTCTCTCTCTCTCTCTCTCTCTCTCTCTCTCTCTCTCTCTCTGTCTCTGTGCACTGCTGCAAGCAGCAAGTGGAGGAATAGCAACAAATATCTGTGGAAAGCTAATATGTCAGAGGTGCACATGTGGGGGTGGGGGGAACTGGATCATTTGTGGTCTGGTCTGAACAGATCTAGCCTGGGAAACCAGGTTGTGTTATAATGCTGTCTCCATTAGGTGGAGCCATTTTTTAGCTTTTTAAGAAAAAGACAAAGGGAAGGGGACCTTGGGGCACAAGTGGCTAATGTCACCTTCCTAATGTTGCTGAACTACTAACCCTTGTCTGGGACAGATTGATTGATAAAAAATATTTTAATACCACTATTCATTCATTCATATATATATGAACAATTGTACACAATACCATACAATAAAACCCTAATAATAATAATAATAATAATAATTTCCCCAGCCACTCTGGGCGGCTTCCAACAGAAGTATTAAAATACAATAATATATTAAACATTAAAAGCTTCACTAAACAGGGTTGCCTTCAGATGTCCTCTAAAAGTCTGGTAGTTGTTTTTCTCTTTGACATCTGGTGGGAGGGCGTTCCACAGGGCGGGAGCCTGCCTGGTTACCTGTAACTTGGCTTCTCGCAGCGAGGGAACCGCCAGAAGGCCCTCAGAGGTGGACCTCAGTGTCCAGGCAGAATGATGGGGGTGGAGACGCTCCTTCAGGTATACTGGACCGAGGCTGTTTAGGGCTTTAAAGGTCAGCACCAACACTTTGAATTGTGCTCGGAAACATAAAAGGTAAAGCTAAAGGGACCCCTGACCATTAGGTCCAGTCGTGACCGACTCTGGGGTTGCGGCGCTCATCTTGCGTTATTGGCTGAGGGAGCTGGCGTACAGCTTCCAGGTCATGTGGCCAGCATGACAAAGCTGCTTTTGGCGAACCAGAGCAGCACATGGAAATGCCGTTTACCTTCCCGCTGTAGCGATACCTATTTATCTACTTGCACTTTGACGTGCTTTCGAACTGCTAGGTTGGCTCGGAAACATACTGGGAGCCAATGTAGGTCTTTCAAGACTGCTCCCAGTCAGAATCGTTAAAAATCAGAAAACAGCCACCAGCTATTATGGAAAGATGTATTCTTAATTGCCTGCATAAGCCTGGCGAAACAGAAAAGTTTCCAGGAGTTGAAACAAAAGGTGCCTGCTGAATCTCTAGTGGCAGGGCTTTCCATGGTACAGCAGTGGGCCAACAGCGTGAAATGCTGCAAACATTGGTCCGTGGTGGATATCTCCCGTCCTGAGCCCCAATTATGATTTGAAAGGGAGGCATTGTGCTAGCTTTGTAAGCCCCTGGGCAAGAAACCCTAAGATAAGAACCCATGCTGGATTTGCCAAGAAACCCAGCATTGGCCAGCCTGGTGCCTTGGAGAAAAGCAAGCTAAGAACCCAGAAACAGGTGTCCAGAAGTAGATTGCCTTAGAGCCTGGAGGCTTCACATAGCCATTATGACATCTTCCTCCTCCAGGAAAGTATCTAAACCCCATGTAAAGCGATCTAACCTCTTGGCCATGACCTCTTGGGGCAATGAGTTCTGCAGGTTAATTGCACAATAGGTCAATGAGAACTTGCTTCAGCGGTGCCCTATGGGGCTCTTTCACTTGTCTCCAAAACTTTTACATTGGTTGCCTACTCAGCTGAGAGACAGCATTTGCCAAGATGGTGATGCGCCAGTTTTCGGACTACAATCCCATCAGCGCCAGCCAGCCAGCCAGCCATCTGATGCCATGGCTGGTGGGAGCACAGCTGTGCTGACTGGGGCTGATGGGAGTTGTAGTCCAAAACATATGGGGAGCAAGAAGTTGGGGAAGGCTATTCAACACCCGCTCAGGCTACCTTCATCTGCCAGGATGGGCAAGGGTCAAGCAGACAAGTTGGTGGTCTTGAGTCCCTGTCAATGGCCTGACATCCACCAGTTCTTGAGCAGCCCACATCCTTAGGTTGCCCAAGACCTGAGAAGTAAGCATCAAAATAGGAGAAGCAGCTACTGAAGCTTCATCTTGCTCCTTTGCTCCAAGAGGACTCAGAAAGTCCCATGTGTGAAGGATTGTGGCCAGGACTTCCAAGCAATGCATTTATGGGTTTTTGTAAATTAAGCCCTTCTAACACCAGCTACTGTTGCTGGCCTCGTAAAAAAAGATCAATTTACCTCTCTCTTTTTGCACCATGCTCACTGTCCTTTCTGCTTCCTCCCTTTATTTACTGTATTTGTTTTTATTATTATTATTATGCTGCCTTTCTGGGTAAGCCGTCCCCTCCAGCTCAGATGATGACTTTGAGTTTTTGTTTAGCAAGCCCTTACCTTTTTCACATTCCTGGAACTCTCCCTGCTTTGAGTCAGTGTTTCGTCAGCCTGGCTGGGTTTTGTTACTATCTCACCCATCTATATTTACAAGGTGAGGTCAGAGAAGGACCAGGAAGAGAGGGGGGGAGGAGGGAGGGAGGGAGATTAGGCGTGTGTGTCTGAGAGTGAATTTGGCATTTCAATAAGTTGTGGTCATGTGGAAGTGGGGGGATGATGATGACTTGATAGATGGGGGGTTGGCTATGAAGCTTTGACCTTGTGACGCTTCCCCTAGAAGTCTACTACCGGTATATGTGTTCCTTGCATCTAGCGATGCCTGGAGATTCTTGAGGCTTGCGTAAACTATACAAACCCAATGCAGTTTAAATAGCTTTGAGGTGTACTCAGTGCTCATCCTACCAATTCAAAGTGCTCACCTTAAAGCCCTACATGACTCAGGTTCCAAATAGGTAAAGGGACCCCTGATCATTAGGTCCAGTTGTGGATGACTCTGGGGTTGTGGCGCTCATCTTGCTTTACTGGCCGAGGGGGCCGGTGTACAGCTTCCGGGTCATGTGGCCAGCAGGACTAAGCCGCTTCTGGTGGTGAACCAGAGCAGCACGTGGAAATTTCATTTACCTTCCCGCCGGAGTGGTACCTATTTATCTACTTGCACTTTGACGTGCTTTCGAACTGCTAGGTTGGTAGGAGCAAGGACCGAGCAACGGGAGCTCACCGCCAACCTTCTGATCGGCAAGCCCTAGGCTCTGTGGTTTAACCCACAGCACCAGACCGCCTCCTTCACTATAGACCCACTCGGGTGCTTAGGTCCTCAGAGGGGGCCCTCTTGGTTGTTCCATGACCCACAGAAACTCAGGGGGTTGGCAGCTCGGGAGAGGGCATCCTCTGGGACAACCCCTAAGTTGTAAAACCCCCCACAGAGGTGTGTCTGCCTTCTTCACTAGACAGGTTTCAGCAAATTCAGCGAAGGTGCACTGCTTCACCCTGGTCTGAGACGCATCTTTTTAGGACCCATCTTATTTCCATGATTGCAAGTTGTTTAAAATTGTTTTTAATGTTGAGTCTTAATGTTGTTAGCTGCCCTGAGACCTTAGGGTGGGCAAGTAGTAATAACAGTGACTGTCAAGCCCCCAGCAGAAGCTTGCCACTCTGCCCACAGGGCTGTTGTTTTGGACAGTTTTTTAATACCAGTAATGTGTTTTAATTGTTGTAAACCAGGTGGCGCTGTGGGTTAAACTACAGAGTCTAGGAAGGGCTTGCTGATCAGAAGGTCGGCGGTTCGAATCCCTGCAACGGGGTGAGCTCCCGTTGTTCGGCCCCAGCTCCTGCCAACCTAGCAGTTCGAAAGCACATCAAAGTGCAAGTAGATAAATAGGGACTGCTCCAGTGGGAAGGTAAACGGCATTTCCGTGTGCTGCTCTGGTTCGCCAGAAGCAGTTTTGTCATGCTGGCCACATGACCCGGAAGCTGTCTGCGGACAAACGCCGGCTCCCTTGGCCTATAGAGCGAGATGAGTGCCACAACCCCAGAGTCGGACACGACTGGACCTGATGGTCAGGGGCCCCTTTACCCTTTACCTAATGTGTTTTAATTGTTGTAAACCACCCTGGGATTTTAGGGGGAAGGGAGGTAATTAATTAGTGATGATGGTGATGATGATGATAGTAACACTCCAGGCCCCACCAGGGTCCAAGCCTCAGCAGAACGGCAAGTGCTTCTCCCCACCGTAGCCACACAAGCCAGACCCCCGCCTGGGGTCCTTCTGCTAAGCAGCTTCAATCAGACAGCCCTGGTCCCCCTGGCATGATGCTGTCCAGAAGCAGCCAGGCACCCGTGCCATGCCCACCATCTGCCCTAGCTGTGCCTTGAGCCAAGCGGCGATGTCATCACACCAAACAAACTCTCCGCAGGAAGGATGGGGGAGGGCAGGGAGGGATGAACTCATGTTCTAATCTTCAAAATATGTCATCATCTATTCCTGTGGAGGAGAAGGGGCAACTGGGCTGGGCTCAGCCCCCTTTCCCCCACCCCTAACTTCGGGCAATGTAGAAGTTCCTGCTTGGAGTAACTGGAGCAGTTTTCCCAAAAGAGCAGAGCAGGTCTGGTTGCCTGGCCTCCAGTCTCCAGGTTTGCCTGGCCCCCTCCAGCCAGGCTGGTTCATGACACTTTGTGGCCTGAGGTGAAGGACAAAGTGGTGACTGCTCCCCAGGGGTTACATTGGCAGCTGTGGAAGAAGCTCAAAAACACTTGACATTGGAAAGTGAGGAAAGAGCTTCTTAATCAGGAGCAGTCTACCTCAAGAGAGAGAGCTCGGGATCTCAGCAATCGGAACTGTTGGGAAGGGATGGGCAAAGGATGTTGCACAGTGGTAGAGCAGATGCATTGTGAGCAGAAGGGTCAATTATTGGCATCTCGTGGCAGGGCTGGAGGAAGCAGCTTTTCTGAAACCTTGTTCTTTAACCTTTGGTCCAGCAGAGGCTGGTCCATTGGGGTAAATGGGGCACTGGCTCACCAACTGCAGTCTGCACTCAGCCAGCCTCCACCTTCCTATTTACAAGTGCAGGTTTATTTCCATATTGTGGAAGACCATTGCTATTTGGTGGCATGGAACAGTGCTCCTTACTTGCCCAGAAATCCTGTGGATCCGGGCTTTTAAGTGGTTGTTGATCTTGTTTATGTCAAAGAGAGTTTCTCATAGTTATATGTTGTGAGGCCTCTCACTGCTGGCGCCTGGTTGGCAAAATGTAAGGATTTTAGATGTTAAGATAGAAAGGAGTATCTGTTAGCCTAAACCAGCCTTGAGTCCCCAGATGTTGTTGGACTACAACTCCCATCACCCCTGGCCACTGGTCCTGCTAGCTAGGAATGATGGGAGTTGTAGTCCAACATCATCTGGATACCAAAGGCTGAGAAAGGCTGGCCTAGGCAATGTTCTTTCATTTTGGTGGGAGCCTGATGTACAGCCCAAACACCAGGTGTGGCTTGCGTAATAACCCCAACAAGTGTAGAAGTCCAAAGCCATATCTCTTCATCAGATCTTCAGAGCTGGAGAGCAGGCATCCCCAAACTTTGGCCCTCCAGATGTTTTGGACTACAATTCCCATGTTTCCTGACCACTGGTCCTGTTAGCTAGGGATCATGGGAGTTGTAGGCCAAAACATCTGAAAGGCCGCAGTTTGGGGATGCCTGCTGGAGAGCTTCAGAACTTGAGGACTTTGATGTAGGCTGGGTTTGGAAAGTGCTGTGGGCTGGCCACAGCTGCAGGAACCACATCCACTGCTAACAGGAGATCCCAGCAAGCAAAGAGAGGAGACATAAGGTAATGACAATACCATGTAGCTTTCTTTGGGCTATTTAATAAAATACCCAGTCTTCACCCCATTTGTGTGTTTATTGTTCCAGATCCTAGGAGAACCTCCCCCCTTGGCAGAACAGCAGTGGGCAGCCTTGGCTTTTGGCTTCCTCCTCCTTAGGCCACATTTACACCAGGCATTTAAAGCACTATGACACCACCTTTAATAGTCATGGCCTTTCCCAAAGAATTCTGGGAGGGTCCTGAGAGTTTTGAGCACGCACTCGCGCAGGTGCACACACACGCACACATACATTCCCTCCCCAGAGCTACAATTTTTAGAGTGGTTTCACAATCAATCCTTCTTCACAGGGAACTCTGGAAACTGTTGGAAGGGGAATAGGGGTCTTCTAGCAACTCTCAGCACCCTTAACAAACTACACTTCCCAGGATCCTCTGGGGGGAGCCATGACTGTTTAAAGTGGTATCATAGTGCTTTAAATGTATGGCATGGATGTGGTCTTAGTCCAGGCATCCCCAAACTTTGGCCCTCCAGATGTTTTGGACTACAATCCCCATGTTTCCTGACCACTGGTCCTGTTAGCTAGGGATCATGGGAGTTGTAGGCCAAAACATCTGGAGGGCCACAGTTTGGGGATGCCTGTCTTAGTCTCAAGTGTTCCCTTTGTTGAACTCAGAGGACAAAGCTATAATTGGTTGCTTGGCTTTGCATGTCATTGGCTGTGGCTCCATCTGCTCTTGTGGGTATCAGCCACCATTGCTTGGATCCCCCATACCACCTCCACCACCCCTGAACATTGGCTAAACCAGGCATCCCCAAACTCGGCCCTCCAGATGTTTTGGCCTACAACTCCCATGATCCCTAGCTAACAGGACCAGCGGTCAGGAAACATGGGAATTGTAGTCCAAAACATCTGGAGGGCCAAAGTTTGGGGATGCCTGGGCTAAACTGACTTGGGCTGATGGCGGTTGTCCTCCATCATCATCAGGTGGTGATGCCCCCACCCACCCAAAGTACAACATTGGCTTAGATCAGGCATAGGCAAACTCAGCCCTCCAGATTTTTTGGGACTACAACTCCCATCATCCCCAGCTAACAGGACCAGTGGTCAGGGATGATGGGAACTGTAGTCCCAAAGCAACTGGAAGGCCGAGTTTGCCTGTGCCTGGCTTAGATGGACCAGTGACCTGACTCAGTATAAGACAGCCTCCTCCATTTCCCAAATGTCTGCACACAATTCCCAAGCCACCGAGTGCAAGTTTACGATGTGTGCTTAGCACTGGGGACCTCACCCGAGTATCAAAATAACTGGCTAGGACAGCCTCTGCCAACCTGGTGCTTTGACTACAGTTCCCAACAGCCTCTGTGTCACCTTAATGGGAGTTGTAGTCCAGCGATATCTGCAGGGGTAGCAGCTGTTACAACATCATTGCATTGCAAAGCGGGGCGGGGGGGGAGCAAAGAGCGAACGGAGAAACTGAAGCAATGAAGACCAAGACCCTGCATTTCTTAAGTAATAATACTTTAATAAAATTAAGTTCTTAATGTAATTTAGCACATTTAATACAATAACCCTTTCCCTTCTTTGTTTTCCTACAAGTTGTGCAACATCATTATTTTCTTTTCTTTTTTCTTTTGACTTTTAAAAAATCTCCTCTTTACTATATGCCTCCGAACTCAAGACACTGAGTCTAACTAGTAATCATCTTCTTCTCTCTATGGATGGGTTAACATTTCTTGGCTTCTCTCTCTTCCTCTTTCGGGTTTTTACAGACCGAGAGAGAGAGAGAGGAAGAAAGAAAGGGGTTGGGGGAAACCAGGTAACAACTGATAAAATAAAACCCAAACCCTGGATGGAATGCATGACCTGCTTCCAAGGACTGATTATAGATTTCCTATGACAAAAAAAGCAACACCAGAAATTGAGACAAGAATGGTCAAAGATAAGACGGAACTGTTTACAGGTGGAGAATATGTCCTGCACCATGTTGAAAAAGAAAATTGAAGCCCACAGCAGCCCTCCAATACGTGCCCGGATATATGATGGAATAAATTGCTGGATTCAGCTAAGCTACAGAGTTTGCATTCTCCGTTGAAACCTATGCCCATTTAACTGCCATAACCGTTCTCCCACCCCCAGCTTTATTCTGCACTCTAGTGAAGGTGCTGAGAGAGTTCCTGCTTGTAGAATAGCCCCATTATTCTCTAGGAAAAGAGCACAAGCACCTTCTCCCCAGGGAACCTGGGAACTGCATTAAAAATGATTTTTTAAAAAGTCTGTAGCCACTTTCGCCAACCATTTGCCCTCCTGCTGTTCCGGGAGTCATAGTGGGACTATGTGGGAGGGCACCAGGTTGGCAAAAGCTGCTCAGCAGCATAGAGCTGTTTTGACTCTTGAAGTGGTGCTGAAATGGAACCAAGGCGCAGGATGGGGTGGAAAGGAATAGCAGAGTTCAGCTGGGGAAGGAAAAATTCATTTGCAACTCCATGCAGAAAAGGTCATTACATAAGCACAGAAACAGTTAAAATGAATGTTCCCCCCCCCCCAAAGAAGTGCAGAATGTCCATTTCGACAGAAGGCAAACAACCTCACATTTCTTTTTAAGCCAGACAGCTACAGCTGCAGATTTGTCAAATGAAAGGCCAAAACGATTTGGGATGCAAAAATTCCATGGCTGGAGGTAAAAGCACCTCAGATTTGGACCAGGCCTGTGGTGCAGGGGGGGATTTAACCCTTTGCTCCCTGCACAGATTCCTTGAGACAAATTCCAACCCTCCCTCCCAAAGCTGCTATTAGCCACTGATGAAATGCACAACTCAATGCAGCTTTGGGAAGGGGGTTGTTTGCATCACAGACTTGGTATGAGGCCAAAAGATTAACTCCCCCAATCTAAACTCGGATGCCCTCCTGAAGAGAATACCTTCTCACCCAGTGAGGCTCTCAGCAAACCCTTCTTAGTTGGTTGTTTAGAAATGTGGAAGATCGTGGAAGAACTTCAGAAAGATTGATTTTTTTTTTCACTTGCAAGGATAAATCTGTTCCCATTACAACAGTTCCAGAATATGCCCCAATGGATATATTCCCATTTGTCTCAACATTACTAGATTGGACTCTTGGATTGTATCCAATGCTAGCCCGACTCAGAATAAACCCACTTAAATTAATAGATATGATTAACTTAGGTCCTTTAATTTCAAAGGGTTACTCTTGAGTAGAGCTTAGTAGAATACAACTCCTTGGCGATTATGGCGGAACTCCAGTTTTCTCTACTGTTTTTCCATTGGAATTCTTACTTTGTAACGAGGGAAACTATTCTAGGTTTCATCAAACCCAGTACATGAATTCCACACTAATTTAAAGGCAAAAGCAGTTCCTCCTAAATTGAAATTACTCTGGACCAATTCCTTAATGACATGAGTGAAATAATGGCTGCCACATCCAGTTCATCAATAATTGATCCCCCCCTCTCCTGATGACAGTGGCACCTGAAAAGGCAACAAATCTGAATTCTCTCACATGACTCACAAGGTGAAATTCTGGTTCCAAATGCTGTACAGTACTTGACTTCCCTTCTACAGTACTTCAATAACAACTGGGGGGGGTCAGATCTTACATGCCAGAAGTTTCACTGATGCCAATGAGATGTCTTAACATTGTACAAAAGTACTAACAAAAGTGGACCCTGGCTTTTAGTTATGACTAAAAAGAATAAAGAAAAGGGAATAGTAAAAATCAGAGCACAAATCGTTCCCAAGAACTGTGAAATGTTCCTGGAAATGTTAGCATCCACTAGATCAACTCCTCTAAGTCACGGAAACCAACAAAGAAATACGTTGGCCATTCGTTTGACTGAAGCAAGGATGCCATCTGCTGACTAGTGTACAAATATTAGAAACTATCTACTCTACAAATTTAAACCGGGTTATCATCATGGCTTTGTCCCACATGAAATCCTGGGGAAAGGCCTTTAAGAGAGTTCTCAGTACCTTTGCAAAAATTGCAATTCTTGAGGTTCTTTGAAGATTTCCGGCAATTAACCTGGTTTGCAACCGGTTTAAATTTGCTGTATAGACGTAATGCAGTCCTCGCCAACTTAGTGCCCTCCAGAGGTTTGGGATGGCAACTGAGGAGTTGCAGTCCAAAAACCTCTGGAGGGCACCAGGTTGGCGAAAAGTGGTGTGATCTATAAAGTGCATCTGAGTTTCAGTCCAGGGCGATATTTGTATCACCATTCAAGTATCAAACCAAAAGAACAAATTGAGGTAAAATAAAAGAGCAAGTAAACAAAAGAATGAAATAAAAACAAGAAGCTGGCCTGTCTCTTTTCTTGGTCTGCTAGTACAAATGCCAGCTGCCCAAACAAATCAAAGGAGATTCAGTAACCTAATCCTGTTCCAAACTGGATTCCGATAATAGGAAATGGTTTCTAAGATTGGATTCACAAATTAAAAGTTCCAGGGGTTTGTCAAACTGTTACCTCGCAAGTAATTGCTTAAAAGAGATCAGATGTACCCTCGGGTAAGAGAAAGCACTGCGAGAACCCCAACCAACTTAAGCAGGACTAGCCTATTCAGAAAGAGGTTTGTAGAACATGATGCCATTATTTACAAGTCAACCGAATTTGATATGGAGGAATTGCTCAAGGTTCATACTGGCCTACTTGGAAATGAGAAAAGATGGAGTAACAAACCTGCTAATTGAGACCAGGGGTGGGCAAAGGGTTGGAAAGGACCTACTGGTAGACTACTTGGTGCTTTGCAAGAAATTGGCAAGGGACCTCATTTCCAAAAACTATGGCAACCACAAAAAGGTCTTTTTGATTAGACTGCTGAAACAAGGCAATTCTGGGAAACCAGGAATTAACCTTTATCTAAAAAGGAATTGTGACTGCAGTTCAAATTCCTAGGCTCAGGATGTGCTCAGGGGCACGCAGTTTTTGAATTCTGTCTATGCATCCTTGGACCTAGATCTTGGGTTTCTAAGTGGGGAAAGCAAAAGAAGGCAATCTGGTAAGAATGAGGTCTGAACAGCTATGATCTAGATTTGCACAAGGAGGAAAGATTTGAGAATGGGCGATACACTCCAGAGCTGCCCAACCAGTGCTGGTTAATCCCTGGCCCAAATAGCGACACAATGCTTGTATGCTCCGTGAAAAATGAGTCCAGTCTTGCTCCAGAAGTACTAACATCATGGACCACAGCGGCTCTGAGGCTTGCCAAAGGAACCGCCCACCTTGAGACTCTGCAGGCGCACCCCTCAACATCTGACTTCCCTTATTGCAGAACAAGAAAATGACTCAGCCTAAAAGAAGCCACTCCTAAACTTCTCAGAGACTTAGTTCAAAACCACTCTAATTAATAATAGTGCCTATATACTTTAAAACTATGTTATTATTTATTATAATAATGTCATATAATATTGAAATTATTTTGGAGTAGCAAAGGCTGATGATCCCAGCTACCCCGGGAGACGATACTCGGCGCAATATGTTCTTCAGGTAATAAGGATCAGAATGTCTAGAAGGGAAGGAAGCAGGCTGGCCGCTGACCACTTGGCAGGGGCATAGGTGACCTGGGGGCTCTTAAGCCCTTTGAAATCTTCACAGACACAAAGAATTCAATGTACACATTTGAGAACTTCACTGAGTACTGCTCAGTCTGTTCTAAGTGGTATTCTCATCTCACTCCTAAAAATATCCAACTTCCACATTTGCTCATTCTCAGTCTGCTGGGCATAATTTTTCCTACAACTATGGGTTTGGCTTGTCAAAAGCACTGGGTTTTGTTGGGGAGCACAAAACTGGAGAGATCAGGGCTTGGGAGTGGGGAAGTCAAACTCTTATACACGAACACCCCAGATTTTCTTTTATACAAATGCTATACATGCCAGTTAATTAAATTGAAAAATGTTGCTAGGGAAAATGATCAAATCTGAAGGCACTCAAATTTGAGATCAGTGCCTAGGTTATATATATTTTTGTAGCCCTGGCAGATAAGTTTGGCAGAAGCAATTGGGGAAGGAGAGGTAGGGGCAGAATGGCTGTCAGCTTAACAGAAGTGTCATCTGTTCAAATAAACCTTAGCTGATTGGAAGATATAGGCGTTTTAGGGCCTATCCACACTAACCTTTTGCTCCACTATTTTCAGGCATAGGCCTGTGTATTAAAGCTCCATGTTTGAGCATACTCCCCCCCCCTCCCGTTTGCTCTGGGGCTTTCCCCAAGAAAATCTACTCTTTAAAGCTGAATTGGAGCAAATGGCAATTCGGGTTTACCATGGACTGGCATTTGCTCTGATTGAGCTTTAAAGAGTGGGTTTTCATGGTGAAAGCTCTGGAGCAAAACAAAAGGGCACTTGGACATAGTTTTAAAATACGGAGGAACGGTAAAGTGTGGATAAGCCCTTAATTAAGCCAATTACCCAAATGAAACCCCACAGCTTCTGGAAAGAGGCACTGGAGTCCCGCCTCCTGAAGTTTACTTAACAAAGCTATTTTCCCACATGGTTCCACCTTACACGCAGATAAACCGTGGGCAAGCCCATTTTAATCCAGGGTTGCCTTTAAAATTCCAGGGAAGGAATTTGTTGTTGTTGTTGCTGCTGCTGCTGCTGCTGCTGTATATTCATCAAGAGTGGAAATGGACAGGGCCAAACAGATAAGGAATACTGTATCAGCTAGAGATTTATTCCACATTGATCACTGAGCCCCAGTGCTCTGATATCAACCATGTTCATCACCTAATTTAGATGTAGAATATAATAGCTATTTCAACCAGCGTGTTGCAAAGGCCTTCCAAAACTCTTGATATTTTGGAGAAATTTTCTTTCCTTTTTCTCTGAAGGAAAACACCAGCTTTGCCTTTAAAGAAAAACAAAACCTCATCCTCTCAAATGTTCCAATTTCTGTTCAAAACTCAAACCCTTCCTAGCACAGTGCTGGAAGTCAGAATTAAAAAGGATAAGTCTAATCTTTGTTTCCTTTCTAATGTATTGGATGGATATTCTTTAAAAGATCAACATAAAAAACCACCAAAACTTAATTCTTTTTTTAAAAAATACATATTATTAGATCCCATAATTCCCCCCCTATAAAAAAATAACATTGCAGCTTTGATTGACACAAAGTTACTAAACCGTGGTTCAAATTTCAGCTAAGGAATGTAGTACTGGGTGGGTGGGGGGCATAGCATTAGCAGGAAAATTAATAAAACGAAAACAAACCTGACCTTGGTTAAGAGTTTATTTTACATTCTGCTCAGTCTGGGATCGTCACTTTTCTTATATTTTATATTGATATCATCTACTATTCATTTTTATTATTTTCTATAGGATTATAAGAAATACATTAGAAAGTTTTATACTTTTAGAAAGATTTTTTTTTAATATACTTAAGTGATTCCTCTTCCCTCCCTTTCTCCCCCCTCTCTCTTTTTGGTTAAAAATTACAAAATGATTCTGTGAGCAAAGGCCAACAGAGCTGGGGTGTGTGTGGCTTTCTTACCTTAAGGTTATTTTGTTGAAAGGCAGAAGACTCATAAATGTCCCTGTCCTCTAAGAAAAGTAGATTTGGGATATTCATGGCTTTTAAAAAAAAAACAAAGAAAAGTTTGCAAAGTGTACGGGTTGCCAAGATGGTGCCATTCAGTTGTTGGACTCTAGCTCCCATTAGGCCTATTCAGCATGGCCAATGGTCAGGATGATGGGAGTTGTGGTCTAGCAACATCTGGAGGGCATTATGTTGGCTGCCACCAGGAGGCAAACACCTATAATGCAAATGTATGTCAGTTTCATACCAGTTTGTCATGGCTCCTGCCCCAGAAAATTATGGGGATTGCAGCGTGGTGAGGGTTTCTTCCTGTAAATACAATTCCTAGCTCCCTGACACAAATAATGTACAGTCTCCCGGGAAGAGTGAATGAAGACTAATCCCACTTAAGTCTGTTGTGTAGAGATATACTCGGAGGGTTCTATCCTGCACAGTGCTGGGTACTCAACCACCAACAAAAGTACTTTGAATCTCTAGCAAAACAAGGCAACTGTCCAGCAACATGTGGGAATAAACTGTTACCTGGATCATTACCCCTATGCTTTTAAGATTTTAAAATATATATATTAAATAATAAAAGAACCAATGCACAAGCTTAAGAATTTTGTGATAGGAAATGAATAACTCCAGAGAAGCAAATTGCTTTTTGTCTTTCTAACACTCTCCATAGGGGCAGAGAAGGTCCTCTTTGGATGACCCAAAATACTTAGCCCACCAGTAAAGATGGAGGATAGATAGAGGCAACCATTTACAAAGTAGTAATTTACCATGGTGTGGGTGTTATTAGACAGCTAAGGGAATGGCAGAATTGTTACATTTCCCGGATCCCTTGGATTTCCAATAGGAAGTTATGGGGAATTCTCCTTGCTGCTTGATATGGCACAACAGATCACCAGGTGACTAGCAACAGTCTGTGGCTGGCTGCCATTTTTATGTCTATTTGCCCAGAGTCATATTCTGTGGTCGTACTCACCCTGCATCTATCTCCATGTTTAAAGGGAAAGGGTTGTGGTCCCTGGTCCAAAACTGTCCTGATAAAGACTGCATAGGAAGAGGCAGCAGCTGAAGAGGGTGGTGACAGGATCCAAAACTAGCTTAAAAACGTAGGGTCCCGCTCTACTAAGCCAGGGCCAGACCCAAAAGAATGTCCTGAGTATTCATGCAAGCTAGACCATCTCAAACCCCACACCTGCCTGCTCATCAAAGAGGATGTTTTGAGGAAAGATTTCTGGTACCCCAATGGGCCTGAAGAGAGCTCAGAGACAAGGACCTGCTTAGTGTTGGTCTGACAATTTGCCCACAAAGCCCTTGATTCCAACTCTGGAAACATGGACCCAATGAGTCCACACCACCCTTTGCCAACCTGGAGTCCTCCAGGGACTGTAATTCCTATGGAATTTGTAGTCCAGGAATATTTGAAGGACACTAGGGTGGCATGTGGGATGTGGGTGGCGCTGTGGTCTAAACCACAGAGCCTAGGGCTTGCCAATCAGAACGTCGGCGGTTTGAATCCCCGCGACGGGGTGAGCTCCCATTGCTTGGTCCTTGCTCCTGCCAACCTAGCAGTTTGAAAGCACGTCAAAGTGCAAGTAGATAAATAGGTACCGCTCCGGCGGGAAGGTAAATGGCGTTTCCGTGCACTGCTCTGGTTTGCCAGAAGCGACTTGGTCATGCTGGCCACATATGCTGTATGCCGGCTCCCTCGGCCAGTAAAGCGAGATGAGCGCCGCAACCCCAGAGTCATCCGCGAATGGACCTAACGGTCAGGGGTACCTTTATCTTTACCTTTATGGCTGCCACAGTACATGTTAGCTTGTCTGGTAAGTTTGATAAATTGATAGCCAGTGCAGCGTAGTGGTTAGAGGGTTGGATTAGGACCTGGGAGATGAGCGCCGCAACTCCAGAGTCGTCCGTGACTGGACCTAATGGTCAGGGGTACCCTTTACCTTTACCTTAGGATGGCATAGGCATAGGCTCATCTAAGCAGATCCACTAAGAGGCAAGTTTGCCAATCCAGCTTCACCCAAATTTGTTCTATGCAGTTAAATTCTTAAGTGTGTGCTTATTTTTTAAACATCCAATAATAATGAAAATTGCATACCCAGGTGTTGGTGAGCTGAGGATGATTTTAAACCAAAGGCAAACATTTACTGTTTTAAAAGTGGCATTTCTTTTGTCCGATTTGTAATGTTCATCACTTTTAATCATTTTTAAATACAACTTTGTGATAACTATTTTTTTTCTGGGAAGGGCTATTCTTACTGTAACTACCCACTGATACATACACACAGGCACGCACAAAAAAGAGGAAGGGGGAAAGAATGAAACATATATTAAAAACACTTTTTAAGCAATACTCTGGATACAAATGTATTTTCAACCTACATATATTCTAAACATTCTAATCTTTTTAAGGATCACTTTATCATAAAATAAAATATCCTTTGTTCCTTATAATAAATTACCTAATAAAAAGTATTTTATTTAGCCCAGTTCCTTACTACATTTACATGTAATAAATGCATTTATTAAAATAGAAATATTAAATTATAAAGAAATGTTCTAATTTTTTTTGTCTTCCCCCCTCTCCATTGAAAAAAAACAACAACAACCAAAAACCTCAAGCAACCAGGCATGTAAATGCATCATCATCATCATCATCATCATCATCATCATCATCAAGGCAAAAACAAATGAAAGGATTAAAAGATTGAAATGTTCGTTGCTGTTGATTCAGGAGGGTTTTGAGATTTAACAGTCATAGCCTTTGCATTGTTGGAGATTTTTAAAAAGTGTGTGTGAGAGTGAGTGTGTGAGAGAGAGCATGTGGGGGGTGGGAAGGGATGGGGGGGTAAGAAATCATCTTCCCACCAGCTAAAAATACTTCTGCAACTAGTCTGGCCACTTCGATAAGGTCTCCTCATTTAAATATAAATCCAAATTCATTTCATCATTTTAAATGCATTACAGTAATACTATTCTCTATATAATTTATATCCATGAAGCAGTTATTGGAGTATGATAATTGGAAATCCCCACCCCACCCCCAATTACATTTCCTACCACCCTTTTACACAAACACACAGATACCTCAAACAATGGCTTCGAATCTGACCACAGATGTTGGCGATTAACCCCATTTGGGGAGAGCTGAAATCTGCTACTATGTCTCACACTGCTGAGAGATGGCATTCAAATTAGAAATTCCAGGATTTTAAAATATATATATTTTTTGCTAAAGGTTGAAATTCAAAAGGGAAAGATTCTGATGCTGACAAAGTTTCAAACAACATGTCAGCAATTTTAGGGCAGCATCCTTTAGGTTGATTAATTGGGTTAAAAAAATCAATCAACTAAAAAGGTGCCCTGATTATCTAGTTAAATTACTTTAGCATTACTTTTAATACTAGTAACCTCTGAAAACTGGCAAGCACCATCTAAGAAGAGGAAGGGCTGTTGTGGTCCAGTGGGAGAGCATCTGCTCTGCATGCGAAAGGTCCTGCGTTCAATTCCTGGCATCTCCACGTCCAGCTAGAAAAGACGCCCTACCTGGAACCCTGGAGGGTCGCTGCCAATCCTTAGCTAGATAGACCAATGGTTTGATACAGTATAAGGCAGCTTTGTATTTAAACCAGCCCTTTATTCAGAACCATTGGGGCTAGCTAGAACATGAATTCATTTTGAGGGGAAGGATAATATATCACAGTGGTGGAGCACTTGCTTTGGCATGCAAGGGGTCCCAGGTTCAATCCCCAGCATCTCTGAACTGGGCTGGAAACCCCAAGAGAGCCCCAAGAGAGCTGTTGTCCAGCTGTGAAAATAGTTAGCTAGTATAAGATCTGGCTCATTATAAGGCAGCTGCCTATGTTCCTAAGAACTATTCCCTCTTGTGTGAAAGAGAACAGGGAATGCCTCTTCTACTGCCATGACATGTATGTGTGTATAAGTAAAAACACAGAAACCATTTTTTGTTCTCTAAAAGTAGCTTTTTAAAGGTTTCAAATCTATGCAGATTGAAAGACATATGATTAATCAACCAAGATTTCCTTAATCCGATGACTGTGCTTTTTTATTTGTTTTAGTTATAATATCTTTGCAATTTAAGATTTTGAAGCAAAGCTGATACCTTCAAAATGTTGCCTTTTGTTGCCAATAAACTGGTGTTAGAGAAGCCACTCATGAGTGTTTCAAAGAAGTTCTGAAATATCTGATGTTCCAAAATCCACTTTTTGAATTTTGTCAAAATTACAATTGGTTCCAGAAGTTCAAATACATCCCCCCCCCTCCCCGCCGCCCACCTGACTAACGGCATGCCATGGAAACTCTTGGAAAATTTAATTTTGCCAAGAAATCAAGGAAGCTTCTTCTCAAAATCTCAGAATCTTCCATTAGGACTAGGGTTGCCAGACCCAATAGAGGACAAGACTTCTGTGCCTTTAATTGTCCTGCTCTCTTTTGAGTCTGGAAACCTTAAAAAGAAACCAGCAGACCCTTTGCTTGGAAATTAAACAAAGGGTCTGCTGGTTTCTCTTTAAGGTTTCCAGACTCAAAAGAGAGAAGGGCAATTAAAGGCACAGAAGTCCTGTCCTCTATTGAGTCTGGCAACCCTAATTGGGACCCTGAATATTCAAAATGGTAACAATCTTCTATTCTCATCTGAAACCTTTTGCAAAGACAAGTAGGTGCCTTTGCAGATAAATCACATCACCCAGTGGAGTGGATGGGGTCCAAATGGCAAGCCACTAGTCTGGGATTGTAGCTAGCTAGGGCTGGGCAAAATTGAATTTGGGCTGGGGTAGGTGCTGGGTGCCTTTTCCAACAAAGGGCATTTTTAAATGGTATGCCCGCACTATCCATCTCTTGATCCATCTCTTTACTCTCAAGGTATATGAATACCATCCTCTTATACTGGCTTTATATCACAGCCCCCCCCAAGAATCGTAGAAACTGGGGTGCTGCTATCCAGGCCTGACTCCAGTTCTGGTACACTGCAGGCCTGAATGTCTAAATTCCCAAATGTCAAGTTTTTGTTCTCTAGGGTAAAAATAATAAGTGAAAACAGAGCTGACTGTTGCATTTATGCATTTGGCAAGAAAAAAAGTGGGAAGGCAGAGATCCCCATCAAATGAGCAGCCTAACCTGTGGTTGGTGTGAGTTTTCAAGACACAGGTCCCCGTCCCCCCGTCGCTACAAGGTAGTGGTGATTATGAGTGGTGGAGTTTAATTCTTCCTCAGTGCAGCCCCATCTTATACTGGGATGCCTTCTACTGACCATTGATCCATCTAGCGTAGTACTTGGCAGCAACACTCCAGGGGCTCAGGCAAAGGGTGTCCCCCACCTCACTCCAATCTGGTATTACAGGAGATCCCTCAACTGGAGATTCCAGGGATTGAATCGGGGATCTTCTCTGTGTAGAAAGCACACCCTTCAGCACTTAGTTCTGGCCCCTGCAGACATCTTTACTTTGGGGCGGGGGGCGGGGGAGAGAAAGGGTGGTGTTTTCTTGACAAAATCAGTGCAGATTTGGGGATTGGCACAGGTTGGAATTTAAAAGCTCCCAAATGATCCAAGAGCTCATCTGATCATACTGGAAGAGATGACTTAAAAAAAATAAAAATAAAAAACTATCGTAAGTTTTTGTCTATTGCTGGTGAATCAGACAAACAAGCCATCCCTACATACCTATCAAGGAAGATACATGTCAGAGGAAAAAATTAAGGTCATGGGCATTTTTCTTTTTCTTTTATGACTTATATATATACATATATTTTAAAAAAAGAAAAAGGAATCACACCAATGTATTCCCACCCAATTCCTGTAAGGGGTCCCTGGAATTTCAATGTGTGAGGCCCCGTACAGGGTCCCCCCCCAACAGTATGCAGCCCCCCCCCCTCAGACCAGAGGTAGCTGTTGGGTTTTACAACTAAGGTTCTGCAATTTGGGGTTCTCTCTGCTCTCTCTCTCTCTCTCTCTCTCTTTTCTGGCTACATTAAAAAATAACAGGGAGGGCAAGTGGGCGGAAATATATATATATATATTTATATTTATATATATTTTTTTAAAGATGGGAGTTAAAATACTGCTATTAAACTAGAGTTGCTACATCAGGCTTTCTTTTAATATATATGTATATGTATATATAGATTAGATAGATAGATAAAAAGTTATTGGAACTAAGAAAAAGGGTCTTTTTTTTCTCTTTTAAAAAAATCAACTGAAAAGAGGCAAGACCTGCCTGGTTCATGAAGAACATTTGTTCTAAGACAGGATACATGCCCCTTCCATTTCTAATTAGCAAGTGTGGATGTTGGTTTGGGTTTTATACTCTTATTTTTATTTTTTAAAGGGGGAATATCCATCGATTTTCACCATGCGTGCATGTGTGTTGGTGGGGGTGGGGAAGAGTGTTTCAAATGTTTATTTTAATAAGAAAGACAATGGGGGGGGAAGGATAGGAACCGATCCACATGCCCCTCCCCTGCTCCCGGTCGCCATTCTTCCACCCTTTTACTACTCACCCCATAGGGCCGGAGCTAAAATCTGCCCCAACCTCCCAATAAGTATTTTCCCCACATTGGGAGACCTCTCCTCTTCCTCAGTTATCCTTTCTCCATTGCCTGGCAATAAAAGAATTAAAAAAAACATTGACCGAAAACTTTCTCACATTAACTACGAAACAGACTTCACTCCGCCAAGAACAACTAAATCCAAAGAATATATCCAGCCCCGAATGGGGCGCAACGTCGTCAGAGGGAGCACCATCAGACAGGGGGGCCATCCTTCTGACCCCACCCTTTATTCCTTTGCCACAAAGTCTGGGACACCCTCTTGTTCATCCTCCTCCTCCTCCTCCTCCTCCCCCTATCCCCTTTTATCTACATGAGTGGGAGAAGGCCAGGCAGCCCCCTCCCACACCAGGAACAAATGGAATCACGTCAGTATCCGTTCGTTTCCTTTTGCATCCTTTCTTTCTTTCTCCAAAAAAAGAAAAATGTATTTTTCTGCCCCCACCCACCCTCCTCCCCCGCAGCCCCCGTTTCCTTTCCCCATTTCTCATACCAGGAGTCATACAGTCCTATTTGACAAAACAGGCACCAGAACTTTTCATCATTATTTTTTCAAAGAAAAGGGGAAACTGTCAGAATTTGTGGTGTCCATGAAGGGACTTGTTTTTAAGAAGGGGGTTGGAAAGCTGGTGAGGCCAGTTACCAAGTATTTCAAAAGCCTTTGCAGGCTTTCAAAAGGAATGCATAGAAAGTTGTTTTGCTGGCATGCCGAGGGATGTGCCAAGGACGGAAGAGGGCAAGCCGCACACTTCACTTCCCACGTGGTGTGGAGATCAAGCTGCTTTGAAGGCAACTCCAGATGAATCTTGATGGCAAGGCCAGCCTTTGCCATCTGGAGGTACTGGGTTGGCCAAGGCTGACAATGATACTTTGCCAGATTTGGAAACCGAGAGGCTGAAGGCCACCTGAATCAGCTCCATCTCGTCCACTTGCAACCATCCACATTTGCTTTCAAGGAGAAAAATTCACCTGGGTTTGTCATGAATGGATTTGGCATGCTTAGATTCTAATTTTCCATGGTGGTTGACCCAAGTTGTGGAACTGCCATCAATCCAGCACAATTCAGAGGCAGTTATGTATTGGAATTTGAAAGGAGAGCAGGTAATTCATGTTGCCAAGCTCACCTGAATGTAAAAAAGAATGCAAATAATTTTGATTAGGGGTGGTTTTCGTTTTTTTGAAAAACACCCAGGGGCCTGCACAAAACTGCAATACAGAAGGAAGCCACTTCAGCTTCAAGGGTGTAGGTGGGAAGTCCCAAGTAAAACTGACAGTGTCCCCTTTAGCAGAGCATTGTCTTTTGAATGTAAAGTTAATAACCTAGGAGGCGATCGCCCTTCATCTTAACCCCTTCTTCTTCCAGTTCCAGGACAATACACATGTTTTGTCATCATTTAAAGCAACACCTTCACCCCCAGCTCCCTCCCTTCAGACATGGATCATAGTCACTTGTTACATTCAGCAGAATGCAGTTTGGGTTTTTGCAGAAATAAAAAAATGGTAGAGCTGCAGGGCTGTGTGTGCTCTCTGAAAGTTTCTGGGATAAAGTATAAGGGGTGGAATTTGGCATCATGAGAAATCAGGATCCAAGGAGGCTTCCCAATGGGACAACATGGGAGGGAGTATAGGTAGCCACAGCCCAACCTCCTCTGGCCAAGGGGTGAAACTTTGGTGTTGCGCATAGATAGCCCTGTGCTCCCCAAGGCTAACAGCTATGTCAAATAATTTTTGCAAAATCTGGGGTGGAATCTGAAGGGATTCTGTTTAGCACAAGAGCACACCCAGCCCTGTCAGTGGATGACTTGAGGGCCATTTAGGACAAATCAATAGGACAGTATTTGGGGGGGGGGAGAAAAAGAGGGGATGGCTTCCATCAGGAAGCATGTTATGTGATGATGAAAGTCATGTTTCCTGCAACATATCATACAAAGATAAAAATTGAGAAGCTCTCATCTTCTAGAACCATCTATAGGAAGCTGCAAAGTTTCTTGTTTCCAACGGTTTCTTCTAAATAAGGGTCCGAGAAGTGTAAGCATATGTAAAAACGGGAATGGGAAGGAGCATATACCATGTGTGTAAGTGTGTATACATACACACATACACACACTTAATGCATATAACTCTGTTATTTTTAATCCACCCCTCTGAATCTTGGCAATTTGGCATCCATGTAGCAACTTGAAAAAACCTGACTACATTACGTTGCTGGGGCCGTTGAAATTGGCAGGGAAGCGAGTTTGAGTGCTTGTCTCTCCAATTCCCAAAAGTTTGATAAAGCATCCTATGTAACAAAAGCAGGAGTCAAATGTCTTGAAATGATTAAGGATGTTTAACAAGGCAATTCAATATTATTTTTTCTTTCTTTTTTTTTTTTGAGCATGTGTCTGTTTGCTTCATTGTGAAAAAAATATAATATATAAAACTAGGGCAACCTCAGGAAGATCCAGATGAGGACAGCAAAAAGAGGTTTTGGTCCATAAGGATATACTCTTATTTTATCTCTTTATTTGATTTTGTGTAACAAAAGTTTTGGTCCATTTTAAAAAGACGACAAAATTATATATAAACATGTTAATTCGTATATATATATTTTTTGCTTTCTGTCGGGTTGTGGGTTTGTTTTAAGTGGGCTTCGCTGCCAGTATTGCATGATCATCATTCTTAGGTTTTGGTGCGAAATTGTCGTTGTCGAAATGAAGAGAAACAAAGGAAGGAAAAAACAAGGCTTGTCTTTTTGCATGAATGTTTGAAATTGCATCGCTTGGCAAGTGCGGGGAGCGAAATGCAGAAACCTGGATGTCAACCCTCACCAAATCCCCCTTGAGTGGGAATATGGAAGCGTTGATTTGTGGTATGGGGGGTTTGTTTTTGGAAAATACCCTGTTAGTGACTCCTGATTCTTATTAGATGAATCCCTGCTCGAATAGGAAAAAGAAAAAACAAAGTTCAAAAGAGTTTTGTGGTGGCTCAGAAGATTCAAAATGGAAAAATAAAACGGTCGCCAGGAGGATTTTATCTCGGGGCTCTTCTAACACCCCCATTTCCCCATTTCACTGGCTCTAATATTATTTGTCATTTTAATTTTTTTTTCTTAGGAAAAAAATAGAGGAAAAAGAATATAAAGATCTTTAGCTGCTTCTTTTTCTTTTTAAGTGTTTTGAGGTAATACAGTTGTGCCCTCGTTTGATCAGGTTCCCAGAGGCTGATGGTTTCTCTCATTATTCTTTCTTGTTTCTCTTCCTGATTGACTTCCTTTCTGAGCTTTTCATCCACCAGGCAGGTTGAAGGGCCCAGCAACTTCAGACCACGTTCAGGCCAAGGCTGGGTTTGCGGGATGAGAAGACGACCCCTGACCTGTCCAGTAATAACTTCTCTCTGTTGCCGGCAGAAACCACAGGCCCTGCCCCAAAATGCCACCACATCGCACCTCCCACGTTGCTTGAGAATCACTTGTGTGTGTGTTAAAGAGTTTCTCGATTTAAAAATGACACTACAGGCTTTATAGTGTAGTGATTACCTTCCCAAATATTCCTGGCTTCTCCATTTTAATTTTATCATCATCTTTATTATTTTCTTTAAAAATAACCCTACATTGCTCCTAAAATAATTTCTTTCTTCTCCTTTAAATTAATTTCATTTTGTTTTTCCCCCTAATTCGTTCATTCTTCAAATTATTTCATATCTGTATTTTTCTCTCGCTCTCTGCTGTCCCCTCCCTCCTGTCCTGTCACCCACTCCAGTTCCCCTTATGTTGTCTTTTCCCCCTCTCTCAATCTCTCTCTCTCTCTCTTAAGAAAATATTCTAATGGCCTGAGTGGCTGCTGCATGGCACACGGGGCATTCTGGGTCAGTCCGCTCACAGATCCGCACGGCACACTCCATGCAGAAGAGGTTGTGGCCACAGGGGACCAGAGCTGCCGTCACCTCACTCTCAAAGCACACCATGCACTCCCGGCTGCTGGAGATGGACGTCCGGGTGGCAGTAGAAGCACCCAGTTTGGAAAACCCTTGCAAAGGCTCCCCCTGAGACCTTCTAGGAAGCCCAGAGAGGGTAGGCTCTTGTATAGATGAGGATGGGGAACGGTGCGAGTTGGGATGGATGGAGCCCGTATTGCTAGATCGCTGCTGCTTGGAGAAGAGGACCGAGACAGGGTTGGTGTTCTCCTGCCCAGCCCACAAAGGAGCACCAGACTCTGGCACGCCATAATACAGATCTTGTTTGTTGACACCATAGTTGGGGAAGAGGTAACTGTAATTGAAGTCGTTTTGGTCATTCAGCCGGGGTGTCTCATAGGCAGGGTCCACAGAGCAGTCGCCAATGCACCCAAGGCTGTTCTGACGGAAGGTGGAGAGAGGCTTGCATCCAGGGGCTGGAGTGTGAACCCGCCAGGCCTCCGAGTATCGGTTCTCCATGCCCGAGTCAGGACTGCTGGACAGGTAGTCATTCTCGTTGTTGTATTCTAGGATCTTGCCTGTCCGGACGGCTATATGAGTTTCAATCTCCTCTCGGGCCCGCTCCACATTGCCTGGGGCTCCCGTGATTTCGAAGACAGGGTCCCGGTCCCGGCTGGGTGTGATGATGTAGGTGTTGGTCTGCTGCTGGATCCGCTTGATGGTAGCTCCTTTAGGCCCCACCACTAAGCCTACCACGCGATATGGGACCCGGACTCGGATGGTGACTTGCCCCGGCAAGGTTGGAGCACTGCCGAAGGTGGTGCCAGCCTTGTTACGAGAAGCGCGGATCATGGAGAAGTGCTCGGCTGCAGAAATAATTTCCCTCCTTGCCATGGCGACGTCCTCCCTCCGCCCAGTCACCATGAAGACAGGCTCTTCCCCACGTACTGGAGTCTTGATGTAGGTGTTAGTCTTTGCCCTCAGAGCTTTGATTTTGCAACCTTTAAAGACAGAAAAGAAACAAAGGATATAAGAGTTAGTGGTAGGCCCAGTTCTGAAAGGCACTGAGGATGCGTGTAATGTACAGTTCTGGCCACCACAAAGTCCTTAAAAATGACACTGAAGAATCAGAGAAGGGACAGAAAAGAGTAACCAAAATGATCAGTGCGCTGGAGCAACTACCCCTAGGAGGAAAGGTTACATACAATGTTTTGGGATTTTTAGTTTAGCAAAAAGACAACTAACGGGCTCATGAAATGATGCGCCATGTGGAAAAATGGGAAAGAACATACTCTGTGGTAGCCCCTAAATTGTGGAACTCCATCCCCACAGAGGTGAGTCTGACACCTTCAATATTCCAGAGAATACTGAAGACACATCTCTTTACCCTGGATTTTGACACCTGAAGTGCATATTTTCAGGACCCACCTTATTTTTATGATTGAAACTAGTTTTAAAGCGTTTTAAATAAGCTTCAGAGAAGATTATTTCTTCAGACAACTAAGGGGATTTGTTGGAGAAATGTGTGCTGATAACCACTATTCTATGTGGCTTTAGGAATGTAAGAAGAGCCTGTGCTGGATCAGACCAAAGATCCATCTATTCCAGTCTATGGGAAGAACCCTTATGGGGATCGGACAAAGTTATGGAAGAGAGATTTTTCAGTCACCATTTGCCATGATAACAAAATCAAGTCTCCATGTTCAAAGGTAGTTTGCCTCCCCAAATATCAGTGGCTGGGGTGGGTCACTGTGGGGAACCGGACTAGCTGACGCTTTGGTCTGATCCAGCAAGACAGTCTCTTGGAACGCTGTGGGTAAGGTAGCATTTCCTCCCTCTAGGGCTGGATCTAGACACATAAAAGAAGCGTTTCAGATAAATGTGTTGTAAATTTAAACAGGGAAAACAAGTAGAGAAAAATAGGAGTCCACATCGCCATCTGGTGGCACAATGTTATATCGCATATACAACACATGTAAATTGCTTTTTCTTTACCAATCTAGCTGACTCCTAGGTTACATTTCTCCTTTCCAGTGCTAACATTCCATGATTTGTTCCCCACAAATAAAAAGCATCCATATGATGTCATCATCAAAATGCTGCCCCATATTACTTTCTTACTAAATCTCGAGATCCTTTTTCTATGGAAAAATCTGATAATTCCCCTCCCCCCCAATAGTAAATCTGGTTTAAACTGGAATGGGGAGGGGGTAGATATTGGATTTTGATTAGGATGACGTCATGTGGATGCTGTAAAAAACACTGACTCCACAATAAACTACTGGGTGTAAATGCCCTAAGTCCTTACTTTTGACTAACCCATGGAGGATCAGTGGCTACCAGGCATGTTAGCCATGTACCACCTCCAGTATTGGAACCAGTGCACCTCTGAATACCAGCAACTGGGAATCACAAGTTTGGAGAGTCCACCTGGCAACTATATGGGCATTTGGTCTGATTCAGAAGCCAGGCTCTTCCTCTGTTCTTACGCATCTCCAGGAGTTGCTGGCTAGAAAGGCAGGCATTGTATAACAGGACAGACACACACCTTTCAATAGCCGCTCTGCCCTTGCACATGTTGTAATGCAGCCAAATGGACTTGCCTTCCTGATCACCTGGATGCAATTCTTTGCCCCACGTAAGAGGCCATTTAAAGCACAACTGCGTTTTATAAAAGGTCTGATGAATGCTAGTGAAGATGGCAGAAAAAAAGAGAATTCCACTGAACAAGGATGGGGAATCTGTGGCTCTCCAGATGTTGCTGGACTTCAACCCTCATCCTACCTGATCATTGGCCATGTTGGCTGGGGGTTTATGGGAGCTGGAGAACAAGAACATTGCTAAACTATAACTCCCACAATCCCTGACCAGTGGCAGTGGCTGATGGAAGCTGTAGTCCAGCAACTCCCAGAGGGCCAAAAGTTCCCCATTCCTGCCCTTATGGCATAACACCATTAAACAAAGAAATGAAAAGTAGGATGTTCCAAGACGAAATATCCTAGAGACAAAAACTTATTTCTTCCCTCCTCTATATTCATGGAACTGGGATAAATAATTTATCCCAAGACTTGAGGTAAGGTATGTTTTCAGAAATCCCAGTCTAGATGGCAAGCACTGGCAGGAAGCCAGAGAGCCCCACTCACTGCTGCTTTGCGCCTTGGGAGGAAACAAATGCAGTGCAGTTGGGGGGGGGAGGGGGGAATGCTGCCCCTAATGGACTGATCTCTCTCTCTCTCTCTCTCTCTCTCTCTCTCTCTCTTACACTCACACTGCACCGAAAGGATCAATTTCATTGGGGCCGGGAATCTGCATTGTGAAAATCTGCCGCCGTCCAGGGCCTGTTTAGGAGACAAAACAACGGCTGTGTTTCCCCGCTACCCGATTCTTCTTCCCAGATGTGTTCAGCTAAGATAGACATGGAGGCCCTCCCTGATTTAATGGGTAGTAGTGGTGGTAGTGGCTGAGCGGAGCTAGAGGGAGGAAGAGCAATGAAAGAGCCCTCGTGTAATAGGAAAGGTGAAACAAAGGGGTGATGGAGACCGAGAGACAAAGGATGGGGGAAACCCATGCTGGGCGCAGATGGGAAGGAAACCAAGGCAGAGATGTAATTGGGGACAAATGTTGCTGCACAAGGCTCTCTGGGGAGGGGGGAGAAAGGGATGCAGGCAGGGTAAAAAAAAAGAGGAGGGGGGACACACACACTGCAGACCAAAAGGCAAAAGGGACCCTGACAAGGAGAGCATAGAGGAGGAAAGGGGGAGGGGGAATCAAGGAACAGACAAAAGGAGGCAGGCAGGCAACCGTGGGTGGGTGGGTGGGGGCTGTGACTGGCCCAGAAACAGGACAAAGGGTGCCGCAGAGTCAGACAGATGGAGGGAACCCTTCCTCTTGAAACAGAGTTGGAGGGAGGGGAGGCCCCCTCACACACGTGAAGGAAGCAAGAAGTACACATCCCTGCAGATTCTGCCCCATTCTCCCAGCCCAAGCAGGCAAACTACTGAGCAGTAGGTGAGCTGAAGACAATATTGGTGCCAACCCCTTTGCACATGGAAGCGGTCTAGAGAAATTGTTAACTTTCCTTGCTAGGTTTTGCCTGGCAGGGCTGGACTCGTGAATGCTGTCATGTATGTTGTTTCTGCCATGTCCCAGGAAATTGCCTCAAAGTGGAATGAATAGGGTGCGGAGCTGCAAACATGACTTGATGGAGGAATGCTTGCAATAACAAGTTTGCTGTGCTAAAAGTCCCCCATACTCCAAAGAAGCCTAAAAAATGAAATCCCTTTCCAAGTAATTGCACACCTGCAATGTAGCCCGAGTTACTAATTCAACTGAATTTTTGTAACGTAACCATTTCAGAGCTTGTTTTCCTCTGCTGTGAATTTGGACTGAATTGTTGGGATAGTTTTTCCCACCCATTATATCCATACTCAAAACATATCTGCAGTACAGTCTTGAACGGATTTTATAGTCATTTCCATGCTCTGGGCATCTGTAGTTCTGAGATAGGGCTTTGATACTCTCTCGCCAAACTACAGTTCCCAGGATACTTTGTGTTCTTGCGGGGAGGGACACGTGACAACCAAATTGGTATAAAACCAATATATGTTGGTGGAGTAGATGTTCTCTCAACCTCAAGTGGAGCTGTGGGATCTTCCCCCACTTCTAAACAAGAACTCGTTAATTAAGGGCCTTGTTAATTAAGGAAACCAATCCATGAAGCAAAGCTTTTTGAGTTCCAGCGTGCCAAAAAGCAAAGGGAAAAAAACATTCATAGAATCATAGAATTGGAAGGGACCCCGAGTGTCATCTAGTCCAACCCCTTGCAATGTAGAAATCTCAGCACAGGTTCCCTCATCTAGTTTGAAGATACCAGACCCTGCTTAGCTAGCAGTTTTATTACTGCACCACTAGTAGCATGAAAGTGAGAGAAATTGTGTGCACATCTGAATTGTTTGTTTCTCTGGACATCTCAAATAACCATGAAGACCTGTATTATTAGGCCTTGTTCCTGGGACAAATATAGATGCAATGGGAAGAGTGTGATTTATTTAAACACTAAACTACCCCGTTATGTATCAAGTGAGTGTGTCTGCAAGTTTAAAAGCAAAAGGAAGTGAGGCATGCCGAACTCTCTCTACTTGGAGCTGGGAGAGAGGCTGTAGAGAAGCACACCATAAGATGGGGGGGGGCTCACATGTTTGCCATGCCCCCATTTTAAGAACAAGACCCCACCCCTATTCCTGCTCCTATGTGGTTGGGGTAGTGCTAGAGGTCAGGACACACATAACAGCTGCCATCATGTCAACTTTGGCCCTAAGTTAAGTAGGTTGTATAATTTCAGGTTGCAGCTCATGTAACTGAATGCTCCCTGCACATAGAAACCTAGCATGTCAGGTGGAAATGAAGGCCGAGACCCTTCTACCTGACACAGTAGTGCAGTAACCCAAGCTTTGTAGATCCACAAGTTGCTTTGCTGCATGAAATATCTTTTAAAATAATCTCATGAACTCCACGCTTGTCTCTATCTTGCCTTCTAAGGATGTTTGGTCTCTTAGAAGTCAAGACTCTCTGCAGTTGCATCCCAACAAGTGCACTTAAATGCACTAATAAATGCATGCACATGGACACAAGCTATCTGTCACGATTAGTTCGTACCTACAGCCAGAACAATTGTTAGATTATACATTCAGATGAACATTTACAAGTCTTTAAAAATAAAGACTTAAGATCAGTTTAATCATGTTCAGCAGGTGGAAATGTGAAATGACGGGGGGGGGGTTCTTCCTGTACTTGGAAAGCAAGGGTGTTGCAGTTATGCAGGTACTTCCCTGTTTTCCTGCACAATGTTGTCTATAGAAGTACACTATGAAACACAATGTAAACACAAACACCAGTCAAAATCAGGATAACAAACTCAGCATCAATAACAATAGTCTGGGAAAGGTTTTGTGTGTATGAAGGCTGGTGGAAGAACAAAGGAAATAGCTTGGTGGATTTTCCCAGGCAGTGAATTCCAAAGAATGGATGCTATAATGGGAAAGGCCCTGCGCCAGATCCCAGCCTCTTGCTCCTTGTAAATTTGGAGGTGCAAGGGGGTGGGGAGAGAGAGAGAGTTAGTTTGAGATACTGTACAAAGACAGAGAGAAGGATGAAATCAAACAGGAGACAAACAGAGGGGACAATACCAGCTTGACAGGGGCCCAGTTCAAGGGTAAAGCACCAGCATTGCATGCAGAAGACCCCAACTTAACTCCTTGACATCTCGTAACAAACCTTAGGTGGCTAAAAAAGGAAATGCCTTTTCCTGCGACCTTGGGACAGCCACTGCCAGTTAGGGGAGGCAGCACTGGGCTAGTGACCTGGTTCTGCATTAGGTAGCTTCTTCTGTTCACATAAATAAACAGGAAGGTGAAAATCAGCAGTGCGATCCTACATGGTAAGTTACAGGCTTGTCTCCAGTCTGGAAAGGCCAAAGATTGCTCTTTTAAGGATCTAATCTTTCGTAGTTTCAAAGCAGTTACTTGCAAATACCGGTACTTATAATTTAGCCAATGCTGTTTGGACTTCCAATTTTTCTTTGGCGAGTGAGGGAATTTATGTCTTGATTTATACTGTGGGCTGCTTGACACTGCAACAAAGCTAGATAGATAGGGAGCCTGAGGCGATCCTAGGGAGGGTGCAGCACCCCGATATTACCATCATGTTTTCTAACACCTGCTTGTCATAGTCACACTTTTTCAGTGTTCATAATATGTCTCAGGTGTGCATCCATTCTACGACGTAGAATCAAAATCCCTTTACTTACCCAGACAGAGGCGGGCATCTTGAAAATCTTAACCCTGGCTTGCAGCACAGGCTGAATAATAATTAGAATGATTCCTTTATGAAATAAACAGATATCTAGGCAATTATGCTCCTACGGGCTTTGTAAAAAATAAATAAAGGTGATATATATCTATCTATCTGCTGTACAGTTAAAAACAGGTTTTTTTGGGGGGGAGGGGTTAAGCTAAACAAAACCTGGAGATGATGATGATGATTATTAAAGCATGTGCTACAGATCACCAGCCAACCATTGGGATAGCTCTGCCTCACTGCATTGCCAGTGTAAACTGTTGTTGCATGAAAAAATGGCACTGCCAGCAGCAGCCAGGCGCGTATCGCAGTACAGTAGAAAGTGGGTGTGTCACTGTCGGGATGGTCATCTTGGACACATGTTTTCCATGCCCGAACAGGAAGGGGAGGGGGTGACAACAGGAAAGGAAGCTTAGGCAGGTGCAAAGTATAGGGGGAGGGGTCCTGAGGTAAAGGCGTTGGGTTGTTTGAGGGGGAGAAGGAAATTGAATTAAGCTGAGCTTCAGGAGACAATTTCCTACTGCCCTAGATTCTAAGCCAGGCTGATCTGCAGAACCAAGGTATGCTTGAATTTACTAGAAATTTTACATGCTCATTCAGGGACTTTTCTTCCTCCTCAGCGCACACTCCCCACTCTGGCCTACCCATTTGCACTTGCTGCGTGGTTTTGTTCACATTACTAAGAGGCACTCAGGTTGGCAATCTATTTTGGCTCTAGATCTACTGTATTGCAATGGAAAAAAATTGAATGAGTTGGGCCTGCCTCAGTGGGGCATCCGTCATTTCACCGGTCTCAGTGGGAGTTCTGGACCTGATTACCTGATGGAGGTATTGGGGCTGCTTGTGCACTGTCATTCTGCAAAAGCGCAGCATACAGTATTAGGTGCAAATTAGCATTCCTAAGAATCTGAGCGCTTTCGCTCTCTCTCTTTTGAAGAAAGTTTCTGGCTGTTAGGGTTATGAGTATTTGCTTCATACGGTAGTGAAACTCAGATGGCTGGCAAATTGCTGGTTAAAGTTTTCAGAGGTTGGGAGACTTCAGAGTCCTCCATAGCTCCTTCCCATGACAAGAGGCAGCAGAATGCCCAACAGTAACATGGTGAAATAAATTGTGTAAAACTTGTAAAATGAAGCAAGTTTGTCACTCAAATTTGCATTGCCAGGATGCAGAATGCAGCTTCTCTTGGTACAGACCTGCAGTTACTATGGCATAGAATACACACACACTATCCAGAGCAATGGCCTTAATCTCTTCTGGAAATGAAGCCATAATTTAAAAAGAACCCTCTCCTAGTGGAATAATCTCAGTGACTACCACAAGATCCATTGTTTGTAAAACATTGACTAATTTGTATGTTAAGCAGGAAAAACAAAACAAAAACCAGGTCTGCCACTGAGCTGCAGCAGATCTCTGGTGTGTATACCAGTATGATAGCAGGGCTTTCAAAACACTGCTTTGTAGTTTCATGCTTTAACCCAGGACTGTTGATTTCAAATGTTTATTCATTCACTTGAGCAGATACCTGGAGGCCAGGCCTTTAACCCCCCCCCAAGTGTGCACAAATAAGTCAATTCCACCAGAATTTGACACCAAATTAATAATCCCACTGTTTAGGGTTGCCAGGTGACTAGATACTGTAGCCCAGCTGACAGAAAAGAAAGAGGCGAGGCTCCTTTTCCCCACCCCCAAAATATACTTTTTAAAAAGTAGTAAACTGAATACAGTATATAGCTTTTGTTTTCATTTCTATCTTGCAAAAGAGTGCATTTGCAACGTATTACACTTCTTCCAATGATCTTGGACCCTGCTCTGTAGTGCCTGGGTCCTCCTCTGATTTCAAGAATGGCGTGCGCGCGCACACACACACACACACACACTGAACAATTATTGCATGTCACCTGTTCTTAATAATTTATAGCATCAATCTTCATCTGGTGGGTCAGAGGAACCCTCAAGTGGGTCACATCCTGGCTTCAGGTGGGTCACTGTCACACCATGACACTGTCACCATTTTCTTTGCACTTATTTTGGTAAAAAGGTGTTTTGAGTTTTTTAAAAGAAGACAAAATGCAAAGGAAAAAGAAGACAAGGAAACAAAACATACAGAAAAAAGCTAAGCACAGAGGGAAGACAACTTATGGTTACATTTACCTGGGAGTAAATCCCACTTAATACTACAGGCATTGAGCTGTGAAGATAGTTTCGGAGTATGACCATACTACTGTATGTTTTTGGTATGGTTGACCCATGAAATTTTGATGCCTGAGGCAAATAACAAGATGGTGCCCCTTCACAATTCAATGTATAGAAAAGCCACTGGACTAACACTGAAATCTGACTTCAGCACTGGTGACAGGAACCGTTAGCTGGTCAGATTAAGGGGCCTAGAACCATAGCTGCCAAGTTATCCCTTTTTTAAAGGGAAATTCCCTTATGCTGAATAGGCTTCCTCGTGAGAAAAGGGAAAACTTGGCAGCTATGCTAGAACAGGCCGTGTGGCAACAAAGGGGAATTCAAGAAAAGCAATTGTGAGCTGCTGCTACTCAGCAGCTTCTGCCACCTAAGGTAGCGGCCTCACTCTGCCTTATAATAGAGCTGGCCCTGGTTTTAGCCTGTGTCAAAATAAATAAATAAATATTGTCCACTCAGATATTGCTTGACCATTAATACTGATTTGGCACATACCACCATCTACAGTAGTGCATATTGTTTTGAATTCATTCACTTGGGCATTACGTGTCTTTTGCTGTTTTAGGATGGTTGTTGGTTGCTTTTGTGCACTGCTTCGGATATTTTTTATTTGTGTTTTCGATAGATGGATAAATTAAATAAAAGGTTGCTGCAATAAAAGGAGTTGAAAGAGGCACAAAATTTTGAAGTCGACTGCCTCAGCCAGCATCAGGAGCTGGTGACCTCTGGCAGAGCCCAAGACTACCAGGCCCACCTCAAGTGAATGAGTGGTCACAGTGCTGAAGAGACACTGCAGTTGCCCTCACCCCCTTGCTCTAGCCCAGGCATCCCCAAACTGCGGCCCTCCAGATGTTTTGGCCTACAACTCCCATGATCCCTAGCTAACATGACCAGTGGTCAGGGATGATGGGAATTGTAGTCCAAAACATTTGGAGGGCCGAAGTTTGGGGATGCCTGCTCTACCCCTCGAAGGGACATAGTGAGGGCTGGGCCTACCAGGCTCAATTTTGGCCACCATGAAAAAAGGAAGAAACCGAACATGGGGGGCCACCACCCGGAAGGAGAGCAGGCAAGCATTGACTAAGTAGTGACTTCTGCTTTTCTTCCTCATTGCTGCTGGTTCATGTGCATGGTGGCTCTTGGGGCAAGTTTGCTGACAAGGCGGTCCCACGACCAATAATGGCATCCTGTTGGGCCCCCTACAAAAAGCTTGGGGCTAGCCCAAACTATCAATTTATAGAACTGTGCTCTCCAGGGTTTGTTTGCTTTTTTTTAGGCTGGAGGTTTGCATCTTCTCAGCACAATACCCTTTTTATTAGCTAAGAAAAAAGAGGGTGGGGCATAAGAAGGTAAAGCAGAAAGACATGGGGAGGGCCCGAAAAACGGTGAGGAGAAAGAGAAGCAGGAAAATACAACATTAAAATGAAATTAGTATAGTAAAAAGAAAAACGGATCCCAAGTTGCAGGCTAGAATTGAAGATGGGTCATGGTATGAAAATGCTGCTTTAGAGTTCATGGCAAGAAAGGGAGGGTGATGAGATGCTTTTTGCATCAGTTTCTGAGCCCCAAAGATAGTTCAGTCATTTGAATAGCAGTTGGGGTGGACCCTAAAACATCCCAATAAAGCTTTATTATGTCTGACACCTCTTTCATAACCCATCTGGAGGAAGACAAGAGCTGTTTTCATATGGTGGAAGTGTATCACTTGCATGGGACCTATGCTCTTGCACTCAAACATATACAGTCATACCTCATGTTGCGTCTGCTTCCAAGTTGCGTCCTGCAGCAACCCAGAAGTACCGGAACAGCTACTTCCGGGTTTTGCTGCTCACGCATGCACAGAAGTGCTAAATCGCGTCGCGGCATGCACAGACGGGGCACTTCTGGATGCGAACGCTCAGAGTTGTGGATGTGCCTCTGGGACGGATTACGTCTGCAACTCGAGGTTCCACTGTACAGCATCCTAAACGTGATCTGTGACTCTCCATTTTCCAGAGAGGAGCCTATATGTGTTTGGGTGCACATGCATAGGTTCCTGAAAAGATTACCTCAGAACACAGGGAGCTTGCGGGGTGTACCAGAGACAGGACATTCTTAATGGTGGCACCCTCACAATTCCCTCCCAAGGGAAATCAGGAAGTCTCCCTCTTTACTTGAATTCAAGAAACGTCTAAAGACTTTCTTATATGTCCAGACTTTTGGCTGATAATTTTATGACGTTTTTACTTTTGCCTGTGGTGTGTGCTGCTTTTAATTGTTCTTATGTAATTTTATTTATGTGAAATGCCCTGGGCTCCCTTTGGAAGGGCAGGCTATGAATTTGATACAAACACACACACACACACCCCATGTGCTCATTAGTGAACAAAAAATGTATGAAAAGGGCCAAGCCCTCAGGGAAAGCTGGTTTCACTCAGGCTCTCTTATACAGGCATGCAAGAAAGCCATTAAAACCCAGCTACCATGTTCTGTGGGCAATTTTGAAGGACTGGTTTGGCCCTTCAGAACCTTCTGGAAGGGAATTGTGATCCAGCCTCTGATGTTTGGTGCCTACACATGAGGTAAACATGAGGTAAAAATGAAAATATAAGAGGGTCCCAGGACTCTTATGTTCTCAAACCCTCTCAAGACACAACTTCTATAGAGAATTGGGAGAGGGCTGAATAAATGGGGGCTGAGGAAAGGGCTCAGAAAAGGCCAGAGACATGTATAAATAGTGGTCTGAGAAAACCAAATAAAGTACCAAGGTGAAGGAAATAACAGCCCCACCCTGCTGAAGCTAGTCCACCCTTAGAATTCTCTGTCAGGGCCTCCTCTCAGAATTGATTCGCACTTGACAACCCTATGCTCTTTTCTTCCTTTGTTTTGATATGCCGCCTGGCTGCCAAGTCAGTTCACAGTTTTAAAATACTAAAACAAATGAATGGTATAAAATACAAAGCATCAGGCTTCTCTCAGGCGGACTAAGGACGAATCCACACCATACATTTAAAGTGCTATGATATCACTATAAACCAGGAGAATCCTGGGAGCTGTAACCTGTTAAGGGTGCTGAGAGTTTTTAGGAGGCCACAAATTCCCCTCACAGAGCTACAACTCCTGGAGTTTCCTGTGAAGAGGAATTGATTGCTGGGTGGTGTATTGCCTGCTTCTTCTTCTTTTGCTAATTCTACTTATTTTGCAGTGTGTGTAGATGTTTCGCTTTGCTGTAGGTGTTCTGAGTATCACCAGTTTTTCTTCCATTAAAGGAATATTTTGTGGTGCCCATGAGTTTCTTAGATTTCCCGGTGTGTCTCCGGACCCATAAGTGTTGGTGGCCTGTTTTAAAAGTGTATTTTTAAAAACAACAACAACCCCCCCCCAACCACATACATTTAACAAATGTGAATTATCCATGTGACAAACCCAGGTTTGCAAACCTAAGTGTCTTTGCTTCACACATACACGTACATTAAATACACTTCATTAGTGAACACTTGAAGTTTGGTAGCTGAAATGTATAAACTGAAAAGTCTTGTTTAAAGATAGTGTGAGGTGAAATGGAGGTTCTGCATTACACATGCAATTCCTCACTTGATTCTGTTATCTTGTGTGAACCGTCTCATTCAGGAGCTAGTACTGGCAGCTTTCTGATGAATATACGGTACTTTCAATGGCAAGTTGGGAATTGCTATGTTACAATATGAACAACCCTCCAGAATTCGCCTCAAGATGTGGAGAATGTGCAACTGGCTTTCAGGTGTGACTCAGAGGCTCTGGTAAAAATCAGCTTTCTGGGGCTTACTATCATCAAAAAAGTTACATTTGTTGAAATACATGTGATAAAATTTGGCATGTATACCTAATAAATGATGATGATAATAATAATAATAATAATAATAATAATACGTGAAACAGGCAATAGTGCTTGCTGTGCTGTTATCTTTTCCTTCCTGTGGCACATGGGATCTGATATACTAGGGGTGAGGAACAAATGCAAATGTTACTTTTGTACATTAGGGTATTTTCTTCACACGCTCACACACCCCTTGCTATCTTTCATCAAAGCAAGGAGGAGACATTATTAGAGTTCAAGGACACATTCCATCAAGGCAAAAACACCTAGGGTACAAAACAGAGCCAGTGAGAGTTTGGCTCCTGTGGAAAAAGTCCCAGGAGCCAGAAATAGAGGCTTAGGGGCCACGTTTGTCCTCCAGGCCGGAGATTCCTCACTTCTACCTTACACCTATAGAAACCTGAAATAAGATTTACCTATATTTTTCTCATGAATACCACTTAAAATAGAAAAATAGGTCTCAGGATTCAAATTCGCTGGAAACACCACTTGCCGATTTGGAATCCAGAGAAGATCAAACCTATCCATTCTGAAGGAAATCAGCCCAGAGTGCTCACTGGAAGGACAGATCCTGAAGCTGAGGCTCCAATACTTTGGCCACCTCATGAGAAGAGAAGACTCCCTGGAAAAGACCCTGATGTTGGGAAAGATGAAGGGCACAAGGAGAAGGGGACGACAGAGGACGAGATGGCTGGACAGTGTTCTTGAAGCTACAAACATGAGTTTGACCAAACTGTGGGAGGCAGTGGAAGACAGGAGTGCCTGGCGTGCTATGGTCCATGGGGTCACGAAGAGTCGGACACGACTAAACGACTAAACAACAACAACAACACCCCTCACCAACAAAGGTCCATATACTTAAAGCTATGGTTTTCCCAGTAGTAATGTATGGAAGTGAGAGCTGGACCATAAAGAAGGCTGATCGCCGAAGAATTGATGCTTTTGAATTATGGTGCTGGAGGAGACTCTTGAGAGTCCCATGGACTGCAAGAAGATCAAACCTATCCATTCTGAAGGAAATCAGCCCAGAGTGCTCACTGGAAGGACAGATCCTGAAGCTGAGGCTCCAATACTTTGGCCACCTCATGAGAAGAGAAGACTCCCTGGGAAAGACCCTGATGTTGGGAAAGATGGAGGGCACAAGGATAAGGGGACGACAGAGAATGAGATGGTTGGACAGTGTTCTTGAAGCTACGAACATTAGTCTGACCAAACTGCGGGAGGCAGTGGAAGACAGGAGTGCCTGGCGTGCTCTGGTCCATGGGGTCACGAAGAGTCGGATATGACTAAACAACTAAACAACAACAACACACCCCTCACCATTCCCTAACGTGCAAGGACACTGTAACTATTCACTGTCAAAGGAAATGCATTTTACATAAGTGAAGGAAATGCTCCCTGCGCCTTCTCAGCAGCACTTTCATCCATTTTTACCACATGCATTCTAGAGCTGAGTCTTGGCACTAGAAGAAAAAAAAAGCCAGGTCTAATTAAGCCAGGTACAAAATTACTCCAATTTTGCAAGCCTCTAAACAACAACTTTCTAAAACCTCTCCAGGCACCTTCCTCCAGCACAGACAAACCAGAAGTTTGTCTAGAACTGGTGACTTTTTTTCCTTTCCACCTCTCTGTACTAGATTTCACCAACCTAGTGCCCTCCAAGTGTTTTTGGACTGCAACTTCCACCAGTTCATGCCAGCATAGTCTTGGTGTAACTCCCTCTCCCTCAAATAGCACTAAGGGGAGTCCCACTCTAGTTGTGATGGTTGCTGTAAAGATAACCACCTGAAACACTTTATGAATCCTAAGTATTATTGTTAAAGAAGAAAGCACTATTTTGTTGCAATCGTGAGGTCTAGAAACATTTTTTTTTAAAGTCCCGCACCCTGCTATTTGTGCAGTTCAATCTGCTTTGTGTTGCACAGGAGTAAGCTCCAGGATTCTCCTGGGAAGTTCTCTGGTTCTGTGCTAGAGGAGAACAATCACAGTTAAACTTAGCAATTTATTTGCCATACTACACAACTGCAGAAGAGGTGGCTCCTGTTAAACGTAGGTCATGGTATATAAATCACTGGTGCAGGTATGTGCAAAAGTGAGTGTGGAAAAAAACTAAGACCAAACTATGGTGACTTTAGCTGGCTGAAGCATCATTCACAACCTGACATGCTCCACCCATCACGCTGTGCAGAGAAATCAGGGTTTCTACTTGCAGTGGTTGGGGGTATAGTGCTACCACCTTCATCCACAATGCCAAGGAGGGTAATTTCACCAATAGTATGGTTTCTGCTAAAAGTCAATGAAGTTACAGCTTTCCACATAACTCCACCACTTTGACCGAAACGTTCTATCTATATACTGTATTACATGACACTATCACCACATCATTAATCCATTGGGCTGAACAAAGGCCTCCTGCACTCAAAGTCATGCATCTCATGATGGCTCCAGCAGTCCCTATTTAAAAAATAGTGAGGTCCTTCTTTGGCTGTTCTTGACGCACCTGGATATCCAAGATGATCTATGTGATCAGATACTGCTTCGAAATGCTCACTAAATGGATGCAATGTAAAGGCAAAGAGTTGTATTCAACGCTAGTTCTACTTAGAGTAGCCATGTTTATGTTACTAGGCATGACTAACTTAGGATCATTAATTTTAGTAGGTCTTCTGAGTAGGAATTAGTTGACTACAACCCATAGCTTTCCTGTCTGTAAAAAAAGTAGCATGCCAGCAAGAGGCCAAGGACAGAATCCTTCTCCTTTACATACTAGATTTCCACAGGAAGGTTTTACATGTTATCATGCTCAAGATTCACACAACCTTCATTCTGAAGGGACAGAGGGTTGTACTGCATGATTCTCCTAGCGTTTAGCTCAGCCCTTAAGATAACACATTCAGTCTCATGTTGCATCACCAGTTTTAAGACCAACCCAGAGCGCCCACTGTCTATGCACCAAGTCCATGCAGAAAGGCTATGTGGAGGGTTGCCTCACAGGAATGGAACTGTTTTTCTATAAAATGTCTATAAAATTTATTTCCCCCCAAAGGCTTGAAACTCCTCATTGGTGGATAACTAGGTATTTGGTAAACTGAACCTGTTTCCACAAACATTTGCTTTTTGTGCATTTGTATATCTTTAACACCTTGTTTTTCCTTATGTACTATTTCCCTGCCCAGGAGCTGCTGAGCTGGAGCAGGGTGGAGATCAGGATGGATAATTAAAGAATTAATAATTAAATAAAGTGCCCTTGGCAGATGCCTGCACTCAGAATATGAACTTATCTTGCATCCTTTATAAATCCTGTAACTTGAAGGGCCGCATTGTTTTGCTCCATGATTAAGTCGAGAGCATGCAAGCAGCTCTTTTAAAAACACAGTTTCCAAGGAGCATGCATATGCTCCAAGCAGAACTTTGCCTCTCATGGTGTCTTTTGCACAAAACAGATCCATGCTTGGGTACCTCTCCCCAAAACCTAGATGGGGAGGGGCACAGTTTTTGCTCATCAAAAATAGCTACATCTGATTTTCATTTTTACATTTAGGGATGGAGGACTCCTGGACTCTTTATTCCTGAAGTCCAGGATGTGGGAATGGAAATCAACCCCATTGTCAATGTACTTTCAAGGGCAACAGGGAAGCAAATCGGTGGGTATTTATGCTGCTAATTAAAAATGCTATTTAGCAATGTCACTGAATGGCCCCCTTTAACATGTATGGTAAGCCATCCCAACACTGGATATTTTAACAATCTGTGCTTTGATTGATGAAGAAAGCTACTTAAGCAGAGGAAAACCATGATTGTATTTAACCTGGGAGAAGATTAATGAAGGCCAAACATTCATTTTGAGCAAGCTGAATATTTGCATTTTTATCCCCCTGCAGGTTTTTTAAATAGCCCCCATCTTCTGCTTCATTCAACTAGTCATGCCTAAATTTAGTTTTCTCAACCACTTCCAAATTTTCATTATTCACTCACTCACTCACTCACTCACTCACTCACTCACAGACTCCAAGCCAGTAGATATTCTAGTAATCCTCTGTCCTGTGGCAAAATCTAAAATGGAAGGGTTTCATGGTAGCAAAACAAGATGCTGCTATTGTGCTCTCTGGGGTAACTCTGTTGACCCACACTCAATAGGCGGAGGGTGTGTGTGTGTTATTGGCACCGTGTAGAGCAGTGTGCTTAGAAAAGGCTGGAAGCCATGGTGTCTGCCTTTGGCAAAATGGATTGGTTAGATTTTCCAAAGATACCCAATAGCAGGCCCCATGAAGAACAATGGGGCTGAGAACCCTCTCTTTGTTGAGGTGAAGGGGATGTGGTGGTGCCCTTTTCAGAGCCAGCCTTCAGGAACCTAGCCTTTCCCATCCCAGGCCTTGTTAGTTTATCTGCTTTTGAGTTTCAGGTTTGGGGCAGTGCAAAAGCAGTCCCACTCCATGGGAAATAAAAGAAACAAAAAGATTTTGAGCAGTGCTGGTGCACGTGAACTGAGGAGCTGCCTTATTAGGGTTCTAAAACTGTGGGAGGAAGCCCACCTCTCCTCTTGAGAAAAAGCCATTAGTTTCCACCAGCCCTTCTCTAAGCGCACTGCTGTATGCCATGCACACACCCCCTTCGCCTGTGAGTGTGGGTCAGCAGGGTTATCCCAGAGAACACAACAGCAGCATCTTATTTTGCAGCTATGCAACCCTTCCATTTTGGATTTGGCTTAAAAGGCAATTTTATTTTAAAAACAACACACACACACACACACACACCTTTCCACACACCCCCTCCAAGAACCCAGCATAATTAAACAAAGAGAGGCCCATCTTTCGCTGCAATGCACCTCACACCAGTTCTTCGCCTGCGCCACCAGTGTTGAGCACCTGGGCAAAACAGGACTTGTGGTAGTGTGTCAATATGGACAATGAACAAGATGAGGAAGAGGTGGGCACCTTCGGTGGGTGCACACCCACCCACCCTTTCATGTGTTGCTCCATGCGACCTTGCTCTCTCCCCCCCCCCCATTTTTCTTTGCAGAGGTTTTGAATGAACTCTAACTGACTTTGGGAATGGAGGAAAGGTTTGGTTTGGTTTATCCCCTGGGGAAGGTTGGAGGTAGTGGCTTTACAACCAGGTCAGTGCTGATACAGTCTCAGAAAGGTGTTGCTCCCCTGGATATGGGGGTGAAGGCTCATCTCTATGCTGCAGGGGCCCAGCTGCTGAGCCCCAAAGTCTCTAACCGTTGGTTTTGTTTGTAGGAAGACCTGCCATTGCCAGCTCCATTGTTCTAATAACATGGCTCTGTTTTTTGCGGTGGATCATCCTTTCACTCCTCTGCCCCATAATCCTGCCCCCCTCTGCCACACAATTTGCAACTGAAACCCCATTTCCTTTCTTCCCTCCCAAGAGGCCCTATAAAACTTCCCCCCCTTCCATGTGGTACATACAACTGGGAGTTGCAACCACATCTCCAGGGCTGACAAGACACACGAGTATTAGCAAAAACAACACAATGTGGAGACCCCCCCTCCTTTTGGAACAAGGCAACTTTAGCAGACTCTGGCACTGGTGTGTTGACAAAGATGAGGGGGGCGGTAGACAATTTATTGGCCATCTTCCTCCAGGGGTATGGATAGGACATAACACACACACATGGGATGTAATTTTGTTTTGCTTTTTAGGGCTCTCAGCTGTTGTCTATCATGCAGCGAGAGCACCACTAAAAAAAGCCACAGGAAAGAAAAGTGTGCATAAATGAAGACAAAAGGAGGGCTTCTAAAACAAAAACTGTCATCTCTACACAAGCACGTACACAAACAAATACAGGCCACATAACAAGTTCAACTTTCATTAATCTGTTTTTCAATCCTTTATAGGCTCCAAGCATTCGCAACCTTTCTGCACACACACACAGCCCTGCGCACCAGCCACTATTACAGTCCAGAAGAGAACCACACCCCCTTTTGCTTCCAGAAATGCACTCAACAAAAGGGGGGATTTTCTCAGCCTTCCCCACCGAGTCCCTAGCACCAGCCCATTGAAAATTGGCAAGTGCACCAAATCTTCAAGACGGGAGACTGTAATATTTGTAAGACCAGAGAGATACAATATAGATCAGGATGCAATTAAAAGTAACAGGCGTGTTTTCAGAGTGTCTTGGGGGCACTTCAGATTTTGCATTTCCATTTTTGAAAAACAGAGCGAGACACAAGACAAGACAGAAAGCAGAGAGAGAGAACTTTCTGCCATTTTCCCCTCCTATAAATTTAATGCATTTTATTTATTATCTAGCTTAGAGCGATAGAATTCCCAGTCCTTTTTATTTCTACAGTGCACTGTGTGGCTAGTAAAATGTATGGATTTGTGACCCTTTCTCAAAATACATCCATTGCCTTCCCCCCATGCCTGATGGAGAAGGACCCCACCCCCATTTCCACCCCCTGCAGTGGCCATTATTCATCTTAAGTGTGAGGTGAGAAAATCTAGCAAGTGGCCCTGGAAATGATTTATACAAAGCAAAGGGAGCTACGAAGTGGGCGTGGGGGTGTGGTGTGTGAAACACTATTTAACTTTGCATCCACTGATGCCCCCCTCTTCTAAGGCAGGTCAACATTAAGTGTTTCAGTGGGAACAAGAGTAGTGGTTTTTTGCGAGGCTAGAGGAAAGGGCAAGTTGAACTTTTTTGAGAAGGGGAGGGGGGATAAGAGAGAGAGAGAGAGAGAGATGGCGGGTGGAGGAAAAGAAGAGGGGCAAAGGAAAGTCTGAAAGAAACAGGAGCGACGGGGAAGAAGGGGGTGCAGCAGGGAGAGAGCTGGAAAGGCCGGATAAAAGAAAGGAGCAGAAAACGAAAGAGGGGCGAGAAGGGCAACATCACCAGCGCAGGAAAGACGTGAGGTGGGGTGTGGGAGACAGGACAGAAGTGGGGTGCTGGGATGAAGGTTCTCAGACAAAACTGGGAAAGACGTGGCGGGGGGGGGGAGCGAAGAGGCCAGAAAAACAAGTGCAGCGACGGTAGCAGCAGCAGGAGGAAAAGACTTACTGTAGGCACAAAGAAAGGAAGGAGGGAGGGCGGGCGAGGAGGCGAACATCAGTGGAGGGGGAGAACGGTAGGACTCGGGACAAAGGAGGGGCGGGAGGAAGAAAGAAGAAAGAAAGATGGAAGGAAAGAAGGAACGAGGAAGAAAGATAAAGAGGGGGAACCGGTGGGGAGAGAGAGAAAGTGAGAACTGGGAGGAAGAAGAGCGGAGGGGGTGAGCAAGAAGAAAGAAGGACCCCCGTCCGGCGCAACGCCTGCCCAGCCAGCTAGCCACCCGGGGAGCGGTGTGGGGGGCGCTGCTCGCGGGCGGGCTGGGGTTGCACCGCCGCGGCGCAGACAATGGGCAACGCGGAGGAGCGCGGCCCCCCTCCCTACTGCAGTCCCGTCCGGCGAGCCTCTCTCGCGCGCGGAGCGCTCACCTTGCCTTCCCACGATCTCGGCCACGTGCTCGGAGCTGGGCACCGGGACGCACTCGGTGGTGTTGGAGCTGCTCTTGAGGCGCAGCTCGGCTTCTTTGTACAGGACGCAGAGCTTGCCGGCCTCGGCGGCGGCACCGGTCGGCGGAGCGGGTGGCGGCGGCGGAGGAGGTGGGATCACGGTCACCGCCGCCACCGAGGAGCCTTTGGGAGCCGCCTGCGACGGGGGCTGCTGCTGCTGCGCTGCTGAAGCTGGCGGAGGAGGAGGAGGAGGCGGCGGCGGCTGTGGCAGGGGCGCTTGAGGCGGCTGGGGCTGCTGCTGCGGCTGGGGCGGCGCCGGGGGCTGCGCCGGCTGGTTGTTGCTGATGCCGTCCTCCACCGCTCCGCCACCGACCCCCAGGGCCGAGGCGGAGGGCGCGGCGGCGGCCGAAGGCTCCCCCAAGCCCAGTAGGCAGAGCTGGTCCAGGGCCAGTTGCAGCGCCCGGTCATCCTCCAGCAGCGCCCTGTCCTTGCTGCTCCCTGGGAAGCAGCCCAGATCCCCGAAGCCCCCGTTCCTTTCCATTATCCCTGACACTACCAGGCTAGGCATGGCTAACAAAGGCTGGGGAGAGAGGGGGGTGGGGGGGCGCGGCGGCGGCGGCGGGATGGTGATGATGAGGATGGGGCTTGCTGCTGCTGCTGCCTTTGCTGCTGCTGCTGCTGCTGCTGCTGCTGCCGCTTGGATGGGGAGGGGGCGGGTGGGTAGGAGAGGAGGAGGGGGAAACAAAGAGCCTGCTAGAGAGGAGGGGGGAGAGGCACAAAGAGGTAGGGGGGAGGCAAAAGAAAGAGGGAGAGACCCCCGCCCACCACCCCTCTTTTCCCTGCTGGCCAAGCCCCCTTTCTCCCTCACCCCTCCCCTTCACCCCGACCCCTCTCTTTTTCTTTCTTGCAGATTCTCTCTCTCTCGGTTCCTTTGCTGTAACCTGATCCCTTCTGCCCAGTGTGGCTCTTGGGCGCACAAAGATCCCCCTCTCTTTCCCCTTTTTCTTTTTAAAATGCTCTTGCTGTGCTGTCGCGCAGACCCCGCCTGGCCGCCGAAGTGGGTGTGGAGATGGAGAGAAAGAAAGAGAGAGCTAGTCCGGGGAGGGGGGGCGACGGCAAAAAAAAAAAGCAGGAGCGGGGGAAAATCCGGCGGGATGGAAAAGCCCCCAAGTCACCCCCGCGCGCGCGTGCGAAGAAGCCAGCAAAAGGCACGGTGAAGGGAGCGCCTGAGTCCCGGCGAGGAGCAGGACGAGTCGATCGCGGCACCAGCAACAGCAGGAGAGGGGCGGAGGGAGAGCGAGAGAAGTCTCTTTTGTTTTAAATTCCCTGGCTGCAGCGTGAAACTGACACTCAGGAAGAGGGAGGCCCGGGGGCTGATGGGGGATGTAGTTCCGCGCGGCGGGGAAGGCGCACACACCCCCTTTTCTAGCTCTGGCGGCGGCCTGAGTGCGCTGCCGGGAGGGAAGGACGGGAGCGGGAAGAGGGGGAAAAATCGAGAAGGAAACAAAGAGAAGTTAAAGAGACTGAGGTGGAAGGGAGATAGGGAGAGGGCCACTGCTCAGTGCATGGAGAGCAAACGGCTTTGCATGCCGAAGATGCCAGGTTCAATCTCCGGCTAGGGCCGGGAACGAGCCCCGGTTGAAACCCACGGACAGCGGTGCAGATGACACTGACCTCGGTGTGACGTTGTACATATAAGGGAGCTTCCTGTTTAAATCAGCCCGTTGCTCAGAGCCATGCGGACTAGAACCTTACTCTTTATTTTGCGGCATAGCTGCCAAGTTTTCCCTTTTCTCACGAGGAAGCCTATTCAGCATAAGGGAAAATCCCTTAAAAAAGGGATAACTTGGCAGCTATGTTTTGCGGGGAAGGTCCATAGCACAGTAGCCGTGCGTCTGCTTTGCAGGCAGAAAGTTCCAGCTTCGGACCCCGACATCTCAAGGACAGATAGGGCTGGCCAAAATATAATAATAATAATAACAACAACAACAATAAATAAATTATTGTTGTTATTGTTGTTGTTAGTCAACGGTCCTGAGCTAGATGGAGCAACTAGGCATAAGGCAGCTTCCTGCGTTCCTGTAATGTAGAAATTTGGCCGGCAGAAGCGAGAAGGCAGGACAAACCCTCTATGGCTCCTTTGCTAGGAATCCCCTAGATGAGGACCTGATGGGAGAAGGGGCAGCGAGGGTTAACGAAGCCTGGGTAAAAGCCCTTTGGCATTCCAGCGGAATGGAGTCTAGCTCTAGTCCCGTCTTGCTGGGCCAGAGGGCACGTCCGCCCCCCTCCTCCAGACCAGGGTTCCTGTTTGCTTGGAGAGACCCACCTGAGCCCAGTGGAAAATGTGAGTGGCATGTGCAACGGGGCGGGGGGCATGGAAACACAGAGCTCCCTCTTTACCTACCAACCCAGCTTTGATGCAGGAAATCTTTAGAATTGTGTAGAAGCAACCTTTCAGTCAGTTGCATTTGGATGGGGGTGTGGGGTGCAGGTTATTTCCAAGGGTCCGAGTTGCTTTGCATGACCCTCTCTCCGAAAATTGGCTTCAAAGGAAGCACTTTTAATCTTCCCACAAAGACACAGACATCATTTCCTGGCCTGGGTCAGAGCAACCCTTGTTACCTTGATTCCAGATTTTTTGTTAAAAGTACACCTCCAGTTTGCATGACCGTTGAGCGGAAAGGGGTGGGTGGGTCTGGTGTGGTGAAGCATTTGTGTGAAGACTCAAGAATTACTGTGAAATCTTTTAAGAGATGGTTACTCAGGCATGCGTCACTGGGTTCACAAGGGTAGCTTTTGCATCAGAATCACACACAGCAAGCCCAAAGTCAGCTTGTCATGATTTAATGCAGCCTTTGCTGACCTGGTGGCCTCTAGATGCCTTGGACTGCAACAGCCCAGCTTCGCTGATATGGGCTGATGGGAATTGGAGTCCGAAACATCTGGAGGGCATTGAGTTATTAAATGGAACTATATTTTTTATTTTAAAAATGGCAATGCTGATTCGCCACTGAGACACTTGCTTGCCAGGATCAAAATGGGACTACAGACTCTTGGGTCTGTATACTCCTGTATATGTCACAGAGAGAGGCAGTCATGCTTCTAATACCGTACCAGTTGCTGGAAACCACAAGGGGGAGAGTGCTCTTGTGCTCGGGTCCAGCTTACAGGATTCTCACAGGTATCTGGTTGGCCATTTTGAGAACAGGATACTGGACTGATCCAACAGGGATCTTATTTCACTCCATGAAAGGACAGTTATTGCCATTCACCAGTGAGGTCCAGCAAGGCTTGGGTTAGACTGCTTGAGTAGCCTCCTTCCGGGTTTCTCTTCTCTCCACTCCCAACCTCCCTTTTGGCTCAGGACTGCATTGACTTCCTGCCCCACTACTGTCCCTACTGGGTGGAGGTGGGACTGGAGGTACTGTTATTATATTCATTAGTCTTAAGTGCAAATACTAGTTGGGTTTTGTTTTGTTTTAAGTGGATATGTGACACCAGGGCAACAGAGCATTTCAATTCACTTTAATTGTGCAAACCTAAATTTCTGGTATGCACCCGAATCCCTCCTGCAAAATACCAACAGCCTGGAGGTGATCATGCAAACAGAATGAAAACACAGTGGTAAAAACATAGCACTCGTTAATGCACTAATAAGACAACCATCTCAAGAATCACATCTATGGCTACACATAAAGAAACTATGGTAGCAGTGTATGAGTAGTGGTAACACATCACCCTCCCCCAAACATCCGGGGAGGGGGGATCTGAAACTGGCTCTGATTATAGAGAACTCTCCCCAGCAAAGCCCTCCTGGCACTGGCACTCTTTTGGTGCCAGTCAAAAAAGTTTTATTTTCCTGTACATTGGGACAATATCTACCTGGCTCTGCAGTCCCTCAGTGGGGACTGCCATCTTCCCCACCCAGAGACTCCTGCTGCAGCTGTGGGGGGGACGGACTGCTGTCTCCCCCACTTGGAGGACTGCTGCTGCTACAGAAGCGAAGAGGACTGCAGAAAGTACTGCAAGGACCAGGTCCCTGGGCAGGCAGGCAAAGTGGGAACAGCTGCTACCCCAGCTGGGCTGGGTCCAGCTGCTGGGGCAGTGTTATAAAGCCTACCTGCATAGGGGGTGGGGCCACCCCCAGTGGGGGGCACCAAAGGGGGTTGTCCCTTGGGGTTGGCTCTTTGGGGGTGAGACATGGGTGAGGGCCGCCCCCTGTGTTAATGTTATTAAGTAATTATTTAAATGCTTTTAGGCGTTTTAAATAGTTTAAATACAGGAGTTATATAGCCTCCATGGAGTTGTCCCTGAATAAGTTTGGCCTAACTCATATTCGCGGACATGCCATCTTAGACCTGGTGTTCACCTCTATGGATGTGGGTGATCTGATACTAAGTAAAAGTGAAACAAAAGAAGTGCCATTGTCGGATCACTTCCTGTTGCAACTGGACTTTTCTGCGACCCTTCCCCTCTGCAGGGAGGTGGGACAGATTCGGATGGTCCGCCCCTGCCACTTAATGGATCCAAATGGTTTCCAGAGAGTGGTTGGGGATGTTTTATCCTATGTTGTTGGCCTTTCAGCTGACTCCCTGGTGGCCTGCTGGAATGCCAAGTTAACCAGGGCTGTCAACTGTCTGGCTACGAAGCGCCCTCTCCGATTGCATGGACCCCGGACAGCCCTGTGGTTTCCCCCAGAGCTGAGGGCAACGAAACAATTGCTGAGACGACTAGAGCGCTGGTGGCGGAAAACTCATTCTGAATCTGACCAGACACTGATTAGAGCTCAATATCAAGCCTACCAAGTGGTGATAGCGATGGCAAAGAGGACCTTCTTTACCGCCTCTCTTGCATCTGCAGAAAACAGCAGTAGGATACTCTTTCAGGTGGTTCGCAATCTAATGGAACCAATATCGCTATTGGGGCCTAGTAAGGACCCCAAGATCTGCAGTGATTTTGCAGAGTTTTTTGCAGATAAAGTTGCTCAGATTTGAAAGAGGTAGACTCCACTGTGGGAGCAGGGTCAGGGCGGGAGAGTGCTGGAGTCCTGTCTAGTCAAGTTGCATGGGATCAATTCCAATCTGTTACCTCCAAGGATGTGGACAGGCTGCTTGGATGAGTGAAACCGACCACCTGTCTCCTTGATCCTTCCCCATCCTGGCTCATAAAAGAGAGCTGGGAAGGGCTGGGCGATGGGCTTTCACAAAGGTGAAAGCTGTTTCCTAGTTCTGCTGGATCTCTCAGTGGCCTTTGATACCATCGACCATGACGTCCTTCTGAACCATCTAGAGGAGCTGGGAGCTGGGGGCACTGTCATACAGTGGTTCCGCTCCTTCCTCCTGGGCCATGTCCAGAAAGTGGTGTTAGGGGTTGAGTGTTCAGACCCCTGGGATCTCACTTGTAGGGTGCCTCAGGGTTCATTTATTGCATTTATATCCCATCTTTTTCTCCAAGGAGCTCAGTGCGGAGTACATAGTTCCCCCTGTCATTTAATCCCCACAACAACCCTGTGAGGCAGGTTAGGCTGAGAGGCAGTGACTGGCCTAAGGTCACCCTTGTGACCTTCATGGTCAAGTAGATTTGAACTCTGGTCTCCCAGGTCGTAGTCCGATGCTAACTCCTATGCCACCACTGGCCCCAGTTATGTGTCAGACCAGCAAGAGGAAAGGGCTGTTGGCTTTGCACCCTACCTCCACTGTTGGAAGCAGTAATGCATTCAAATACCAGCTGCTGGAAACAGCTCAAAGTGAGAGTGCTGTTGCGCTCAGGTCCTGCTTGTGGGCTTCTCATAAGCATCTTGTAAGTGGCTATGAGAACAGGATGCTGGATTAGATGAGCCATTGGCTTGATCCAGCAGAGCTCTATTTCTTCTTAACAGGTCTGGGATACGTAAAGGGAGAGTAAAAACAGGCCTGGTGCAAGATGTTTTGGTGCTCAAGACAGAGCAATTGAAAGGACCCACCCACTCACTCACTCACAGTCCACTGGGAAGCTGCACTCCCATTCATTCAACGTAGCGCTGTGCCATAAATTGATCCTGTGGGGTTCTTGTTTTTACGATTCTACAGTTATTGAGGAGAGAAAAAATGTGTTTGAAAATCCTCATCAATTGGGGTGTGGCCTTGTAGTTGTTGTTGTTACACTTGGCTTACTTTTCAGGTGGCCAAGGGTTGTTTACCCATGTCCTTTCTTTGATTATACAGATTTTCTCCCCAATAGTCTGTGTTCTGAGTTCCTGGGCTTTAAAGAAGACATCCGAAAAACAGACACTCAACCAAACCTTTTTGTTATGGCCAATGACCAGCACTAAAGAAACAAAATGAGAAACACATATTATCCAAATGCGCATGCTAAGATAAAAGAAACAAGTAAAACAAGGTAAATAAAAGATAAGTAAAATAAATAAGTAAAATAAGATGGGCATTGACATTTTGGAAGTTACAATCATGTCACAAACTCCAAAGAGGAAAATTACAAAATGTGTGTGGAACTGGAATCTTCTTTCATTTATTTAGTTACCGGTAATTTATATACAGTACTGCTTTATATTCCAGTAGAAATGTCTTAAGGGGTTTTGACAAATCCCCTCAATAAGGAATCAATATTTGAAATGTAATACAAATGCAGGATTCAGAACCAAACGTTCCTATTACTAATAATCATCGCAATTGCACATATTAAGTAATGCAATTAAGTATCTTTCACAGGAGAAGAAAGCGTTTGAGAAAATTTGAGGGCAGATTTTACCACATCGCTAATTCACAGTGTGTGCTCTTCCCGTTAGGTTATAGGCCCTCTCATCCACTTGTTTCTACGATCTGTCTACTTATCTATCTGCTTCTATAAACTACAGTATATACTTCCACTATGTGATGATCTGCAAGGGGTGTTGGTGCTAAGAGGGGATTCAGATTCCTTCCCAAGGAAACTGGCTGTTTATGCTGGTGGGTCCTGTAGGCAACTCTCTTACCCCTTCCCTCCCCGAGGCTGTAGGGGCAGTTATGCCCCCCCTCTAAACATTTGAAAACTGTGATGACCCTATTGAGATGGGCAACATTCAAAGAGGGGGTGTTCCAGAAATGATATGTGTGTGACACCCAAGCATTCTGCCTTATGTAGAACAATGCAAGTATGAAAGAGAACCCCTCTGCAACTCAGGCTGGCATTTCCCCTCTCCCCCAGCTGCCTTTTAAACATAAGTGTTGCTTTTGCACCCTTTCCCGAATGCAGAAGCTTAGGAAGGGCTGGGGGATGGAAAGGAAGCAAATGTATTTTTTTCTTTCTTTATTGAAATGAGGGGGTGACTCAGGGATGGGAGGTTTGTTTTGTTGTTGGCAGTGGAAGGCGCCCCCCTTCCACTCCCCTTTGAGTCGAAACAGATGTCTCTCCCATAAAATGAGATTGTATGAGCTCATGGAGGAGAGAGAGAGAGAGAGTGAGAGTGAGACAGAGAAGTAAGGACCCCCGCATCTCCCATTCAGACTCTGGGTGTGTTGCAGGTCCAGCTGGAGTCATTCTGCCCTGCATCTCCTTCTAGATGGAGAGGGATGGATGGAAGAGAAGTTATTGTTTGACTAAGCTGAAAACCCTGTAAATGCCCCTCTCTTCCTTGGCCTTCAACCGCTTCCCTTCTCACGTTTTCACTCTTGATTCTGCAGCCAAGGGTCTCAACTTACCAAGAGAATTAAGCAGACACTCTTCCGTTCTGCAAGGTAAGGCACTGTTACAGTTCTGTCTCTGCCTCTCTGGCTTGACAAGGGTGCTGTGGGTGGTTCCCTCACACAGGGAGCTGAGCTGAGGGGGGAGATGATAATAAATGATGGTGATGATAATGATAATGATAATAATAATAATAATAATAATAATAATAATAATAATAATAATAATGCCTATATTTATACAGGTACCTACTCAAAGTACCAAAATGAATTATTGTAAAAATAAGAAATCTTTGAGGGGCATGCCGCTAAATTTTGTCCTTCCTCTGGGTGCCATATTACCAGAGTCTGTCGCTGCTTAGTTTAGGAAAAGAGAAAGTCTTCCACTTTTCCCAGCTGGCCTGGTCACCGACCTTCATGGAAAAGCCAGCAAGAGTCTTGTGGCACCTTTAAAGGGCGATAAACCGCCAGATCCATCTGTACTACTTGGTGGTTCCCCCCCCCCCCGTTTTTGTAACAGACTAAGGCAGCTACCCCTCCAGAACAAGAAGCTGGAACCCAGTGGGCAGCATGCGGCAGCTCACTTCTGAATATCCAGAACTTGACGTGCTCATTTAGAGCAGAAGGACATAAAATGCCATAACACTTGTAAGTGCTACTGGGAGCCAGGGCTATGGCATTCCCACAAATATTTCCAAAGGGAGCTTCACACACTATGGTTCTCCCCTCCCCAATCCCAGTTTTGAGAGTTGAGTTGGGAGGTTAGAGTAGAGGTATGTATCAAATACTTCTTGCATGCCATTAGAACCACTAACACGTGTTTCTGTGCATGTGTCATGCATGCGCATGCATGGGAAGCCAGGACAAGCCCCTGTTTCCTGTCCTGTGGGTACCTGTTTGCAAATCCACATTTGCTGCTAAGCTATGTATGCTTAGGCCTTTGTATTGTACCTGGGCTTTAAGGAGTGCTTTTAAAACAAAAAACAAACGAACATTCTCACCCTCTGGACCTGACTGTGGTCCCCCCCCCTTTTTTCCTTAGCTGCAGTATATAAAAATGTGCAAAGTGGAAAAAATGGCAGTGTACAACAGTGGTGAGAGCCTTGGACTTGGATATTGGGAGAAAGGGTGCCTTCAGATTTCTGCATGACCCTTGGTGGTCTGGCTGCGACAAGCCATTATTTGGACTGTGAGGATCTTCACAATAAAAAGTATTAGAAAGTTGCGCCTCCTCAGCTCTCTCACACCAAAAGCCCCTAATGTGCAGACAATAAACTTTCAAATTTTGCAATGTGTTTTAAAAACCTTAGAAAAACAAACAAACAAAAGCAGAACCAGGGGGATCAGGATGCAAGATCTGTTCTAAGATGTCCCGTGCTTTTGCAATCAGCAGCATGGAAACGGGACCTGCCATGGTGCATACGGATGAGAAACAAGGCAAGCAGGCAGGGTGCAGCAATATCTCCCAGCTTCTTGGCCTGATGGACACGGGGCGGGCTGTTCCCTGCCACCTCTACCGCAGCGGCAGTCAGTCCACAGGCCGTCCAGACAGACAGCAGCTGCCGAGACCACAAGAGAGGAGCGCTGGCATTGAAACAACAAAGACAGCTGGAGAGACAGTGCCAACTTTGTGATCCTAGCGGATGCCAACCTCTTTGTATTACAGGTAAGCTCTTGTTTCAAAGCTTAAGGCAGTCTTGCAGTGGCTCTCTGTGTGTGTTCCTTTGACAGGAAGTTCTAAGAACATAGGAAGCTGCCTCATACTGAGTCAGACCATTGGCCTATCTTGCTCAGTATTGCCTACACTGGTTGGCAGTGGCCAGGGCTGGCCCGCCCATGAGGCAAGGTGAGGTGACCACATCTGGCGGCAGAATCTACAGGGGTAGCAAATCCTGATGTAGACCTTTCTTTCCCCATTGTTCTGGATGTAGATTTCCCCCCACCCCTTCTTCCCTGGCAGGGAGGTGGACGCCATTTTGGAGGCCCATTGCAGGGGCCAAAGTGTCTTGGGCCAGCCTTGGTGGTGGCTCTTCAGAGTTTGAGGCAGGGTTCTCTCTCGGCTCTACCTGGAAATGACGGGGATTGAACTTGGCAGATGCTCTACCACTGAGCTGTGGCCCTTCCCCTAGGAGCAGAATTGCTTTCAAGACACGCCAGAAAGTTATGAATGTCATGTGTCTGTGCATCCAGTAATTTATCCTGGAATGTGCTTTGCTTACACATGTTACATGAGTGTACGTTCAATGTGTATGTGGGAGAGAGCGAGAACGTTCCTGTCTGCAGTCGCTAGCTTCTTGCATGCTCCCTACATGCGTTCAGCATAACTTGGGCAAGAATGCACATGTAAAACCTGTATGCACATAGAGGACTCCTGGTGCTGCATGCATATGTACCGTTTGCATGCAGAAAACACAGCTGAACATGGGCAGCAAGAGCCCATGAGTGAGATTCTGCTCGTCCCTCTGCAGCTGCTGATATGCACAATGTCCCATGGTGACTAAATAATGGGTTTTCTTCAACCCCTTCCTTGAACAGTGATTGCAAGAAGATAATATGCCCTCAATGTACATGGACATTGACAACCGCAAGAGGAAAGCAAAATTGCCTTTCTGGAGGTGCTTGTGGTACAGAACCAGACAGCAGGGTGAGGGAATGGAGGGATTAGGAAGTGGGGAAGGAAACCAAGTTGCATTTTCTCATTCCTGTTTATCGTGTTAGGGAGAAGTTAGCTCAGCCTTGTGTGACCTGGTGCCCTCCAGATGTTTGGGGTATGCTCTGCTGGCTGGGGCGAGTTGTAGTGCAAAACATCTGGTTATGGAAGGCTGAGGCTGCTTATTCCTCCACACAGTTGCCTGATGATTCTCACAAGGCCAGAGGTCCCCAGGAGCGTGCTCACAGACAGCGTCTGCCCTCCTGGGAGTCTGGATTGGAGACAGCTTAGTAAGAGGACAACACCAGAGGAGCCCCAGAGGGTTGTGTGGTGCCAGGGGTGAGAGAGGAGCCGAGGAAACATATGGCAGGTGCCAGCTTTGTGCAAAAAGGAAGGGGCCTTCGTTCTTGTTCATGGTCTCAGCTGTTTATGTCTTACTACTGTTGTAAAAGGGGCAGGAACCAGAGAGCCTTTAATGCTGGAGGTGGCAGACCTTGTGTTAATCTCTACATTTCGCAAATGGACAAAGAGGGAGGTAGGGATAGGGCTGGCTCTTCCAATAGGCAACTTGAAGCAGCTGCCTCAGGCTTCCTCCATCCTCAAGCTAGCCTGTGGCCCTCAGGTGCAGTAGTGGACCTGATCCTGTCCCCAGTGCTGAAAGAAGATTCCATGGCCAGGCCAGTCAGCCGTTGACATGGCACCATCGTGTTTATCACCCCAAGCACCAGCACGTTTGGGGCCAGCCCTGAGGAGGGGCAACAAACACACATTATTATTATTATTATTATTATTATTATTATTATTATTATTAATATTTATGTTTTTGACAGTTCTTGATTTTACCTGTAAGTTGTCTTGAGTCCTGTCAAGGGAAAATGGAGTGATAAATTTCTTCTTCTTCTTCTTCTTCTTCTTCTTCTTCTTCTTCTTCTTCTTCTTCTTCTTCTTCTTCTTCTTCTGATTGCTAGGGTAACTATATCTTTCTCTGCTCAAAATGGACTAAACGCTTGTCCTGCAACCCTTGTTAGAATTAGTTATGAGCAAGACTGGTTCCTACCAAGCCATGATTTACACTAACTATAGACTCCCAGCCATGGTTTGTGTTTTAGATGTTCAGGCAAACTGTGGTTTCCTTCTTTCTGCACTTTCCTGAAGAACCCAAGGTACTGTCCCAAATAGCAGCATCTGAGGGTGAAGCAATGTGCCCAAGCCATGGTTAGTTGGAGTGGTTATAAAGCCAAGCCACTGTATTCACCAACCATGGTTTGCAGCAGCTTCACACTACAGTTTCAGATCCTGGTTTGGCCATTCTCAAACCCCAGCTTCTTAGATGGCATTGTTTCAAACATTATGGCAAACTCTGTTTACGATATCACAATCCATCCCATTGAATCAATCACAAATAACTAGGCTTGTTTGGTTTCAGTGGGACCATCAAAGCAAACTTCACCTGAATTGGGGCCACCCGCTCTCTCTCTACACTTGTTTTCCACTTTCCGTGCACCTGTTTGTCTTTAGCAGCGAGGTGCTTATTTTCGCTCACAAGGGAAAAGAAATGCACACCACAATGCAAATTCTTCTGGGGTGTTGGAAGACACAAGAAAACACCTAGGATAAATATCTGCCACCTGGATGGGAAGGATTGGACTGTGCCTTAATTTACCCTGATGCAAGTTTGGTCATTGTGGAGGGATTTTTGATAGCCTTATTTTATCTTTTTGCGCTGTACCGTTTGAATATGGTTCATAATGGGGCAGAGGTTCGGTGTGGTGGGGCTGGGAAGCTGGGGTGGGTGTGCTTCATAGCCACGGCTGGAGAAGAGGTAGAGAAGGCATGGCCCATTGTTCCAAATCGGCCAAGCTAGTGGTGATGGGAGAGGGAGTGATTAAACCTTCCTGCCCCCACCTCTCCCCGTAGGATTAATCTGATCCCCCTGACATTTCAGGTCCAGCTGCTTAGGAGAGTGGGTGTGCTAAAGACAGGTGTTGAGGAACAAAAATATGTGTGTGCAAACACACCCACACCGGGGGGGGGGGGAGACAAGGAGAATATTTGTTTCTCTCCCCCCCCCCCCGTGCTTATGTGCCCCCTCCCTCCCATTGCACAAACAGAAAGGTATATGCTATTATTATTGTCTAGATGGGGCCCATAGGGGAGGCTTGGTGGTGTAATGTTATCACAAGGGACACACAATTGCCTCTCTGCAACACCCCCAAAGGGAGCCCAGGAGTCTCTGGCATGCCAAGGCCCAAGAAGCACAAAGGAAAGAGATGTCAGAGGGAGGTGGGGGCTCAGAGTGGAGGAGAGAGACTCACAGAGAGAGAGAAACTCCCCTTTTCCATCCTGGGCTTGTTCACCAACTAATCTTGGCTCCGTTTGAAGTGTGTGTTTGTGTGTCGGAGAGAGCTTGAGAGTCACAAACGCAGGCCTAGGTGAGGTTGATTTTGTTCAATGACCACAGAGCCTGCTTGAGCGCCACTGTGCCTTCCTGGATGGTTTTGAAAGCCAAAGCCTCCTGATGAAAAAAGGGTACATTTTGTCAGCCAGAACCAGGGTTGCCAGACAATTAGTGCTGACCTGAAGTCTCCAGGTTTGCCTGCTCCCCGGTAGAAGATGGAGGGCTTGACTCTCCAGGTGGGCAAGAGTGACTTATTATTTGTAATAGTATTTAAATTAAGAAGACGGTGTGTGCTGCTTGCAAGCTTCAGCCTGGCAAGGGTTAGCTGCAAATTATTATATAGACTCTCAGGAGGTGGTGGGGTATGTGTGGGGTTTTTGTCAGAGACTGGTTAATCATGTGTAATGTGTCTTGCTTCTTATTGACATCACCACTCTGTAACATCATCAATACGCACCCCCTGTGACATCGCTGGAGGCTGTCCTTCGGTTTCAGGTTTGGGCCCTGAAATCTCAGGGTTTGGCATGCTCCCTAGCTGGGATGCTGAGGTGGCAACATCCCCCCCGCCATTTCTTAGGAAATAGGGTGGAGCCTGGTTGTAGGGTAGTAGTATCATCCTACTCTCTCATCAATATCACTGTCACTAGGGTCACCTCCTCCCCTGTTGTGTATTGTTGGGGCCTCTTTGCTGTCTCAGGCCTTGGGCTGATTAGCATTCTATGGCCTTTCAAATCTGTTTGTGGGAGGGGGGTTGTTAGCTTGTTTTTGTTTTATCATTTTCTGTCCCCATATAGTCTTTTTATGTTGTGAACCACCCTGTTATCTTCGGATGAAGGGCAGTATACAAATTTTAACAACAAGAACAAGAACAACAGTGCCCTAAAATACATACCTGGACTTGTTTTGATTAATGTCTGCAGGGGACTGTGGATATTTAAGTTATAATTAGAAAAATCTTAATAATTATTCATAAAGGAAACAGTTTATAAGAAGTAAATAAGGAGGCCAGATACAGGATAAAGGAAGTCTTTTATTTGGTTGTTTGTATTGTTGTATGTTATGTTCATGTTTACTGAGGGTGGATTTGTGTATTGGGGGGTGGGGAGTTGTGTTATGTTGTAAATAAAATTCCATAAATAAAAAAATGGAGGGGGGGGGACAAGAACATTTATATGAATAAATATACATTTATTCTGCAGATAGCCTGTCCGCCATGGATTCAAACACCAAGAATGTGTTTGTTCTTTGGGGTAAAGACACCCTAAAATGTGCCATCAACAGTTCATACCAGGCCTCGACAGCCTCAACGGCAGGGTATGTGATGCATGGTGGGTGCCTCAGTGGTCATGTATGTGCATTGATGGACATATGTGCTAGAGGCAAAATACATCCATTTGGCGTGTAGAGATTTAATTTCCAGAACAGTCTCTCCGGAATTGTTATCCCGGTGTTGCAGGGAGTTGGAGGAGATGACCCTTTGGGTATCTTCCAACCCTGCAATTCTATGATTTCTAAAGCTATGTACTACCTCAACCTATGTACCACCTACAGGTTCCATTTCCAATGCCGGGGTTGGACTCTAGAACTTGTGAAGCAACTCTAGAGGGCCTCTGAGCATAGGCAGAGTCCTATTCCCATAACAATGGCCAGTCCTCACACACATCTGGGAGTAGAGGGGGAGCACTCCAGGGCAGAGAGTGTGGGCAGCAGGACACTCTTTCTGTGCTTTTAGAAAGAATTGCCAACTTCTGAACTGGTCTGTGTAGTGGCCAACTTTTGAACTTATCCTTTTAGGAGCAGTTTGATCTGCAGTTGAGTTTGGCTTCCATGACAATCTTCACTCTCTACAGATGAAACAATTCCTAGAGGCTGAGGAACAGTTCAATTTTGAGTTGCTCTGGTCACTAGGCAACCTTAGTTTGAAACAAATGGTTGGTTTTAGAAGTAGCTGGAAGGCACTAAGCTGCCTATCCCCAAATTATTATGATCGTTTTATTATTCAATGTGCTTATATCCTGTCTTTCTCCCAAGTGGGAATTCCAGACAACTTAAGCATTTTCAAAAAAAATCATTATAAAATACAAACAAATAAAAAACAATAGTTATATCAAAACACATTTAGTACCAGCAATGAACATCTGGTTTGCCTTGACAGCATCCCAGAGGTCAGTATCATCTTCCCCTTCATTTCCAAATACCTACCTGCCTGAACAGGAAGGTATTGGCCTGCCAGCAGAAGGATAGTAAAGAGGGGGCCAGTCCAATCTCTCTTGGGAGGGAATTTCACAATCTGGAAGTGGCCACCAAAAAGGCTCTGTCTCAGCTCACTACCATTTGTGCCTACAACGTTGCTGGCAACAAGAGAAGGAGCTTAACAGCTGGGCAGGATTGTAAAGGGACACATATTTCAGGTAGCCTGGGCCCAAGCTTTAGAGATCATAAATGGCACTTTGAATTGTCCTTGGAAATGGACATGCACTCTGTAATCAGTCACAGCCAGCATTCCAGCTGCAGCATTCTGGACCAGCTGAAGCTTCCTAACACTTCAAATGCAGCCCCGTGTAAAGTGCATTACAGTAGTCCAGGGGTGGCCAATTTCCAAGAGACAGTGATCTACTCACAGAGTTAAAAACTGGCAGTGATCTACCCCCCCCCCTTTTGGGGTTCAGGTCAAAATTGTTGAGCTTCATTAGGGAAGAAAGCAACGTTGAGCTTTTTTTTTAGGAAGGAAAACCCTGTATTTTTGTGGTTCAGGTCATTTTAGGGGTGCAGGACAAAGATGTTGAGCTTTTTTTAGGGCAGCCAAAGTTTTTTAGCTTCTTTGTGGGGAGCCACTGATCTACCGGTGATCTACCACAGACGTCCAGTGATCTACCGGTAGATCACGATCTACCTGTTGGACATGCCTGCAGTAGTCCAACCGGGATGTAACCAAAGCATGAATTAAATGTTTAAAAATGATGCCATGTCATTTTTTTTAAAGGATCTCAGTCTTCTCAGGCAGAAGTAAAGGAAGCTTGCAGGCGTCCCCAGACAGGCTGTTGATTGAGCATTAATCCTGATTTGCTCCCACAAAGCTCCCACAGAGGTTAGACTATGTCTGGTCTTTATTGAGCATTCATCCAGATTTGCTGGTGCGATGGTTCTGGGTCCTCCCGTCTGCCTTTCGTTCAACTCACACTTTCCGTAACTGCAAAAAGGGTGTTTGAAAAACAACGGTGGATTTGCTGTGCCAGGAAGGCAGAGCCCTCTAATCCACTTTGATTGCGTGGACTTAAGTTTCCAGTACGTCCTTGAATCCCATCCACAAAATCCTGAGTCTGGAGGTGACCCATGTGATAACATGATAGGGGAATGGAAGTGGGGGACAGATTCCTGAAAAGTGTGCCCAGTAAATGCCAGCCCCATCTCTTGTGAGGGAGGGGGACACAAAGAGCGCTCCTACAGGCTCTGCTTGTTATAAATCACGCCCACTTGGCCTTATTGATTTATAAATGGTGGGTAAAAATGGCTCTGTCATCTCACACTTCCTCCCCCTTCCTGGTGTGTCATTCGCTGAGAGATGCAGGTCACTGTGGCTCTCAGCAGCTTTTATGCAACCCATTTTGATTAAAGGACAGCAGACTTTGATTGGGGATGTTCCAGGGCCTTGACTAGCTGATCAACAGGCAGAAATGCAATACCTTGCTACCCTGACTTGCACAGAGGAGAAGAGTTTGCCTGTTGGATTCCTGCCTGTTGTACCAGCATGCTGTTTGGAACAAATCAGGATTTTTTTAGATTGAATTTTAATAGCTACAAACAGGTTACAGAAAAAAGAGAAAGAGCGAGGAGGGAGAACAAGTTTTTGCAATTGACAATAAAAAAATATAGGATACAGCTTTGTAATATACTGAGTCAGTAACGAAACAGACCAAGAGGGAAAATATGTGTACTCTGTAATTACAAAAGGTTCCTGTAGCCGAAATAAAAACAACTACCATTTTTATTTCAGAAAAGGTAAAAAAAATAATAACTCTAAACTGCACTAAATTTAGACAGTCCTGAGCTGTTGTGTGCATATGACATTAAAGCAATTGCAGTTGGTGTTGCCACCTGTTGACAGCCATGTGAACTGCAGAGCGTGATGACAGTAAACATTTTTATGTATATAGGAAGATATTGTTTTCACTAGTTGTATGATTTCCATGCCCCAAACAATTTTTGCAATAAGGGAATTCGTTCATTGGGGTGGCTTACCTCTGTTCAGCAACATGCAGCATTCTCCAGAGTGGTTTATAGTGGAAAGTTACAGAGCTTTATGGCAGGTTGCTGGTACAGTGGGCCCTCGCAAGACGAAAGTAATTCGTTCCGTGAGTCACTTCGTCTTGCGATAATCTTGTCTTGCGGCAAAGAAAAAAAAACCTGCCGAAGAACTTTGTCTTGTGAAGCGCAGCCATAGAAAACTTCATCTTGCGAAGCGCCAAAAACATCACAAAACGCTTTCGTCTTGCGAGTTTATCGTTGTGCGAGGCATTCGTCTTGCAAGGTACCACTGTAATTAGTGGAAATTGTCCATTTTAGCATTTTGGGAGCTTGTTCTCTTGAGGGTGGGGGAGGGTGTTTCCAGTTCATTGCTAGAGGCATACCTGCGGGTTGATGAGGGTGGGGCATCCTTTGGCTCCACCTCCAGGCTCATTGAAATGCCACTTTTTAAAGTTAAAAAGACTTAGCAAATCAAGGGATACAAAGAAGCATGAAAAATGAACATCTGCAACTCATATGGACGAGTTCAGACCGGTGTGTTTCTTTCCTTTCTTCCTAGAGATTTCTAATCACAAAATCTGAAAACATGTACAGTATTTGTATATATGTGCCCCCATATAGCAAAAAAGAATTAACACCCACCCACCCCAACACATACAATTTTACTAGTTGAGCCCTGTGGCAACCCAGCCAGATGGGCAGGGTATAAATCTTAACATTACTGTATTATTATTCCCTTAGCCAATCTGGTCACAAATCCAGCAACCATTTTCCCGCCAACCATGTGGACTTGAAACTTGCTTTAAAGAAAGAATGAAAGCGGAGATCACGTGAATGCTAAAGCCTTCATTATATTTCACGGCTCCATCTGGCACACTTGCCCAACACACACACACACAGAACCCGCACGGTCCTGGTGCCGTCGTTGTCGAGCGCTTTACATTTCAGGAGGGTATGTTTCCCCCCTGCAAAATAAGAAACCATCTGGCAGCTTTGGGTGAGCTCAGCTGGCCCAAGGGAAGGCGTAAATTGAACTATTCTTCCCCCACCAGCTTGAGGGTGACTCAGCTTATGAGCTGCATGGGGGCGGCGGTGGGGAGGAGAGGGAGGGAGCCACATTAATGACATTCAAAACCAGACCCTAGCGGCTGCTTTCCCTCTCACTTGGCTGGAGTTACTGGAGCCTCTTTGGCTGAGGCCTGGGCTGGTTGTGGGGCTTGACGCCACCTGCCAGTTGGTGGCCTGGCTGACGGGGCCTCCCTTGCGATCTCGTTTCATTCACCAGGTTGCAACCGGAGAGGCCTGTGAGCGTTCCCAGTTTCCTCTAGGGATGGCTGGTGTGAGCGCTCCCACAATGGAGCTGCAGTATGGGAGCACAGGACAGGCTGCCTCTCAAAATGGAGAGTCAGCAACTGGCAAATGTGAAGAAGTAAGAAAGCAACAGAGTCGTAGAATTACGTAGAATTAGAGTTGTAGAAAGGGACCCCAAGGTTCATCTGGTCCAACGCCTTCTATGCAGGAATTGCGGATAAAGAATGCCTAACAGACAGTTTATAAACCTCCAAGGGAGGAGAGTCCGCCACTTGCCGAGGGAGTCCTTTCCACTGTCAAATGGCTCCTATCCTCGTGAAGTTCTTCCTAATTTTTAGTCAGAATCTTTTTTCTTGTCATTTGAATCCATTGGTTTGGGTCCTAACCAGCTTGCAGGTTAGGACTATAAACAAAGGCATCTTCTTTTTGGCACCTTCTATGTGTATCTTCAACTCCTCTTCCACCCCTGGCACCACACAACCCTCTGCATAGCTGCCAAGTTATCCCCTTTTTTAAGGGATTTTCCCTTATGCTGAATAGGCTTCCTCGCGAGAAAAGGGAAAACTTGGCAGCTATGCCTCTGGGGCTCCTCTGGGGTTGCCCTCTTACTAAGCTGTCTCCGATCCAGACTCCCAGGAGGGCAAATGCTGTCTATGAGCATGCTCCTGGGGACCTCTGGCCTTGTGAGAATCATCAGGCAACTGCGTGGAGGAATAAGCCACCTCAGTCTTCCACAGCCAGATGTTTTGCACTACAAGTCCCATCAGCCTCATCCAGCACGTCATGCCCCAGACATCTGGATGGCACCAGGTTGCAGAAGGCTGAGCTAACTTCTTCCTAACATGATCAACTGAAATGAGAATACCCCATAGCCAAAGGTGTGGCTGATGATTTCAAATCAGGCATGCAGATAATAACCTCCTTTGAGTGTAGCCTCCGGACCTGAGGCGCCTCTTCTCTCTGCCCGATTCCTCTCATCTTTTCTCCTCTTGCTCTCATTCATTTGGGCCGGTCAGGGACTGAGTTGTTCCCTGCAGCAGTGAATGCCATGAGGAACCCAGAGTGGCAGAGTGAGAACATCTCCAATCTATGATGCCCATTCAGACTCTCAAGACCTGGTAGGATTATACCGAGACATTGGCATAGGCCAATCCAGACTATATTTGTCAAGGACAGCATACTTTCCTTACCCTTGATTTTTGGGAGTTTGTATTTTACAACATGCAGCACAACAACGAGCTCTGTGTGACCTGAATGCTCCGTACTATGTTGGAAACAGGTTGTTGGTCCAAAGAAAAGGCATTGAGTTAACTTGTGCCAGTGGCATTTTGTTTCTTTTTAAAACCATTACTCACCACTAGATGGTGGTATTCCTCTCTTTTGCAACCAGGCATTGAAAGGTTTTGACTACCACTGCACTGTCTGTGATTGTGTGTTTGAGAATTGGGGGGGGGGACATTTCCTATTTTGAGATAAGAAACTGTAGAACTTTTACAAGACATCTGAAGGCAACACTGTATAGGGAATTTTTTTTTTAAAAAAAAAAGTGTGTGTGTGTGTTGTTACAACAACAACAATTTATTTATTTATACCCCACCCACCTGGCTGGGTTTCCCCAGCCACTCGAGCAGCTTCCAACAGACTATTAAAATACAATAATCTATTAAACATTAAAAGCTTCCCTAAACAGGGCTGCCTTCAGATGTCTTCTAAAAGTCTGGTAGTTGTTTTTCTCTTTGACATCTGGTGAGAGGGCATTCCACAGGGCGGGTGCCACTACCGAGAAGGCCCTCTGCCTGGTTCCCTGTAACTTGGCTTCTCGCAGCGAGGGAACCGCCAGAAGGCCCTCGGCACTGGACCTCAGTGTCCGGGCAGAACGATGGGGGTGAAGACACTCCTTCAGGTATACTGGACCAAGGCCGTTTAGGGCTTTAAAGGTCAGCACCAACACTTTGAATTGTGCTCCGAAACATACTAGGAGCCAATGTAGGTCTTTCAAGACCAGTGTTATGTGGTCTCGGTGGCCACTCCCAGTCACCAGTCTAACTGCCTCATTCTGGATTAGTTGTAGTTTCTGGGTCACCTTCAAAGGTAGCCCCACATAGAACGCATTGCAGTAGTCCAAGTGAGCGATAACTAGAGCATGCACCACTCTGGCAAGACAGAAAGCTGCCCAGAGTGGCTCAGGCAACCCAGTCAGATGGGCAAGGTATAAATAATGAAATAATGAAATTATTATTATGGAATAGGACGTTCCTATTTTTATTGGAGAAATGCTGGAGGGTATGCAGTCATGGCTCCCTCAAAGAATCCTATGTGATGCAGTTTGCCCTCATGGAGCTACAATTTCCAGAGTGGCTTAGCAATCAATCCCTCTTCACAAAGAACTCTGGGAATCCTAGTGTTGGGAAGGGAACAGGGGCCTCTTACCAACTCTCTACATCCTTTTACAAACTGCAGCTCCCAGAATCCTTTTTGGGAAGCCATTACTGTTTAAAAGTGGTATCATAGTGCTTTTAATGGATGGTGCAAATGTGGCCATTGGGAGCCTTTCCCTCCCTGAGTTTCTTAACCTTCCCAGTACAGTGGTACCTCGACTTACAAATGACTCGACTTTTACGAACGGAGCTCTGTCTGCCATCTTGGATACGGTTTAGTTAGGATTTTTTTCGACTTGCGAATTTTTAGATAGGGTTTTTTCTCCCAATGCATTCCTATGGGATTCGACTTACGGATTTTTTCGACTTATGATTGTGCGTTCGGAATGCATTAAATTCGTAAGTCGAGGTACCACTGTAGAGAAGCATTAGAGGTTAAAGCTGTGTATGACCATCACCTTGATACTCTCAGAAACGGTTTTGCAAAAAAAAAAAAAAAAAAGCTTAACAACTTTTCGGTTGAAATATGGCAACCCTACAAAGTGGATGGCAGTGGGGAGGAAGCTGCATTTCAAGTCAGCCAGACATGTGGCAGAAGTTCTGATCTTTCACCTTTTTTTCTTGAGAAAATAGTACAGGCAATCGGCAGCATAAATCAGCAGGGAAAGGGGATGAATGAAGCACATGTACTGATTTCGCACGCAAGTCTGGGCTTGCAGTGCAAAACTTGCCTTTTGGTGTAGTTTGGTGATAGAATTGCCTGATATGGATTGAAGGGGTTGGCTGTGCGGGTGGCTGATCAGAGGTTCCCTTCAGGGCCAGCCCAAGACATTTTGGCCTTTGAGGCAAACATATTGCATATATAAAAACAATTAAAAACCACAACAGATATAAAAACAGTAGAATCACAGAACTGTAGACTTGGAAGGCACCTCAAGGACCATCCAGTGCAGTGCAGGAATCAAAACTAAAGAATCCCTGCAGGTAGCCACCCAACCTTGGTTTAAAAACCTCCAAGGAAGGAGAGTCTACCACCTTCCAAGGGAGCCTGTTCAACTGTCAAACAGCTCTTGCCATCAGAACGTTCTTCCTAATGTTGAGTCGGAATCTCCTTTCTTGTAATTTGAATCTATTGGTTCAGGTTCTCCCTTCTGAAGCACAGAAGACAAGCTTGCTCCATCTTCCATGTGACAGCCCTTGAGATATTTGAAGATAACTATCATATCTCTCCTCAGTTTCCTATTCCCCAGGCTAAACATACCCAACTCACTCAACCGACTCAACCCTTCCTTATAAGACTTGTTTTCCAGACCCTTGATCATCTTGGCCACCCTCCTCTGCACACCTTCCAGCTTGTCAACATCCTTCTTAAATACATAGTATTCCAGGTGTGTTCTGACCAAGGCAGAATAGAGCAGGACTATTATGTCCCTTGATTGGGACACTATATTTCTGTTGGGGCTGCTTAGAATTGCATGGCTTTTTGTGCTACTGCATCAAACTGCTGAATCTATATATCTATATATCTATATCGTCTATATCATCTCAAATCTGGTACAGTGACATCGTCCTGAACAAATAAGTTCTGGCTTCCTTGCCTTTGCGGAGCACATGATCAAGTCATAGATTTGCTCCTCTGTAGCAAATGAGCAATTTGGGGCAGTCAGAGCACGGCACTGTAAAGTAGCATGTGCAAACCACTCACTGCACTGTTTGCACATAGCAGCGCTCTTGCGCTGCTCCAGGGAAGCTCCCTGCAGACTGAGGCTGCTGTCTCTGGCAGCTGTTTTTGGAGTGTCGTGAAAGAGCAGCCAGTTGTTAGTAATAAGAACATATGAAGAGCCTGGTTGCTGGATCCAGCCAAAGGCCCATCGTGTCCAGCTCTCTGTTCTCACAGTGGTGCACTAGATGCCATTTCTGGGGAGTCTGCAAGCAGGACTTGAGTGCAACAGTCTCCTCGCCACCTATGATCCCACTGCAACTGGTATTGAGAGGCATACTGCCTCCATCAGTAGAGGCAGAACATGGCCATCATGGCTAGTAGCCAATGGTACTGTGCTTTGATTGAATTTGGGCATTGTGCACTGTGACTTGGGGGTGCTGGGGGTGGTATCCCCCATTAATTCACCATATCTCCTGCGCCATCCCTGATGGTTACGTTTAACTAGGGATGGAGAAGAAATTTGATTCAGTTCATATATGGATTATTATTATTATTATTAGTAGTAGTAGTAGTAGTAGTAGTAGTAGTAGTAAAATAAATATTAATATACCACCCTTCATCCAAAGATCTCAGGACGCTACATAAATGCACACTTTCCAAAACAATATGCAGACCGAAGCACAGCCATCCTCTGACATTCATAGTCTGTTTAATTTTGCAGCTCTCTAGACAAGTAATATATACAAAAATACACCTACCAGGGTAAAGTGTGCATAGAAATAAATAGTGAAAAATCACATTTCAAAATAAATTCTGTAGGAACTGATTTGCACAAATGTGTACATTGGGGGGGGGGAAACGCATTCGAAGATATGTTCATTAGGAGAAAACTGCTCTCCAACTCTGAAGAATTTTCATAGGAACTTCATTTCTTTAATTGCAAACTGATGCGGAGGTGTGGAGAAGTGAATTTAAGATGGGAAAGATGGGGAACTGAGAGAAGCCAAAACTGATGAGTCCTTCCATCCTTACTGGTGAAAAAGTCTTAAATGGAGTTTCGCTGAATGTGCTTGTGTGGCCCCCCTCCCCGTCTTCCCCAAGCGCATGACACTGTGCTCAGGAGACATGTGATGTTGTATATCGAAAACCAGATGCTTTGGGGTTTCCCTCTTGTCACTAAGGAAACCACCTCAAAGAGCCAGCAGACCAAAAAAAGAAGCCTCTGAGTCACTGCCGGTGACCAGCTCTTCAGGGGAGGGGCTGGGACTGCTTTATTTTTAAACTCACGTCTTATTTCCCCCAAAAAAGAGAAACTGGGGGGGGGGGGTTGCAGAGGGAGGGAAGCAGCCATGAATGAAGGCTGCTCACTGCTTACAGAGTGCTCAAAATTACTAGGGCCCCTGAACAAAGCCAAACACCCCCCTTCTAATATTTCTGGGGTACATCTCTTGGACCACACAGTGCAGCACTATCTTGTTTGTTTGTTTAATAAAACGTTTAAACTGCTTGGTTGTCCTCTTTTAAAGCCTTCAAAATGGGCGGCCATCACTGTCTCCTGCAGGAGAGAGTTCCATAGTTTATGTGCTGCATAAAAAAGAACTTTCTTTTATCTTTCCAGCATTTAGCTTTCTGGGATGTCCACCAGTTTTAGCATTGTGAGAGAGGGAGAAAAGCTTTTCTCCCTTCACTTTCTTCATGCCAGGCATAATTTAACAAACTACTGTCATGTTACCTCATTTTTATGATGAAAAATAATTAAAACAAATAAAACAACTGGGGAAGTCTAGTGATGGGAAATAAGGGGAGAGGGCATTTCCTCTCACACAGTTAAGGATTGTAAGATACTTATTCCTTGATCGCCGGCATGCAATTTGCTCTTTTTCACAGCTGCCACATACTGGGTTGAGGATTTCACTGAGTTGTCCACGACAGTGAACCCAATATCCCTTCTCTGGTCTGACCCCCAGCAGTGCAGATGCAGATTCATGCAGGGTAATGCTATCCATGGCTACTAGGTGTGATAGCCATGCTCTGCCTTCACAGTCGGAGGCAGCAATGCTCCTGAACACCAGCTGCTGGAAACCACAGGAGGAGGAATTGTTCCTGTGCTCGGATCCTGCTTGCTGGTTTCCTGCAGGCATCTGGTTGGCCGCTGTGAGAAAAGGATGCTGGACTAGTTGGGCCATTGGCCTGATACCCAGCAGGCTCTGCTTATGTTCTTACATTCACTTCTGCTGAATTGCATTTGCCACCCCTTCTCCTTTCTAGGATCCCTGTAAAGTTTTGTTTTTTTACAGGATCATGCCATTTCAGCAGCAACAAAGCAAGCAAGGAGCCCCAAGAGATCGGGGCTTCTTCTGTGATGGATCCAGCCTGTGTTCCAGCTTGCATTGGAGCTCCGCGCCCTTTCCTTGGCAGCTAAGAGGGGTGTACTTAGTTTTCGCAGCCATCGGGCAGGAAATGGTGCCAACACAAGCCGTTTTGCTGCTTGCCAGCTCACATCTCCACATTTCTCTGCCTTGTGCAGCAATTAGAGAAGCCTGTGGCTGGGAGGAGAGTGGGATGAAAAAGAGGGGAGGGAATCTTTTTGCTAGAGGGTGTGATGAATGAAGATCCTTGATCCAAACACTCTGGAACGTTGTGGGGCAGGTTGGAGGAAGCAAAAGCAAGATAGCCAACCATTCGCAGCAGTACTTTGCTTGCTTGGTGCCCTCCATAAGTTTTGAACTACAACTCCTTTCACGCCCAGCTGGCACGAGGCTGAAGGTGGGCAGAGGGAGCATTCTGCAGCATGTCATGGATGCAATAATAAGATCCAGTGTGGTGTAGTGGTTAGAGCGCCAGACTAGGAACTTGGAGACAAGAGTTCACATTCCTGCTTAGCCACGAAGCTCACTGGGCGACCTTGGGGGTCAGTCACTGCCTCTCAGCCTAACCCAAATACAGCGGTACCTTGGGTTACAGACGCTTCAGGTTACAGACTTTGCTAACCCAGAAATAGTACCTCGGGTTAAGAACTTTGCTTCAGGATGAGAACAGAAATTGCGCCACGGCGGCAGCGGGAGGCCCCATTAGCTAAAGTGGTACCTCAGGTTAAAAACGGACCTCCAGAATGAATTAAGTTCTTAACCCGAGGTACCACTGTAGAGGGAAGGAGAATGGTGTACACAACCTTGAGCTCTTTGCAGAAAAAAAATATTTATTACATATAAATGTAATAAAATAATAATAAACAAAGAACAAAAATAATAATTGTGTTTGTAGTGGATTTGTAATGGACCATCCACACACATCATTCTGCTTTATTTGTTGTTCTATGATGCTTCTCGGATATTACCACATTATGGCCACAAAAGCAGGACTCGCACGCACACACACCCCAACCAAACATTTTATTATTATTATTTATACATACATACATACCCCACCCATCTGGCTGGATTTCCCCAACCACTCTGGGCAGCTCCTAACAGAATATGAAAAACATGATAAAACATCAAACATTAAAAACTTCCCTAAACAGGGCTGCCTTCAGATGTCTTCTAAAAGTCAGATAGTTGTTTATTTCTTTGACATCTGATGGGAGGGCGTTCCACAGGGTGGGCGCCACTACCGAAAAAGCCCTCTGCCTGGTTCCCTGTTACCTCACTTCTTGCAGTGAGGGAACCGCCAGAAGGCCCTCGGAGCTGGGCCTCAGTGTCTGGGCAGAACAATGGGGGTGGAGACGCTCCTTCAAGTATATTGGGCTGAGGCCGTGTAGGGCTTTAAAGGTCAGCACCACCAACACTTCGAAATGTGCTCAGAAACGTTCTGGGAGCCAATGCAGGTCTTTCAGGACCTGTGTTATGTGGTCTTGGCAGCCACTCCCAGTCACCATTCTAGCTGCCGCATTCTGGATTAGTTGTAGCTTGTGGTATACAAAGCTCCTGGATTCCTTCAAGAACCTATGAGCTGACTGGAAATGAAGCCACGTGGCTGACACCAAACTTTTGTATTGAAGGCTGGACCATGTAACCTCCCTGATCGTAAATAAACACAATAAATCAAGAAAACATTTAAAAGGGGTGTCTGGAGCTCGTCTCTCCAGGATCTTACAGTGTGCACGGTCATCGCCATCCTGAGAATTTCGGCTTCCACTAAAAATAAAACCATAAAACGCACACAAAGTGTCTGGTTGTTATGGCTACAAATATAAGCTTGAAAAAACAAGGATAAGGAGGAGTCCAGAGGGAGGGGCTGAGCAGTAGTTCAACGTCACAGTGGCCTCAGACTCCTCCACAGTTTCCCCTGTGGCTTGCAAAAGCTGACTTAGAGAAACTTAAGCAAATATATGCACATAATTACATCATTCGCATAGTGTGTGCAGGTTTTAGAATTCTACTTTCTTTCTTTCTTTCTTTTTTGCACTCCCATAGTGGAAGTGGTTGATTACTGGTATGTTGTGTTCTACAGATGAGCAAGAGATTTCAGGATACGATTGGAAGGAGAGCCTCCGTTAAACTTTAAACACGGAAGAGTTTCTCCAAACTTGATCTATTCTAAATCTGATCAGATACAGCTCTCTCAGGGGTGCTTCCAGATGGGGGCTTAATATTGCAAATGGGTCATTGGCAACCTTTTTTTTTTAACTGATCGGATTTCACTCTAGAAAGGGTAAATCCAGATTAAATGGGAGTGGATATGGGCTGGCATTTAACAATGTCATGAATGCATGAGGAGCCCAGAAGAGGCAGAGATTCATTTATATATCAGGAAGCTCCTCTGGAAATGTCACAAACTCCAGGCTAGAGTCGGTTTATTTAAAGCATTTTACTCTGCTCTTTAGTCCTAAAGACCCTCAAAGTGGTTTGCAAAGCGAAGTAATAAGACAGTTCCTGCCCTTAGGTGTGCAAAAATGGCATAACACAGAAGGAAAAGGGAGGGAGGAAGGAAAAATATGCTTGGGCACCTCTTCTTTAAAGTCACAGTTTTATAACAGCAAGCTGGGATGGAAACAGATGCGGGAGACTGATGGAATGGCTGCAGCTGGATGGCATTTGAGGAGGGCAGAAGGCAGCTGTTTTCTGAGCAGAGGTGAGGCAGCACCACCCTCTGAACTGGCTGTGAGAATGTAGGCAGCCAGGGGGAGGCTGGCTAAAGGCAGGGGGGGATTGGTGGGGCAATGCCCCACTCACCGAACAGACGAGCCACTCCTGGCCCCCATGAGAAACATATCTGTTGAGGGCCAATGGCCTGGCCATTCCACATAGAGTACAGGTAGGGAATCGTCTGGCCCAATGGGCCGGATCCTCTTAGGCTTCCTCAACCTCGGCCCTCCCAGATGTTTTGAGACTACAATTCCCATCGTGCCTGACCACTGGTCCTGCTAGCTAGGGATCATGGGAGTCGTAGGCCAAAAACATCTGGAGGGCCGAGGTTGAGGAAGCCTGCTCTTAGTTATCTTTCTGCTGGCAGGCTAAGACCTTCCCATTCAGACAGGCTTCGGAAACTAAGGTGCCGACACTGCTGATCACTGGGCTGTGGCCAGAGCAAAATGGTATTTTAATGGCTAGTCTTAACATGTTCTGATGTATTTTAATTATTGTTTTTAACAAGGTTTTTTCCCCTTTGTATTTTATAAATGTTGAAAGCCACCAGCTTGCAGGAAAGGTGGGATATAAATACATTAACTAGATAAATAAGTAAAAAAAAAACATTTACTTCTCCCTCCCCACTGCGGGCCGATGTGTTCAGCTGCCAATGCCAGGGAGATAGCAACCAAGCAGGATTGAAACCTTGCTCCATTGTGCACCAGCTGACTGAAATGGGAGATCCACTCTGCTTCCTGCAGGGTTTCGGGTGAACAAGTGCACTCTTGCTTCCCTCATGCATTGGCTGTCTAAGAAGCCAATCCAGCTGTGTGTCTGCCTTCCCCATCCCTGACACAGAGATGCCGCATTTGGGAGATCCCGTGGATATATTCTTATTTTAACAGCAAACGTTTAAGGCCTTGGCATACGTGTTGGAGGCAAAATGAAGGAGACCAGATGCTGGAAACCACAGCAGGGCAGAGTTGCTGCTGTGTTCGAGTCTTTGCTTGCAGGCTTTTCATAATGGTCATCTGGCTGGCCAGTGTGAAAAGAGGATGCTGTACTAGATGGGCCATCCTCTTGTGTTCTTATTAGATGCTGGGCTACTATAGGTTAGCCCTGACTCCAAACCATTTAAAACAACAACAACTTGTATTTGAGCTTATATCCTTTCCACAGAGAAAAGGGGATGTGGTTTTGCAGTTGGTGATACTTTGTTCTTTCTGGTACTTAAAAAAACATATTCCGTAAATGGGGAGAGGAGAGTTCCCCCATGCCTGGGAATACGTCCTTGTACATGAATCGCATTGTTTTAGCTACATAAGCTTGCCTAGGATTGCTAGGTATTTTGTGGAAGTGAGAAGTGTTTTCTAAAAGGAAGCTGGATTTCAGTGGAAGAAAATGGTGGAAGATGCAGCTGCTCCGGCCTAGCAAGAGGTAGGAGAGGCTCTGGCTTGTTTTGTTTTGTTTTGTTTTGTTTTATTGCCTCTCACTTGCCTTGGCATTTTTTAGTAAGAGTGAGTCACATCCACTGGCTTTGTGAATTGGCCCCTGTCCTGATCCTCTGCACTCTGAATTCACAGGGGAGATCTGGGAAGCAGATGGATGGGAAGGGTCTTGGCTAGGAGGAAAGTGTGGCATTGGGTGGGGTGACTTGAAACCCAGATAAGGAGACAGACAGACAGAAAGACAGACAGACAGAGAACAAGAAGAGAGAGCAACGTTTGCTCTCTTATTTATTGAAAGTTGAATCCATCTTAGATGGAAACTGAACGAGAGAAGGCCAGAGCTAAAACCTGTTTTCCGTTACACAGTGGAACAGTTTGTATTCTGTGGCTTTGGCACATGGCCTCTTTTTCTTTCTTTCTTTCTTTCCTTCTTTCCTTCATTCTTTCCCTGTCCCATTTTTTTTTACAAGCATGCATGTCCCATAGTCCATCTAATTCCTAATGACTTTGCTGTCCCATTTTACTGCAGACAGTGTGTGTGTGTGTGTGTGTGTGTCCCTTCCAGCTGTGTTCCAAAGAACTGTTCTCTTCATCTGCCAAGGGCAGTTTGCCGAAATCCTCAATCCTCCAGCACGTTGTAAACATACGCAACCATCTCTCCATGTAAACATCATGCTCATTTTTCAGCTGTATTTTTAATCAGTATGATCTGCACATATATCAAAAGGGACTGATAATATTTCTATACAATCAGCCCATGGGGGCGCCATCTTGTGGTCTTTGGCCACTCGAGGCAATCGCCTCACCTTGCTTCCTGGGAGAGCTGGCTCTGATACAGTGGTACCCCTGGTTACAAACTTAATTCGTTCCGGAGGTCCGTTCTTAAGCTGAAACTGTTCTTATCCTGAGGCACGCTTTTGCTAATGGGGCCTCCCGCTGCGCGTGCACCTCAATTTCAGTTTGCATCCTGGGGCAAAGTTCACAACTAGGAGCAGCTACTTCCGGGTTAGCAGAGCTTGTAACCTGAAGCTTTCGTAACCAGAGGTACCACTGTATTTATCCATATCTGGACCAGTTGTAATAGGCAGGCAGGCAAGTGGAGGGCAGACAGGGTGATACTAGAGCTGTGTCCCATTTGCCTTCATGGGCAGCCTCCACTGTCTGAACTCCAGTGAACTCCCAAGGGTGCCTCCATCTAAAGGGATCAAAGTGAATGGTGATGGGAAAGAGACCTTTTCCTGGTCTGAGGGAAGCTGCCAAGTCAGAGAAGACAACACATTAGGAAGAACTTTCTGACACAGTAAGAGCTGTTCGACAGTGGAACAGACTACCTCAGACTACTCTCCTTTATTGGGTTTTTAAATAATAATAATAATAATAATAATAATAATAATAATATATTTATGCCCTGCCCTCCCTGGCCAGGGCCCGGGCTCAGGGCAACTAACACCAAATATAAATTACAATAAAACGTAATAGGAAACAAAACAACAAAACAAAACAAAACAAAAAACAACAAAAACAGTTAATTAAAATATGGCTTAAAATTCAGCTTAAAATGCAGCCTCATTTCAGTAATAGCCCATAAATCAAGACCATAAAGGGTGGAAACATCATTAAAAAAATTCCTTCAGTAGCACCTTAAAGACCAACTAAGTTTTATTTTGGTATGAGCTTTTGTGTGCATGCACACTTCATCAGATACACTGAAACAGAAGAAACCAGACCCTTATGTATATTCAGAGGGTGGGGGGTGGGGGTGATGGGAATGGGTGATGGGCTGATAGGAGTGGTAAACCTGTTGATGACTGTTAACGACTGTTAATGACTGCAATTGGTCTTGCGGGGGGGGGGGGAAGCAAGGGCTGAGGTGCTAAGGAAAGCTTGATCATGTATAATGAGATAAGAATCCTATGTCTCTGTTCATTCCAGGTGGCTCCATGGTTTTAAGCTTGCTAATGAGTTGCAATTCAGCAACTTCTCTTTCCAGTTTGTTTCTGAAATTTTTCTGTAATAAAACAGCTGCTTTGAGATCTTGTATAGAATGTCCTGGGAGATTGAAGTGTTCTCCTACTGGTTTCTTTGTCTTGTGATTCCTGATGTCAGATTTATGTCCATTTATCCTTTGGCGTAGGGTTTGGCCTGTTTGTCCAATATAGAGAGCTGAAGGGCACTGTTGGCATTTGATGGCATAGAAGATGAGCAATTAAATAGTCCTGAGATGGTATGTTGGATGTTGTTGGGGCCAGTAATGGTGTTGTCCGGGTGTATGTGGCAGCAAAGTTGGCATCTGGGTTTATTGCAGGCTCTGGTACCAGTGTCCATGTTAAGTCTGGTGGTTGTATTATTGTGGGTGAGGAGTTGTTTAAGATTGGGTGGCTGTCTGTAGACAATGAAAGGTCTTCCTCCCAGAGCTTGAGAAAGAGAGCTGTCATTGTCCAGGAGAGGTTGTAGATCTCTGATGATGCGTTGTACTGTTTTAACTTGGGAAACATCAGATATTCACCCGAGCCAGCTATCCATGCTGGTCCTACATGGGCCAGCAAAAAGGCCAAGGGAAAATTTATATACCAAATCCTATATAAGGAGTCAGAGTGAGTCAAAGCCAAAGGCCAGGCGGAACAGCTCTGCCTTGCAGGCCCTGTGGAAAGATGTCAAATCCCACAGGGCCCTGGTCTCTTGTGACAGAGCATTCCACCAAGTCAGGGCCAGTGCTGAAAAGGCCCTGGCCCTAGTTGAGACCAAATTAACCTTGAGGCTCGAGACCTCCAAAGTGTTGTTATTTTTGGACCTTAAGGTCATCCACAGGGCATACTAGGAGAGGTGGTCCCATAGGTACGAGGGTCCTAGGACGCATAGGGCTTTAAAGGTCTAAAAAAGCACCTTAAACCTGACCCTGTACTCCACCGGGAGCCACCGGGAGCCACTGCAGCTGGTAAAGCACTGGATGAATGTGATCCCGTGGCAAGGGCCCTGTAAGGAGCCTCGCTGCAGCATTCTGCACCCACTGAAGTTTCTGGCTCAGCTTCAAGGGCAGCCCCACGTGGAGCGAGTTACAATAATCAAGCCTGGAGGTGACCGTCGCATGGATCACTGTGGCCAGATCAGGGTGAGAAAGGTAAGGCAGAAGTTGGATGGCCATCTGTTAGAGGTTCTTTACCTATGATTCCTGCAATGCAGGGATTGGACTAGATGACCGCTGAGCTCTCTTCCAACTCTACAATGCTATGATTCTAACATTGTTCTAGGAATCTAGGTGGGCCAGCAACCTTGTCTGGTGCAGGGCTACTTCCCCTGCTCTGAAATTCAGAAGCAGATCCTCCGGAGGCAAACTCCAAAGAGACTTCCTACTTTGACAAAGCAAAGCCCTGGTTTCTTTCAAGCCCTCTAATTTTATTTTAATTGCTCCAGATCAGTTCCTGTCTGAATCTGCAGCTCTGGTTTGTCCCCCCCCCCCCCAGAAGACAATGGCAGATGACTGCTTTGGTTCCACCGGCCCTGTCTGCAAACATGCTTCATCGTTCCAGACTCAAGACAGACACTGTTGTCAGTGCAAACAAGGGGATCCCAAACCCCTCTTGCCTGGAATGTTCTTTGATTTGGCTAGGAAAGCAAAATGGGCCTGATTCCAAGCAGTTTCCAATCCTGGTGAAAACCTGTTCATACCTGAATGGTGAAGTCAAGTGCTTCCTGAGCCAACTTTTCCATCCCATGTTAGGTATTCCACCTGGCAGGAGCTGGCAAGATCCACAAAGCTGTTGCATAATCCATGCTTTCTGTGCTGTGGCTTGTGGGTGCTGGGACTTGAACAAGGAGAGCGCTGTGAGAATGGGTGCCATGTGGTGGTTGAAAGCATCAGCTGTGAGCCAGGAAGCTTCTGATTAGGAACATAGTCAGAGTCAGACCATTGGTCTGTCTAGCTCAATATTCTTGACATTGACCACTAGCAACTCTCCAGTGTCTCTCCTAGCCCTACCTGAAGATGGCTGTGGCTTGAACATGGGACCTTTTGCATGCAAAACAGATGCTCTACCATTGAGTTACGGTGTGCTCCATAAACTTAAAGTAAGACCTTATGTTTCCAAATGAAGGACCAAATTAAATAGGCAGCTGCCTTATGCAGAGGCAGGCTGTTGACCTACCTAGCTCAGGGGAAACCCAGCCAGATGGGCGGGGTATAAATATTATTATTATTATTATTATTATTATTATTATTATTATTATTATTATTATTATTATGTTGACACTGATTTGCAGCAGCTCTCCAGAGGATTCCTTCTCAGCTCTTCCTGGAGATGCCAGGGTTGAACCTGAGACCTTTTGCATGCAAAACATGGGCTCAACCATTCAGTCATGACCTTGCTCCAGATGCATATGCTGTGCATATATTAGTGAAAATATATACTTACAGAAATGTGATATAGTAGGGGAAAGTGCATACAAAAATACAGTGGAACCTTGGTTGTCGAACGTTTAGGAAGTCGAACGTTTCGACTTTCGAACACCGACAACTCAAAAGTGAATGCTTCCATTTTCGAACGCACCTCAGAAGTCGAATGGCTTCTGAGGCACCAGTGGCGGAGCTTCATGCTCCGGCACCGGGTGCGGAGAGCAGGCGGGGTAGGGCTGGTGCGCCACCCGCAGGGGCGTGGCACATGTTCTGGGGGGCGTGCCGTGCCGCCTGTAGTGGCGTTGCGCGCGTTCTGGGGGTGGGGACTGCCGCTCGCCCAGCGTGAGTGGGGGGGGGTAACCACAATGGCACCCCACTGTGATTGTGCTGCCGGGGGCGCTGCGCTCCCATCACCCCCCTCTTCCTACGCCCCTGTGAGGCACATTTCTCCATTTCTTCAATGGGTTTTGTCGACCGGCAATTGCGTCTCGGTTGTTGAACATTTTGGAAGTTGAACAGTCTTCTGGAACGGATTCCGTTCGACAACCGAGGTTCCACTGTATGTATATAAGGATAAATTCGCACCCGAGTGACGATGAATTTTTATCTTGACTTTAGATGGGGGTGGGGGAAGTGTGTGGAAATGTGGAGAACTTCTTTTAAGACTAGAAAAAGAAGAAACTGAGAGAAACTGAAATTGGCAGGTTCACCCACCCTTCTAACCACGGGGATTCCAGTTATTCAGAACAAACCCCAGAGTGCGCAAGACCTGCTGCCAGTCCACCTCTGCAACCCTCCACATTGACTCAACCTGGTTGGGCACAGAGCTCTGCCCATGAGCTGTCCTTCCACTCCTGGCAAGGCTCTGCGGAGATGTGGCTTCTTTTTGGGGGGCGGGCATATTTGGGGAAAGTTTTCGAAAGTTGCAGAGAGGACGCTGAAAGAGTGGAGTCTGAGACTGGTTATGTAGGGAGGAGGAAAACGGTGTCTGCTCATTGAGAACTGGTGACTCACTCCTGCCATGAGTGAGATATATTAGATTACTCGTTCATAAAAGGTTGTGTGTGTGTGTGTGTGCATGTCTCCATGGCAACAGAATGAGTCACTCCCGTGCTGCCGGGAAACCAGATGTGGGTTCCCCCTTTATTTTTAATTAAGGTTCGGAAGGGATGTTTGGTCTCCTTGTTAGCAGCCTGGTTGATAGGTCTGCTTTAGCAGCAGAAGGAGACGATAGTGTGGGCTGTACCATTACAGGCTGCTGAGGTGGGGGTGGGTGCATCATTTTTTTAATGCTCTCCCTTGGGGGTTTTTGGGGTTATTTTACACAACCCAGCAGCTACCGTTTCCAGCAAGTAAAAAAATATTAACACACCAGGAAGTAAAGGTTTTTAGGTTAAGCCAGACTCCTCTGCTAGTTTTTTGCTTTTCTTGCAGGGTTTTTGTTTGTTTGTTCTGCACAGTATGAATGAGTTAAAAAGAGAGAGAATGATCCCCTGCCACAGGCAGCCTGAAGTGGTACAGCCCTGCCATGCCACAGCTCTACCATCTAATTCTGTTGCAATGTGTAGACTCAGCCACACCTTGGAACTGCTCAGGCTCAGTTTTATTTATTTTATTTTTATTTGATTCATGACATTTATACACCGCTCGATTGCTTTTAAAAAAAACCCCACAAGGTGGTCTACGAAAAAGAATAAAATTATCAGCGAAAAAAGTTAAAACAATCAGTGGTAATGTAAAAACAGATTAAAACACATGCAAGCATTCTACATATCTGAGTAGGCTTGTTTGAACAAAAAAAGGGGTTTTAGCACGTGCCCGAAACAGTACAATGATGTCAAGAGGCAGGGAGTTCCAAAGTGTAGGAGCTGCCACTGTAAAAGATTGCTTTCACAGATAGAAATAAGGATATGTTTACAACATCCCTCTTATTATATGAAGGCTATTTGAATACACACACACAGGGGCACCAACCCCAGGGAGCCCTGTGGGCCCAGGCACCCACAAAACATTTTCTATGGGTGCCCGGCCTCACTCCGCCGCTGTGCACCTGCCTCTGGTTATTCTCACAGTGGCCAACCAGATGCCTGCGGGAAACCTACAAGCAGGATCCGAGCACAAGAGCCCTCTCCTGTCCTGTGGCTTCCAGCGACTAGTATTCAGAAGCATTGCTGCCTCTGACCATGGGGACAGAGCATAGCCATTGTGGCTGGTAGCCATTGATAGTCTTATCCTCCTCCATAAATTTCCCTTGTCTTTTAAAGCCATCCATGTTGGTGGCCACTCCTGCCTCCTGTGGGAACAAGCTCCATAGCTTAGTTATGTACTGTCCTTTATTTTATCTGTCCTGAATCCTCCTATAATTCAGCTTCACTGGATGTTCAATAATAATAATAAAATAATAATAATAATAATATAGTGATACCTCGGTTTAAGTACACAATTGGTTCTGGAAGTCTGTACTTAACCTGAAGCGAACTTTCCCATTGAAAGTAATGGAAAGTGGATTAATCCGTTCCAAACGGGTCCGCGGAGTACTTAAACTGAAAGTACTCAAACCGAAGCGTACTGAAACGGAGGTATGACTATAATAGTCTTATGAGAGAGGGAGAAAAAGCTTTCTCCATACCATGCAGAATTGTATCAGATTCTATCATTGTCACCTCTTATAGTACTTGCCTTTTTCTCTAAACGAAAATGTCCAAAATTGCTGAGTATATAGCCCTTGCAAAGTACTGTAACTAAAAAGAAAGAACAAAAGCAAAGAGTTGGTGAAACCAGCGCATTTTCAGAAAGGCGAGTCCTGTAGATGTGACTGGCATGTTAGCCTACACCAGTGGCAGCCGATATGGTACCCTCCAAATATCACTGGAATGCAGCCTCCACCGTCTCTGACCTTTGACCAGGCTTGCTGGGGCTGATGGGAGTTGGAGTCCAACACCATCTGGAGCAAACTATGTGGGTTACACACATTCCTGCTTTTTCAAAATAAAAAATCCCTTCAGTAGAACCTTAAAGACCAACTAAGTTTTTATTTTGGTATGAGCTTTCGTGTGCATGCACACTTCGTCAGATACACTGAATCTGACGAAGTGTATCAGATAAGATACACTTATCTGACGAAGTGTGCATGCACACGAAAGGCAAGAAGCAAATTGAAGTTGGGGTGTGACCAGTGTTTCTCCCGCCCCTAAAAATGTTTAGGGGCACTCTCATTTTCCTACTCATATTGAAATACTGCCCCTCAATGAGGCCAAACTTAGAGTCACAAAATGTTTAGGGGTATGCGTCCCCCTGTATTCCCCCCCCCAGAAAAAAAGCACTGGGTGTGGCAACAGATACTGACCTTTGAAATGCCACCACACTCTTGACAAACCAAGGAGTTTGCCAAGTGTCTTTATGAAATATGGTTTATTTACAACCTGAAGCCTTCAGTGGAAGGGAGTACAGAACATTGCACCTGAAAAGTGTCTCTTTTTACATCTCCCATTGCTCCAGCTGGCTTGGGTCCAGAGCAGAGGTCAGCCATGTTGCAGCCTCTCCCAGCCAACCTGCATTTGGTGCGGTCTGCTCCCTCCTCCTCCTTCTCGGAAGCCTTTTCAGAAAACAACTCTTCCCTTTCTAATTTCAGCACCACCACCCCACTGTAAACCTTCATTTCAAAAGCCTCCTGCAAAAGGCACTTTTTCCTGTGGTGACATCACGCCCACTGTAACCCTGGCAAACTCCTCCCCCCCCATTCCTTCTGTATACAGTATCCGCTAAGTATTATTTACATTGTCAAATTGCCCTTAATGGCCCAATGCTCTACTCTCTTTGTCTCTTAAGGGGCTCCTCTATCTTCTGATCTCCTAAACAAAACAAAACAAAAAATGGCATAGCCTTTATTTTTATGCTGTGACTGGCATCTTCCCTTAATACAGTGGAACCTTGGTTCTTGAACAGCTTAGTTGACGAACAAATTGGCTCCCGAACGCCGAAAACCCAGAAGTAAGTGTTCCGGTTTTCAAATTTTTTGTTGGAAGCAGAACGTCCGATGCAGCTGTCAGCTATTGTTTCCGGGGTGCCTGCGCCAATTGGAAGCCACTCCTTGGTTTTTGAACATTTCTGGAGTCGAACAGACTTCCCAAACGAATTAAGTTCGAGAACCGAGGTTCCACTGTACTCAGAACATTAGCTAAATTATGACATTTGCTAATTTTAGATTTTAGGAGGATCTGCCACCACCACAGCTCATAATATCACCCTCCTCTTAGAAAACGTGCATCTGACCATGCAAAATCCATAAGAATATCCTATAGAAAAATAACAGAAAAAGTTAATGGGAGCACATTTCTTGTAACTCAGCACAGTGCCGATTGCTTTCGACCATCTCTAGTTCCTCAGGAATCCCCCAGGCCTCCTCCTCCTCCTTCCTTCTGGGTGCATACTCCAATCAAATCTGCATTTCAAAGACATTTTTCACACACGATGATTATCTGAACAATTCTAACAACAACAAATCATTCACCAGTTCCCAGCACCAGAAACATGTAGAAAGCACAAATTAACAGCATTTATCTTACAGGAAAGATCCCTGCAGGAAAAATAAGCAATATTTGAAAATAGACCTAAACTTCTCTCGCTCCCCAGCAAGCCAGCTGCCTGCATGGTTGTGTGCCTTGGGGTTTCACAGAGTTATTCTTTGTGAGCGAATCACACAGTTACACAGGGTTGTTTGTGGCATTCTCAGAAAGTTGTCACTTCAAGCAAGTTAAGCAGTTTTTCTGGAGCTCAAAAATCACAGGTTCAGTCTGTCTATTACTTTTTGGCCTTTCCGAGTGTTGTGGGTCAGAACCTCCAACCCCCCACCCCCACCTCACCCCCCAAACAGCCTCTGCAGCCACTTCAAGACATAATTTCAGGATCCCATCTGTTTCCTCTCTGGTACATTGGAGAGCCCTTTCGTTTCTCTGCCCTTTGGCCCAGTCCACTTCATCTCCTGCCCCCAAACTCCAAATCAGAATCTTGCCACCAGGCTTTCATCTGGTGGTTTCACACTTCAGAATTCACTGGCATGCTCCACCCAAATTGGGGGCCAGAAATCCCCCTCTTTGCTAACTCCCAGCATCTCTGGAACGCTTTATGGAGCTAAACAAGGGCACGTAACCCTCCCAGTAATTCTTGCTCCCCAATCCCACAAGACTTTGGGTGACCCTGGCTGTTGCCCCCAGCATTGCAACTGCTCCCCCATCCCACCAGGCCATATTGGGGCACACAAGGGGCGAAATTACTGGTGACCTTCATCTCACCCAACCCAACAGGAGCCTTCTGCACTTCTGATGCACACAGAAACACCTCTTCTTGGCGCTTTCCTTGCATGTTCTCCCCACTGCAGGAAACATTGCCAGACCGCTTTCTTCCTCCATCACAAAGCAGGAGCCTGTGGCCCCCCTGTTTTCTCCTTCGGTGAACAAGAAACCACCGTCTCTTCCATGGGTACACAGGAAACTTCTGCCTTCCTTGCAGGACAGGTGCTGGCTTTTCCCTCCACCTCTCAGGAACAATTTCCAATCCTGCAAGAGCTGACTCCATAACTCCAGCCCGTTCATCCTGCTGCAAGGCTCCCTCGCCTCCAGCTACTGACTTGCAATCCAAGCCCCACCACAGCTACACCCCTGGGTCATTTCCAGCCCCTTGCAGCACCTCACCAGGCGGGCCTCTCGCCCGCACTGGGGGTCACACTTTTCTCCCCAAGGAGACTTTTCATTTACTCTGCTTGCAACCTCTTCACCCGCTGCACTAACAGCTGGAGTTGCTGCTGGATCATTGTGTCAAACAGCTGGCTCCACTCTCTCAAGTTGCTTGCTCTGCTGCCCCCTCAACAGCTTTAGCTGTTCAAGGAGTGGTGCTGTTCCTCTCTCCATTTTGACTCCAGACACAATTTGCTTGCAGGCCTTTTTTGCCTGAAAACACAGATCCCACACCTGACACCAGTGTTACTGCCCACCCCAATCTCTGCTGAGCGGTGCATGGAATTCCAGGGCTCTTGGTACTTAACCAGGGTTTGTTATCCCTTTGGAAAATTAAGGCACAACAGAGGCTATAGTGTCTTTATGAAATATGTTCCATGTTGGCCTACTTTATTTGTCTCTTAATGACACCTCTGTCATCCAATCTCCCTGAGCAGTAAAACCGGCATATGCATCTTCCCTTAATACTCCAAATATTAGAAATTATATATATATATATATATATAATGTCCAGTAGCACCTTAGAGACCAACTAAGTTTGTTCTTGGTATGAGCTTTCATGTGCATGCCCACTTATTCAGATATATATATATATATATATGTGTGTGTGTGTGTGTGTGTGTGTGTGTGTGTGTGTGTATTTCTACTGTGTCAGACCAACATGGCTACCTACCTGAATCTCGAACTCCAAATATTACAACATTTACTAATTTAAGGGGATCTGCTCCCTGCCCCCAAACTCATAACATCACCATCCATGCACTTTTTTTTTTAGTGAACATTCCCTAGTAGTTGTTGACACAGATTTATATGGTGCTTTTGGCCATCAATTGTTCAACTTGTTCAACTTACCCTTTTCAATGTTCGTAACACACTTTAATTCCCACCAGCTGTTTAGATTTAGTTGGTTGGGGGCAAACTTGATTCTCAGCAAGGGTTTTGTATAAGAAGGAAATTAATCCAAGCTTGTTTCTGCAGCTCCAGAGGAGAGGCCCTGAACCAATGGATTCATAGAATCATAGAGTTGGAAGAGACCACAAGGGCCATCCAGTCCAACCCCCTGCCAAGCAGGAAACAAGATCTCCAAAGAAGGAGACTCCACCACACTCCTTGGCAGCAAATTACAAGAAGGGAGATTCTGAGTAAATGTTAGGATACGGCTGCCATATGTCCGAATTTTCCCAGACATCACTGTGATTTCAAAGGCGGAATTGATGTTTTTACTTCTGGAAATATGGCAACCCTACGTTAGGTGGTGGACTCTCTTTCATTTGCCAGGGATTCTTTAGCTCAGGCATCCCCAAACTTCGGCCCTCCAGATGTTTTGGACTACAATTCCCATCATCTCTGACCACTGGTCCTGTTAGCTAGGGATCATGGGAGTTGTAGGCCAAAACATATGGAGGGCCACAGTTTGGGGATGCCTGCTTTAGCTGCATTGCAGGGGGTTGGGCTCGATGACCCTTGGGGTACCTTCCAGCTCTACAAGTCTATGATTTTATTATTCTAACTCTTCAAAGCACCTTATTCCCAGAACTGTAACTCAGAGGAACGATCTAGCTGGCTGGATTGGAAACCCAACAGTATGATTTCCAAATGTCTCTGTTTACTAGTGAAATAAGAATAAAAATGGGGTCTCTTCAAGGCATTCAGCTTCTTAAGGAAGACTGGACCTTCGGAGAGAGCGTACCTTTTAAGGCTCAATCCGGTCGGGAAATGAACAGAGACCAGACCGGGATATACAAAAGCAAAGCTGCTATAAGCCTGATCTTTATTAAAGCTGTTGCAACAGGGTGCTCCATCACACACAGAGGAGGGGGAGAGGGACCCAGGACAAAGGTGTGCAAGCCCTTATATAGACATTTTAAATGCCCCGTCCTGGAGCCCAAGACCACCAGCCAGATACATCATACCTACATCACAGAAGAGACAGTCTACAGCAGAAAACCTGTCTTCCAGGTTACCTGAGAATGATAACTGATTACATTATTTGGGCAGTCTGGCGATTCCTTTGTAATGCTAAATACTCAGTTTCTGAGTCCAGGTCACAGGCTCACCCTATTCATATCTTAAATGTGCCCTTAAGACAGGATTTGTGAAAGAGACCAGTGGCGTAGGAAGCCGCTTGGGCGCCCAGAGTGGCAAACATGACGCACACCTGGGGGCAGGGCGTCACTACGTAGCGCGCATGCGCAGCGTCGCTACGTACGACGTGTGCAGCACTACATACGACGCATGCGTTGCTACGTAGTGACGCTGCACATGTGTGCTACGTGGCTGGGTACCAGCACCACCACTCGCGCTGCCCCCCAAAAGACGGGGCTAGGAGCGGGCCGCCCCCTCTGCTCCCCCCTTGCTACACCCCTGAAAGAGACAATGGGTAGATTTCCCATTTCCTTCAACGTTGCAGAGAAATATTTGAGGTCATTTTGGGAGAGAGAAAATGGTTTCAGGAGTTTTCTGTGGGTTTCAGACATGTGGTTTACATATTTGTATGTGTTTACTTGGTACATTTATGAACATCTATTATAGATATATAAGACCTTAATTTTTTTATAACACTAGGGACAGTGCCTGGTAAATCATCTTGTTTCTTTTCCTTTGGGGGAAGGCCGGGTGAATGTTTTGCCAGACTTCCTCGCCATTCTTCATATTTTCACTTCTCTTTTCCTCAGATCTCAAATTAAATCTGTGAGGTGTGTGTATATATATACTTGAGCAGTGTTTTTGGATCCCTGCACCCAAAGCTGTGGATATGCTTGGAATCTGACTCCTTGTCGCAGCTTTATGTGGATGTAAGCTCCATTGAACCTAGTGAAACTGAATAGGCTCCATCTTCTGCCCTATACAGTACATTTATGGTACCACTTTAAGCAGCCATGTCTTCCCCCAAATAACCCTGGGAAATGTAGTTTGTTAAGGGTGCTGAGAGTTGCTAGGAGGTCCCTATTCCCCCCACAGAGCTATAATTTTCGGAGTGGTTTAATAACCAATTACTCTTCCCAGGAAATTCTGGGAATTGTAGCTCAGTGAAGAGACTATTTCTCCCAAGCGAAGGCATATTTGCATACCAAAAGTATACTAGATGAATTATAATGATTTACCATCCCTACCCCACCCCGAAATCCTGGGAACTGTAGTTTAGTGAGTGTGCTGGCCTTTTCTATTACTGATTTGGGCCCCTTCAGAAAACTACAACTCCCAGGGGTCCCTGAGGAGAGGGAAAAGACTCTTAGACAAGTTAAACCAGCCCCATCTTTTGGGCACTGAGGACAAAGCGGTTTTAAAGCTTCACTTGCTCCCCCCCGCCCCCACCAGTGCGCTCCAGTGCCAAAAAGCGCACAAGAGCATCCTAAGATGGCAGCCTCTCAAGGCTACCTATGTGCCAAGTGAGGAAAGGCAGAATCCTTTCGTAGGGTTGACCCAGCGTGGACTGTCATTGGCTGCAGGATGGAAGGTGCTGCAATGAGAGAGTCCTGATAATTTGGAGCAAATTGTTCCAGCTGCGGGGGTTCCAACTACAGTTAAAGCATCTCTCTCTCTCTCTCTCTCTCTCTCTCTCTCTCTCTCTCTCTCCCTCTCCCTCTCCCTCTCCCTCTCTCCCTCTCTCCCTCTCTCTCTCCCTCTCTCCCTCTCCCCCCCCCTTCCAGTCTCTGCCCTGCCAGCCTCTGAATCCTGGCTGCTGGGAACTGTATCCCTGTGACAGGTAAACTACAGTTCCCAGGACTCTTGGGAGTGTTTTATGCATGGTGTGCGGCTGTAGCGTGGAGTCGACTTCACTTTCAGTAATTGTTACTGGTCAGGGGTGGAGAAAGGGTTCTGGCCCTTTTAATGTGGAGAGATGAGAAACAAAAGCTTCTTAGCTCCTTTACGAGAGGGGTAAGTACACCGGCCCGCTCTCCCGGGGGTTTCCAGAAGTGCATCTATTTTGGAATTGTGGATCTGCTTTTGGGCCTGCAGTATAAAGTATTTTTTTTTTAGAGTCTGGGTTTCGTTGTGTTGCCCAGGTAAGGCTGCAGTGGCTATTCACAGGCGCGGTCCCACTACTGATCGGCACGGGAGTTTTGACCTGCTCCGTCTCCGACCTGGGCCGGTTCACCCCTCCTTGGGCAACATGGCGTGCCTCGGCTCCCCGGAGCTCGCCATATTGATGCCGAACTTAGTGCGGACACCCGATCGGCATAGCCCACAGCAGCCCCGAACTCCTGAGTTCAAGCGATCCGCCAGACTCAGCCTCCAGGAGTAGCTGGATTACAGGCACGCGCCACCGCGCCCGGCTAGTATAAAGTATTTTGTGTTTGTTTTTATTTTGGAGTGGGGCAATCCAGAGTAGCACTCCCTGCCAACCGTGCTGTCCTCTAGATATTTTGCACTTCGACTGGTTCGCCACCCCCTTTCAGTGCAAGACCTGCACCGTTTGCAATCCTGCTTCCCATACCCACACAGAAACAACTGGCCCTTGTTTATTTGTTGCATTCACCACACCGCACCTTTTTATTCTCCACGGAGATCGAGGGGGCGGACATGGTTCTCCCCCTCCCACCTCCTCAATCCCCAACAACCCTGCGAGGTACCGTAGGCTAGGCTGAGAGCCGGCGACTGGGATCTTCCCTACGAATGGGGATTCGAACCCTGGCCTAGGTTGCAGGTCCGATCCCCATATTCCTGCATTGCAGGGGGTTGGACTAGATGGTGCTGCTCAGGGTCCCTTCCAACGAACCCAGCCTTTCTCAACCTTGGGTCCACATACGCTGTTGGTACTACCGCTCCTATCATCCCTGACCCATCTTCTCTGCTAGCTTGGGATGGTGGGCGCTGCATTCCGACGCCGTCTGAGAAAAGGCTGCTCTAACCACTACGCGCACAGGCTCCTTGCTCTCTGGAACGTCGAAACACCCTGAGCGGAGGGGAAGGCAAAGCAGATCGGGAGGATGGAGACGGAAGAAGAAGGGAAGCATCAGAGAATGTGACAAAAACCCAGTCCTGGACCTGGACAGTTTTCCTTTAACTATGTAAATGAGGGGCTGGTGCTATTTGCCTAGCCCCTCCCCTCCTCTTTCCCTGCCTCCCCCGCCTTTTCCCAAAGCTATATGAGCTGCCCTCCAAGCCCGTGACTCAGACCGCCTGTCACTTGGAGAGCCGAGGTGAGGCCTGCGTTGGAATTCTACTGCTTCCTTCAGTGCCGCCGCCGCTGCTTCCCTCGTCCTCCTCGTTCGCCGAACCCCCGCCTGCGCCATGGAGACCCCCGGCCAGAAGAGGAGCACCCGGAGCGGGGCGGGCTCGACCCCGCTCTCGCCGGCCCGCATCACCCGCCTGCAGGAGAAGGAGGATTTGCAGGAGCTGAACGACCGCCTGGCCATCTACATCGACAAGGTGCGCTCCCTCGAGTCCGAGAACGCCGGGCTCCGGCTGCGCATCACCGAGTCCGAGGAGGAGGTGAGCCGCGAGGTCACGGGCATCAAGTCGGCCTACGAGGCGGAGCTGGCCGACGCCCGCAAGACGCTCGACTCGGTGGCCAAGGAGCGGGCGCGCCTCCAGCTGGAGCTGAGCAAAGTCCGCGAGGAGTTCAAGGAGCTCAAGGCCAGGTAAGACGCCCGGGGAGGGGCTGGCTAGGTGCGCTCGCCCAGGGACTCGGGGTGTGGGTGGAGAGAACCCCCCCCTTGGTCCAAACGGCGTTTTCTTCAGTCGTCCCCCCCAAGCCCCCCCCCAAACCCACCACCCACCTCTACACGATTTGGAGTAGTTAGGATTGCGTCAAAAGCGTAAGCCCAGTGAATGGTGGCCCGCAAGGATTTTGGGCAGGGACCAAGCGGGCATGGGAGCTGGCAGCCATCATATGAGCTGGGAGGGCAAAGAATGTCATTCTCCAGCTGGGAAGACTGCGACTCTGTTGTGGGCAGAGGAGAAGGAGGCATATTCTTCCCCAAGCCCACATTCAGTCTTGACAATGAACACTTTCTTTTGTGGGCAATTGGTTTTATTGTGTGGTTGGCATTGTGGTATCTGTCGCGGCTGCCTGGAATTCCCAGTTTGGCAGTGGAAAGTTTACCTCTGTGGTATGTGCCCAGTATATCTTATACAATAGTTGGATGGATCCCCCAAACTTAGAAAGGGAGCTTGGGGGCAAGGACCCCAGCTTTATTCTCCTTGACACTGTAGCTGTGTTCAGAATATCTTGGAGTAATCAGAATTTTTTTAAAAAACTGTCTTAAATTTCCACCAATGGCCTTCAAATTAATATTTTGTATCCATGTCCTGGTTTGGGGTGCATTGGGGAGCAAGTACAGTGGATGGCTTTGGTGCTGGCAATGAGACAACCCACAAATAGTCTGCATTAAGATTGCATAAATTGCCCTCTCCTTGTGTTGACCAGATTAAGGGGTCCTCAGTGTGGTGCTCTCCAGATATTTGACCAGCTCCCGTCAGCCCCAGTCAGCATGGCTAGTGGAGAGGAACAATGGGCGTTCTAGTCCAAGAACATTTGGAGGGCACCGCATTGCCTACCCCATTGAAATGAATGGGCCTGGCTAAGGTGGCTCCATAAATTTCTGTGGGTTCACTCTGAGTAAGGCTTGGTTGAAAACAACTCAAGCTGGCTTAAAACACACCTGGATCATTTGTTTTTTTTTTTTCAATTTGGAGCCAAGCTGGTTTGGAGAAAAAGTGCATTAAAATGCAATATTTCACAAGAAACGTCAGGATAGATATGGCTTGTGGCTCGTGTTGTGTGCATGCCACTTCCCTTACCAGCAGCTAGGAGCGCATTGAGTGCAGACTTGGAGTGTGTATACACAGCTTAGTCTACACTCCAAATTGGGCAAGGACTATTTGTGTATGTGGTTGTCTCATGAATTGCCTGAGTGGTTTGCCAAAAGCTTCTGTGTGGCAGATCACCGTTGAGTTTGGGGTGCCCACGAAGTGTCAGCAAGCTCTTGGGGCAGACTGAGGGATAGGTGCTTCTCTTATCAAGGCACAGCTTTCATTCTCTTGGAAGCTTCCCTGGGCCTCTAAGCTTAGCAAGTTTTCTCTTCAGTAGATCCAAACTGCAGTTCAGTATGTTTGCTGCTCTGCTGGTTGGAGAGGGGAACATTCTGTTCTGAAGCTGAACCCTTTTCCATCCAGGGGTGCATTTGGTTTAACAAACAGCTTGCTGAATTAGCGCCCGTTCTGACCTTCATTGTCTCCCTTTTAGATTTTTTCCTACGGAGCCTTTTCTGTGTTGGCTCAAATATTCCGTTCGGGCGTGGTGGAGGAATTATGTGATTACAGTATATGGTTTTTCCCCACTCCGCTCATCCTAATTTTCTGCAACTGGAATAAATTGTGCACATTGGGCAGATTGCGCCACATGCTTAGTTACTGTGCGTTGGCTGCATTTTTGTGGTGGGCCCCCGGGGGGGGGGGGTTGCAGAATGCATCTCCTCCGCATTTCTTAGGCATGTGCTGGAGAATGTGAGTTCAGACTTGCAGAGAAACAGGCTGTGCATAGGGGAAGACCTGGTGGTCATAGCAAAGGAGCAGGAACTATAGCGAGTAGCAGTCCTTCCCCTCTGCTTCCTTGCCACCTCTAGTTTCTAAATAGTTTTTTGTGTTCCCTCAATTTTGTTAGGTTTTTTTTTTTTTTTGCTATTGAACCAAAAGGACTAGGAACTTCAAAACTCAACATGGAGGTTTTTTGTTTTAAAGGAACCAAGGTGCAGCTGTAGTAACTGTGTTCTGCCCTGCATGGTTTGATAGTGCTGTGCTTGCATGCTGAACAACTGTACCCTCTTTCCCCCTGCCTTCTCTGCCAGTATTCAGCTTCAGGACGTAACTGAACTCTAATAGGCAGCAAGGAATCTGGAGGCTACAGCAGCCTTATGCCAAAGTCTGCAGGCCAGTTTTGTTTTCCTACAGCTTTTGGCTTTGCTGTGGCTTCCTAGCCTTCTCTGTTGAGAAGCCTTAGAAGTGAGGGCGGGGGAGGTGAGTCGTTGGGTCCTTTCTGAGTAAATAGCAGAGTCCCTTTCCCATAAATAATGCCTTTTGCAGATGCCGCCCGCATGCAGCTCAGTTTTATATTTAACCTGCATGTGTCCCATTGCAGATCCCGCTTTAGATAACTTTGTGCTCATCTCAATGGCAATGCGAGCCTGTCTCCATTTAGATCCTGTTGTGCTATGTGTGGCAGAATCATTTGAAAAGTCTGCTGCACTAGGTGCTGAGCGGCTGCTCTTTATGTGGGCATTTTTTTGCGGGGGGTGGGGGGTGGACTACAACTCCCATCAGCCCCAGTCAGTGCAGCCATTGCAGCACCAATGGGAGTTGTAGTTCCATACATCTGGAGGGCACTAGCTGGGGAAGGCGGGTGAATCTGCCTTGCCTCAGATTACCTCTGAAGCACTCAGATGAACTTCCCAAGTTGTGACTCAAGCTCCCTGGGTGGCCTTGCAGCCCAGACCCACATGCGTTTAATTTTCACATCTAAGCCCCATTTATTTCAGAGGGGTTGCTCCCAGCTGTCTGTGCTCAGAGTTGCAGCCTTAGTTGGTCTTTAGCTCGGTCCCTAATCTGCCAAATTGGGATGATAGGTCAATATTTCTGTCCGATAAGGCTGTGGTGCAGCTTACTAAAACAATATCTGCAAATAATTTTACAGATTTGAAATGCACTGTGTGAATGACAACTGAAATATTATTATTAGCCAGAGATAGGGCAAGGAATGGTTTGCAGTTAATTCCACCCAAGTTGCCGCAGCACAAGGGTTTTTGCTGGCTTGTTTGCCTGCATAAACCCATGCTTTCTGGCCAAGCTTTTGTAAAGACCTGCCTGGTTATCTGGTGTCGATTCCTACTCACCCCAAGTGATTTAATACCCCTTACTGCAGAGCTTCCAGTGTGGTGTAGTGGTTAAGAGTGGTAGACTCGTAATCTGGGGAACCGGGTTCGAGTCTCCGCTCCTCCACATGCAGGCAGCTTCTGGGTGACCTTGGGCTAGTCACACTTCTCTGAAGTATCTCAGCCCCACCCACCTCACACACAGGGTGTCTGTTGTGGGGGAGGAGGGGAAAGGAGATTGTTAGCCGCTTTGAGACTCCTTCGGGTAGTGATAAAGTGGGATATCAAATCCAAACTCTTCTTCCTCCTCCTCCTCTTCTTCTTCTTCTTCTTCTTCTTCTTCTTCTTCTTCTTCTTCTTCTTCTTCTTCTTCTTCTTCTTCTTCTTCCAAACTTTCATATTGGTGACACACATTTAGACATGCATCATTTCGCCACACAGTAATTCAGTTTTACTAGCAAACCAGAGGTTAAACCAACCCCTTTCCAGCCCTGGGAGAAGCGCAGGGAGCATTCACACGACACACAGTTTGGAAAGCTCTGCCTTACTGCATGTTCGCTAGAGACATTACAGGTGTGTCTTTTATTCTCCTCTGCCCCCAACCTGGTTGAAGATTCGTCAGGCATTGGTATGCTGCAGCTGAGATGATTCATGCTGCAAGCCTCAGATTATGGTTAGATAGCAGTTCGGTGTGTTCCATGGGGCGCCTAACCACGGTTGCCACTTCTTTAATATGCCCCTGTGCTTAACTACAATTTAACTAATGCAAAAGGAAAGAGTTGTTGTCAACTGCAGTTGCATGTTCTGTAGCTTTGCCTCTCTTCTGTAGGAGTAGACAAACTCAGAGCAGCAGGAAGGAAATATTTTGGAAGTCCCGTCTAGCTGCCAGGTGTCTGCTTTGTCAGCCATTGTGCTGTGCCCCAGAAGTAGGCAGGCTTTGCAACCCACGTGTCGGGTCTTGACAACCGTGTGCTTTGTGCCACAAACAGCAGCACATGGGGCCCTTTTGCGTCTCCTCCCGTGGGGCGCCGGCTACCTGTCTTTCTGTTTTTGCAAGGCTGGTTGCAAAAGGTTTTCCTTTGCAATTAACCTGTTTGCCTGCCTGCCTCGTCCGACAGCTCGACAATACCAGTTGCCAGGGGAGGCAGCAAATGTTTTGAGACTGCAAACAAGAGGCAGTATGAGTCAGCCGAAGGGAAACTACAATCGTAATTCATTGATTTAGAAGGGCAAATAGAAATTCCCAGGCGGGGGGGGGGAGCTAGACATTGCGTGAGGGTGAGGCGGATGGAGGGCCCCACCTGTGGTTGGAAGCAAAGTCCTCCACCTTGCAAGCTGTTCCCCTTTTTACAGTACAGTAGTAGCTTTGCAAAGATCAAAGCACGCTGCGTGATGAAGTCTTCCCATCCGTAACAATTGTTTCCCCTTTGAACATATCGCTCGCCTTGGAGTCTCTAGAATTCTTAATTCACTAGATTTCAGTTCCTTTCTGTTTGTGCCTTCCACTCTGATGCTTGGTGGTTAATAATAATAATGATAATAGTTTTGCATTGCACTTGCCCTGTCTCAGGAATGGATTTTCTCTCTTTTTGACTGGTCAGTGGATCCCCCTCGGGGTGACTTTTTAGTAGTTAGGGCGCCTTACTTGCATTGCATGCTAGGCCCCACAGAGTGCAACAGGGCATACAAGTAGGCATTCATTAATATCCAGGAGTTCATTAATCTGGAGGCTGGGTGGAAACAGCCACTTGGTATCTCAGCCACCCAGACTCGGCTTGCACCCTGGCAAGGCAACTATCAGCATTGTGCAGCTGGATTTCTTCTCTTAACCGTTGTCCGAGCCTCTTGTTTGAAAACAGAGAGGCAAAGAAATGGATCCCGCGGGTAGGAAGCCGGGTAGGATGTGGTCTGTCTCTTCGAGGCTGGCGTGTCCCTAGTTTCTGAAGCTTTTGTTAGCTTTCTCCAGTTTATCATTGTGACCATGAGAACCAGAAGCAAATACATCAGGGCTTGGCGACAAGCATGTATTCTGGCATTCTCCATCAAGCAGCTGAGTGGAGAGGAGCCCACTTTAATTTTTCTTACCTTTTTGCTACTGCCAAATCAGTTGGGTCTTGGGGGTCTGCATCAGGCCTCCCTCCTAGCTGAGAGGTTAGTCACCCTTGCCATAATCAATAGCCCATCGTAACTTTGGTCATGTTGAAATACCCACCTGTGCCAGGGCTCAAATGGGAGACATCCGTCCCAATTAGAGTGCAGTGACAGATACACAGCGGATCATGCTAGTTTTTAACCTTTAATTTTTGACTCGGTTAAAAAAATGAGCTTCTTTGCAGCTCTTCCCTATAACAGCAAATAATCTCCCCAACTGTCTTGCTTACCTTAACACCACAATGCGCCACACACAGCCCCCCCCCCAATTCCTGAATTCTTCCCTGCGGCCACACTGATCTTCATAGCTGCCAAGTTTTCCCTTTTCTCACGAGGAAGCCTATTCAGCATAAGGGAATTTCCCTTAAAAAAATGGATAACTTGGCAGCTATGCTGATCTTCCACTTCCTTAAAGTAATTCCCACCCCTGCAACATTTCTTGACTGACCCTTCCTCTTTGGCGACATCACCATTCAGGCAGAATAGCCCCCTTGAGCAGTGGCTGGCGAAGGAGGTAACCAGGACTCCCAAACAGGCCAGTACAAGTAATATCTTGGCGAACCGCTTGCTGCCAGAGTTCTTGATTGCCTACAGAGTCAGACAGACAGCTCAGTTGCTTAGAGTGTGGTGCTGATAATGCCAAGGTTGCAGGTTCGATTCCCATACGGGGATCCCATACGGGCTGCATATTCCTGCATTGCAGGGGGTTGGACTAGATGATTCTCGGGGTCCCTTCCAACTGTACAATTCTGTGATCTATGATCTGTGCTGGAGGACTGTGTTCTTGGAGGACTTTTGTGGGCACGTCCAGGTATGAGCTACAAGAAAGGAATACAAGGAAGCGCCAAGCGTCCATAGGCTGAGCTGTCATTAGCTTGGAGAGAGGCCAGAGTTGCTGAGCAGGTTTGCTGCAGCAACAAAGCCCCCGTGGTTCTAAAGGAGCTTTGTAGTTAACTTGGTGGTGAGCAAAAATTGGTTCATGTATGCTCAGAGGCACTCTTTCTTTGTTGGCATGCTCTATGCCTTGAGCCGTAACACTTGAATCAGGTTCCGGGCTCCCCTTAAATCTTAGGACCATGTGCACTGTACTTTGAATGCCTTGTTCTATTCGGCCCAAAGGTACAGACTTCTGTTTCCAGCAGTAGTTAGCCAGAAGCGTCCAGGGAACATATATGCTGGGCATAAAAGGGTGTGTGGCTTCCGTTTGTCTATCCCCAGCATCTGATATCCAGGTATATTGTGTGCATATTATAACCACTTGCCAGCTCACCTGTGGTGAGTAAGGATTGTTTCCAGGTGAGCAGGCGAGGAAGTTTTACTAAACCTGATGAGGTTGGCTGCTCCTCAACTCCCGTCCCGTTTTCAGGTTGTCGATTTGCCAGAAATGCCTTGTGTTGGTATGGGTGGGCAGTGATACTGAAATAAATTGGCTTTGTATGTAAGTCAGACTTTGACTCTTACCACCCATTGCTGTTTATCTGACCCTCCCCTATGTGGCTTTGTTTGCTCAGCATGATGTATGGAATGGCCTGAAGCTTGGTGGTAGAATACAAGTTTTCCATGGTTCAGCTGGGTCTCAAAACACAAGTGGAACATAGGAAACTGCCTCATGCAGAGTCAGACCATTGATCCATCTAGCTCAGGGTTTCCCAAACTTGGGTTGCCAGCTGTTTTTGGACTACAACTCCCATAATCCCCAGCTTGCAGGACCCAGTTGTCAGGGATGATGGGAATTGTAGTCCAAAAACAGCCGGAGATCCTGATCTAGCTATTGTTGTCTACACTTAACTGGGTAGTGGCTCTCCAGGGCTCTTTCACAGCCCTACCTGGAGATGCCAGGGATCGAATCTGGGACATGCAGACCACCGAGCTATGCTCCGGAAAGCCATCATTGCTGCTGTCAGCCAGAATAGACAATTCCAGGTATGGTGGGCCACTGGCCAGACCTGCTAAGAGGCATCTTCTTCTGTTTCTCTTGGTTGCGTATATGTCACCTTCGTACAAAATTCTACCTGGAACTTGTGACACTCTTTAAAATGCAATTACCTGCAACAGATGTAAAAAGCGCAGGAAAGGCCCGTAGCTTGTGGTTTGTGGGCATGGGTGCGTGCCGCGATTCTACAGGGGAAGCTGATCAGTGCAAGGTGCACCCTTTCCCCTCTTGGGTATCTGTAGCAGGTTAGAGCAACACTGAATAAATTTAAATCATGCCCTGTGTGTACAAAGTTGCATTTGTCTTTGCAAGTGCCTTGCAAAGTAGTTTAGGACTGGAGTGCATGATTTGGACAAGGCTGTCAGGATTGGAACCTGCATCTCTATGTGCTACTCTGGGTTCTAATTTCCTCCCCGTAGTAAGAGTGAAGGGGTTTTATGTGCTATGTGCTCTGCCTTCCTAAAAACCTCACCGGGATGCATGTTAAAAGCCAGGCAGTAAGGGAGCCTGGAAAAGTATGAAAGCCAGGCAGCAGGGGAGCCTGGTAAAGGCACGGTACTTCAAGGCTCACGCCAATCCCCAGGCAGAAATGGCTACAGATCTTTGACCTGGCACAGACAAAGCCGGAGCAGCCCTGCACCCCTCATGTGTGCCTAACGGGTGAGGCTTCCCATCAGCCCCCTGCTCTCGGCATCTTCTAGTGGGCCAATGGGAACTAGGGATGCTGCCGTAGAAGCTCTGGATTGGCCAACCCTATAGAAACCAGCCAGCGGTTTGGATTCGAAAGGGCGGAGCACATGCTTGGCACTCTGTACCACAACCGTTAATGACTCATAGCTGTGGCCAACGCCCTTCTGCTCCGGCAAGAAGCATTTATTCCAAGGATTTGGGATTCTTGGTGGCTTGTTGCTGGCAATCCAAGATCCTGCCTGTTCACGTGCTGTTTTAAGCAAGGCTCCATGTGTGTGTGTTCGTGTTCCTTCCAATGCCCCTTCTGGCGCCTCCTTCCTTGGGGAGGCGAAATGTGACATTCAGCCATAACTACAGGCTTGGTAAAATCTCTTTGCTGGCAGTTTGAGTCCATAACCTAATGCCTTGAGTGCATTCTGGGGCAGAAACATGGCTGGTGATGATTGGGGGAATTCAGCCACTGAAAACCAAATACTGTGGGAAGGAATGGTGCCCCTATGCAAAACTTTGGTTTGGACTGTGCATTTTTTCCAGGAACCTTGACAAAATACCATCCCACCATCACCATACCACAATATTGGGAAGCTGCTGTTTAAGTGTCTCTTGTTTACCTTCCCTCACAAAGCCTTGATGCTGCCTGTTTATTTTCATGCCAAGAATAAATTCCTCACCTTTTCATCCCTGAGGTTTCTCTGAGCTCAGGGCCCTGTTCTCTTCCTTTATATAGACAATAGAATGAGGCCGCATGCCTGCCATCGAGCCAAGACATCACTCACAGGAGCCCTTCTCATGTAGCTTCACCTGCTGCAGTTTCAGAACTTGCTCCCCCCAGGTTCTGTTACACCACTGGCAGCAAAGGGCCATAGCTCTGTGGTAGAACATCAGCTTTGCATGCAGAAGGTCCCTGGTTTAATACCCAAGGTCTCCAGGTAGGTCTATGAGAGATCCCAGTCAGAAAACCTGGAAAGCGCTTGCCTGTTTAATTTAACAATGGATCCAGTTTGCGCTTTGCTGAGAACAACTGCTGCTCCGAGACAAGGAACATGATAGTGCCTAATGCCTACAATTGGTATCAATATTTGCCCATGAGTTGTTAAAATAACTTACCTCTATGTGCGTTATATTAGACACATAAAATGAATGGGAAGAAGCAAGGGAGGTTATAGGAAGTTCCATTGAATTATACAAGAAAAGCACCCTCGGGAGGCTGTAACTTTGACTGGAGGAGCGGTAGGGTGAGGGCAATGCTTAATTTTTCTCTTATTAGCTGCTGGTTCTGCTCATTCCTTCAACCCTTCTTCCACGCGCCAGGGTTTCAAATGCATATTTTAGCCCTAAGCGTTCAGCTGGAGCCCTGCAGGGGCAAAAGCTGCCAGCGTAGGGGGCATGAAGGAACTGTGAGGAGAGGGTTAAGCAGCCCCTCCCCTGCTCTGCCTCCTGTTAGATGCTGCCCTTCATTTAATAATTCACCAAAGCCATTAAGAATTCATTGTGACTCATTTGGGTGCCATGCCACTGCTTGCCCCTGAGTTACAGTGGTTCTGTAACAAGTGTAACATGTAGCCTGCGTTCTCCCAACAGTCAATAAAAGTTATTAGCTGGCACAGGAGCTACATTATTTTAAAAAGTTAACCTCCTGAATGCCCCCTTTCTCCCACACACAGACAAAATCAGGGTAGTTATTTGCCCATGACAAATAGCAGGAAACAAGGAAACCAACCTTTTACTAACAATAATAGAATAGTAGTAATAATTAAAATATACAAAGTAAAAAGCAGTTTGTAGCTCTCCCAATCCTTGCCTGAGAAGCCTCAATGGCTTTCGGGTGGGGCTCTTGTTCGGATCTTAATTGATTCCTTCTGCTTTCTTCCCCTTGCATCCAAAACCACACTTTGGAACAGCCAGTTCTGTACCAGGGATCTGCTGCCTGCACGTTTCAGCGGGTGAAGAGGAGAGAGGGGCCGGGTGGGGTGGGGTGGGGGTGTAGAGAGAGCTTTATTGTGTTTCCTGACTCCTCCATTCTTCAAAGCTGTGCCTATTAACCTTCTCAGAGAGACAGAAATGTCCGAGTGCAATTATTGAGATCCATTTCTTATTACTCCTTTGGGTTGCATCCACGCTTACTAAGTTTTGCAAAATGTAGGTCTTTAATATGTTGTCCTCATTCTAAAAAAAAAATATTAATCCCATCATGGGAAGGGGACTCAGACCATAGCCAACGAGTCCCTTATTTTGACTCCCGTAGTTCCAGAGGGTCATTGATTATTCTCCATCTTCTGTGTGGTCCTGAAAACAGTTGTTTTGGCTTCTGAGAGTCCCAGCTCCTTATTAAAGCCAAGATTGCAGTTGGGTGTGAATGCATTCAGACCATTCTACCTGGAAGAATAACTGTTGGAGGAGACAGGCCCACCAGCATTAACTCGGGGCAGCTTTCTACTGCTGCAGCTTTTCATGTACCGGTATGTCTAGATTTCCTCCCCATCGTGATACCCTCATCTTTATCTCTCTTTATCTGGAGAGAAGAACAGAGAGCTGATGGAATACCATGCACTGCATATCATGAGATTTTGCTCCCATCTCACAGAGAAACTTCCTGAGACCTCTGCTGAGTTTTGAAAAAGTTTGCTTTTAAAAAGCTCCCAGCCCTCTTTGTTGTTTGGAAATGCTTGGAAGCACACCATGCAAAAGCCTGAAAGTGGTGTGAATGGACAGCAGCTGCTTTTGTGTCACATTTCTGCTACCTGCAGCAGATTTTCCCCATAATTAACGCGACACTGAATTTGGAGGTTGGCGCCTGTGTGCAGAAGCCTGGGAGAAGAAGCTCATCCTTCTGGGATGTTTTGGAGCCTGCAAGGAGCTGGGCCCGAGACTCACACTGTTGGCCAGCCCTTCCAGGTAATCGTGCCTCCAGCTGCTTATTTGTTTGAATGGCTCGTGGGTCTGTTCTGCTCAGGAGGCTTAATAGGATGGAGAGCCAGCATTGGTCTACTGCAGGCATCCCCCGGCCCTCCAGATGTTTTGGACTACAATTCCCATCTTCCCTGGCCACTGGTCCTGTTAGCTAGGGATCATGGGAGTCGTAGGCCAAAACATCTGGAGGGCCGCAGTTTAGAGATGCCTGGTCTACTGCAATGCGCTCTACTTGGGGCAACTTTTGAAGGTGACCCAGAAACTACAACTAATCCAGAATGTGGCAGCTAGACTGGTGACTGGGAGCGGCCACAAAGACCACATAACACCAGTCTTGAAAGACCTACATTGGCTCCCAGTACGTTTCCGAGGACAATTCATAGTGTTGGTGCTGACCTTTAAAGCCCTAAACGGCCTCGGTCCAGTATACCTGAAGGAGTGTCTCCACCCCCATCGTTCTGCCCGGACACTGAGGTTCAGTGCCGAGGGCCTTTTGGTGGTTCCCTCACTGTGAGAAGCCAAGTTACAAGGAACCAGGCCGAGGGCCTTCTCGGTAGTGGCGCCCGCCCCGTGGAACGCCCACCCACCAGATGTCAAAGCGTACAACTACTACCAGACTTTTAGGAGACATCTGAAGGCAGCCCTGTTTAGGGAAGCTTTTAATGTTTAATAGATTATTGTATTTTACTGTTTTGTTGGAAGCTGCCCAGAGTGGCTGGGGTATAAATATATTATTATTATTATTATTATTATTATTATTATTATTATTATTATTATTATGGATAACAGCTTTCCCCAACCTCACATGCACCTCCAAATGTTTTGGACCTCAACTCCCATTAGCCCCAGCCAGCATGACTGTCCTTGATGCGGTTGCTGGGAGTTGCAGTCCAAAACATCTGGCAGGGGACACACGTCCCCCAATCTCTTCTGTAATGGGAAAGCCTAGCCTACCTTGCAGGCTTGCGCTGGGAATTAATTGAGGAAGGGGGAGAACCATGAATGCCACCTTGAGCTCCATGGAGAAAAAGGTGGGATACAAAGGCAACTCATAATAATAGTACATTGTGGGTGCTGCCAAGCAGGACATGCTGGGGTCAATAGGTTGGTATCTTGGCACCTAGAACTAAAGAGGTACACTGCCTCTGGACAAGGAGGTTCCACTCATGGTGAATGGTGGCTTATCTACTTGGAGCAGAAGGTAGCCATTCCTAAGACAGTGTAGAGATGGAGGCTATGTAAGGAAAAATGCAGGAAGACCAGTTTTCACCCCCACCCCAATATCTGCATCCTTTCAAAGGCAACAGAACTGTTGTCTTTACGTATTTCAGAGCTTTTGCCATTCCTGCCCCAAACTGATGTGATTTATTTTCCCCCCATCTGTGGCGAACACAAGACGTTGCCTTATATGGAGTCAAACCAAGTGTCCAGCTAGCTCAGTAAGGGCCATGCTGACTCTCCAGGGGACCTCCCCAGCATTACCTGGGGTTTGAACCTGGGACTTCTTGCATTCTAAAAGCTTTATATAGGGGTTTACAGAGCTCTCCCTCCTTTGGGGATGATTTTCCCCTCTGTGTGACGCATGGGACAAGCATGCTTCCTTCCCACAGAAACGAACTCTGCTCTCTTGCTGGGTTTGAATGAGCCAATTGGCTGCGAGAGGCACCCTCACAGAAGTTTGAGCTCTCGGAGCATGTTGATGTTTCTTTCTTTCTTTTTCCACATTGGAAAGCTCTTAAGGAGCGGTCTGGCTCGTGCAGAGTTGTGCAGATGAACTGTCTCCTTTCTCCAAAGAGCCTGTGTCCACACCATACATGAAAAGCACCTTTAAAGCACCCAGCTTCCCCCAAATAATATTGACAACTGTACTTTGCTAAAGGTGCTGGCAGCTGCAGCTCTGTGAAGTGCAAACTACAGTTCCCAGGTTTCTTTGGAGGCAGCTTTAAATGTATGGTACTAGTTACAGGTGGGTAGCCGTGTTGGTCTGAAGTAGTCAAAACAAAAAATTTTTAAAAATCCTTCCAGTAGCACCTTAGAGACCAACTAAGTTTGTCATTGGTATGAGCGTTCGTGTGCATGCACACTTCTTCAGATATCTGTGAATCTTCTACCCCATTGTAAATTGGAAATGCTATCTCTGGACTTTCGGTCAGCTTTAACCCAGTGATTTCTGTTATCTCCTTAAACACCCTTTGCTAGAAAAATTGTACATACCATATTTATACCCCCACCACTTGCGAGCATAATTCCTGGTTTCCAGGCATCCCCTCCAACATAACACTGAATATTCCTTATTTATTTGATTTAATCTGACTGGTGTTAAATACCACCTCCAAATTAATTCATAATACTGTAATTTTCTTCTTATAGACAACTTTTTCAACGTACGATTCTCCCATATTTCTCCCCAGCTTTGACCACCTATGTGCCCTGTCGTCTCCTTTTCCCACACCTCTTTTAATTGATCTTCTTGATCATTTTTACTTATGTTTTATAAATTTCAATGGTTTCGCACCATACATTTAAAAGGGGAAACAGTGCTTTAAATGTATGGTGTGAATGTGACCTAACGGCAGGAGCAGGGTAGCCCAGGCACAGTTGTTTGCTTCAAGATCGAGGCCTTTGTCTCTACTCAGACGCACTTCTCAGCAGTTGAGGTCCTTTCAGGAGACAAGGGAGCGAGTGAGGAGAAGGCAGCAATGCTGTGTGTGTGTGTCTGTGTGAAATTGTTGGCTTCTAGCTATGTAAGGGGGGTGTTGTATATCCACAGTGGGCATGTTTCAATTGGCAGGATGTGAGTCAGAGCAACAGATTACCCTGCACATCTCTGAAGATTTGGTTGGGGATGAGGACTTGGCTCATTTTCTCGGAGAGGGGGGCAGGAGAAGGGGGTGGCAATGGCATGCCTGTGATTAGAGGGACAAAGTATAGAGCAGGCATAGGCAAACTCGGCCCTCCAGATGTTTTGGGACTACAACTCCCATCATCCCTGACCACTGGTCCTGTTAGCTAGGGGTGATGGGAGTTGTATCCCAAAACATCTGGAGGGCCAAGTTTGCCTATGCCTGGGATAGAGGCTCGGGTGGAGGCAGGGAGGGTGGAGGAAGAATTTTGCTTCCTCCCACTTTCTTTTGCCAAGTGCTTACTTCAACGCCCTTTTACCAACATACTCAAATAGAACACCCATGTATAAGAGCAGTATCTCCAGAGAACCAGCTGTTAGTTCTCTGTTGGGACTGGGATCCATTAAGCCACGTTGCTTGTAGGACTGAGCGCCACTTGAGCAGCTGATCTGACCACAGGTTTGTGTGGTTCATTCCATGTGTGTGTTGCTTGCTGTGTGAGGAGTCTCTGTTGACTTACAAAATAAGGGCTATGGGTGTTCCGCAGCTCCCACCTGCAAGCATAGGATTTGGCATCTCAAAAGCACCTTGACTTTTCTCCAAAGAGCAAGATTTATAGAATGTGGCTTTGCTCGAAAGCTTCTGAGTAAGTGGGAGATTCTAGGGCTGCATTCTCTGCTCCTCAACTCCCCGCCCATGACTAGATGGGCAGATTTTTGCAGAATGACCCGTGATGTTTGGGGCCAGCCTGAGACAAGACTGCATCCCTCTTCCACACCTACCTCATTCCTGTTACTGGCACTGGCAGATTGAAGCATAAGAACATAGGAGCTTGCTGGATCGGACCACTGGCCCATTTAGTCCAGGATTCTGATCCCACAGCGGCCAACCAGATGCAGGAGGACCTGAGCAAAAGAGCGCTGTTCCCCACTCCCTGCCTCATTCTGCCTAATTCTAGGACCAGCGCTGATGAATTCCATCCTTTGCATAATTTTTGCAGGTTGCGGAATTCTGCATTTTGATGGGGCAACCGGATGGTTCAAAGCTCTTGCTAATGCAGCAGCTCTTGTTAATGCAGCAGGCCAGAAAGTTCTTCTAATCTGCAAGGGAGCTGACAGTGCATCTCCCACCTGCCTGATGATGGGTGGAGGAGCTATCAGTCCTCAGATCTCAACCCCGACTGTGTTTATTTCAAAGCAGCTGCAGAGAGACTCTCTGATAGCAACTGGAGCCTCCTCCCCTTGCCCAGCTGCTTTGAAGTTTTAACAAACACACACACACACACACACACACACACACACACACACACACACACACACACAAACACACCCTGTTGGGAGATATGACCTCCTGCAATAACTTTGTTTCAGCACCCAGGAAGACTTTAAGACTTTTTTGTTCTCTGGCTGTGCTTTCTTCAACTTGGTGGAACCATGCTCTTGACAGTCAAGATTGAGCTGGCCTATTATGGAACTATGTGTACAAATACCTTTGCCTTGATCTGCTAAGATAAAAAAGGCCCTCCTCCAAGCATTCTTCTCCATTTTGCACAGCCTATGCTTCTGTCTTTCTCTCATCTGTAGCCTTCATGCCTCTTGCATTCAGTCTACCCAAATCCCAGCAGCAGGAGAAGGGTTTTTAAGTGACTTGTACATCTTGAGCTGTCCACCTGTCCCACGATTGCTGCATCTCTTTCTCCTCCTTCAATGGGTCCATTGTGTCAGCCGGAACAACCGGCTGCTTTCCCTCTTTCTCTTCTCCTTCGCAGCTGTGGCAACTTTGGAATGCACCAACTTGTGTCCTAGTGAGGGTTTCTGTGTCTCTGGTGGTAGCTCCAACCTTGGGAATCCAGGGGTGGAATCTCCTAGATAGGGGGTGGAACGTTGTGGGGAGTGGAGGGGACTCCACCAGGTGGGCAGAGCATGGCCAAGGTGGGTACCTCAGGGTGCAGCCCAGGTGATTCGCGAGGAAAGAGTGAATAGCAAAGCTCTCAAGCCAGGCAGAAAAAACTGAGTGCCCTCGTGGTTTCTCACTTTGCCTGGCAATTTTAGTCCTCCTGAGACATTGAGGAAGGAGGCAAGACCCTTGGAAGCACAGGTCAAAATCTTGACACCTGGCTAGATCACATTATTTGGGGGCTGTGGAGGTTCCCTGACTGAAGCTCAACTGAGACTGCTTCTAGTATTGCCCAGTTTCACATGAGAGGCATGTGCCCTAGCTATGGAGGGGGTAGCCATGTTGTTGTTTTTTGCCCTGGGTGAAGCCTCCGGAGAGGTGCCGTTGAGTCTCCCAGCGTGTGTGCAAATGTGCATGGTGTGTGTGTGCCAAAGTGGGTCTTTGACCCTGGTGAAATAAAGCCCAGTTTTACTCCCCAATGGACACACAGCTGTGCAACCCCCCGTCACCCTGTGTTCTTCCCATACTACAAGGATAGCGAACCTTGGACCCAGGTGACAAATGTGGCCTCCAGCCTTTTTATCTGGCCCTCGGGATTCTCCCTCGGCCATATACCCTCCTGAACCACAGCCCCCACTTTGCGACCGGAATGATTACACCCGATTTCAATGGGTCATTGAACTCTGACACTGCATCTTGCTTGTTTGGGCGGAGGAGGAAAGAGAAGTGCCTGTGAAAGTGTGTAATAAAACCTAGCCTACTGTTCAAATTCACATCGGTTGCTCCACCTGCTTTTGCCTCTGGCCCCACCCACTCACATGTGGCCCCTGGAAGGTTGCAATTAAGGGAACATGGCCTTAGAACAGGCATCGCCAAACTGCGGCCCTCCCGATGTTTTGGCCTACAACTCCCATGATCCCTAGCTAACAGGACCAGTGGTCAGGGATGGTGGGAATTGTAGTCCAAAACATCTGGAGGGCCGAAGTTTGGGGATGCCTGCCTTAGAACGTGTCTGATTCAGTGCTCTTTTTCAAAAAGCTTTGAGCTGGTATACATTTCAAAAAGGCAATGATAAAAAGGCAGCGACTTCTCCCTGGAAAGGAGGGGATTGCTTTCTCTGGCCTCAGCCGCTTATTTCCTCCCATGTGGTCATGAGCCAAAGCGGCCGCCGGCCTGGACATGTGATCCGACACCCATGAATGCCACTTTGGGGAGTGGCTCTCTTGGCAGCGAAGCTGGGGAACCGGGCTGCCTACCCAGCAGCAAAGCTCTATGCTGCCACATTGGGCCAGCTGCCAATCTGGCTTGGTTGTGTCTGAAACTGTTGCTCTGTGCATCCACATTTTGTTTTGCACCAAGGATTGGGAGGGGAGGGGGAAGGGACTCAGATTTGGTACTGAAAGGAGACTTGGCCGAATGCATGCAAACTCAGAATGCATGCAGTTAGTGCATGGCATGGACAACCTATAGCCTTCTGAACGTTGCTAGACTCCGACTTTTCATAATCCTTGACTGCTGTCCATGCTATCTGGGTATGGTTGGTGTTGGAATCCGAAACAACCCAATAGCCACAAAGCTGAGACAGTGCAGGGGAAGCAAAACACAACCCCTGGAGTTCCCTTCCCTTCTCTTCTCTTCTCTCCTCTCTCTCTCTCTCTCTCTCTCTCTCTCTCTCTCTCTCTCTCTCTCTCTCTCTCTCTCTCTGCCTGGGAGTTCAAGTCCAACAATACCTGGAGGGCTGCAGCTCCCCCATCCCTGAGCTAACCTCTTTTGTTAGGTACATGCAATACAGCTGTTTATAGCTAACTACATCAATTACACTGGCGTGTGGATAAGAGGGAAAGAGCTACATGAGCCCCAAAGCTTTTCCTTGCAATCGGTGGCTATGTTCTCCCTCACTTTGGGAAGCAGTGTTGTTGTGCTTGTGGATGTCCCATTGGGGACACCTGGTTGGCCACAGAGAACAGGGTGCAGGACTAGATTGGGCCCCCTTTGGCCTGATCCAGCAGCCAGTTCTTCTTAAGCCACAGTTGCTGAGCCATGTGCGCCAGGAGGGAATTGCCCTTTGGCCCCTGGCTTTGAGTGTGTGGAGTCTTCCCAAGATCTTTCTGAAAGTTTAGACTTCCTTGCAGATTAGACCTTGACTCTTGTGTGGGCTGAGCCAGTTGCTTTGTCTACCCAGACCATCCTTAGCTATCTTGGGGGATGCTTAAGAGGTGTGTACTATTTTTACAAGTGCTTTCTGCCTTGCCCCCACCCTCTGTCTCCTGCAGCTTGATGTAATAGTCAACACACATGAGTAAGGCTGCATGTTTTGATAGCTGATTTATCCAAAGTTATAAGTGAGTGTGATCCCATTTTTATAATTGTATTAGGATAAAATAATTGTATTAGGAGAATTGTATTGTATTAGGAGAAAAAATACAAAACTTACTATCAAATATCTTGTCCCTTTTTGTGTCCAAACTAAGACTTTGGTCTAAATTCAATAAAACATACTGAGTAATAAAGAAGAAGAAATAGAAAAGCGCTTAAGAGAGAAAATAAAATTCAGAAGGTAGGGGGACTTCCCATTCTTCATCTGTCCACTATATATAAACAATATTCACTTCATCCACTCCAATATAACACCCATATCGTTTTTAGATACTGAGGGCAAACTTTATTCATAAGAAACTGCCTTCTACTGACTCAGACCATTGGGCCATCTAGCTGAGTATTGCCTACACGGACTGGCAGCTGCACTCCAGCTGGCAATGCCAGAGATTGAGCCGGGGACCTTTTGCAAACAAAGTATGCAGTCCACTACTGAACAATCGGTTGAGGGGCACATTAAGAATGTCCTATCCTCCTGGCACAAAGAGGTAACTTAGACGACGTTTGCACCATACATTTAACGTGCTATGCTACCATTTAAAACAGTTAGGGCTCCCCCCCCCATAAAAAATTATAATACTGAGGAGTATAGCTTTTTATGGGTGCAGAGAGTTGTTGTCCCCCTCCCAGAGCTGCAATTCCCAGAGTTCCCTGGGAAGAGGGATGGATTGTTAAACCACTCTAGGAATTGTATCTCTGCAAGAGTGATAACAACTCTGAACACCATTAACAAATTACACTTCCCAGGATTTTGTTGGGAGAAGCAATGACTGTTTAAAGTGATAGAGAGCTTTAAATGTATGGTGCAAATGTAGCCTTAAAAAGGATGAAATTGTCTCACTTCCTTTAATACCTAGAAAGCACCTGCGTTTGGGTTTTTGCTAACAAGCACATTTATGGAAATGGAATTGATCTGATTGGGAAAGAGTCGGGTAAAACAATTCAGTTAGAAATGTCCTTGTTAAGCCCCATGATTGTCAGATGTAGGCTATGTGGGCAAGAGGGAGGAAGGTGTCCTTTCTGGCATGGTGGGTATTAATAGAACCAGTAAAAACATATTGTGAAGAACCGGCAATGGACCAACGTGGGGGAACGCAGCCAGGTTAGTCTGCTCTCGCCTATCTCTTGAGCATGTGCCAGAGCTTTGTGCCAACCGGCAAGAAAACTGCTCTGTTTACAGTGTCCTGCAGAAGGCTGGCCCCGAATTCTCGCAATGTGGCAAAGTGCCCGCCACACCCTGGGGACAGCCCCCTTCCAGGCAAGAGGCTCCCACACACTGGGTGCCGTGCCAGCTGCAAATGGTGGCATGCCTTGGCATGGAAAGGGGTCGCCCACAAGGCTGAGGAAGAAAGGGCCAGCAAGGTGACCTTTCTGACTTGAGCGAGAGCCAGCTCTTTTTGCGGCAAGATCAAGGAACCAGCATTGTGCTGCTGAAAATATTTTCCACGCCTCTCACTTTTCCTGAGAAGTTGGATGTTTGGTTGTCATGTGGGCAGGAGCTATTTATGCAGCGCCCTTGCGAGAGGATAATCACCTGAGTCACGTGACATTTTCACAACGCAGTGTTTAAGCATGTGCAGAGTGTTCTCGGAACGTCACCATATTTTCTTAGAAATGCTGTGGTGGTGTTAGGTCTCCCTGCTGCCTTCCAAAAGAGATAGGAGGGCAATAAAACAATAACATTGGCCACGACAGTTTTACGTGAAAATGAGAAAAAAGAAACCTGGGTCCATCCACCTCTGCCTTCAATGGTGGTCAGGCAGATTCTTCTTTAATACTTTCATGCTGGGCATGAAGACAATGGTTTGCCCACATTTTATATCCTCAGCATCTATATTCTGAACGCCTGTTATTCAGAGGTAAACGGCTCTTGAACATGGAGGTTTAGTTAATGGCTAATGGATGCCTGTCAACCTTCTCTCCTTCATGAATTTTCCTAACCCTGTTCAAAATTTATGCCCAGCATTTCTGGCAGCTGCCCATATGGCAATTCTGGGCACATGGCTCTTCCTATTTCTGACCCAGGCAGCAGAGCAGTGGTCTTTCCAGTCCTCAGTGCCACGTCAATCAATCCCACTGCAGCCAACTTCTCCCCCTTTTAAAGGGGTGGTGACTCATTCATCCCAAAACCTAGCCAAAAGCTGCCTTCTGTTGCAGCTGCCAGGCTTTTTTCTCTGCTTGCAAAGCTCCCCCAGCTCCCTCTGCCTCATGCAAAACAGAACCAGCGCTCTCCTTGGCCTGCACTGTAAATAATTACCCAGGGTTTCTATCTGCAAGCCAAAATAATAAAAAGCTATCTTCTGTTGTGCCTGGGCCGGTTGAGGCTGATCTGTTCAAACAGAGGCCTCACAATACCTCCTATTATATCTTGGAGCAGAATAGATTTCAGCTGCTGGGAGGGTGGATTCAAAAGCCTTACCCAGCCTGGCGGAGCTTTCGGGATCCTTTGAACTGTGCCATTGAGCGGAGGTGTGGAAAGGAGGGTTCACATTACAGGCTGGTGTGTACTACACCTTACTGAGTCAGGCAGTAAGTCAGGAGATGCCAGCAGGAAGTAACCTGGAATTTTCTGCATGCAGTGCGTGCCCTCTGTGGCTCTTCTCCAATAGCACATGAGCCTGTATATACTAGGCTTAAATTGTAGCATTGGTTCATCTAACACAGTATTCTCACCTCCAGCCTCTCTCAGCCCTCTTGTTATTCTGGACTGCTAATCAGCCCTAGCCAGCATTGGACTCCAGGCCCTGACAGCTGGCCTGGCCTAGCCTAGTAGTCTAGAGAACATCTGGATGGCACCAGGCTGAATGAGGCTGGTCTACTCTGTCGTTCAGACAGAAGGGGCACCCCAGCTCTGCCATATGCAAACTTTGTAGGTGCCACAGCTGCATGCAAAGTGTATGGCTCTGCTTGTGAGATATGGTGCCTGTGCAAATATTAGTAAGCAAATATTCTGCCCATAAAGTTCAATATTTATTGTACTTTGTTTCGGCTTTGTTTTGAATATTCAGGTTGCTGAGCTTGTTTGTGTGTGTGTGTTTGCAGAAAGTGGGATTTGTTTTATTTTGGCTAGGGAGTGGGAAAATCCATGGGTAGGTCTATCAATTTACTAACGCCGTAAAAATTACCAATAGCTATTATATGCAAGAGCTTGGAACCTTTGTTGAAAGGCAGTCTGCCATGCCATGATTGAGAGCACCCCAGAAGGAATCTGGCTTCAGGATGCTGGGAGAGGTGGGACTTCTTTGCACTGTTCTAGCAAGGTGGAATTTACATTATTAGGAGTGTCAGTGGCACGGCTGGTAAGAGATGTGGAGTGTAAAAATGTGACTTGAGGCGACAGGGTTTGGTAGCCAGGGGAAGTGGCTTGGATGTTGGTTTCTGCAATGTGTGTCAGATATTGTACTTTGATGGCTCACTTAAGGAACATTTGTGAAGCTGGCAGCATGCACACGTAAGTTGACAGCAACCTACTGCCTTGATTGCTCCCATATACCCATGTTAGTGACTTGGAGGAGCCAACCTTTTAAAAAGCCTCTTTGTTGGGTCACTTGGACGCAAGTGATGCTGAGTGCCTGCTCCCAGGTCTTTGCACTGTGCTGACCTAGATTCCCTCTGTTTAGTACCATCAGCCTCAGCAAGCGCATATGTATGATGGGAGTTGCAGCCCAAGACAACTGTGCTAGCTCAGGACTCATAGGAATCGCTGTCCAAAACATCTGGAGGGCACCAGGTGAGCAAAGGCTGCGTCACCCTCCTCAGCCAGAGAGCCTTTCATTGACTTCTGGGCAGGAATTATTCCAGGCCTACAACTTGGGATACTGGCTCTGAAGAATATGCCGAACCTCTCCAGCTTGCAGGGGCCATTTTGGATGCAAGGCTTTTGCGAAACCTGAGCTGGCACCCCGAAGTTGTGTGGAGGCTCTCTTGCACATCCAGGATATCCCGGATTCCACTGGGAAAGTTCTGAAAGTGGCAGGGTTGGCAATGTGAGGGACGGGGCATGTGTACACAGGCTGTGAGCCATGTGAATTGTGGGCAGGTTGGCAAGCAGGGACAGCTGCCGTTTCCTCCCTGTTTTGGCAAGGGCGTTGGGAAGTTACCGGTGACTTTGCTAGTAAGGAAAGTGTGTGTGTGTGTGTGTGGTGGCAGGGCGGGGCCAGAGCCCAAGGCCTTCGTCTCTCACCAAGTGGCACACGCACTCCAGCCTGCTGATTTTCATTTGCTTCCTTTGAAGCCATCCCACTGGTGAACAGAGAACCCCATTGATCTCATGGCATCTTGGAAGACTGAGGGGGGTGGGATGGCGGGGGGGCATGTCCCGAGATGACGTCTGACCCAGATAAGCTAGGAAGGAAGCTGGAATTGTGCAAGGGTTCTGCACAGTAGCAGAAATGGCGCTCCCTGGCTTCAACCTGAAGAAGTCTGCACTCATTACAACAGATGGGGAGCAGCCAAGCAGGGATCTTCAGTTGCATTTGAATGGGCTTTTCCCAAGGGCATGTCTGTAGGGGGCTTTCCCCACTTCCTATGGGCAGTATGCACCCACTCCCAAACTTACTTGATGCCTGACGCGAGATCCTTTTGTCACAACAACCCTGTGAGGGAAGGTTTGGCTGTAAAGGAGTACCTGCCCCAAGGCCACCTTGTGAGGGATTTTTCATGTCATCAAGGGCGTACCCACCATGCGGCAAGTTAGGGCAGCTGCCCTACTCTAGAAGCAGGGCTGGTGGGCAGAGGCGGAGCACAGCCCGGCGGAGCGCGAGTTCGCCATTCCCGCCGCGCCGCACCCTCCCTCCAGCTCCCCGGCGCGCCCTCAGGCAAGGCCAAGCGCGGCGGGGAACCAGGGAGCGCGGCGCAGTGGGCGGGAACGCCGAACTCGCGCTCCGCTGGGCTGGGCTCCGCCTCCGCCCACCAGCCCTGCTGCTAGGGAGGGGCACAGCCCGGCGGAGCGCGAGTTCGCCGTTCCCGCCCGCCGCGCTGCGCCCTCCCTCCAGCTCCCCGTCGCGCCCTCTGGCAAGGCCAAGCGCGGCGGGGAACCAGAGAGCGCGGCGCAGCGGGCGGGAACGCTGAACTCGCGCTCCGCTGGGCTGGGCTCCGCCTCCGCCCACCAGCCCTGCTTCTAGGGAGGGGCACAGCCCGGCGGAGCGCGAGTTCGCCGTTCCCGCCCACTTTGTGGCCCCTCCCCTTGCCCCCCCCTAGTTTTGATCCTGGGTACGCCCATGCATGTCATCATTTTCTAAATAAACAACAAGCAATTTGGTGGGTACTTTGTTACACAGGAGCTCGCCCTCTCTACTTATCCCTTTTGAGCTTCCTGGATCAAAAGGCACCTGGCTCTGGGTCTCAAGTGTCAAACAGGCTGTGCCATACGCGGTTCGCTACATTAAACTCGCAGAAAGCCCCCAACTTTTGCGTAGAACCAGACTTGCATGAGGCTGCCTTCCAGCAAGTGTGGGGCAGCCCTCCAGACGTTGTGGGGGTTCCAAGTTCCCATCAGCCCCCGGGGCCGCATAACTCACGGTCAGGGACGGCGGGAGTTGCAATGCAACAGGTCCCCCCATCCCTGCACCCAGATGATTTTACGTAGGCACGCGCGCTGTGAGCGGCGGCCGGGGCCTTTCGCATCCAACTGCGGTTTCGGAGGCTTGTCGCTGCGGCCGCGCGGGTTTGGGGCGCCTTTCGAACCGGAAAAGGCGCGACCGCCCGGCGCCTCGAGGGAGCGGGCGCAGCGGCAAGCTTCGCTTCGCGGTGCCTCTTTGCGCTGTGGGGCTGGGGAGGCCTGCGGGCCTCCTTCGGCGTTGGCGTTTGGGCTGGCTGGCTGGTTTACTCAGCCGAAAGGAATGTCCCTCGCCTGCCTCCCAGCAGTTGCGTTTTTCGTGCTGGCACCACCTAGGATTCCCGCGACGCAAAGCTGCTCAACTTTCTCTCTCTCTTACACAAAAAGCAGAGAGAGATCACTCGGCCTCGTTTTCTTGTGTGTGTAAAAGAAATAAAAACTCAAAACTGGCATTTCACTCAGACGGCTCGCGGCCTCCCAATGTCTGCTAAATGGCCAAGGTTGGTGCGCGCAAGAGGCCGGCCGTCCCTTTGAGTCATTTCTTCCCGAGGCGTCATTGCGCGGGGGCCGGAGAGCGCCTCGAATCCCGTTTCCCTTCCCGGCCCCGCTCGCGCCATCTGCGGCGTTGCTAGGGCCAGGCTGGCCCAAACAGCAGCAGCAGCAGCAGCAGGAGGAGGCCCTCGGCTTCCATTTGCGGACGAAGCGGCGGGGATGACTCAGCCCCGCCGGGTGGGGCCGGAACAGAGGCGTTGGCAGGGGAGCGGGAGGCGGGGAGACGATCGCAGCCAAGACTTCGCTTATTGTTCCTTTCCCTCCCTCAATGTACTATTTAATATCGCGTTTCCTGTGTTTGATAAATTGAAGCAAGCCGCAGCTGCACGGATTGCTTGCGCATTTTGTTACAGTAACACCAAAGATTACACTCAGATTATAATGTATATACTGTGTACACGCCTCGTAGTTTTCAGCAAAAGAGCAGGGAATTATCATTCTTTAACCCTGGCGCTTCAGGTGTCTCCTCTCACCCTCTAAATGGATTCAGCGTGATCCGCAGGATTCGTATAAGAGTCTAGTATTCTTTATATATATTTTTTGACGGGGCGGGGAAATTGAGACTTTTGCAAATGTGAGGAGGGGCACCCTTTAAAGATGAGAAACAACAGACAAAGCAGCTCAGTTACTTGCATGAGTATACTGTATTGGCTTGTGTTGCAGGACAACAATCTAGTTTAGTGTATCCACCAACTGCTGTGTCTGCATGAAAATGGCATGCTACTAAAACATCATGTCAATAGTCTGCAGACCTCCCTTATTCCCTTTTCTGGTTTGAAAGCAAACCATGGCAAGTTGTCAAAATACAGGCAGTGTTCTGTTGCAGCACAGGTAGAGGCATCCGAGGTTAAAATGCTTCCTAAAGAGACGTGTAGAACTTTTAAAAGTTGCTCTGCTTTGGCACTGCAAAAACCCATTTAAATTTGGGTTTGTTTCCTGCTGTGACCTGGGTACAGGACCCCTCTTTGACTGTGCTTTTGATCAGCTGAAGATGAAGCTTCTATCTGTGCTGCTATATTTGTGAGGGCTTGCTTGTTTGTTGCACTTCAGATATTTGAATTTAGCCCCCGCCTTTTTAAACTTCCGCCTAATTCTCCACTCCCAACTCCTTAATCTTCAATGAAAACGGCAGGAATCTTTTGCTTCCCTTTCTTTCTTGAGGGTTTGCAGCCATCCCCAAACTTCGGCTCTCCAGATGTTTTGGACTACAATTCCCATCTTCCCCAACCGCTGGTCCTGTTAGCTAGGGATCATGGGAGTTGTAGGCAAAAACATCTGGAGGGCCGCAGTTTGAGGGTGCCTGGTTCAGGGGCTCCACATGCAATCAGAATGCTCAGAAATCTGGAAGGTGAGAGCCGCAAATCCCCTCTTGACATTTTTCTGGGGCCTTTTGGGTGTGGCCCTCGCTGTACCATGGGCAGCAAACATCTTTTCTTGCCTTGCAATAGGGCCACGCCCTCAATCCTGAATCCTGTCCAGCTGGCTCCGACAGAAAGCTGGTGGCGTTTGCTCACGTTTCTGTCCCACGTGGCACATCCCTGGTGGCTTGGCAATGGTGCCGTTGATACTGAAAAAGAATGGGTGAGTCAGAGCCACTTGGATGGGCCTGGGTCGCAAGCAACCGCTTCTCTCCAGAAACAACAGGATCTCCCGTGCCCTGTCCCTTTCCTGCTTTTGATGGGATTCTTTTCCAGAGACACCACCAGGGATGTCAAAAGCCCAAACTCTGCCAGCTCTCCTTCCCCTTTGATTCAATTTTATGTGCTAGTTCCTGGCAAGTGTTTTGTTCCAATCCATGCATCCCCCCCCCGTCATATCTCTGCCGTGCCAAAAAAAGTGTTTGCTCATGGAGCAACTTGCGCCAGAAGGCACTGTGGTCCCCCTGCAGCAAAAGTTAGCAGAACCTAGTGCCAGATTGGCACTCCTGTGTAACATCTGACTTCCTGGGACAGAAACAACAACAGCAACCATCATTCATAAAGCATTGAAAATTTTCTAAGCACTGGACAAAGATTGAAAACCAAGACAGTTTCTGCCACGCATGAACAATCCAATAGATGTGAACAACACAAAAGGAAAAAGAATGTAGAGGGAAGAGGGGAGGGAAGCAAATTCAGGTACCGGTTATTACACGGTTACATAGCTGACCAAATGGAATGGCTGCTGAGGATATTTAGGAGAGGAGAAATCAAAGGACGCTTGATTTCAGCTGATTCTACTGGAAGGGGCTTTGCTGGGGGTTGTCGGCTCAAGGATTGATGTTGAAGGGCATGAGTCCAAATGATTGTCTAGTTGGAGGGCTACTTTGGGAAGGGAGATGGTGGAGTCAGCCAGAGCATCTCTCTAATATTATTATTATTATTATTATTAAATTATTTATTTATACCCTGCCCTCCCCAGTCAAAACCGGGCTCAGGGCGGCTCACACCAATAAAATTACAATAAAACATAAAAAGCAATTGATTAAAATACAGATTAAAAAACAGTATTAAAATTTAAAATGCAGCCTGATTTTAAGTAGTCCATAAATCCAAGCCATGAGGGAGGAAAACACAGGGGTCAGACTAAGTCCAACCCAAAGGCCAGGCGGAACAGCTCTGTCTTGCAGGCCCTGCGGAAAGATGACAAGTCCCGCAGGGCCCTGGTCTTCTGTGAAAGAGCGTTCCACCAAGTTAGGGCCAATACTGAAAAGGCCCTGGCCCTAGTAGAGGCCAATCTAGCCACCTTATGGCTCGGGATCTCCAGAATATTGTTGTTTGTGGACCTTAAGGTCCTCCGCAGGGCATACCAGGAGAGGCGGTCCCGTCTGCCTGCCAGTGAGTTCCCCATCTTCACACCTGCTGTTCCTTCTGCCCCCACCTCCTGATGGCACTATCCGTGGGCCTGATCTGGCTCAATGGCTGTATGGTTGCTGATCCTTCCTCTGTGTTGCAGCAAAGGAGGTGCAGCTAGAATGAAGCAAAGGGCAAGGTGGATGAGGGCTCTCTGCCAAGAGCTTTGCTAGGAAGCTGAGCCTCGGAAGGCACTGTGCTAACTGGTCAATTGGTTTTTGGCAGAAGGTGACGGGAAGGAAGCTCACTGATTGTTTGATATTAAGCTTGGATGGTCAGTTTGTTGCCAGCTTTATAAACTTAGCCAGGAAGGGAAATCTCCCCAACTCAAGAAGAACTCGAAATAGAAACTAGTAGTTTCTCCGCCCCCCTCCCCGCCTTTACGATTTGCCTCATGATTAGGAAACGAATGATTGCAATCTCTGTGGCTAAGCTGGGGAGATGCTGTTTCCCTTTTCAGGTCTTGAGGGGAATCCACCTGTTCTGGTGTAGCCACACAAAAGGAAAATGGCTGATTTTTTACTTGTGCTGGAAATGCTTTCGAAGAAATAGAACTGGGATGGGGGAAACACATCTTTTGAAAGGCAAGCAGTCTAGTTTCGGTGTTGAGACTGGGAGCAGTTGATAGCTGCCGATTTAGGAGAGAAGCCTAATAATGAGGATAGAAATGCCTCTTGCCTTTTGCAAAATAGAGCCTAAGGTTCTCTGGCCCAGGCAAAATACCTATGTGCTATGAAAACAGAGCCTGCCATGCTCAGTAGAATCTTGTCTGTGCAAAAAGTCTCGATTTCCTCTGCTGATAAGCAGTGCCTGGTGGCCTTTTGCAACCTGGTTTGTCAGCTTCCTTCATTTCTTTGCCTCCCCCCCCCCCAAAGCCAAGCTTGAATGTTGGAGGGGAGCATTCCTCTAGAACTGCTGTTCATGCCTTATTTGTCCTAGACGCTGCACTGGAATGTTACTTACTACTAAGAGGAGGAAAATAAACAGACGGAAGTGAACTGTTGAGAGCGATGTTATTTTATTTAACTTCTTTAATTTCACTTTTCTTCTTGCTAGTAATGCTGTTGTCTTGAACTTTTGCTCATAAAGTTTAGCTTCAAGGCCGTAACAAGAAATCACATAATACAACAGACCGCAGATTGTCTGTAAAAGCAATTGTAAAATAATTGTGTATGAACTTGCATTCAAATCGGGAGCCACCGTGTCTCTGGGATTTCCCTTGGCTCCCTCTACGTTTTCTGACATGTGACAAGATACATCACCCAGCAAAAACAAATGATGGGGTGGGTATTCTGTCGTCTTGGCTCCTGCCACCATGCTTTTAAGAGATATCCAGTTTAAAAATCTTAAAAGTGCTACATTTGTATTATTTTAATTCCCTCCTTCTTAAAAAAAAAGTCATTTTTTAAAGCATTGAAAAACTCTTTCGGGGGGGGGGGGTTGTTGTGCTGTTTCCAGCTAAACAGTGCTGTTCGAAGCTGGCTTCTGCTGGTAAAATTCAGAAAGCTGGTTTCTGTGGAAGGCAGTCCAGGAGAGAAGTTTGTCTGCCCAGACAAAAGTATACAGGGATGTGGACTCCAGAAATAGGCTCTCCAAACTATGCTTGTATTTCATTATGTACTGTATAGAATTGTTTGACAAGCTCCCCTCCCCAGATCGGACAAGCAGTCTAGTTTGAAGTGAGCAAAATTTTACATATCTGTGACTGTGGCTCAGTAGAACAGTGCACACAATAGGAGTTTCTGGCTCAGCATTTGCTCAGGATTAGGAAAGGCTCCTGGGGAATCCGCTCTTTGTTATTGCAGTAAACAGGGCTGGGCTTGGTGAGACTGACTCACCTGCCCATGAACGAACCTCACCAGCTCTGCATTTCCACTATTAGCTAGACTAGGCTCCATAGCTTGGAGAGCCCATCCTGTGCGCCCTCAAATCCCTCAGGTATCCGCTTCCCAAACGGTAAGGGTAACTTACCGGACCCCTTCCTGGGAGCCCAGTTCCAGCCAGTCAATGATGAGGGGTGAGCAAATCTGCCCATTTCAATTTTATTTATGCATTTTAAAAAGATTTATATGCTGCCCTTCATTCGAGGATCACAGGGCTGTTTACAATATTAAAAGCACAAAAATACACACCGTAGTAACAAACAAAACAATAACAACATACACACCCCAAGTGTAAAAGGCTATAGATTAATTAGCCAAAGGCCTGGGAGACCAGGAATCTTTTTGCCTGGAGCCTAAAGGGATGTAACAAGGGTGCAAGGTGAATCTTCCTGGGGAGAGTATTCCACAAATGGGGAGCCACCACAGAAAAGGCCTGTTCTCATACTGCCATCCTCCAGACCACTTGTGGAGGCTGCACACAAACAAGGGCGTAGGAGAATGATCACAGAGGTGGGTGATCAAAGGTGTTATATACTCAAACCATCTTAATCCTGCCTTTTAAAATCAGGAATGTGTGTTAGATTTTTCTGTACTCTGTTTCATGTTGGCCTTAATGCATGGTGTTTATTTGTTGTTGCAAGTCGGGTTAGGTTGCCTTGGTGTGTTTTTTTTTTAAAAAAAACCGCACTGTGCACATTCTCTGAGTGACCTGTGAATCCCCATAGCCTGTTGCCCTGTCAACCAAACGTTGGAGATGAGCTCAGTTGTGGCATTTGATCGGCTAAGAGGGACTCCCTTGTTCATAACATTCCAGCCAGGCAGGGTGGTTCCGTCTGCAGCTCTGACTTTCCTAGTTTGTTTTCCCCCCCCCCCAAATCATCTGTTTGGTGGGTGATGCTTTTTGAAGCAGCTGTGTTTCTGTCTCGTGGTCTTCCATCTTCCTTGGCAGGGGATGGGGGGAAAAGAAAATAAAGCAAAATATAATGGAATGTAAGCGAGTAATGGAAACTTGGATCTGAGCTGACGACCAACGTTTGGATTTTCTCTTGCCTCAGCCTTATTTATAGCTTTCTTCGTCTCCCTCCTTTATTTAGGTTATATATATAACCTAAATAAAAAGATCTTGAGGCCCAGTTTTCCCTCTTCTTGGAGTAGGAGTTTTCTTTATCTGGTATGCAATGGTTCCTGTGAAATTATTTGCTGGCCTTTTTAATTAGATATATAAATCTCCCTTCACACCATCTCCTATTACATTTTCTTTTCCTTCAAGATGTTTCAACACCCCCAGTTACCCTCACAACAACCGTGAGAGGCAAGCCAGGCTGACAGGTGTTGATCAGTCCACAAGGTCTACTAGGGAGCTTTGCAGCTTAGCATCACCCATCTCTCCCTCTTAGGCCACCTGCAACAGGTTGGTGTAAAAACTTTCCTGCAGTGCTTTCCCAAAGATGCTCAGGTTGTGGTGAGCTCCCAGCCAGTCAAGGAGACACAAAATCTCCCTGTTTAGAACTGGGGAACATGAAAAGCTCTGTCAAAGCCATCCCTGTGTTTAAGGGCTGTCAGCCAACCAGATTATCTGCTAATACGCCCCTTGATTGATTAAATTTGCATACAGTGGTACCTTGGTTCTCAAACTTAATCCATTCCGGAAGTCCGTTCCAAAACCAAAGCATTCCAAAACCAAGGCACACTTTCCCATAGAAAGTAATGCAAAGTGGATTAATCTGTTCCAGACTTTTAAAAACAACCCCTAAAACAGCAATTTGACATGAATTTTACTATCTAACAATACCATTGATCCATAAAATGAAAGCAATAAGCAATGTACTGCAGTCACTCACACAATCAATCAATCAATCAATCAATAACAAAACAAAAAGAGCCGCAAAAACAAAAATGCAAAATAAATAGCAAAAACACAGGCCTCAGCGTAATACTCAAATCAGAAGCGTAACACTCAAAACGGAGCACGTTCGGCTTCCAAAAAAAAGTTTTCAAACAGGAGCACTTCCGGGTTTGCAGTGTTTAGGTTCCAAGTTGTTTGAGTACCAAGGCATACACACATTAATCTCTTTTTAAAGGCAGTTAAGAAAACGTGACATTTAATATGTAAGGGGCTACACCTCTGTTAGGACGGAAGTCCTCCTTTTGTCTCATATTTTTCTCCCCTTTATCTGTGACAGTAACATACCCGAACCAAAGTAGTCATGGAAAACTAACCTGTGCCTTCAACTTCTGAAATGGACCTTGGTAGATTAATCAACAAAACCCTTAGTGGATTAATCTAAAACAGTGTTATACATAATTCTAAACACACTTGCTACAGGATAGGGTCACAGTGGCCCACATCAGCCTTCACAATGTTTTGGACTGCAAAAGTTGTAACCTGGGCATCTGGTTGCAGAACGCTTGTCTGTGCCGCATTGCACGTCTCCCAGTTTCCTCCCTTCCTGGAGGGGGGGGGGGGGAGAGGCTAAGTGGAGACATGAGGAGAGTTTATAAAACTACGCTTGTTGTGGCAAAAGTGGATAGAAAGAACTTCTCATAATTGGTTGTTTTAGTGAAACTGAGGTTCAGGTGCAGAAAACGGAATTTTCTGGAAATGTGATGCCTGCTGGCTCACAGCGCCTTCAAAGAGGGACTAGGCAACTTCACAGAGGCGGGAGACAGTGTTATTGATTGATGTTGTTTCTTTTAGAACCTCCAAGTCCAGAGGCAGTCTAGATGTGGATAGCAGTTGCTAAGGGTGAGCAGCAGAGACAGGTTGCTGGCTCCATACCTTTGTTGAAGGTCTTCCTTAAGGGCAGGCATAGGCAAACTGGGTCCTCCAGATGTTTTTGGGACTACAACTCCCACCATCATCCCTAGCTAACAGGACCAGTGGTCAGGGATGATGGGAATTGTAGTCTCAAAACATCTGGAGCGCCAAGTTTGCCTATACCTGCTTAAGAGCATCTGACAAGCTACTGTTTGAAACAGGATGCTTGACCTAGATGGCTCTGTGTCCCAACCCAGCAAAGCCCAGTGTGTCTTGTCGATCTTGCCGCTTAAGAACTTTGCGTTGCATTTTCTGCATTATATTATGAAATCGTACTCATTGCAGACTGACTTACAAAGAAAACAGATGAACCATTTTATTACTTTTGTAATGATTCTGTCATTTGCCATTTTTATAATAACAAATTGTCGCGGCTTTTTTTTTTTTTTTTGTACCTTGGTCCTTGAAGAAGAAAAAGCCTCTCTCCAGTCTGGGTTAACAGCTGTGCCTTCTTCTCTCCCCCGTTTTAGGAACACCAAGAAGGAAGGGGAGCTGCTGACCGCCCAAGCCCGCCTGAAGGACGTCGAGGCCTTGCTGAACTCCAAGGAAGCAGCACTCACCACTGCCTTGGGAGAGAATCGCAACTTGGAGAATGAGCTCCGTGATCTGCGGGGGCAACTGGCCAAGGTGAGGACCACCAGCTCAGCAGTCTCCTTTGGAGCTGCCTTCAAAGCAACCCACTTTTTACTGATAATTCATGCACACACACCCCAGCAGTTGACCCCCTTAGGAAAGGCTACCATTGTGAGGTGGGTGCTGCTGAGGTCAGCTCCCCTCTTTATCTTGTTTTCCTGTTTCTCTGCAGTGGACCTTAATTTATCCATGGGGTGGGAGGTGGGGACTTGTGAAGTTCACCCTAGATCAGGCATGGCCAAACTTGGCCCTCCAGCTGTTTTGGGACTACAGTTCCCATCATCCCTGACCACTGGTCCTGTTAGCAAGGGATGATGGGAGTTGTAGTCCCCAAACAGCTGGAGGGCAAAGTTTGACCATGCCTGCCCTTGATGGTGTAATCTTTAAGAATGTGAAAGACCTCTGCTGGCTCAGACCATAATGCTGTCTGGGCCAGCTTTCTGTTCGAGCAGCTGCCGGTCGGTTTGCCTCTTAGCGTACTCACATATGGCCTGAAGGGTGACTGTTGGTTGCCTGTCATTTGACTCCAGCATCTGACAATCAGGATAGACTGCCTTGGGTCTTGGAGGTTCCACTTGGCTTTCATGGTTAACCGCTGCAGATAGATCTTCTGCTCTTCCACGAGTTCATACTAACCTTTTAAAAAGAAAGCAATCTCACCTGGCCAATTGCGTTGTGCTTTCTTTGGTCTGCCAGCCCGTTCTATTGGGTGACCTACAGCTCTTCTGTTATGGGAGAGGGAGGAGGAAGCTGGCTCCCTCTCCCCACCCCATAGTGAATTTATAAACCCCTGCCTTCGTCAACCCTAGTCCATAAATGTCCCGGAACCTTTTTGGGGGAGGGGGGGAGTGGGAAGCTCTAGAGTTTAGGACATCTATCCCATGAAGATTTAAAACAGCCAGGCGATGGCAGCACAGCCTGCCATCTGGGCAAGGCAGTCCTTTAAACCCAACAATAACTCTTGGATTTTAAAGCAGATTCATGTCTGCAGGTGAAAGCATATGGGGTAGACCTTCTGGCTGTTGGTACTACTTCAGACTGTAGTGGGGGCAGGAGGATATGTGGTGAAGCACCCTTCGCAGTGCTCACACAAAGCTGTTATTCACCCCCTCCCATCTGGAAAGCTTCACTTCCAAGGAGGACTGTACCACATGTCTTTTCTGTATGCTAGGAAGCTGCTTTCAGCAGAAGCTTCTGAGTGCAATAGACGGCCTGGCTTTGCAGAGGGCAGCTTCACCTGTGACCCATGAGAGTGCCAAGCCGGGGCTGGCCCCTATTCTTGGGCTGGTTTTTGGAATGCCAGCAAAGTGGAAATGCATCTAGGTGCTCCCAGAGATTTCCCAGCCCATCTGAGAGACAGTGCTTGGGGGAAACGGCAGTCCCTGGCCCAGCCACGGCTTCAGTCTGCCCCCAGTATAATTTATTCATTTCACAAAATGCATATACCGCTTGATTGTAAGGGAAAACCTCAAAGCAGTTTGCAAAAAGAATGAAACAATAAAGTTGCTATTAAAAACAGCTTTTTAAAATGTTAGAATAAAGTCAAAGAGGGAACTAAAAACCATATTGAAACACAGATCAACGTACTACAAATCTGGACAGGCTTGCTGGAACAAAAACAATTTTAGCGGGCATTGAAAAGAGTACACACTAAAAGATTGATTTCTTACAAATGTGGAATGAGTATTATGTGGCATCTGTAACAGGGCCAGTTCCATGGATTCAAGCGCTCAGGTGGGCATATATAAAGGCCGCCACCTTCCATCCCATTGACATGCTTCTCCCGTTCTCTTTTTTTCATCCCACCCTGTCTCCCTGCCAATCCACCCACAGCTGGAAGCTGCTTTGGCTGAGGCCAAGAAGCAACTTCAGGACGAGATGCTGCGACGGGTGGATGCGGAGAACAGACTGCAGACCCTGAGGGAGGAGCTCGAGTTCCAGAAGAACATCTATGGAGAGGTGAGTGGGGCGGCCTGCAAAAAACGGCACAGCAGCACATACCCTCACCCAACCCCCTGGGCTTGCCCACAGTTCCTGTCCCTGCATTGTAAGGCTGAAGGTTGTTTGGGGAAACCCAGAAAAAAGACCCGAGCACAAGAACCCCCTCTCTCTGCCCCTGCCTGCCAGCCATGAATAGCCTTTGTCCCCCATGACTCTTCTTACCGCCTTCTCCTGCAGGAGCTTCGCGAGAGCAAACGCCGCCACGAGACCCGCCTGGTGGAGATTGACAATGGGCGCCAGCGGGAGTTCGAGAACAAGCTGGCCGACGCCCTGCATGATCTGAGGTCACAGCACGAAATGCAAGTCAGGCTGTACAAGGAAGAGCTGGAGAAGACTTATGGCTCCAAGGTACCACCCTGGCCTTAAACTCCTTACCTTTTGCCGGAGAGATGGAGCCTTTTCTACATTACTTTTGGTGCCAACTTCTTTGTTTATTTCCTCCGGTTTGCACCGCAGTGGCAGCCTGCTCCTAAGAGATTGTGGAGCTATTCAAGACTTTAACTCAGGGCTGGCACACCCGTGAGGCAGTCGCCTCAGGTGGCAGACTGGGCCTCCACCCCCACCCCCCACGGCTGCCACCCACCTCCACCCGCCTGCTCCTCTCCAGCCTCCTGGGGGCAGGGGAGGGGGTTAGGAGAAGGCAGCATGAGAGCATTGTCTGTCTCACCTCAAGTGGCAAAACATCCTGGGCCAGCCTTGCGTTCCCTTTTACACATATTATCTCTCCACCCAACCAGCCCCAACTAAAAAGCTAGAATTAAAGTCCAGGAGTTAACACTATTTCTCATTTAGGTCCTGTTTGGTGTAGGAAATGTGAGGAGTTCAAGTTTTTGAAGTACAGGCAGTGACCCCATTTGTGTGGGGGCTACATTACACACTCTGTGTGTCTGCTTGCTCTGCCCTGCTCTGCCTCTGCCACCTTCCTGGCTGCAGCAGTGCGCACATGCATGGTTGCACGCCAGTTGGTCACTGCCTGCATTCAAAGGACTGCTCTTCCAATGGTCCTGGGTTGTTGTTGTTGTTTAGTCGTTTAGTCGTGTCCGACTCTTCGTGACCCCATGGACCATAGCACGCCAGGCACTCCTGTCTTGCACTGCCTCCCGCAGTTTGGTCAAACTCATGTTCGTAGCTTCGAGAACACTGTCCAACCATCTTGTCCTCTGTCGTCCCCTTCTCCTAGTGCCCTCAATCTTTCCCAACATCAGGGTCTTTTCCAAGGATTCTTCTCTTCTCATGAGGTGGTCCTGGGTGGTTCTCCCCATTTCGCAGGCTGGGTGTGAGGGCTGCGAGGGAATGGATGGCAGCAGCCCTGTAGTAGTGTAGTCTACGGATAGTCGCGTGTGTTGGATACGGCACTGAAGTTGAGAGAAGAGTGGTTTGCAACAACCTTGCATTGTGGTCTATGCACATAGGGCCATATCTAATACATTATCATAGCCACTACAGTGGTGCCTCACTAGACAAATTTAATTCGTTCCATGGGTCTTTTCTTATAACGAAAAATTCGTCTAGCGAATCCCATAGGAATGCACTGAATTTTTTTTTGAATTTTTTTTTTTGCCCATAGGAATGCAATAATTGAATTTCAATGCATTCCTATGGGAAACCGCGGTTCGCTAGACGAATTTTTCGTAAAACGAATTTGTCTAGCGAGGCAACCTCCGCTCGAAAAATCCTTTCGTTAAGCAGAAATTTCGTTAAGCAGGGAATTCGTTAAGCGAGGCACCACTGTATTTCTCTCTCTCTCTGTCTCTGTCTTGTACAACAATCAGGGCTGTTAAATATTGTTTTGAAACACTGCAATGAAATACTGCTCCCAGATAGCCACTTTCTGTCGGTGGCTGGTTTGGATTTCCAGAAGTAAAAAAAAATCCACCTCCACTTGCGGTGCAGGTTAAAGAAATTAAACTGTGTTCCCAACCCACTGCAAACTCATGTTCAGTGCTGGCTAGGGGCTGATGGGAGCTGTAGTTCAAGATGGCCATGCTGGCTGGGGGATGTTGGGAGTTGTGGTTCAAAGCACCCACAAGGCACCGGGTTGGCGAAGGCTGCTTTAGACAAAGGCAGCCCATGTCCCAGAATGTTCCTTTCTGTCCTCCTTTATGGAGCGCCCAGTTTCTTCTGTGCCTCATCGTGGCCGATCTTCCTTTTCAGCTGGAAAACGCCAAGCAGTCAGCCGAGCGGAACAGCAGCATGGCGGGGGTAGCCCACGAAGAGTTGCAGCAGACTCGCATCCGCATCGACAGCCTGTCGGCGCAGCTGAGCCAGCTGCAGAAGCAGGTGAGGGGTCGGGAAGGGTCACCAGGGACAGGCGGCCAGTGCTGTGCTCTCTGTTTCGAGTGCTGTTGGCTCCCTGGATGACACTGTGGCACTGCTGAATGTCTTTGCCCAGGGTGCTCTAAATTGAGGCTTACTCCTCCAGCTAACAGCTACATTGCACTGAAACGCTGCCCACTTAACTCTTAAGGGATTTTGAGCGGAGCCCTTTCTGATTCCCAACCCTGTGTAAAGTAATAATGAGCACCCCCACACTGTGAGAATCTAGTGAATTTCTATCCCACCTCCATGCCGCTTGTGCCGTTGGCCTGCTCCACCTGCCAGCTCCTCTCTTATGCCTCCTTCCCAGCTCTCTGCCAAGGAAGCAAAGCTGCGTGACCTGGAGGACGCTCTTGCCCGGGAGCGTGACACCAGCCGCCGCATCCTGTCCGAAAAGGAGCGGGAGATGGCAGACATGCGGGCCCGCATGCAGCAGCAGCTGGATGAGTACCAGGAGCTGCTGGACATCAAGCTAGCCCTGGACATGGAGATCAACGCCTACCGCAAACTCCTGGAGGGAGAGGAGGAGAGGTAGGTGCAGGGCTGGGGATGTTGACCCAGGGGGGGCTGGAGTCAAAACAGGGTGGTCTCCCTCAGACGGTGGCCTCCTGTTCCTTCTGTGTTGGTGGGTCTGAATGTAGGTTGAGTGGAGAGCTTTGCAAATGGGCCTGCTATTGGAAAAGAACAGAAAGAAGAGGCGGGACTCTGGATTAGATGGGCCAATCCAGCAGGGCTCTTAAGTTCTTAGTTTCAGCTCCTGCATGCATCTGAAGACAAGTCATCTTGACACCCTCTTTTTTCTCTTCTTCTCCCCCCCCCCAGGCTGCGTCTCTCCCCCAGCCCCACCTCCCAGAAGGGGGGCACCAGGACACGCATCTCCCACTCTTCTATGCAAAGCTCTTCCAAGAAGCGTAAGCTCGAGGATGGAGAGAGTCGCACTAGCTATTCCCACCATGCCCGGACCAGCGGCCGCGTGGCTGTGGAGGAAATTGACCTGGCAGGGAAGTTTGTCCGCCTGAGGAACAAGTCGAATGAGGTGGGTTTCCTCGTGGTGGGGACGGGAGAGGGGGAGTGCCTTGCTGCTTGGCAGAAATCCTCGGGTGGTCAGGGGGGGGAGAGTGGCATGTTAAGCTGCCCATAAGGTAGATCTTGATGAGCTTTTCAGTCAGCCAAGTTCAAAATTTGCCAGGTGCCAGGCACATTTTGCACCATCCGCCCTGCCTATCAGAAGGTGCTTCTGTTGTAGAACTCAGGAGGGGTGGGGATAGGGCTAGAATTATTTGTCTCTGCTTGCCATTGCCTCTGGCGCCACCTGCTGTTGGGCTCCCTGCCTTCCGTCCTACCAAGCCCACTGGGCATCAGCTGCCGCTTTTGTTTAGATTTCCTAGCATTAAACAATGAAGGAATACAGAGAGTAGAATCTCAACAAGCACAACTCTCTATAAGAAATTGGAGCATATTGTACACTAAATTATCTCAATGCAACATGTACTATAACGTGAGCTTAAAGAATATATATAACAACAGCCTCAGATCCATCTTGAAGAGATAAACAGTGGTACCTCGCAAGACGGATTTAATTTGTTCCGTGAGTCAATTTGTTTTGCGAAAAATTCATCTTGCGAATCGCGGTTTCCCATAGGAATGCATTGAAATTTCATTTTTTGCCCATAGGAACGCATTAATTCAATTTCAATGCATACCTATGGGAAACCGCGATTTGCAAGATGAATTTTTTCGCAAAACGAATTTGTCTTGCGGGTCACCATCAGATCGCAAGACGCATTCGTCTTGCAGGGCATTCGTCTTGCGAGGTACCACTGTATACAATCTTACAGATTACTATTCAATGTCACCAGGTCCAAGTTTGGACCGACCTGAAAAAGGGTGTTGAAAGAGAGATTTTACCCGAACATCTCGTTGTTGGAGTCCTCATCTTATAGTTTCTCAACTGCAAGATTTAACACAGAGAATCTGTACCCTGGTCTTCAGGACATTACAGTTGAACTCTTGAACCTGGTGACATTAAATAGTAATATGTAAGATAGTATATATATAATATAAATAAAATGATATATATACTTAGTCATGGCTGACAGGCTTCCCCTCTTCATACAATCATCACAAGAGCCTCCTGGCGTTTTTATGGCTTTTTATTTTCATTATTTACAAGCAGTCATTAGCAAGTCATGATCATTCATCAGAGTCACTCATCTCAGATCTCTGCTGATGCCTGTCTCGCCCAGGCCAGCATGCCAGAAAATGGCGAACCCTTGAGCTCCGTCTTTCGCCATGCCTCTTTTCCACACGGAGAGCCGGCTTGTACACGCCTCCTGAGTCTGAGCTGGAACTTAACCCTTGCCGCTCCTGTGAACCTCCCGCTTCTACCTCCCTTCTTGGCTGTTCTTCAGGAACCATCTCCACAGCTCTGTCCTCCCCCTCCCCTTCGGGCTCACCTCCTTGTCTTTCCACCCCAACGTCTCCCCCTCTGGGAAACCTAGCACCTCTGGTTCATCCCTGACATATATAAAATTTAAGCTCACATTATACTGAGTTATAGTATGTGTTGCATTGAGATATTTAATGTACAATACACTCTTATTTCATATACAGAGTTGTGCTTGATTAGATTTCCTAGCAGCCAGTAGGGAGGGAAGCTGCTTCTTGCTGGTTTCTGCATGGCAGGAATGAGATGCATTCATGAGGCCTTCTCAAGAGAGACCCACATCCACACTTCTTCCTGGGAGATGGCACAGTTGCTGGTGCCTCCCCTGCAATGGGGCTCACTTACCACGGCCATCCCTCTTCTGTGTTTTTTTTAGGACCAGTCCCTGGGAAACTGGCAGATCAAGCGCCAGAATGGAGACGAGGCCCCCATCTCCTACAGGTTCCCCCCCAAGTTCACCTTGAAGGCAGGCCAGCTGGTTACGGTGAGTAGCTGCGAGCCTCGTGCAAAGCAGAAGTGCATAATCCCCAGGACGGGGCCAGCGACTGCGGGAGGAGGAGGATGAATGCATGGATGTGGCGCAGCCCCCTGGACCCCCCTCCAATATACAGCACTGTTGTGTGTCGGCGTCTCCCTTGATGACTTTCTCTTCTTCCTCTCTTTCCCCACTTAAGATCTGGGCCTCTGGTGCCGGGGTGACCCACAACCCTCCCAGTGATATGGTGTGGAAAAACCAGAGCTCGTGGGGAACTGGAGACAGCTTGCGCACTGCTCTTCTCACCTCTTCTGGAGAGGTAAGGCACCCTGTGGTGGATGGTTGGGGCCACTATTCCTCAGCGAGGCCAGAATTGTTGCTGTTCAAAGCCCAGGACTCCATTACATTGCCCTTTGCTTATGCCTCTCGTGTTCCCCTCCTCCTCCTGCTATGCCTGCGAATTTATTGGGGTGGGGACACATTTCCTCATGGGGTGGGCAGAGCAAAAATATGGGTGGAGCCACCGGTGCAACACGTACAGTTGGCTAGGTTAAAACAACCACACACACATCTCCCCCCTTCCTCCTTGCATCTGAGCAAAGAGGCCTTATCAGGGATCCATTCCTGCCAGGCAAAAGTTCTCAGAGTATGGCCTGGACAGAGTCTCAGGGCCTAGAGTGCCCCACCTCTTAATTTAAATTATAGGATACTGCTCCGGTCACATCAACATCTATCTAGAGCAGGTGGCTTCCCCCCAAGAATTATGGGAACTGTAGTTTGTGAAGGGTGCTGGGAACTGTAGCTTAGCTATAGTTCCCAGTGTGGATGTGACTCCTCTGTTGACTGTTACATGCCCATTTTTAAAAAGAGGTTTAAGAGACGGTGATAATCGATAACCGCTCCCAAACCCCTCTTCCCAGTACCAAGACCAGGTCATAGTCCTCTCTGTCCGCCTCTTTGACATAAAGCCCAGTTGGAAGAGCAAAGTACCAGCAACTCACCTGACATCCTTTCTTTGTTTTCCCTCCGCAGGAAGTGGCCATGCGGAAGCTGGTGCGCACCGTGATTGTCAACGATGACGATGAAGATGAGGATGAAGATGGCCACCACCACCACCACCACCATGTGAGTTTTCTGGGGTCCTCTGCTAGCAGGGGGAGTGGCTGCAGAGCAGGCATGACCCGCCCTCTCACGGAAGGCTTCCATGCGCTACTGCAATGCTCCTAATAAAGGAGGGCAATAAAAGCCTACGGAAGCACATTAGGAGACTGCTCTTGTCTGGGGCTCCTTGAGAGACCTGCCTCTCTCCCCTTCTCTTCCTGTATTTTAGCACATCCCTGTATTAGCTTGGTCTGTCCTGGTTCCTGAAACAGAGTGTGCTCCTTTGATTTGGTCTATAATTTTTGTTAGCTTTCTCTCTTACCCCAAAGTACAAAAGAAAAACAGCACACCATAGGCAAACATGTTTTTTTTTTTTTGCAGAATAGCCCACCAACAAGTTGAATACCTCGGTTTAAGTACGTAATTCGTTCTCGGGAGCCATTCACTCCCCAAAAAATACTTAAACGGAGTACGCCAATAGAGCGCTTTTGCATGTGCCGCGGAACCCAGAAGTAAACACTTCCGGGTCCACGGAGTACTCAAACCAAGAGTACTCAAACCGCAGCGGACTTAAACCGACTGTACTGAAACATGCATTTCTCCTATATTTCATAGTATGACATGTACATTAATTCGATACAAATCATGGGGGGATATTACCAGGTGCTGAACCACATTCTCCGCTTTCCTTGCAGGTTTGAAACCCATATTTTAAACTGAAGATCCCTGGTCCAAGACTTTTATTTCAGTCAGTTACACCCAATGCTGTGGAGACTGACCTTCCAATCTCTTGTCTATTAGTCAATAAAGTAAAATCAAACTGAGAAAATAGAAATGAATCCTGTTTACACCGCCCTCTCATTAATTTTAACTTATGAGGCAATTTCTGTAGTAGGACAAGTTGCTAAACCTTCTACAACCAATAATTTTAGAGCCCCATTTTAAAACAGCTGCATTGGCTGCCAGTTCATTGCTAGGCCCAATTCAAGGTGCTCATGTTAGCACTGAAAGCCCCAAATAACTTAGGTCCCAGATACCTGGAAGACAAACCTCCTTCCTTACAGACCCTCCCTGGTGTTAAAATCAGCTGAGTTGGGCCCTCTTGCTAGTTTCACATCCCCAAGAAGTTTGGCGGTGTCCCCAGAGGGGGCCTTTTTGTGGCAGCCCCTGAGTTTGCATGTTCAAAGTTTGCTCCCACCAGAGTTTAGAAATGTTTGCATTGCAACCGTGAGCCTTGGTTAGCTCTTCTTTGCTTTGCATAAAAAATCACAAGCAAACTCGGGGGTGGCCTCACCTTGTACCCCAGTGATCAATTTGTTTAAAGTCTAAACTTATTCTTAATTTCACCCACAAGACTATACATAAATTTAGGGCCAAATTTAATGCTTTTAACTAAACCAATTTGAAATGCCCATTCCACACAGTCAAACATTTTAAAGATGCTAAGGATATTTCTGTTTACTTACTACTACTACTACTACTACTACTAACAATAATACTTATTAATACTTAATATTTTTAATTTCCAAATGGAGACCAAACTGGATAAAGCCAGTTTGGTCCACATGGATGTAATCACCTATATTTCATTTTAAGCAACTGTCAAGGACAGAAGCAAAACTCTTATAATATACATTAGGCAGGGAAATGGGTCTGTAAGATTCAACAAAAGTGGGTTTAAACAAGTTTAGGAATTGTCACCTAGAGGGACACTAAGTTTGTGGCCATGGTGTCCCTTCTATGATGTCATTGTTTAATGATTTAATTAATTACTTGCAAGTGGTTCCTCTCCCCCCACACCCACAGGGGGGGAGGCAAAAAGAGTCAACATTATGTAGGCATTTCAGACAAGAGAAGTCCCTCTAGCAGCAGATCTGCAAAAAGCAGGGGGAAGAAATTTGCAGATCCACTGTGAGAGGGACTTCTCCCAAGCACAACTGCTGCTTGGTGCCTCTGATACCGAGCAGCATTTAATGCCTGCTTGGCACTTGTTAAAAGGCGGTTAAACCCCACTGCTTTGGCTGTGGGTGCCAGTTCCTTGTTGGGAACAGCCACTCACAGCCAATGCAGAATTGAACCCTCCTCTTCCCTCCATCAGCTGATATCACATTGCTCTCAGGTGATGGACAGGTAGCTGAGGTATAGGGGAATTGGCCTCTTGGGCCAAATTAGACTCCCCCTGGTGGACCAGAGGTTCTCCACCTTTTTAATTCCTCCCGTATATCACTGTCCTGCTTCTAAAGCCTTACTAAAAAGATATTAATTTACATACTTTTTAGATATTAATATTCCCTTTCAAATCTCCCCATCCACAGGGTTAATTCCTCCTCTGAAAAACTTTCTAAACATTTGCTGCAAAATTTTCAATTGCACACTGTTAGGCACATACGCAGATCCCAAATCATAACCTAGTGCGTGACTTTTTGCTTTTCTCTTCAAAAGACTGAATAAAACGTCCATTGCTATCCTTCAAAGCTTTTTTCCTGCTTCTAATCGAAAGTTTCGGTGATTCTGTCCCTGCGTTGGAGATGGGGAAGCTGTGGCACTCCCGACAGTGGACTGCAACCACCTGCCTGGACTGCAACCCACCTGCCTGGAGCGGAGCATCTCAGCAGCCCCAGGCAGGCCGATTGGTTCCCCATCCCTGTTCTCTGTGTGGTTCAGCTTCTGATCTTCCTCCTCCTCTAGAGCCACTGCAGCGGCTCTGGCGACCCAGGCGAGTACAACCTGCGTTCCCGCACTGTGCTTTGCGGCACCTGCGGGCAGCCGGCAGACAAGGGGGCCAGTACCACCAACGCTGCGACCAGCACCCTGTCCTCTGGCTCTTCCTCTTCCAGCCTCACCATCACACGCAGCTACCGTACCGGAGGCAGCAGCCTTGGGGAAAACCTGCTCCCCCGGACCTACATCCTGGGCAATTCCAGCCCACGCCAGCAGGTCAGTGGGTTGGGCTTTTGGGGGCCAGAGTTTAGGGGCATTCAGCGGGGAGGGAGTCCCATCATTAACTGTAGCATCCATTGTGGCATTGTCAACTGTTAATGTCTGGAGACCCTTGAAAACACACAAGGCTAAGTGTGAAATAACATTCCCCAAATGCTTCCAGCAAGACCCTAGCAGACCAGCAAAAAAAGAGTAAGCATTGGGCACAGCCCAACTCGGTTTGGACCCATGGAGGTTAACAGGCATGGCTCTCTTACGCCCAGCAATTTCAGTGGGTTTACTCTGAGTAGAACCCAGTTGGCTACAACTCTACATGTCCATTAATCACTGGGGAGAATTCGTCTAACTTTAAAAAGGCATCACAAGGCTTTTCCCAAACGACAGATGCTGTCCAATTGCATTTCTGTATATGAATGAAATCAGTCAGTTTTGCCATGAATGCTTCTACCATGTTTCTGCACCTGTTTGTTAAGTGATGGTGGATTAAGACTGTTGGAGGCAACTGAAATGTGGCAGCTGTTTTAACAAACCAGATCAGGTTGCTTGAGGTGCATAGAAATTCCCAAGTGATGTGCACAGGGGGCTCGGTGATAATGAGAATGACTAGAGATTGGGGAGAAAGTTGGTTCCCCCTTTTATATAAGCCCACCTAATTCACTGGCTTTTTTGGGGGGGTGCAAATTTGATACACAGCTACCCTTTGAAATTTGTGTTTGTCTGAATCTTGCAATTGACAACCAAAGAAATGTACAAAGCTGTGTATATATGGGAAAGGTGGGAACAGTGTGGTGCAGTGGTTAGTGTTGAATTAGGACCTGGGAGACCAGAGTTAAAATCTTCCCGAGGCTGTGTAGCTCGCTGGGTGACTTTGGGCCAGTCACTGCCTCTCAGCCAAACCTGTCCAAAAGGGTTGTTGTGGGGATTAAATGAGGAAAGAGAGAACCATGAACCGCACTTTTAGCTCTCTGGAGAAAAAGGTGGGATATAAACGCAATAAATAATATATAAAATGCAAATGTTAATGCAAATCGAATTATATTACGGAGAATTGCTTGCCAAATGTTTTTAGGGGAATTTTAGGGGAAATTCCATACAAAAGAATGTATCAAGAGAAATGTTTATCAATTTCTGTGAGTTACAGGTAGGTAGCCGTGTTGGTCTGACGCAGTCAAAATAAAAATAAAAAATCCTTCCAGTAGCACCTTAGAGACCAACTAAGTTTGTCATAGGTATGAGCTTTCGTGCGCATGCACACTTCTTCATATACACTGAAACAGAAGTCACCAGACCCTTATGTATAGTAAGAGGGTGGGGTGGGGGGTTTGATGGGAATCTGTGAGGTTACTTTAAAGAAACAAAAGAAAATGATGTCCAAATGTGGACAACTAAATTTAATATTTGAAGAATAAAATCTGGAACTGACGGATTTGTCTGTCCCTAAGAATAATGCAGGGTCAGTCTTAAACTGAGCTGCCCACTGTCTTCGAGAAACTCTCGATCTTATTGCAGCGCCACAAAGTACAGGCACCGTCAGCTTTAGGCTTCAAGCACTTTCAGCATTTATCTCAACTGCTATGAATTTTTGCTGAAGAAAAAAGGGGATTTGATGCCGGCCATAAAAATATTGCATTGACTAAACAGTGAAACTACTTGACCTCTTGCAAGAATAAAGGACTAGGCATGATCTGCAATAACTACTGGGTTATTTCAGGGCACTGAGGGAGAGTCCAACTTTCTCCTTGTGGTGTTGAAATTCCATTTCTCTCCTCAGTCATCTTCTGAACTATTTAAAAAAACAACCCATTTTTATTGTCCTTTCCTTGGAGAGGAAGGTCCTGAACCTCAGAATTTGAGGAATTCATTTCTCAGAATTTTGACTGAGTCTATATGTATATTTTAGTGTATGGAATTTTTTTGTGGGTGGGCATTTGCAAGTTGCTTTGAGGTGCCTTTGTTAAAAAAAGTTTCTAATTAGTTTAAATATTATTAATAAAAATCTTTCTCTGTGTGTCTCCATCCAGGGCCCTCAAAACTGCAGCATCATGTAAACCTGCCGCTGTTCCCCGACAACGCTCACAGCCTGCTAGACAAAAAGCAACTTATTCCTTACATGCACAGAAGAAAAGTTTATAAAAGGAGTTATTTTCTACTGCAGGAATTTATACTTTATTATTACATATCGAGATATATAAAAATATATATAAATGCTAAAGATGCTTCAGGGGTTTTTTAAGAATTTTTTTTCTAGAACAAAAAAAAAGCTTTAAAAAAAACCACAACCAAGCCAAAGAAATTTGAGTTATTGGTGCCAAAAAGGAGGGGGGAAATGTTTTACTTTAACATAGGGGTGTGTATATGTATAGAGATATATATAGAGATTTTTCATTGGAATCTGTACGTAAAAGAAAAGAAACAAGAAAAACAGCCAACAGAGACAAGGCTCTCTTGGTTTCATATTCTCCCTTAGGGACAAACTCTGAGAGGGATTTTTGCACTTGCCGTTTCCCTGTGGGATACGCTAAAGATGAATTATACTCATAAGCCACTCTTGGCTAACAGCAGCTGTAACCCACAGTTAGCCCCTACACACCTGAGGTAAAACAGTTTGATGCTCATAGAGACAACCTCTTGGTTCAGAGTGGAGCCTTGTTTACAGTGTCAATGTGAGTGGGAGACTCTTCTTTTAAATAAAATAAAATAAAACCCACATTAATTTTCAGTCTAAGTTCTGGTTTGAGATCCTGGACAAGAAATGTACCATACTTTAATCCAATGTCTGTTGTCAGGCTGTTTTACTCCATGCTGATGAGGCCCTCTAAGGCAGCTACAATGCAAAGCAGCCCTTAAACTGACCGGGATTATAACACTTCATCTTAAAATTTAGTTTGCGCCCCTACTTTTCGTCCACTCAGAATTAATACAAAATAATTGAGTGAACCAAATTCAGATGAACTGCATCCACATTTGCGCCTTTAAATGAAGAAATCTAGATTTAGCTCTTCCCACCCCGCAAAGCAGCTCATATACTTGACCCGACGTGTGCTTTTGATGCCCTTCCTGACAGTTTTGGGGGTGCACATGACAATTTAACACCCGCTTTTGCTTCAAGGAAATGTTTCTGCTCAAAAATTGAAACCACCTTCCTTTGGAAAACAAGCATGTAAGATCCCCCGCATTGTAAGAAAAGGTTGTTGGCAGCTGGGGCTTGACAGCTGTCCAGTCCAAAAACAATTCTCTCCAAAGCTTTTTCTCTCTGCCTCTCTTGCCTTGCTTTGCTCGAGTTGCAGCTGCTGTTAACCCTCCTCCCCTCCTCCTTACAACCAACTGCTATGCTATAATAGCCAATATAAATGCTGTAGGGTTGACATTTACGTACTGTATTGTTCTTTGGCGGCGCTTTGAGGGAGAAAAGGGTGGGTGGGGGCGTATCGGGTGGTATTCGCGATGTGCCTTGGCAAGGATGGTCTTCGCCAGACTGGCAGCCCAGAAGCAAAGGATGGCAGCTCCTTGCTGAAAGATGGCTGCCGTAGCCAGTGCTCTTGTTTTAGTTGCCTTTTTAAGGGCTATGGGAAGGTGTAGCGAACGTTCGGGGAAAAGTGCCTTTTGATTTCAGTTCCGGGACCAGCTTTTTTCCTGTGCCTGAGTTTGACTGCGATGCCCTAAATGGGCTGTTGAGCTAAAAAGCTTCCTAGCCAAAGCACCTAGTAGGTTTGGGGAGTTTTGTAGGTCTTTTTAGCCCCCCACCCCTTTGTGAAATCAGAGCAGCTGATGCAAAGTGAGGGAAGCCACAGTGCCCAGCAACAAGCTCTCCTCTTCTCAAAGAACCTTTTTCTCCCATTGATGCGCATGGGGCAAGCCCCTGTCAGCCTTGAGGCCCTTGTTTGTCTCTGACTAAGGCTGGATTCCCACCATGGTCTTCTGTTGGTGTAGTCCTGTCTGCAAGATATTCTTTCTCTTCCCTGCCCAGCCGAGGATTCAGAAAGGCCACCTTCTCTTGCAGCAGACAGTTGGGTCTCCTCAGTTTTCAGGTGTGTGTCTCATGTTAAGTTTGGAAGACACGCCGGATCTAAGTCACCTAAGGGTGCAGTGACGTCTCAACACAGGCAGGGTCAGGCACAGAGAATCTGTCTAGGTCCAAAACGTGGTCCAGAAACAAGGTCAATAGCGCAGAGAGAGTTCAGCAAGGTGGGGGGGCGGGAATGAGGCCTGTGTTGCTTCTAGCAAATGGAAGGCCCAAGTGGGGGCCTTGTATACCTGGCCTCCCAAAGACATTCTTAACAGGCAGTGAAGGAGTATCATGGACCCCCCTACTTGTGAGTAAGCCTAGGACCCTGGGTCTGTAAGCACACGCTGCATGGTTCCTCTCTAGCCTGGACCCAAAGCGGCATGGCAACTCCTATAATCCACAACCATGGGGCTGATGGGAGTCCAACACCACCTGGGGAGCATCATGTTGGCTACCCCTGATGTACCCTAAATTGGGCCTTGTTGAATGGTGGGCTCCTGCGAGGCTGTTGTGTGAGCTGTACACACAGACTGGCAATATCGGGTGCTCTGAGAAAGATCCCATTTGATCCCTTCAGCCAGAGCCATCTGGTCGCTTCTCAAGGATCCACAAATTTGCTGAACTCCTTAATAGGACCTAGAGAAATCTTCATAGTTTTGAGGGAGTTCTGAAGGGGCTCTGATTTTCACCTAGCCTCTGGCCCAGGAAAGCCCCTCTTACATGTGTGCGTCTCAGGCAGGGATCTCCCCTTCACCCTTAAACAGCAGCCACTTCCCCTGTGCCCCACAGTTCCAATCTGTTTTCTTCTTCTTCTTGTAGACAAACAGTTTTTGAAAAATGCTCTCCACTGTGGAACTAGAGTGAGGTGTGTGATGAGACCGGGGGGCACCTTTTCCATGCACACATATATCCTTGCATGCGGCTTTGGATTGCAGGCAAATAACTTTCCTCAGGAACCTCTGGGCAGCTTCGTTTGCCAGTAGCTTGCAATGCACCCTCTTCGATGGGGCAGCAACGTAGCAAAACCTGTGCTGTGTGTTGCAATGCGCCTGTGCTCTTGCCTTAATTCGGGTGGGGGTAGGGCATGGTGCAGAATTAAAACACTAAACCGAAAACGTGCCTGCCTGCTGCCAGCTGCAATCTTGCTTCTCGTTTGTTTTTGTCTTCACAAGAGCTTCACCCTGATTCAACACCCAACCATGTCATTGCTCTATTTCTCTGATGCCCCCCCCCCGCAAGACTCAACCACCAAAAACAATTGTCCAGTGCTTTTGTTAGGGTGTTTTTTGTGCTGTTGACCTCTTCTGCGGCCTACGTTTGCTGTTCATGTGGCAGTAGTGCTCCTGTATTTTCTTAAACCAAATACACTTAAAAAATGTCTACCAAACCAGCCTTTTGTGTCTTCCTTCATTTTTGCGTTGTGGTATCTTAATCTATGGTACGAAGGTGGGAAGTGGGGCTTCACGGCCTTTAATGTAAGTGGGCCTTCCTGGGAGAAAGCGGAGGCCTTGGCTCCTTGCCCAGGCCAGTTCATGAGAAGAGGGTGGTCCATATTTCCTCACCGGTGACCACCTGGGGGGACCGCACACTAGAAACCGGCAAAAAGTGAGGTGGGGTTATAGGGTGGCAATGACCAGGGCCAGAATAATCCTGGTCAGGCCACGCAGGAGAGCAAGAAGAACTCCATTTTGTATATTCAATTCTAAATCTCTGTTTACAAGCACAGCATGTTTGCACATCTAATGCAAAGATCTAACCACACACAGCACTTCTAAGAAATTCTAGCTACACCACATTTTGTTCCTTTGTTCCATCCTGTCTAGCATAAACCACAAGAACACATCCTGTATAAGCTTTGTAATTTACATGGGGGTGGCGCTGGGGTAAGTTTTGTTATAAAAGCACTCTGTGTATGCCCATGGGTCGGGCAGAATGAGAAACTCATTCTCACTGCCACCATTTATTGCAATAAATGTTTTAATAAATCTGTTTTATAATATGTACAACTGCCTGAGATTTCGTCTGGTCAATTTGGGAAGCCAATCATCCATATTCCTGACCTTACATTTCTGGTGCCGTGACTCGGATGAGGGCATTTCCCTGAACCAGAGGCAGTCCCCTTTTGCCCCACTGGACAGGGCGCAGATTCCTAACGGCGCCTCTGGTCTGGTGCACACCGGCAGACTTTTTCCGGAGGATCAGAGGTGGCCCTTGAGTTTCTGTGCCCTGGACGAAGAGGCAAAAGGACCGAGGTTGGAAGGGAAGAACAGGAAAAGCCGGCTGGGGTAAGTAGAAAGGGAAAAGGTACCTTGAAGGGAATTGGCCCCCTTTAATGAGGGGAAGGGAGATCCTGATCACATCTCCAGCGTGTTGGTAGTACTCAGTTAATCAGAGGTCAACTGGGAAAACCAGGCGCTTTGGGTAAGAGGCAAAGGGAGGAGGAAAATGTGTATGTTAGTAGTCAGTAGGGAGGAGGTCCCCTGACAAATAGATACTTAGGAAACAAGGAAAAACTGGGAGGTAGAGTGTGGTAAAGTGTCCAATGCATGGTATGTGTGGCAAAGTTTGCAGTGCATGCTCTGGTTGAATGAGGGGATACTTTACAGGGCCATAAATGGGAGGAGTATGGTCAAGAGGAGGAAAAAATGTGATTTCCCTAGAATTCATGATTGATAAATTCAGAATGTCATAAAAGAAATTTAATTCACAAGTCCTGCCAACAACAAGTTCAGAGAAAAAGGGTGGCGCAAACCAGTATCCCCCCCCCAGAGAGAAGAAAGGCATTTTGAGAAAGAAGATGAAGAGAAAGGCAGTGGTTAAACAGCAACAAATAATGGCTCAAGGACCAGTGAGGAACCAGAAGGGGTTCAAAGGTCACTGGTGAAGGTCAGTTGCTAGGACGGAGATGTCTCGGTCAACGTAAAAGAGGAAGGAAGAGTGTTCGGAGAAAGATGGGACAAGGGGGTCCCAGCAGAAGAGAGTTCGTCAGTTTGGCAGGCATGGCAAGGAGCCATGGTCAAGGTGACTTAAGAGTTACCTGCATCTGGACTTTGTTATAAACATAGGCACCCAGTATTCTGTTTTTAAATATCCTTGAAACAGCACCAAAAAGCCAAAAGAAGCATCAGACTGATTTTATGCCTAAAAGGGCTGTACAAACAGACAGCGGAGGATTGGTTCAGAAAAATCATCTCTGGAACCTTTAAAATGCTATTCACCACACTAGAAATGAGGCTACCGCCGCACAGGATACTGACAAAATGCCAGTAACGGTGCTCAGAAAATGTTTTCATATGCTTCAGCTGGCTTCAAAAGAAAAGAAAAGAAAAATTATGTACTTAAGTAGTTCACAACGCAAGAGACAATAGATTTTATTTGAACAATTAACATCTTTTCCCCAAGTCCTGTTGGAACTGTGCAGACTTTAGTTTTTGGGGAAACTTACAAGAATGGGGAAAAAGAGACATTTGAGTCCTTCTAAAAGCAAACTACGTTTAAAGGGTTTAACCCTCCTACCTGCAACCCCATTTCATATGTTTTTGTGACAGCAACATGTTGGAAAATTTGTAGAAGTGCATATTTTAATGAAATGAATGTCTGTCAACTAAAGAATTCAGGATAAGGTAGAAGAAAGTTATAGTGAATTGAGATTTGTGTGTAAAGACATTGTTTGAATCTAACACTACGTTGGAAGACAGGCTGCAACATCTCAATAACTCTCAAACGTCCGGCAGAGATGTGTGGCGTAACCCCCCTTATTTGGTTACACAAGCGATTCTGCATGATTTGTATTTGCACAACTTGTTTTCTCCTGCAACCTGCACTTAGAGACTGTGGCTGTGCCTGGCTGGTGTTGCCATTTCGGACATTCTATTGTGTGACATTGTGTGACCAAAGACCGTTGCTGTGACAGTAGGGAGAAAAGATGTTATGCTTTGGAGATCCACGTTTCAGGTTACAAAAACACTACTGCTCTAAATGCTTTGACTTTTAAAAAATTGCATGTCTCACAGAAACAGCCCGTTGCTACAAAGCAGCTGTAAGTTTTTCTTCTTCTAGAAACCACAAGACTTTGCATAATTTGAAAAACAGGCTTCAGTATCCCAGCAGAACTCAGCCGTCGGCAGCTGGATGGGAGGCAAATACGGATTTAAAGCGCCCCCCTCGACCCTGCACATGCATGAAGTTCTGTGGAAGGAAAGAGAAACCACGGGGAGATCCTGAAAGATGGACCAGACGTGGAATCCTGTTGCAAGCCTTGTGAAATTCTGCGAAGACTGCTGTAAGGCACTGCTGCTATATCCCAGAGATGACTTCTCAACTAACTGCTGCTACATCCCAGAGATGACTTCTGTGTGCCAGACACACCTCAATGTCCAATACGTGGGACGCACTACCTCGGAGAGTTTGGTGGTGGACTTACCAGCAAGAAGTTCTAAAACAGCAGCGGCAGCTACAAGGACAATCTCTCTCCCCCCCCCCTTCCTTTGTTTTTTATCTACAGGAAATCACTCGAGCGAAGAGCGTGTAGCCTTGCGGAGCCTGACACGATGGTTCCAGCCTGACGCTAGCGAGTCCCTGAGTGAATCCTTGAAGGAAGGGAGACGAGACCCTATTCATTCCTAGGTGGTGAGGTATCCATTCCAACTGGTGAAAGTGCCTGAGGTGACCCCCTGGATCCACACCCTGCTGTGCCTAATCAGAAGTGGGCACCCAGCGCACGGTGCACCAGTTTCCCCTTGCAGCGTCTGACCGGCAAAAGACGCCCAGTGCATGGGAAACCGAAGTAGCCCCTGCTGTGACACTCCGGACGCTGTCACTCGACGCACGGGTTGAGGAACGTCCATCTTATGCAACGCCAATCATCAAGAAGGCACAGTAAATCTTAGACCCTTATGTATGTATGTATGTATGTATGTATGTATGTATGTATGTATGTATATTTGTATGGGAGGCATCAATTGAGTGGGACCCACAGTAGAAGTCTACCTGCCCCCAAAGCAGTATCCTTAATTTGGAAGGAAGGGCAGTGTACCTGCCTCACTTGAGCGAACAGACCCAAAACAGTTTCAGAAATTGAACCATGGGGTAATATGGGGAGGGTTCCAGCAACTCCCTAGGTCATACAGATATGGGGAGGGTTCCAGCAACTCCCTAGGTGATACAGGGCTATAGCTGGGTTGGGGATGTAACTGGAAGAGTTGGCCAGGTGCACCCCTCAGTTCTGGCTTTGGAAATGATGGTAGCCCACTGATGTCTAATGTAAGCCTCTCCTGACTCTGGCAAACTGGAACAATAGCCATTCTTTCTGTAGCCAAATGCTCAGCTAGGACAAACCTCCAATTGTTATATATATCTTCCTGGCCTTTAGAACTGTGTAGGAACTCTTGAAACCCACTGATTTGCATTGAAGCCCAGTACTGAGCTGAGAGAGAACTGTGTATTTTCCTGCTGACATAAAGTTTTGGAAACAGTGGCCAAAGCCCCTTGGCTTTTAGATTTCCAGCAACTATAGTTACACACCCAGTATCTCTGAAGACTAGTGTGGCCGTTATAGATTCATGGCCCACCTGAGAGAAAGAACCCTTTGTTGCCAAAAGTCTGTATTGTGATTTTTTTGTGTGTGCCTCAAATGGAAATGCAATGTAGTAGAAAGTGGCACTTGTGCTTCGACAAAAATGATGTTTGTATAATGCAAATATGTGTTTCCAGTTAGGTCTAACACGAAGGCTAAAAATTTCAACAGAAAATGCTTAGGAGTTATGGAAATGAACTAATCAAAAGCTGAACCAGGCTTAAATTCAGCAAGCATTTTTACTCTGGTTTATAGCATCAAGCTGAAGCAGGAAAAGAGAGAGAGAGAAAAAACTTTCATGGTTATTTTACACTGACAGTTCTGCAGACTGAATGCCTTAATCTACAGGCTCTCAGAGTTTGTGTATAGTCCTATGAATTAGCTGATGGTGTCTGTCCTAACAGTGAATTATTCTTCCCCCTTAGGAAAGATTTCCAACCCCATGTGTATGTGTGGTAGCACTTTTAAGAAACTGTTTGGTAGTGCACGTTATTCACTTGTTTTAGAAACACTAGCTTGTATACCTTAAGTTAAGAAGTTTCAAAATGAAGGTCTGAATGTGCCAGGTAACAAAATGTAGGTCTGTTTGTGAAATATTTTGCTATTTGATTTAAGAAAGTAATGCACTAATGTCTTTAATGACTGCTAGTTCCTAGCACCTTCTTAGTTCTGGTGACCCTAAGAAACATTTAACAGCCTTGGTCAGGTATTTTAACTGTTCAGTAGAAAAGGCAGCCTCCACCCCGAAGTTATCTATCTGCCTTGCACTATTTCCCTGGAAGTCAAAAACCTAACATTTGAGCAAGCTTCCAGTTAGCCTTCTTCTGCCCTACATACTTCTTTGAAGCCCAGCAATCTTCTCAGAGTTCTGAAGTCTCTCAATAAAGCATTAGGTTTTGGCCAGACTCTCAGGACTAGATGCAGCTGGCCAGGTAGCCCTTCTGAACTCCTCCTGCTGTGTGTACATCAATCATGATCAACGCGTGGTGACCGATATTGGACGGATCAGGGAACTAACATCTGTATACAACTAGAGTACACGTGTTGAGAGTGATGTTAAAAACATTAAGAAGCAGGCTGATCTGTACCACAAGGTTAGCCTAGACTGTGAAGGTCTGCCCAGTGTATGGAGTTAGATTAGTTCTTGGCTCCCAGGTTGGTCATAGTTAAAAGAGATTCTGCTCATAATATTAATTTTCTTTCTTATTGTCTTAGCCCTATGCAGAACCTTGGTCTGTATAAAGCTTCTGGTAACCCTTCTGAGACAAGCTGAGTAACAAGCTGGGAAAAGTCAGCAGAAGCTTCCTCACTTACTTTGCTCTCTGTTGCCCATCCTTTGGCCTAACATTGGAGCATGGGAAGCTGCTGGCTCCTCTGTAGAATCATAGAGTTGGAAGAGACCACAAGGGCCACCAGTCCAACCCCCTACCAAGCAGGAAACACCAGGAAACACTGTAGTGCGATGGGTCAATCAAATGGAGATGCAGAAGCAGACCTGTTCTTCATCTCCATATTGAAGAGGAGGGAATATAGGGTGGCAATGACCAGGGCCAGAATAATCCTGGTCAGGCCACGCAGGAGAGCAAGAAGAACTCCATTTTGTATATTCAATTCTAAATCTCTGTTTACAAGCACAGCATGTTTGCACATCTAATGCAAAGATCTAACCACACACAGCACTTCTAAGAAATTCTAGCTACACCACATTTTGTTCCTTTGTTCCATCCTGTCTAGCATAAACCACAAGAACACATCCTGTATAAGCTTTGTAATTTACATGGGGGTGGCGCTGGGGTAAGTTTTGTTATAAAAGCACTCTGTGTATGCCCATGGGTCGGGCAGAATGAGAAACTCATTCTCACTGCCACCATTTATTGCAATAAATGTTTTAATAAATCTGTTTTATAATATGTACAACTGCCTGAGATTTCGTCTGGTCAATTTGGGAAGCCAATCATCCATATTCCTGACCTTACATTTCTGGTGCCGTGACTCGGATGAGGGCATTTCCCTGAACCAGAGGCAGTCCCCTTTTGCCCCACTGGACAGGGCGCAGATTCCTAACGGCGCCTCTGGTCTGGTGAGAGGCAAAAGGAAATCCACCAGAGGAGGAATGCTCCTGGAGTAGATTACATCGCTAGGCTGATGTCAGACACGGCCTAGGCATCAATTTACCAAAACCAGAAACAACATGCAGCATTGCAGCATCCCTAGACTGTCCTTTGGCTGCAGAATAATGCAGGGTGGGGAAATCGTTTTCAGTCAGGGCGACCTCGAGGACAACCTCCCAAGAGCCGAACACAAAGAGGCTGCAGTGGGTGTCAACTACTTATCCCAGCCGTGCAAAGTAACAAAGGCACTTGAGCATATTGTGAACTTCCAGGATTGGTCAGTCGGATGTTCATTACTGTCCACTGACTTGTAAGAAGACAAATTGCAAACAAAAGCAGATTATTTTTTAAAATAAGCTAGTGATCACAGCAACTACCGTATTGGCCTGAATATAAGCCACACTCTTCCCCCCCCCCATTCCGACCATGAAAAGTTAAAGTGCGGCTTAAATTCGCAACCTTGCAAAAATAGGCGAGGCAAGATTGCAGCGCGTAGCTCCTAGGACCACCAGCATAAGACACAATTTTAAAGGTAAAGGGGCCCCTGACCATTAGTTCCAGTCGTGACCGACTCTGGGGTTGCGGCGCTCATCTCGCATTATTGGCCGAGGGAGCCGGCGTTTAGCTTCCAGGTCATGTGGCCAGCATGACAAAGCCGCTTCTGGCGAACCAGAGCAGCACACAGAAACGCCGTTTACCTTCCCGCTGTAGCGGTCCCTATTTATCTACTTGCACTTTTGACGTGCTTTCGAACTGCTAGGCTGGCAGGAGCTGGGACCGAGGGGAGCTCACCCCGTCGCAGGGATTCGAACCGCCGACCTTCTGATCGGCAAGCTCTAGGCTCTGTGGTTTAACCCACAGCGCCACCTGCTTTAAAGGAGCGGCTTATATTCGGGTATTGTCTTTTCTCTCCCCCCCCCCTGAATTTTAAAGGTGCAGCTTATCTGATCTGAGGGTGCAGCTTATATTCAGGCCAATGTGGTATAACTTCAGATATTTGGGCCACTTGTGTGGCAATAAATTCATCAGTCCTTGAGGAAGGAACTCAGGAGGCTCTCTGAAGATTAAGCAGGAAACTTGCCATAAAGAGGATGTACTATGTGTTCTTTGAGCTCCTTATGGAAACGCCCGGAAAAGAACACAAGAGATTGACCTCTGCACAGTTAACACGGACCACGTCTGTCTGGGTCTCGGGCCAATCTGCCATCTAAAATATTTGAAGGTAAGACACTGAAATGAGCCCATAAAATGGTTCTTCTATACTTGGGTATTCTTATAAAAATGTTAAATATGGCACCCTGGTCAGGCCTAACAACCATGGATGGTCACAGGCTTAATCAATTCTTGACGGTTAAAAAGGATTTCACACACTGGTGCTCTGGGATGCCCATAAATGTTAATTAACGTTCTAGAAAGCCACCAAGGCAAATTAATTTTTTATGACGGCTTTTAATTTTATATTTATAATCATTTCTGAAACGGCTGTGTGTGGGCTGGCTCAGGGTTAAACCTGCTCCGGTTACAGTTCTGCCCCCGCCCAAACCCCCAACCTGGAGAAGCTTTCAACCAGGTTGGAGGAGAAACTCAGGCCCGTCTAGATCCTCCACGATGTTGAACTCAAATCCCATCAGCCCGAACTAAGGATTGAGGAGAAATTCAATTCAGTTCACACTGAACGGTGACCCTACAAAATTCCAGCTTTCCAAAGCAATATCTGCACTGCAAACGCAGACATCATTTGACAATCGCAATACAGTGGTACCTCGGTTTAAGTACACAACTGGTTCCGGAAGTCTGTACTTAACCTGAAGCATACTTAACCTGAAGCGAACTTTCCCACTGAAAGTAAAGAAAAGTGGATTAATCCGTTCCAGACAGGTCCGCGGAGTACTTAAACTGAAAGTACTCAAACCGAAGCGTACTTAAACCGAGGTATGACTGTAAATTCTTCCTTCAGTGTCATTGGCCCAATATTGTGGGTAGGGTTGCCACACACCCGGAATTTCCCAGACATAACTGGAATACTGCAGTCGGAAGTAGTGTCTAGGCGGAAATTGCAAAAAATGTCTTGGAAAATCCGGGTGCATATATGGCAACTCATGTCGGCAGTGACATTTTTGGTGATTTTTCCTTTAAATTAGCTCCAAAACACTATTTATTTTTTGCAGTTTTGCCAAAGAAGATCAACAGCTTTGCTCCCAAAAGCTCAACAACTTCACCTTTTGAAATACGGCAACTCTAATTGTGGCAAACTCTTCCATGCCTCGTGGATGTCTTCTACTACAATCTCTATTAAGCACAGTCAGCAAAATGACAGGAAGGTGTGTATCCCATGAGCGAGAAGGCCCCTCTCCCACCATCCCCATTTGCCTTAAGGATGTTCCAGCCTAGAGCTTTGAACATACAGTATAGGGGTCAGCAAACTTTTTCAGCAAGGGGGGGGGGAGGGTCCACTGTCCCTCAGACCTTGTGAGGGGGCTGGACTATATATATATATATATATATATATATATATATATATATATATATATATAGGGGAATGAACGAATTCTTATGCCCCACAAATATACCAGAGATGCATTTTAAATAAAAGGAACACATTCTACTCATGTAAAAACATGCTGATTCCTGGCCTGTCCGCAGGCCGGAGTGAGAAGGCAATTGGGCCGGATCTGCCCCCCCCCCAGGCCTTAGTTTCCCTACCCATGTTATATAGACTGTCTCTTGTGCATTTAGTAGTTGTGGCCACTAGGGGTCAGGATTGCCTTCTCCAAGGCTTCATTCTGTAAAGCTGCCATCAGGAACCTAGGTAGTGCCCTCCAGATATTGTGGAGTACAACTCCATTGGACTGTAGTCCAAAATATTTTGAATGCTTTAAGGCGGCAAAGGCTGATATAAAGGGATCTGGAACTGCTTCTAGATGGTGCCTGTCATGATTGTTATGCTGTTCTCCAGCAAACATTAAGAATGTAAGAAACTTTGGACCAGGCCAATGGTGGGTGGCACTGTGGGTTAAATCACAGAGCCTAGGGCTTGCCGATCAGATGGTCGGCGGTTCAAATCCCCGCAACGGGGTGAGCTCCCGTAGCTCGGTCTCTGCTCCTGCCAACCTAGCAGTTTGAAAGCACATCAAAGTGCAAGTAGATAAATAGGCACAGCTCCGACGGAAATGTAAACGGCAAGCATCCCCAAACTGCGGCCCTCCAGATGTTTTGGCCTACAACTCCCATGATCCCTAGCTAACAGGACCAGTGGTCGGGGAATTGTAGTCCAAAACATCTGGAGGGCCAAAGTTTGGGGATGCCTGGTAAACGGTATTTCCGTGCACTGCTCTGGTTTGCCAGAAGCAGCTCAGTCATGCTGGCCACATGACCCGGAAGCTGTACGCCGGCTCCCTCACCCAGTAAAGCGAGACGAGCACTGCAACCCCAGAGTCGTCCGCGACTGGACCTTACCCTTTATCTTTTAATGGCCCATCTAGTCCAGCATCCTGTTCTCACGGTGGCCCACCAGATGCCTGGGGAAACATGCAAGCAGGTCACGAGCATAAGAGCCCTCTTTCCTCCTGCAGATTCCAGTACCTGGTATTCAGAAGCCTCCCTGTTTCCCCTATGATATAAGTTAGGGTATGTCTATTCCCAGTGCAAATTCAATTCTAAGTTTAATAGTTCAGCAATCTACACTACACCATGTCGCTTCAGGGATACGCTAGCAAGCATCATACCACACTGAAGCTTGGTCTCCATAATGCAAGCGTCATGGCTTTTATTTTTTAAAAAATGTTTATCTCGCTCTTTAGCTGAAAAGGGGCTCCCAGAATGGCTTAAAGATGTCTTCAAGCTTACAGCCTAAAGGACATGGCACAAAAGGAAAAGCAATGGGGAGGGAGGAGGGTAAAAAAACAACAACAACTCAGAGGCTAGTTATTAGAGTCACAGTAATTGAATCCTATAATTGAGTTGAGAGTGATCCCAAGTGGCTGGATCTAGACACATAAAAAAAAGCATTTCAAGAAAATGTGTTGTAAATGTCATAGTGGGAAATAACATTGGCGAAAGATGGGACTCTGCAGCGCCATCTGGTGTCACAGTGTTATAACGCGTATAAAGCGCCTTTTCTTTACTAACGTAGCTGAATCCTTAGTGAAGTTCTTGTAAAGGCCCGCCAGGGTTGGAAGGATACAGAGAGGAGGAGCCAAATTTTGCTGGACTTTTGGCAGGTTTTATGGAGAGGTTCTGCATCTCCACCTCCCCTGATGTAATGGATGCTGCTACGGTAGGCGACTTAAATAGAAAGCCAGGTGGTGATGGTAAGGGAAACACTATTAGGTTTTTTTTACATTGCACTGTCTCTGCTTGATAGCAACTACAGCAAGAGTCAGAAACCATTTTCAGACCCAAGGCTGTGTTCCTTTATGAGCAACCTTCCTGGGTGGGGCGGGGCTGCATGCCTGTGGGGGGTGGGGCCAGAGACAATAGTGGGTGGAGCAACAGATCAGCTGGTGAGGGGTGGGGTCTGGCGAGAGTCCAAAGGGAAAGATGAAGAGGCCTCCTGAGCCATACTGGACCCATGAGCTGGTCACTTCCTGGCCTGATATGTGGGCTGGGAACAATCAGAGCCACTGAACTCTGACTTGCAGCATGAAAATATTATAATGTTTTTTAAGAGCATAAAAAACCAAATGAACAGGAAGTTACGGTGCACAAGAGAATGGAACATAGCTCTTTCAGAACACTGAAGGGTGTTAAAAGGCATGGCAAAATTTGGTTACCAGTTGGAAGTTTTATTAATATGCCTACAGCAAATAAGTGCTCCTCCAGCCTCTTTGGAGAGCCTTGATCTTGGCATGTTCAAATATATCAGGTAGGGAAGAGACCCCAGGACACATTTGTGATCTGAGCTTTCTATTTCCAGAGAAATAAAGCAGGGAATGAGGGTGGACAAATCTATCCACTTCAGTTTCTGTCTGTTTCTCATTTTTCCAGTTGAAAGTTCAGTTCTCCACAGTTCTGCAGCATCCTGGAGATTTTTTTAAAAATCCTTATGAAAAGTTGTCAGCATTTCAGAGCCATATACACATTTTGGGATGCAGTTTTGGCTAATAGACACACTCCGTCAAACGATGTATTATTATATAATGAAATTTTTGGCTGTTACTTTCAGGGACGTGTGTGTTTTAAGGCGCACTTTCCAATAATTAGGCATTTTTATACAAACTGGCTGGAGAACTGCATCACAACATTTGGGGAAGTGCAAAGTTTGATGATTAAGAAGAGTTTGGATTTGATATCCCGCTTTATCACTACCCGAAGGAGTCTCAAAGCGGCTAACATTCTCCTTTCCCTTCCTCCCCCACAACAAACACTCTGTGAGGTGAGTGAGGCAGTGAGACTTCAAAGAAGTATGACTAGCCCAAGGTCACCCAGCAGCTGCATGTGGAGGAGCGGAGACTCAACCCGGTTCACCAGATTACGAGTCTACTGCTCTTAACTACTATGCCACACTGGTGTATGTTTTGCTTTGCACAAGTGTTTGCGAAGTGCAAATCAGGTTGCTTCTCACTAAAACGCAAACAAAATTGAATCTCTCCTTCATCCCTAGAAGCAGACAGGCAATGCCGGTTCAAATATTAGCAAAGCTTTAGCCAACTGCATGCCCTCTAGCACAGCCATGGTGACGGGCTGATGGTAGCTGCAGTCCGAAAGGAGGAGACCCGGTTAGCTCAAAGCCCAACACAGAAGCCAGTGGGGATGACAGGAATGAAGTTTGCAATAGCTGAGGGTGGGGTCATCTTGCACAGCTCTTTCCTTCTGCCCTGTGACTTGCAAAGGTGGAATAAATTATACAAAACAGGCAAAAGTGCAGACTCAATTATCCAAAAGAAGGGCAATGATATGCGTGTGCATAATTCATAGCAGCCTACAAGATCAGGCTTTTCTTGCTGCAGCATTTGAATGGCCCTGACCAGCCTTACCAAGCTGCTGCTCTTCAGGTTTTGCTGGACTGCGAACCAACCATCCCTGGACTTTCGCCATGCTGCAGGGGGGGGGGCTGATGGACAGTGAAGCCACAAAACGTCTGAAGGGCACCAGCCTGGGGTCCTGCATTTTAGGGGGTTGGACTAGATGACCCTGGTGGTGGGTGGCCCCTTCTGCTCCTTGCTTTCGAGGGCACGGCCCCTGTTGTCTGTTTGCCGGTCCTGACTTGGAATCTGCTGCTGCTCACTTAAAATAATAGGCTGCGATCATATGATGCGGCACCTCCTCCTTTTCATGGTCCAGAAAACTTCGCTGAGAAGGCCTGTTGTTTGATTCCTCTCCCCTCCCCTTTGCCCCAAGAAACTCACAAGCTACTTTTGGACCGTTTATCTAAAAGCCAAAGATAAAACCCTTTGTGGCCGAGCCTTCCTCATAAATCCTGGCCTGGATTTGGCAGCCTTGGGACGGGATTGCATGTGTGTGTGCTTGTGTGTGTGCCTGTGTGCGGCTGACTCCCCGGTTTATGTGATAAACGGCGAGTTGGAGATTGGCTCTTACGGAGTTCTGGAGTGTTTATCTCGCTGGCGAAGTTGTGCAAGGCCTTTCAAGCAGCCACCGAGGGACCATGGATGTGCCAGGCGGCAGAGCCCGGTTGGCAGGCAACTTGGCAGCGAGATCACAGCAGCGCTAATTCTCCCAGGGTGGCTAAGAAGGAGGGACTGTTTAAAGTCCGCGGTCAATCAGTTTTGCAAAAGGAAAAGGGGAGCCAAGAGGAAGCTCGCCTCCCACACACCCTTTGCAGGCTCTGTTTTTATTTTCCCAGCTGTGCAAAGAGCGAACACCTCCAAGGAAGCGAAAACTGGACCCAAGACAAGCCACGTGAGTTTGTTGGGGATGCCTCTGGGAATCCTGTGGTATGAAATCTGTGCCCTTTTCTAAAAAGCGCTAACTTTTCTTCCTTTGCAGGAGGGCTTGGCTTTGTTTTCGGGCAAGTTCCAATGTGTTTGTACCGTTCTCCGCACAGATGGAGCGCAGATGGAATGCAGTCTGTGCAGTTTCCACAGACGGGCCCCGAATGTGTGGATCTGGTGGGGAAGAAGAGGCTGTTGCGGCTGTCCGTGCAAACCCATGAGATGCACGGCGATGCGCGAGCAAGCCTCTTCACCCAGACTTGCACGGGGGTGGGGTGGGGGACCAGTTGCAAAATCTGTTGTGCACGGTCTGCAGTTCAGCAGCGGAGCCTTAAGTTCAGCCTCTGACATCTGAAAAACATCCTGGAGAGCTGTTACAGTTCGGTGTAGCCATTTCTGAGCTTGGCTGGCGAATGGTCCGACTTGATCCGACGATCTGACTTGGTACGGTTTATGTAGCACATCACCTGCGGTGCAAAACAATGCACTCACTGGCATGGCTGTGGCATCGGGGTGCGCAAAAGGGTTTGAAGGAGCGGCATGGCCGAACGGAAGGATGCCAGGTTTCAAACTCCTGTGTGCTTGAAGAAGCCTGGTGTGTGCGGTTGCTTGCACTTAGAGCATGAGAAAGATCGCTATAAGCTACAGCATAACGTGCCTGCTGCCATCAAATTCTAATTTGGTGTGGGCTGTCAGACCTTTGAGTTTCATCTGCAGGGGGCCAGGGGGACACACTTCTGCAATGCTGCAAGTGTGTGGGGAAGTCTGACTGGTGAAATCCAAGAAACCAGAATGAGGAGAGGACTGAGCTGGATTTTAAGTGTTGGTGATTCTATTTAGAAGCTTGCTTTGCAGAGACAATGGGGATATCCTCTTCCCTGCCCCCCCTTAATACCTGTAGCAGGAGGACTGTGGTGTGGTGGATGCTGGAGGTCCTTCCTGTAGAACAAGCAAGGCCGGCTGAGATTTATGCACAGACCTGCTCCTTCCTTGCAAGATCTGAGCCCATCTAGCAGCTCATGTTTAGTAAAGCCTTGCTTCATTTCCTTGTAAATAAGTTCCGTTGCAACACCTAGCCAAACCATGGCTTTCATTTAGGCACATTATATAACACAGCACGAAAGCCAGCTAGGTTCTCTTGGGAAGGTGTGTCTTTGTTGCGAGCTTTGAGAGAGAGGGGTGAGTTTTGGGAAAGACTGCTTGGATTTTGCTGCTGCAAATGAACCCTTTCATAGCATGACCCAGCTTGAAGTCCAAGCTTCTTAAGCCCATGAGCTCAAAGTATGTTAAGCCACGGAGTGCTCCGTGGGAAGAGGCCAGCTCTGAATCCTGGCAAAGTGGGGCGAGGGGGGGCTTGCTCCTTCCCTGCCACTTAGGGGCTGCTTCCATTACCGCCTATTTCCCTCGTGCTGTGGGCTCCCATGGCTAGTTTTTGAAGTCGTATTCATACACCATTAGCCGCCTTCCCTATCGATCCTGTAGCTTCTTGACCAATTCTGCTGTGTTTGATGTGTGTTTTTATTTCTCAAGCCAGTTTCAATCCGGCTAGAAAATTATGTGGAACAAGTGGTAATGCGGACATTTCCTTCGCACATGCGTGGGCAATGCTTCAACGAGTAGGAGTTTTGTGGGGGCAGGGAAACCCCAAAATGGTCATGTTGTGTGTGTGTGTGAAGACACATCGGTCCCCTCTTTGATGTGAACATCACTGTGCAAATGTAGCTTGAGATGCAGCAGGGTGTGTGTGTGTGACCTCACTAATGGACACACGCCCTTTAACCAAAACAAAATAAAAAAATTCCTTCCAGTAGCACCTTAGAGACCAACTAAGTTTGTCATTGGCATAAGCTTTCGTGTGCATGCACACTTCTTCAGATACTTCTTCAAAGGGCCAGCCAGCCCTTAAAAAAACAAACAGCTGGTTAATGGGCACATGTTCCATGCTTCCCACACCACCATGCAGGTGGAATGATGGGGCAAGTTGTTGTTAAAGAGTCAAGAAATCTGAGAACATAAGAAGTTGCCTTCTGCAGAGTCCGCCCATCCAGCTCAGTTTTCTTGACTTTGACTGGCAGTGGGCTCTCTCCAGGATGTTGGTCCGGAGTCAAATCAAATCAAATCAAATACCTTTATTGGCAACACAGTATAAAATATTTCAAGTCACTGGGATAATTAAAAGGACAAGGGTGATGCTGCCGAGGGTCATAAGGTCACACTGTGATCGTGTGCACTTAGATATTCTGGTTCACCCTTGGTTAGTCTTTCCCAGCCTCAACTGGGTTGAACCTGGGACTTTATGCATGTGAAGAAGACTGTGACACTGTTAGTCTACCTAGCTCAGGGTTGTCTGTGCAGATTGGCTATATTATTATTATTATTATTATTATTATTATTATTATTACCCCATCCATTCTGGAAGGCTCCCAACAGAATATTAAAAACATGATAAAACATCAAACAATAAAAACTTCCCTAAACAGGACTGCCTTTAGATGTCTTCTAAAAGTCAGATAGTTGTTTATTTCCTTGACATCTGGTGGGTGGGCGCCACTACCAAGTAGGCCCTCTGTCTGGTTCCCTGTAACCTCACTTCTTGCAGTGAGGGAACTGCCAGAAGGCCCTTGGAGCTGGACCTCAGTGTCTGGGCAGAACGATGGGGGTGAAGTTTCTCCTTCAGGTATACTGGGCCGAGGTCGTTTAGGGCTTTAAAGGTCAGCACCAACACTTTGAATTGTGCTCGGAAACATACTGGGAGCCAATGTATGGTCTTGGCGGCCACTTCCAATCACCAGTCTAACTGCCGCATTCTGGATTAATTGTAGTTTCCGGGTCACCTTCAAAGGTAGCCCCACGTAGAGCGCATTGCAGCAGTCCAAGTGGGAGATAACCAGAGCATGCACCATTCTGATGAGACAGTCTGTGGGCAATGGCTCTTCGGGGTTCCAGGCAGGCAGCTTTTCCAGTTCAACCCTTACCGGAAGGGAGAACTAACATGCATGCACTCCACAAGTGTAGTTCTTCTCCCCCCCATCCCACCATGCAGATGGAATGAAGGGGCAAGACGTTAGGAAACTGGGGGGGAGGTGGCGGGAGAAGGGGAGATGGAGAGAGAGAACACAGTGTGATACAGCAGCAAAAGAAGCTAATGCTATTCTAGGCTACATCAACAGAAGTATAGTGTCCTGATCAAGGGAAGCAATAATCCCACTCTATTACACCTTGGTCAGACCACACTTGGAATTCTGTGTCCAATTCTGGGCACCTCAATTTCAGAAGGATCTTGACAAGCTGGGAGTGTGGGCAAAGGAGGGCAACCAATATGATCAAGGGTCTGGAAACCAAGCCTTATGAGGAGCCGTTGAGGGAGTCGGGCATGTTTAGCCTGACAAAGAGGAGACCGAGAGGAGCTACAACAGCCACCTCCAAATATCTAAAGGGCTGACACATGGAAGATGGAGCAGGCTTGTCTTCTCCTGCTCTGGAGGGTAGGACCCATACCAATGGATTCCACTTACATGAAAGGAGCAGACTCCCACGAGAGGTGGTGGATTCTCCTTCCTTGGAAGCAGTGGTTGGGTGGCCTTCTGTCATGGGTGCTTTAGCTGGGATTCCTGCATTGCAAGAGGTTGGATTAGAACAGTGTTTCTCGACCTTTTTTGGGCCACGGCACACTTGTTCTATGAAAAAAAATCCCGCGGCACACCAACTCTGTGCCGCCCTATATTTAGTTTAGTTTGGAGGGGAGACGTAAAGCATGCCACTGAAGAACTTCTGCGCGGTAGCCAGGTGGACCCACCAGGCGCTCTCACCTGGGTTGGGGGGTGGCGAGGGGCCCTCTCCTCCCTATCTTTCCCTTTTCCCTCACCTGGGGGGGGCCTCCCTCCTTTTCCTCTTCTCCTGGGGCGGCTGGGGTGGCGACGGCTGCGGCGACGAGGCAGGGCCGTCGCGTGGTGGGAGGTCCCGGGCTTCGGAGCTCTTCCCGGCCGCAGACGGGCTCGCTGGGGGGCTTTAGCGGCTTCCCGCTTGATCCGCCGGGCGATTCCGACGCCCACGCGGCTGCCGTGGAGCCCAGGGGTCCGTCGATCCTCCAGCCGGGCGCTTTTGGTGTCGCTCCGGTGGGGTCGCGGGGGGGGGGGGCCTCCAGCGGCTCCCCGGTCGATCCGCCGGGCTCACTTGGCGCCTGCGTACCGGCGGTGGCGGTTCCGGCGGTCCGGAGGCTAGGCTGGCGGCACGGGCACGCTGGTCGCTCTCAGGAGCTTCGCGCTGCCGTGCCGCGCGCCATCTTGCCTCGCCGGAAGTCCGTCAGCAATGCAAAGCGCCCTTTTCCTCGCCGCACGTCGCGGCACACCAGCCGGTGTCTCGTGGCACACTACTGTGCCGCAGAACACCGGTTGAGAAACGCTGGATTAGAAGACCCTCGGGGTCCCTTCCCACCCTGCAATTCTATGAGTCTAGGAGAGTGTCTGTGCGTGTGGAAAGAGAGAAAGAGATTCCAGATGGATGGGTCTGCGTGGTGGGTGGATTATCAGCGCAACGAAAGTGGCTGCTGCGTTTCCACTTCAACCCAGTTTGTCCTGTACATTTTCCTGTCGGGCCCGAAGATTTGTTTTGTTCCACGGTATTTATCTTTCCTAAGACGTTATCTCTCCTTTCATTTCCGGCCCTGGGCAAGAAGCATCTTCATAGGCTGGGGTTGTGGCAGAGAGAGAGAGAGGCCTCGATTGCTGCTGCTTCTTTTTAAAGGAAAAATATGCACCACATTCCAGCCACTTTCCTCCTTTGCTGAGGCTCCTGTAAGACTCAGGGCTGGGTGCTTGCAGTAGGCCCAGGGCCCACCCACACCATCGCAGGTACCGGCAGTTGCTCCCCCAGCCCCACTGGCCTCCGGAGCCTCCTGGCCCTGTTCTTCCTCCCCTTGACCCTTCTGAACAAAAACAAGGTGGGGAGGACATGAAGCTACTGTACATCCTTCCTTTCCCTTTGGGTAGTTTTGTTGATTTGGCACTGGGGGAGAGGGCTGGCGATTGGGCCGGATGGCGTGGAGAGGAGGAGGGGACCCCACAGGGAGTTTTGTGTCCGGCAGTGACCAGGCAGAACCTGCCTCCACCACTGGAGCATGAAGGCAGGCAACCCTCACCCCCCATTTGCCCCCGGCAACGGGTACTTAGAGGTAGAGTGCCTCTTAACGTGGAGGTTCCGTTTCAGTATCGTGGCTGATAAGGGTTAATAGACTTATTACGTCTTTCTTTCTTTTTTTAAGTGATGGGTGAGGAACCTTAGGCCTAAGGTGTTTGTCAAGGCCTTCTAGGCCCTCCGAACTCTCCCCAGGCTACTTCCCTCACTGACTTTGCTTCACACCCTCCTGGGGTGACTTTGCTTGGCCTACAACTCTGAGCCTGCCTTTTGCTTGCCTGGATGGAGGATAGAAAAGTGGTGTGTGTGTGTGTGTGTGTGTGTGTGTGTGTGTGTGTGTGTGTGTGTGTAAACTAGCCTGCTGTAGAAAGGTGGACAAACTATCCTAGAAGCATAGGAGCCAACTCCTAGGAGCCATGGGAGCCCTCCTAGGAGCCCTTAAAAGTATTTGAGGGAGCCGGACCCCCACAAAGTTGATGGGCATTCCCATTCAAATGGTGTGTATGCACTGTGTCATGTGATCAGTTATGTGGGGTGGGGCTTACCTGCCCCCCCCCCCCGCACAATATTTTATTCAAGTTAGCACTCCTGCCCAGGAGCGTGACATGTTCTCCATCAGAGGTAGTACCCCTCCCCTAATACCCTAAATATTGCCAGGAATATCCAAGGCTTCCTTTCACCGACTTGCATCCTTAGTCCCTCTGTCTCATCACTGTCTGGGCTATGCGTTAATTGCAGCCCCTCCCTGGGGATCGGAGGCAAGAGGGTCTTTCCTATCCTTGAAAGCTGTATACAATTACGCATGGTGTGCAGCTGGATCAGCGAAGAGCCCGGGAGATAGCTAGTTTATTTTTTGTCTGTTTGTTTACCTCCCCCACCCCTTTCTTGAATCTGATCCCCAAGGGCAAAGAAATTCAGTTATTAAAAACAACAACATGGATCTTACCAGTAAAAATTCTCTCTGAAAGTAAAGCTTGCAGTCATAGAATCGGACAGTTAGTTATCCTTGGCAATCTATAATGCGAATATACTGCTTTGCATTTCAGAGCCCTGCATTTCATGGTGCGAATGTGGAGGGGTCTGCACACTCAAATCTCCCCCTGAAAAGTCCCAGCTGCAAGTCCTCACAGGGGACGAAGAAGGGCCACTACCTCCGTAATCTTAGCCATCGGTCGTATGATGAACTAATCAGCCAGGCGGGTGATAACCTTGTGAGTTGGATACATCTTGAAAGGGGACTGAAGAAAGCCCTTTAATCTTGGCATCTTGTTGTGGGAGGCAAGGGGGTCCTGTTCCCCCATTTATTTCCTTTCCTTCCAAATATACATGGGTCTGTCGGGCTCCTTGGTTGGATTCCCAGGTATAAAGGTAAAGGGGCCCCTGACCATCAGGTCCAGTCGTGTCCGACTCTGGGGTTGCGGCGCTCATCTCGCTCTATAGGCTGAGGGAGCCGACGTTTGTCTGCAGGCAGCTTCCGGGTCATGTGGCCAGCATGACAAAGCTGCTTCTGGCGAACCAGAGCAGCGCACGGAAACGCCGTTTACCTTCCCGCCGGAGCGGTCCCTATTTATCTACTTGCACTTTGATGTGCTTTCGAACTGCTAGGTGGGCAGGAGCTGGGATCGAGCAACGGGAGCTCACCCCATCACAGGGATTCGAACCGCTGACCTTCTGATCAGCAAGCCCTAGGCTCTGTGGTTTAACCCACAGCGCCACCTGGGTCCTACAGGTATAAAATGCAATAATGGAAGGTCTCTCCGGCACAACAGAGAGAACTCCCAGCGTGGCGGGGGGGGGGTTCTGGATTAGCCCTCCCCCAGACGCAGTTGTCCGCTATGTTCATGCAGAAGGTCGCTGGTTCAATCCCTGGCATCTCCAGGTAGGGCTGAGAGAGAGAGAGAGAGACCCCTGCCTGAAAGAATGTTTATTTATTCCTAAAATACCCATATTTCACAAGAAACACTTGCAACGCAAGAAACACTTAGAACCCTGCCAAGTAGGCAAACCATTTCAGGCACCCCATAACAAATAAAACGCAGACGAAAGAACAGGCAATATCTTTTCCCAAAATAAACAATCCCTCCAAAAAAATTAAATTATACTTACCGTATGTTTTATTTGTATACATATAGATAAAATATTGTACTTCTTTTGTAATGATCTTGTCTTTTGGGGGGGGAATTAAAATGGACTTTTCTGGTGCCAAGTTGGTGTCAGAGGGTACAGAGGTGCCCACGGACTCCACTTTGGGGACCCTAGCATTAGTATTAATAAAGCCTTTGCAGCTGCTCAGGTCTTTAGGAAAGGGGGAAATTGAAACATCATCTGCCTGTGCAACGCACGAGTGGTCTTTGTGTGATGAATTGCACTTCAGTTTCAGTTGAATATTACACGTGCTTGATTTCGTTGATTTGTAAGCCGCCAACAAATGTGGGGAAGGCTAAAAATACCGAGTCGAAAAATGCATATGTATAATTAAAGTAATTATCTTCTGCACAGTGGGCTCTTCTTCCTCGCTCCCCCAATAAAAACAAGCACCTGCTATTCCTTTGCAAAGAATCTGCAGGTGGTTTGAGGATCCAGGATGCTTATATTGCCCGTTCATAACTGGGCATGGAATTGCAACTCGGGGAAAACATGATTTACTCCACACGCTCAGTGTGAAGCTTGATCAAAGGAAACTGCTGGGATCAGATCATTCGTCTTGTTCTGGGCGTGTCGGGGACAAGGGCTGCCTTCATGAGCTGCTCTAATGCCTTGTTGGCTGCTACAGGGAAACATCTGGCTGGGCGGCAGATTTCGTTGGAGAGAGGCCGATGAATTCATGTTTGTCTTTCTCTCTTAGCAGCCACACGATGAGCCCCCTGTGGGGGATGAGCACCCTCCATCTGTCCGTCTGTCCGAGTCCCGCATCTGGAACTTGAACCGGGAATCTCTCGCAGGTCTTTTCTGCACGGCTGACGCTGGAGAGATCTCAAGAGCAGGAGCCCCTGGACCACTGCTGGAGGTAAGCCGTCGCTATGGCAACGCCAGGGATGTTCGCAGAGCTAGTCTGGCTGTTATGACACAGGGATATGCTTTGACAGAGGGGGTTTTCCTCTCCGCACGGCTGGGAAGAGCAGGTCGGTTTTGTAGCAACCGCGACTGGACCTGATCTGGGCAGAGTCTGGCATTGTGCTTCCGATACAACTGAGCCAAGACAATGGAGATCTGGGTTACGCTGAGCCACCAGGTAACATTTTCCCGTCTGAAAGCCATAATTTCTCATGGAATAATGAGAGGCGTATGAGTGAGAACATGTGTGTCTTTGGTTTGGCGGGAGCTTCCTTGTTGAAAGCATCAGAAGCAGACACAGAGCGTAGAAGCATTGCTCTCTTTCCCCCTTCTTGTTCTGAGTGGGCTTCCCAGCCAGGAAACCCTTTAGAGATGTAAATGGAGTGAGACAGGCGTGGATACCCGGCTTCTTCCGCCTTCGCCGGAGCCCCATAAACGAATGAACCGATTTCACACTGGTTCATTTGCAAGGATCTAATGAGGAAGAATTTAAATGCACGTGCGGCGCATGTCGGGGAGTTTCCCCACACATTACGTTAAGTTGCGATTGTTGCATGAAATTAAGCGTCGGGGGATTTTCCCCTTCCACTGTCTCTCTGCATGATGTTCTGGGTGGATTCCGAAGGAAGCTAGCTTTCCATTTCATGCTTGGGTAGCCGGAGCTGGAATTGTGAGGCAGGGGAATGAAGGATGGGGAGGAGAGGAGCAGGTTTAATTTGATAAAGGCTGGGGCTCCTGCATCTGGTCGGATGTGGGAAAATGAAGACGGAGCTCAGTCTGCAATCTTTCCTCCCGGGAGCATCTCTGTGCTTGCAGGAAGAATCCAGCTCTCTCAACCACATGGTCTGAGATGGTCACGTAAAGCTGTGTGGGGTGTCAGATATGTGGGTCAGAGAGTGGGCACATCTATCTATCTCGATCTAGATCAGGCATCCCCAAACCTGGACCTCCAGATGTTTTGGGACTACAACTCCCATCATCCCTAGCTAACAGGACCAGTGGTCAGGGATGATGGGAGTTGTAGTCCCAAAACATCTGGAGGTCCAGGTTTGGGGATGCCTGATCTAGATATATAATTGTCAAGTACAGTGGTACCTCTACTTATGAATAACTCTACTTATGAATTTTTCTACTTACAAATGGAGCTCCGTCCGCCATCTTGGATGCGGTTTAGATAGGATTTTTTCTACTTACGAATTTTTAGATAGGGTTGCTTCGACTTACGAATTTTTTCTCCCAATGCATTCCTATGGGATTCGACTTACAATTTTTTTCTACTTACAAATGTGCGTTTGGAACGCATTAAATTCGTAAGTAGAGGTACCACTGTACTTCAGTCAGTGGGGGCAGACGATGCGGACTTTTATAGAGGGCAGAATTCATACCAGAGAACCCCGAGATGAAGAGTATGTATGCTGGGGTGGGGGGAAAACAGCACAATCTGCCCCCAGAATTCTTTTATGGAGGGAAGTGCTCTTGGAACAAGGGGAAATCTGGCTGTCTCCTGGTATGCCCCGCGGAGGACCTTAAGGTCCACAAATAACAACATTTTGGAGATCTTGAGCCATAAGGTGGTTAGATCGGTCTCAACTAGGGCCAGGGCCTTTTTAGTACTGGCCCCGACTTGGTAGAATGATCTCTGTCACAGGAGACCAGGGCCCTGTGGGATTTGACATCTTTCCGCAGGGCCTGCAAGACGGAGCTGTTCCGCCTGGCCTTTGGGCTGGACTCAGTCTGACCCCTATGTTTTTCTCCCTATGGTTTTGATTTGGGCTATTTTAAAATGAGGCTGCATTTTAAAATCTTAAATTGTATCTTAACCTGTATCTTAATTAATTTGTTTTTTTCTTTTATGTCTTATTGTAATTTTACTGTGTCAGTCGCCCTGAGCCCGGTTTCGACTGGGGAGGGCAGAGTATAAATAAAAATTTATTATTATTATTATTTATTATGTCCTTTTGACCAGGAAGGAGAGAGAGCCAACCTATCCAATAATCCTCTGGGACATACTCTGTGCTCTTCCTTTGCACAATGCGCCCTGCCCTTGAACTCTATGCGTCCTCAGAGCCCTTTATGGGCTTTGGGCTGATTCATGCAACGGTTTGTGAACCAGGTTCTAAAAGCCTCTTGGTGACTGTAGTGTTGGCTATCAGGATCAGTAATTGCAGGCAGCTGCAGAGAGGTGTTTCCAGCGCTCTCAGTGCCCTGGCAGGAGAAGCCAGGCCTTGCTACATCAGGGAAGGGGTGAGAATGCTAGAGTTGGAAATGGGGCTTCCCACAGGTGGGGAGGGCAGCTGCTACAGGCACTTCCTATCAGGCTGAGACTGGCTCACAAGCTGCTGTGTGTATTGGCAGTTTAAGTGAAGCTAGCAAGGAGCTTCCTCAGGCTTTGCCTGGAGGCTACTCACTTCCACTCCCCTCTTTGCTGGTGGTGGTACTGAAACTTGAAATTAGTCGGTTGGTCAATCGAATCTGGTAGGTTCGTAAGTCTCAAATGTGTCGTGAGCCCTGAAGGGTCTATTTTCATAATTCAAACAGAGATAGATTATGAAGTGAATATTTTCTGTGCTTGCACGGTTGCAGGACGAAGGGCAGATCAACACCATACTTTTAAAGCACATCGAATGCACCTGTAAGGCACATGGCTCCCCCAAAAGAACCCTGGGAACTGTAGTTCCCCCTGCTTGCAGAGCTACATTTCCCAGCATCCTTAACAATCTGCAGTGCCCAGGATTCTTTGGGAGGAACCATGTGCTTTAAATGTGTTTTGGATGCTCAGTTGCTTGCTCCCCTTTAATTTCTAAAGGAAATGAAAACGTCCCGTTTGCATGTGAGGGGTGTTGGTTTCGCTCGAACTATTTGCCAAAGGGAGCCAATCCGTTTGAGCTGTGGCTGCCTGCTAATCTACCGTTGTAAACCTGCAGGCCCCCAGGCCTCTCAATTTGGCCCTTTTCCAGGCCACGCCCTTTCCTCAGGCCACGCCCCTACCAGCCCTGTTCTACCCCATCCTCTTTAGCCTGGCTGGAATGTGCCCTTGAATCGCAGAAGCATCTCACTTCCCTAAGGCAAAGGCTAGCCAGACGTGTATCTAGAAACACCTGACTTTCGTCCAGCTGAATGAATGTAGCCTCTTCTATACAACGGCAAGAGGCACATCCGTAGCTCCACCCACTTTTAGCCTCTTGCCTTGCGCCAAACTGGCGGGTGGCCCCCAGACGGCTGCAGAGGAGGGAATGTGGCCCTCAGGCTGGAAAGCACATGTAACAATAAGCAGTCCGGGAAGGGTTAATCAGGAGATGTGATGCTGCAACGCGAGGGGAGGAAAAGAGCAGCATGTGACACGTGCAGGGTTCGCAGGATGCATTTGGGTAACGCAAGCACGAAGCTCCGAAGATACTTTGAAGCCCTGAAATAGGAGAGGGTTTTCCCTCAAGGCTTATTATGCTGGATTCGTAACTCAGTGAGCAAACGGTGAGGAGGCTGTTTCGCTCATCCCTTCTCATTACAGAGCTGAACGCTCTCGCTCTCTCCTGTGCAGGATCTGCCCATCAGCTGCCTCCCCCCCCCTTCATGGGAGGGGGATGGAGAATATCAGGGGCTTGCCCTCTGCAAGAAGGCCGTCCTTTCTTCTATTATGAATATATTACTATCTATTCTATGGGTATAACAACCAGCATTTGTGCATCGCATTAAACGTGCAGCAGGCTCCTGTCACCCTTACACCAGTTCTGGTATTGCAGTTTTGGTATCCCCATATTCCAGGTGGAAGACTGAGGCATAGTTCCCAGTGCGAGGGAACCTTGTTTGTTTGTAGCAGAGGCAGGGTTGCCAACGTTTTTATTGGCCCTTGTTCCTCTGCCTATAGCAGCAGAAATTAAATAGCTGCTGGCATGCTAAAATCTAGCAATCGGGCCTCTTCCTGGCATGGAGGTTTTCAATGGAGAAAGGCTTCAAACCTGATCAATTGATGCATGCTGACAGCTGCCAAGGGCGCAAAAGGGGAGCCAGATTTTTCTTTTTGCAAGACTTGGCATTTGGACCAGGGGACTCTGAGGTTCGTGGCCACACTATCAAGCCTTTTGAATCGGAACTTGCAGGAATACCCCCCGAAGGCTAAAAATACACTAGTTGAAAACGTTGAGCTGAGCCTTGATAGTTCTCCCTGGGAAGGAGGAATGCCTTTTAACGTCCTTTCCTGTGGCAGGGGCCCAGCCCAAAACAATGGCAAGGGGCTCAAAATGCTGTGCGGCCCTGTTTCTCGGCCAACGGTGCACGGCAGACTGTGAAATCCGGCCGGGGCTAACCTAGTTTTTCCTGCATTACTACAAGGAACTTTCTGTCTTGCTTCTGGGACACGCTCTGCTCCCCGCACCCCGCCAACCTCAGAGCGTTCTCTCCCCCCCCCCCGGCTTCCAGACAATGGGCTCAGCGATTCACATCCTCCTCCATGAGGCCTTCTCAGAGGAAAAGCAGTGGCTGGTGTGGGGCTGAGTTGCTGCCAAAGCTCAGGGCGTTTGGCCTTCATCTGACAAGGAGCACAATGCAAACCCCTCACCCTCTTATGGTGGCCAAGTGACAGAGAAGTCAGGAGTCCGCGCTGTTCTCATCCAGGTGGATGCAAAGTTAGGGATGCTTCTGAAATTCCCTTCATCTGACTTTTGGATTGGATTGGAGAGTTCTGAGTGGCATTAGAAATCCTCCTGTTTATAAAAAATATATATATGTCCAAACCATGCTCAGTCTGCTATCCCTCTCAGTTCATCTGGGACTTTCTCTCCCAATCCTCTGAAAGTGTATGTTGCAATACACAAAACGCTGACTCTGGACAAGGGCCGTAGCTCAATCCGGGAGAGCATGAGACTTTTAATCTCAGGCTTGTGGGTTCGATCCCCACGTTGGGCATTGAGGGGGTTGCACTAGATGACCCTTGTACAGTTCTATGATTCCGTGCAGGAGGTCCTCAGTTCCATCCCCAATGGCATCTCCAAGTAGGGCTTGGAAAGAGTCCCTGTACGAAACCCTGGCACTGCCGGTCAGTGCAGGCACTACTGAACTAGAGGGACCAATGAGCTGAATTGGTAAACAGCTTCCGAACCATCTTGATATGAAGACACTGCAACCGCATCAAAATTTCTTGGGTGCAGTTAAAAAAAAAAAGTTGCAACTGAAAAGTTGTGGCACAGGGTCCAAATCTGGAATGAACTTGTTATGTACTGAGCTGAATCCTAGAACAATAGGATTCAGAATCAGCGGGAGCTACCCAATCCAACTCCAGGTGGAAGTGAATCCGCAACCTGATTGGCCTGCTGGAGCAGCCAATCAGGCGGCTGGCAGAAGTGAATCTGCTACCTGATTGGCCTGTAGGAGCAGCCAATCAGGCTGCAGGCAGAAGTCAATCCACAATATAATTGGCCCACAGGTGTAGCCCTGAAGTAGCCAATCACGCAAGGCCCATTGTGTAAATAATGTATATAAGCAGTTGGTTTTGGGAAAAGAGCGATTCGTCTTCTCTTCTCCTCCTTGATGACTATGAGCTGAATAAAGAGCATGAAATTCACTCTCAACTCCGAGTATATTTCACTGGCGACGAAGGTGGGATCCTGCTGAGCTGACCGCCACCACGCACTGCACCGCAGCACCGCCACCTGCTGCACCGCTGCATCGCACCGTGCATCCAGGCTTCAGCTCCAGGACCCAAGGAACCCAGAATGGCAACCGACAGCAGCTTCTCGCCATTCAAACCAGCATCAGGAGACTGGGAAGGGTACGCCGCCCGTTTCAACTTCCTCCTGCAAGCGAAAGAAGTCACCAACGATGCCATGAAGAGGGCGACATTCTTCAGCGTCTGTGGAGAGGAGACGTTTGAAATCGCCCGGGCTCTCCTTGCACCTAGAGATGTCGCTACCGTCTCTTACAAAACAATAATGGAACGGCTGAAGGAGCACTTCTCACCACAGCCCTCGGTGGTAGCTTGCCGAAATGCCTTCTACGCAAAGCGGCAAGCCCCGGGGGAAACCATAACTGGGTTTGTGACCTCCCTCCGCCAAGCCGCCCGGTTATGCAACTTCTCAGAATTGGAGAACATGCTTCGTGACCGCCTCGTCGGTGGCCTGAGGGACGAGATGTTGCAACGACGCCTCTACGCCAAAAAAGACCTCACGTTCCAGATTGCTCTGGAGGAAGCCCTGGCAACCGAAGCCGCCGAGAGGTCAACGCAAGAGGCACGACCGGCCCCGCCATCCCAACCGAGGGTCTACCACGAAGACCTCACCGACGAATCCGAATCTGACAGGGAGGAAGTACACCGAGTACAGCGGCGCACTCAAGCAGCACACACACCACAGCAGCCTCGACGAGAAGGAGGGAACTGTGCAAGCTGCGGGGAGAACCACGAGAGGAGGACCTGTCGTTTCCGCAACGCAGAGTGCAGGCAGTGCAGAAAATTGGGACACATCGCCCGGGTGTGTCGGGCTCGACTCACCCGTCGACAAGCATCAGATGACCGACCCAGGAGCCCCAGGTCACACGGCACCATGCACCAAGGCAACTCAACGGAGATCACGGACTACCAGGTATTCCAGTTGCCCCATCCCAGCACAGAGAAAATTTATATAGAGGTACAGATAGAGGGAGCCCCATGCCGCATGGAGCTGGACACGGGTTCAACTCTATCCATAATCTCGGCCCGAACATTAAGGGAACTGTGCCCTAATGGGGGTCCCAAACTAAGGCCGGCCCCATTCACCCTCCGGGACTTCCAGAAACGTAAGGTCCCTACTATGGGGGTGGGGACCTTCAGGGTGCAATATCGAGGGCGAAAGCAACAATTGGACTTGCTGGTAGTTAAGGGCCCCTACGTTAGCTTACTGGGACTGGCATGGTTTGGACCTCTGGGGCTAGCCGTTACCGGGGTGAACCGCACTAGCTTACAAGTGGACGTGGACGCCATATGCAAAGAGTTTCCAGGGGTTTTCGATGGGGCATTGGGACGATATACAGGACCCCCCATTGCCCTACAGCTAGACCCCGCTGTACGACCCATCAGACACAAGGCCCGCCGGGTCCCGTTCGCCCTGAAACCCCGCATAGACGAGGAATTGGACCGGCTCGTGGAGCAAGGAGTGCTGGAGCCGGTGCCCAACGCCCCCTGGGAAACTCCAATTGTCACACCCGTCAAGCCTAACGGTTCGGTCCGCATCTGTGCAGACTACAAATGCACCATAAACAAGGCTCTCACGGCCCATGCATACCCAGTGCCAGTGGTCAGCCATGTCCTCGCCACCCTGGCTGGGTCAAAAATCTTTGGCAAACTGGACTTGGCCCAAGCGTATCAACAGTTGCCTGTGGACGAAGCCACAGCAGAGGCTCAGACGATTGTGACGCACAGAGGGGCATTCAGAGTAAAGCGGCTGCAATTTGGCGTTAGCGTGGCACCAGGCATATTCCAGAATCTAATGGACTCTCTCCTTAAAGGGATTCCTGGCGTCACCCCCTTCTTCGATGATGTACTGATCGCCGGGCCCACACCAGAGGAATTTGAGGACCGCCTCCGCTCCGTCCTGCACCGTTTCCAGACGGCGGGCCTCAAGGTGAAGCGGGAAAAGTGTTTACTGGGAGTGCCGCAGGTGGACTTTCTGGGATTTAAGGTGGACGCAGAAGGGGTCCATCCAACCGGTGACAAGGTACGGGCCATTTGTGAGGCCCCAGCGCCCAAGAGCAAGCCCGAACTTCAGTCATTCTTGGGACTATTGAACTTTTACCATGCCTTCCTTCCCCATAAGGCAGCGGTAGCGGAGCCCCTACACAGACTCCTAGATAAAAGGGCCCCTTGGGTGTGGGGCCAGCGACAAAGGGCCGCATTCCAGGCAGTCAAGGACTTGCTCGTCTCGAACTCGGTCTTAGCACACTTCGACGAGAGGCTGCCAGTGGTGCTGGCATGCGACGCCTCTCCCTATGGCATCGGCGCTGTCCTGGGACACCAACTCCCGGATGGAAGAGAGGTGCCGGTGGCATACTTCTCCCAGACGCTTGCTGCAGCCGAACGAAACTACTCACAGATTGACAAGGAGGGTCTGGCAATCGTGAAGGGCGTAAAAAAATTCCATGATTTCTTGTACGGGCGGCCCTTTACCATAGTGACTGACCACAAGCCGTTGCTTGGCCTGTTTGCCCCTGAGAAGCAGACCCCCCAAGTGTTGTCTCCACGTGTCCTCAGGTGGTCAATTTTCCTTGCCGGCTACCAGTATGCACTAATCCACCGCCCTGGGAAGGCGATGGGCCACGCAGACGCCCTCAGCAGGCTACCACTACCAGAAACAGGCCCCGACCCAGCGCCTGCACAAGAGGTTATGACCCTGGAGCTGCTTCCCGACCGACCCATTCAGGCACAAGAAGTTGCGCACCATTCCACAAAAGATAGGGTCATCTCCCGGGTCCTGGACTGGGTGTGGCGAGGATGGCCCAGCAGCAGCCCCGGGCCAGAATTCGCTGGCTACACAAACCGCAAACATGAACTGTCGGCCCACAAGGGGTGCCTGTTATGGGGAAGCAGGGTTGTTGTTCCCCAGCCCCTCCGCAAAAGGGTCCTCACAGCCCTACACGAGACACACCCAGGGGTAGTGAGGATGAAGGCCCTTGCCAGGAGTTATGTGTGGTGGCCGGGGATTGACAGAGAGATAGAGGCCTGGGTCCAACACTGCCAGACCTGCCAAGAATCCCGCCCGGATCCCCCAAGGGCCCCAGTACAGCCCTGGGAGTCCGCCCGACATCCATGGTCACGCTTGCACATGGACTTCGCTGGCCCCTTCCAGGGAAAAACATTCTTCATAGTGGTGGATTCCTACACCAAATGGCTGGAGGTCGCACTGGTACCATCCACTTCTACAGCGGCAGCCATCCGGGTACTACGTAAGCTGTTTGCGACCCACGGGCTCCCTGACACCCTCGTCTCGGACAATGGAACCGCATTCACGTCAGAGGAGTTCCAGACCTTCACAGCGCAGAACGCCATCCGCCACATCCGCTCAGCACCATTCCACCCTGCCACCAATGGCCAAGCGGAGCGCATGGTGCGGACCACCAAGGACAGCCTCCGCCGCATGACACAAGGGGACTGGGAATACCGCCTTGCCACATTTCTTCTAGCACAGCACAGCACCCCAAGCACAACGACGGGCCGGAGCCCAGCTGAATTACTAATGGGCCGGCGCCTTGCAACTAGACTGGACCGACTTCACCCCGACAGAGCTCAGGATGAGGTAGTGGTGGGGAAAGGCAGGAACCCCCGGACATTTGTGGCCCAGGACCCAGTGTATGCAAAGAATTTTGGGGCAGGCCCAGCATGGGTACCCGCCACAGTCACCAAGGTGACCGGTCCCGTGTCGTACGAGGTACTAACGGAAGGGGGGCAATGTTGGCGCCGCCACTGCGACCAGCTACGGCGACGATTCCCAGGAGGAACCCGGGAGGAGAGCGGGACAGAGGGGTCCCAAGGGGACAGCAGGGCAGTGAGGCCTGTAGAGCGAGAGGGGTGGGCAGGGGAAGCAGAAGCAGTAGGCACAGAGGGGCGCCCCGAGGCTGGAAGGACACCGGAACCAGAGCTACAACCTAGTGGTTCAGTGGCGCCAGACCAGACAGCCCCGGCACAGCCAGCAGCCTCGGAACACGAGCCAGAACCAGAACCCCTGACCAAGGAACACCCCAGGCCACAACGCACACGGAGGCGGCCAGCAGACCTTGGGGACTACGAATGCAACTTCCCGGGCAGGACTGGAACTTAGAGGGGAGGGGTGTTATGTACTGAGCTGAATCCTAGAACAATAGGATTCAGAATCAGCGGGAGCTACCCAATCCAACTCCAGGTGGAAGTGAATCCGCAACCTGATTGGCCTGCTGGAGCAGCCAATCAGGCGGCTGGCAGAAGTGAATCTGCTACCTGATTGGCCTGTAGGAGCAGCCAATCAGGCTGCAGGCAGAAGTCAATCCACAATATAATTGGCCCACAGGTGTAGCCCTGAAGTAGCCAATCACGCAAGGCCCATTGTGTAAATAATGTATATAAGCAGTTGGTTTTGGGAAAAGAGCGATTCGTCTTCTCTTCTCCTCCTTGATGACTATGAGCTGAATAAAGAGCATGAAATTCACTCTCAACTCCGAGTATATTTCAGAACTTGAGAAATCATTCTAGTTCAACCAGAATTTGAGAGGCATGGAACGCTGGGCAGATTGAGAAAGGAATGGATTGCAAATTTGCCGATATGCATGTACTGTATATATTCTCATTTGACCAAGGCTGGAGCAGAGAAGAACATTTTTTTCTTTACCCAGACAATTGGAAGCAGTTTGAAATAGGAATGGCTCTTTGTTCATGGTTTGTGCTGGAAGGGTTCCCAAGCTTTATTGCACCCGGAGGCACATTTTGAAATCTAAGGAGCTGGTGTGGGCTGCTTTCCATTTCACGGACAAAAAAAATCTTGTGATACTCAGGACCCTTCCCCCAAATCAAAGCACTATACCCCACCCCCTGCCCCAAATAAAGCACAGACAAAACAGCAAGTAACACCTCCCCCGAAAGATTGCATTTGGTCCCTGGACCGGTTCATTACTAAATGCCCCTCATTTAGGAAGTCCGCATGCAGAAATCTAGCCCTCCAAGTTCCACCTTGGCATCTTCCCTGAAACACTTGTTTTCCGTGTATGGGGAGGAATTCTTTGCATATAGCGTTCCATTAGATGAGACCTTCCCCCTCTTCATTCAGAAGTGGTACAGCTTGCACACAGGTTGAGAACTCCATAAAAATGAGACCCGAGTGAGACGGAGTCATGGTGAATGCCTGACTCTGTAGAGCAGGAGTGAGGGACCTTTGGCCTGCCAGATGAGACCGAACTAAAACTCCCATCAGTCTCCAGCAACATCTGGAGGCCCTTAGGTTCCCCACACCTTCCGTAGAATGTACTAGTGGAAAATAATGGAGATGGAGTTGAGATGGGCAGTGTCAATCCCATCTGTGGAACTCACCTTCAAGAGTTAAAAGAAAGTCCTTCTTCACAAAGCACATAGTTAAACTATGGAACTCCCTCCCACATGAGGCAGTGGTGGCCTTCCTACCTGGATGGCTTCCAAAGAGGATTCCTCAGATTCATGGAGGAGAGGGCTAACGATGGCTCCTAGCCATATGTCTATGCTCTGCCTCCACAGTTGGAGGAAGTAATGCTTCTGAAAACTAGTCACTGGAAGCCACAGGAGGGGAGAAGGCTCTGGGGCTCAGGTCCTGCTTACTGGTTCCCCCTCATATCTTTGGTTGGCCACCGTGAGAACAGGATGCCAGACTAGATGGGCCACTGGCCTTATGTTCTTATTCTCCACTTTCCCCTTGATTTAGCTAACCAGCCAGGCGCAAAAAGCCACAAGAGCGGGTCTCCTCTTAAGTGTTGAGAACCTTTTGAATGTTCGCCAAGGAAGGGATGTTCCCCCCACCCCTGCAGGGGGGGGAAAGGGGGGAAGTATGGCATAATAGCGTCTCATGACAAAATAATTACAGTGTTCGATCAATTCCAGGAGGATCTGCATTGGAGCCAAAACTGAGACGTACGTGAGTGGTGAAGGGCACAGATTAGTTTTAGCCTTGATAAAGTGAGTAGGGTGATCGTCACTCCATTTGGTTTCCTCTACCTGGGAGCAGCTCTATAGGGTCTTTTTTTTTTTCTTTAAAGGCATCCCCCCCATTTGTTCTGTGCGATTCTTTCACCCAGAGGTGCTCATCCTGAGACCTTCTGCATACAAATCCAGGAATCTACAGCTGCACCACGGCTCTCCGCAAAGGGTCCTTATATACTACATATTTCATTCATTCCTTCATTCCCCAGCCACTTTGGGTGGCTCCCAATAGAATATTAAAAACACAACAAAACATCAAACATTAAAAACTTCCCTAAACAGGGCTGCCTTCAGGTGTATTCTAAAAGTCAGATAGTTGTTTATGTCCTTGGCATCTGACGGGAGGGCGTTCCACAGGGCGGGCGCCACTACCGAGAAGGCCCGCTGCCTGGTTCCCTGTAACCTCACTTCTCCCAGTGAGGGAAACCACCAAAAGTCCCTCGGAGCTGGACCTCAGTGTCCAGGCCGAACGATGGGGCTAGAGAGCTTGGGGTGCAGTGGAGTCATTCCAGGCGAGGTTCCAAAAGAGAGCATGAGCCAGTCAACATAACGGCACTTATTCATATTATTTCATAAAATTTATACGCCGCTTAATTACAAGGGGGAAAAAGCCTCAAGCAGGTTTGCCAAAAGAATGAACAGTAAAACTATCAAAAACACAAAAACCCTGCTATTTGAAACACTCAAAAAGTAATTAAAATCCACAATAAGCCTCATTAAAACACCTGTCAACATTCTACGTATCTGAGTAGGCTTGCCTGACCAAAAGCGCTTTCAGCATTCCTCGCCTTTCCTTCCCTTTTTTGGTTTTAGAATTGCCCCCCACCCCACTCTTCCTCCATGATTGATTCAGATCGGTTTAGTTACAGGTAGGTAGCTGTGTTGGTGTGACGTAGTCGAAACAAATAATAATAAATAAATAAATAAATAAACAAATAAATAAATAAATTCCTTCCAGTAGCACCTTAGAGATCAACTAAGTTTGTCATTGGTATGAGCTTTCGTGTGCATGCACGCTTCTTCAGATACCATGCACACGAAAGCTCATACCAATGACAAACTTAGTTGGTCTCTAAGGTGCTACTGGAAGGATTTTATTTTTTTTAAATCAGATCGGTTTGTTAAACATGGATGCCTCTGGGAAGCTCCAGGGCCAACTGGAAGGTGGGCGGAGAGACAGGGGACACTTTTGTGTTCTGGCCCAGAGTCAGCAGGGGCCCCAAAACCTGTACTTTATTTTTAATTATTTTAAAAAGCAAGTTTCTAGTCCTTGGAGAACAAAAGTTATGAAGCAAAATTTTCAGGCGCCACTTGAAGCGATTGCTTTGTGAGGAAGGAGACTGCTGCTGTGTTTTTAGACAATGTGTAAATAATTGACAGATGTAATTAATGCAGGGGGTTGGACTAAATGACCCAGATCCCTTTCAACTCTAAAATTCTATGATTCTGTCGAGAATAGCAGTCTTACACATGCACCAGGAAAACCTCAAAGCAGCTTCAAAATGACCCAGGAAGTCCAGATGATGGAGAAAGGGCTTAATGGTTTGTTTTGGGTCTTCCTTGGCGTCTCTCTCTCTTTCTCTACTATTTCTCTAGATTCAGACAGTGGAGAACAGATTGCCTGGTTCTTTTTGAAGCTTTTTTTTTTTAAAAAAAAATCTTCCCTGGAAATGAAATTGTGGCCTGGAGAACAGAATCCTTGTGACTTGGGCAAAACTGTGTCCACCCAAAACCAAATGGCAGGAGCAAAGTCTTGCTCTTTCTAATTCAGGTTTGATTTCATTCAGTATTTCCATTTAATAATAATAATAATAATAATAATAATAATAATAATAATAATAATAATAATTTATTATTTATACCCTGCCCATCTGGCTGGGTTTCCCCAGCCACTCTGGGCGGCTTCCAACAGAAATATTAAAATACACTAATTTCTTAAAGATTAAAAGCTTCCCTAAACAGGGCTGCCTTCAGATGTCCTCTAAAAGTCTGGTAGTTGTTTTTCTCTTTGACATCTGGTGGGAGGGCGTTCCACAGGACGTGTGCCACTACCGAGAAGGCCCTCTGCCTGGTTCCCTGTAACTTGGCTTCTCACAGCGAGGGAACCGCCAGAAGGCCCTCGGCACTGGACCTCAGTGTCCAGGCAGAGTGATGGAGGTGGAGACGCTCCTTCAGGTATACTGGACCGAGGCCGTTTAGGGCTTTAAAGGTCATACCAACACTTTGAATTTTGCTCTGAAACGTACTGGGAGCCAATGCAGGTCTTTCAAGACCGGTGTTATGTGGTCTCGGCGGCCGCTCCCAGTCACCAGTCTAGCTGCCGCATTCTGGATTAATTGTAGTTTCCGAGTCACTTTCAAAGGTAGCCCCACATAGAGCGCATTGCAGTAGTCCAAGCGAGAGATAACTAGAGCATGCACCACTCTGGCGAGACACATGCATTTTATGCACCCCTTCCCATAATATAGGCATCTTGCACTCACTATTTGTTTAGAGAACCGAATCCCAGGATTTGGGGAAGCGTGAATTTCAAAGGATAGCTGAGTTTTGGTTTACCTTGCATTTCGGGAAGTGCAGATTAGGTCGGTTCCCCCTTAAAATATGAATCAAACCAAATCTCTCCCCCTCTGCCCCACTCTGTCTTCAGAAGCAGGAGGGTGTTTGGAAACTGTCCATCATCACAATTCTATTTAGAACCTAAGAGTGTTTAATCAGATGAACACTTGCGTCCTGATCGTGGGCATGTTTTCTTTGGAGCAAGTGTGTGCAAGATTGCCGTCAAACAGGAAAAGTTGTCTTTCCCGTCTGTCTTTCATCCCTGAACACGGGATTGTGGCTGTAAACCTATGTGGACATACTCTGGAGTAGGGATGTGGGAGAAATTCGATTCAGATATTATTTGAAGCTGTATCAATCAAATTCACACTATCTGAAACAGTACTGGCAGCCCTGCATAGGGAAGTTTTAAATGTTTGACGTTTTACTGTGTTTGGTATTTTAGTTTGTTGGAAGCTGCCCAGAGTGGCTGGGGTAATAATAATAATAATAATAATAATAATAATAATAATAATAATGGAACCGAAACACAGTTGTCCTTTGAAATTTCCACCTATCTGAAATGGTTATGCAGTTCACCAGCCAAGCAATGTTTATAAAAAAAATGCATCTCCAGTCGTACCTTGGTTTTCGAACAGCTTAGTTCTCGAACGTTTTGGCTCCCGAACGCTGCAAACCCGGAATTGACTGTTCTGGTGTGCGAACTATTTTTAGAAGCCGAATGTCCAACAAGGCTTCTGCGGCTTCTGATTGGCTGCAGGAGCTTCCTGCAGCCACTCAGAAGCCGCACATTGGTTTCCGAAAGTTTTGGAAGTCTAACGGACTTTCGGAACGGATTCCGTTCGACTTCCAAGGTACGACTGTATTAGGGGAAAGCGTGAGTAAAAATGAATACACTGTGTTAGAGGAAATCTGCTTGCAGCATGCGTACATTAGTTAAAGCTGCATATAGAAATGTGTTTACGGGGAGAAATTTGCAGTAGAATGCTGATGAATTTTCCTGACATGTAGCTGCAAAATGTGGAGGCCTGAGTTTAAGATTGGAAAAATGAGAACCCAAGAGAACTGAAATGGACAGATCCTTTCTATCCTTACACTGCACTAAGCCCCACTGAAGTCTGTAGAATTGCTTCTCCCCAAAAGGCTGAACAGGGACAGCATCGTTTATTTCCGGGGGGACGCACCAGAGGAATGCCCTTAAAAATCTGGGGCAGGTGGCATTCATGGCATGCAACATTTGGAGAACAGTAGGGAAGAGCCAAAGCTCAGTGACAGAGCTTGTGTTTTGCCAGGGGTCTCCAGGCTAGGGCTAGGAATGCCGCCTTTCTGCAACCCTGGAGAGGTTTTATTTTCACCCTTTTCGTTGATGAGCTGTTTCACAAGCATTTTGTTTTGGTTAACATGCCCCAATCTTCATGGCATCAGGTTGATCAACTTGATTTTTGCATTATCTTTGGAGGAACGCACATGACCTCTTTTTCGAAGCCGTAGCAGCCTATTCAAAACCTAATCTCGTGGTGGTGGTGGTGGTGGGGGGGGTCCATCTGGAGTGGGCGACTTCCAACTTTTAAAAACACGTGTCATTGTTGCTCAAATTGCCCAGTGCTGCTGCCCTTGGTTGCCACTGGTTGATGTCACAGACAAGTTGAGCACCAAAGGGTTGGGGCTTAGTGACAGGGGTCAGAGCAAGGATAGCTGCAAAGCAGGGGACCCAAGCAGGCAGAAGGCAGAGAAATTAGCCTGAGGGAAGGGTAAGTGGTGAAGGAGAAGAACTTGTGGCTGGACAGGGGAAAGAGCAATTGAGCCTGGGGAGGTGGGCAAAGGGGATGTGGGGGAAAAGACATTTAAAAGGATGAGCAAAGAAGATAGAAATATTTGCCCTGTAGATTTCCCCCCCCTCCCTTCAGAAACCATGTTTTAGGTGAGGAGGACGATTTCTCCTCCTGCAGGAGTACAGTTTTTTTCATCCATTTGCGTATAAATTCATGTTCTTTGTAGTATGCTGATTTATTTTTCCTTTGGGGATATGTGTGTTACTAATCCTCCACACGGAGAGCCCGTTTTGGTTGCAAAGGCAGTTGCGGATTCTCAAAACGTATAAGCAACGTTGTCCAAGGATCTTCTTTGCATCTCCACTCTGCTAAATCCACCCAGAGAGTCCTGTGGGTGGCATCTGAGAGGCTTGTGGTTTAGGGTTTCTGAGCTTTCCATAGACAATCACTGGAAGCATAAGGGAGGCCTCTGATAAAGGAAGCTTCTAACTACCCAAGAGCCATGATTTCTGTTGCTGTAAATTGGCTGTCTTTAGGATTCTGTAAGACATTCCTGGGATTGCCAATTTGCCCATGGGCATCATGGCACCCTCGAAACCCCCCCCCCCCACTTAGCATGTGAGTAGGCGCACTACATTGCCCAATTTTGTAAAAATTGGGTTTCATTTATTTTATTTTTTGTGGGTGGCACTGGGCTGGCTGGAGTGCATATACAGTGCATATACTGTACAGTCATACGTCGGTTTAAGTACGCCTCTGTTTGAGTATTTTCAGTTTAAGTACTCCGCAGACCTGTCTGGAACGGATTAATCCACTTTCCATTACTTTCAATGGGAAAGTTCGCTTCAGGTTAAGTACGCTTCAGGTTAAGTACGGACTTCCGGAACCAATTACACCCATGCTTCGGGTTAAGTACGCTTCAGGCTGAGTACTCCGCGGACCCGTCTGGAACAGATTAATCCACTTTCCATTACTTTCAATGGGAAAGTTTGCTTCAGGTTAAGTACGCTTCAGGTTAAGTACAGACTTCCGGAACCAATTGTGTTTGTAAACTGAGGTACCACTGTATACAGTCTTGTCTGGCCTCCTTGCCTACTTTCTCCACAATGCCTCTGGGCCCCACATGCGAGTCTCCTTTGTTTTGTTGCATGGTGTGTATTTTGTCTGGTTTTGTTTTACTTTGTTTGTAGGTATTTTCCCGTTAGGAGGGTTTTCAGTTGAGGGGAGTATTTGTTTTGTGGGTGGGTTGCCTGCTTTATTGGGCTCAGTGTTCCTTGCTTTGGAGGGTGTGTAGGGTTGGGTTTTTTTACCTAGGCTGATCCAAACTTACCTTTTGCCTCTGTTTTCAGGCATAGGACTTTAAAGTTCCGTGTCCAATTGCTCTATGTTTTGCTCCAGAGCTTTACTGACAAAAAAACTGCTCTTTAGTGCTCAATCAGACCAAACAGCAATTCGGGTTTTCAACATATAGCTGTTTGCTCCAATTCAGCTTTAAAGAGCAAGTTTTTGCAGGCAAAGTAAAAAGATGGGGGGGGGAAAAGGGAGCTCAGACACAGAGCTTAAATATATGAACTGAGCCTGGAAAGAGCAGAGCAAAAAGGTATGTGTGGAAAAAACCCTAGTTTTATAGAGCGGGTATGTCTGAACATCACTACTTCTTTGTATGTGAAATGGGTATTTTCTGCTGCCCATGCCGGTTTTGTTAGATTTCCAAATGTATCCCCAAGCTCCCCAAAAAGAGGTGGGACCCCTGACTCTTTGGGCCTACCTTCATTGATATAATAGCCTTTTAGTGGAATCCTTTTGTAAGCTGTATTTTGAATTAACATGTTCTACAATATGTGGGAGAATTGTGGGGCGGAGGGGGGCGGAGAGACACACAGAGCTAAAGCTTTGAAAACAACCCGTCCTTCTGTTTTTCAGAGAGAATTCTGGAACTGAGTCATTACTCTTCTTGTGTGTCCTTGATCTTACTGTGTCTAGAGACGCAGCTGTCAAATGAACAGGGGTTTATGAGGTAATTAACGGTGATGGGGTGGAGAGAAACAGATCCTTAGTTGTGACGCTATTGTCTTGAAATAAGAATAGTTGGAATAATACAGCCAAAATTCCCCTCTCCCCGGTGAGGCTGTAATGTGAAAATGCATGGTTCGTTTATTTACCTGATTGGTTTCTTTTTACAGAAAATAAACACACACACTCCATTTTTGTTCAGCTGTAGTTCTGGTTACCTTGGCTTGCCAACTTTTGTCCTTGCCTCTGCTCCTGCACCTTTTGCAACAGCTCGGCACACTCGCAGACATTAAACAGGTACAGCTTTTCCTCGGATAGCTTCCTCTCTCCAGGCCAGGGAAAACTTTTGCCTGCTGAATTTGTGCATGCAACAGGCAGAGGAGCAGGACGAACAAAGCGGTGCGAGAAAAAAGTTGACTACCTGAATGCCAGGCCAAACAGGAAGGTGTGAGAACAGTTCTGAATGGCGTTCCTTTCTGAAGGACCCTCTAGGGAAAGGGAGTTCCATGCTTATGGGACAACCACTGGAAATCCTCCAAGAACTGGGAATCTGGTGGATGTGGGGTGTGTTCGCGTGACCACCTTTCAGTGCGCTGAAGCTGTCCGTCCCCCTGGTGCATTTCACAGCTCTCCCTTCCCCAGGCTGTTCACATCAGCACAGCTTCATTGATGTCAGAATCATTCCTTTGGTGCTCACCTTAACAGGTGAGGTCTTTGCCCCCCACCCCGCACAGGTGTTCCCACTTTGGCTGGAGACCAAATAGGACTCCAACCACTCTGAAGCTGGTTTGAGAAACAATGCGTCAAACGGTATTATGGTGTTTTAGAACAATGCACAGGATACATATGAATTTTGGGTTGTATTCTGCGAGCACAGAACAGAAACCCAGACCCGCGAGCACAGTGAATGCACAGCAAACAGGAATGTGAAAACAGCCTTGGTCCGCAACCTGCCCCCTAGCACTGACCCAACCCAAGTGCTTCAGGAAGGCCTTGCAGGAACTTTCTCAGTCCAAAAGCAGCTCAATATCCCCCTCCTTGAGTGGTACGCAAAGCTGCTTTCAGGAGGCGGGCGCCGCCTTTGCTGCTGAGGGAAAGGCCCCTGGATGTGTTGAGACTCGCTGCCTGTGTTGCTCCACCAAGGAGAGAGAACGAGAGAATGGGGTGGACTATCTGGTTTCCTGACTCACAGCGAGTGACAGCCACAGCCCGCTCTCTCTGGGGAGAGCATTCTCTGCACTTTCCAGCGGGAACCGGGGTTCCAGCAAAGGCATAGCTCTGGAGGAGGAGGAAGAAGAGAGCCATTTATTTGCAAGAAAACAGACTGGAGTTTCCTTGAGCCAGGAAGCCAGGTCTTCAGCTGGGAGAGCTGCCTGGGGAGATCGTGGCTGAGGGGGAACTTTGCCTGCCTCGGTCCAAGAGGCTGCTGGAGAACTGGTTTGGCCCAGAAGCCACCATTGCTCCAGCCAGCCAGCCAGCCAAGGCATCCATCGCCAAAGGGTGGTTTCATTTGCTATCCCACAGAAGGATGCCCACAAATGCAACCTGGCCTTCACACCCTCCCGGAAAGGTAACAGATGCCCTCCCCTCTTCCTCACTCTTTGCTGGGCGTGCAAGTTTGACGTTCGTGTTTGGTGGCGCTGTCAGGGCAGGACTTATGGCAGAGGTCCAGGGCCCCACTCAGCAAGAGGGCCTGCCAAATGCCGCAGGGCTGACCTGCCACACTTCAAGGTGCACTGCCATCTAAACAAGAGCATGCTTTTAAATCCAGTCTGCATGGACCCCAGTGCACCACTGTCCATGTTGCCAAGTCACAGGGTTTGCGTTTTAGGTGGCTTTTGGTCTGGCATGGGAGGAAGACTGAGGTTCATGGTAATGGTCTCTCTTTCCTGAGCCAGCTGTGGGATTTGTGGGAGGGGGCCGCAGCCAATGCACCCTCCTCAAGGGAGCCCCTTTCACCTACAAAGGCATGTGATCTGAGGGTTCCTGAACCTTGCAATGCTGAGGGGGAAGCCTTATCGATGGCCACGTTGGCTATGCTCTGCTTCCACAGTCGGAGGCAGTAATGCTTCTGAATGCCAATTGCAGGAAACTGTCGGTGAGAGAAAGTGGTCTTGTTCTTGTGTCCTCCTTGGGGGTTTCCCATTGGAGATCTGATTGGCCACTGTGAGGACAGGTTGCTGGGTTAGATGGACCACTGACCTGATCCTGCAGGCACTTCTTATGCTCTTATGGTAATGGAGGGTGGGAGGTCTGTCCTCTTCCCAGTCTTAGCAAACACCTGATGTCTCCCTGCATTGTGGCATATTTTTGTCCACTCGGGGCCTTCCAGATGTTGTGGGCTGCAGCTTCCATCAGCCTCAGTGGTGATGACAAATGTCATTTCCAGAGGATAATGCTGGGGATGTCGTTCAGCCCCATGGTGCCTTCAGTGCAGAGTTCCTCATTGTTCAAACTTATCCCCCATGCTGTTTAACATCTACATGAAACCACTGAGTGGGGTCATCTGGAGTTTTGGAGTATGTTGTCAGCAATATGCTGGTGACACGTAGTTCTACTTCTCCTTTTCTTCTGTAGCTGTGGCCGTGGATGTGGTGGACCATTGTTTTGCCTTGGTCATGAACTGGATGAGAGTCAATAAACCGAAGCTCAATCCAGATACGACGGAAGCACTGTTAGTGGATGGTTCCCTAGACCAGATGGATGGGAGATGGCCTGCTCTTGATGGGGTTACACTTCCTCTGAAGGAGCAGGTGTGTAGCTTGGGGGTGGATGTGGATCCACTGCTGTCACTTGAGGCTCAAGTGGCCTTGAGGGCATGGAGTGCCTTCCATCGGCTTTGGGTGGTGACCCAGCTACCCCCTATCTGTTTTCTATGCTCTGGTAAGCTGGCAATGTGTAATGCTGTGTACATTGGGCTGCCTCTGAAGATGGTTCGGAAACTTCAGCCGGTGCAGAATTTGGTGGCCAGGTTGCTCACCGGTGCTAACGGTTTGAGCATATAATGCCATTCCTAGCCCAGCTACACTGGCTGCCAAATAGTTTCTGAGCCCAATTCAAAGTGCTGGTCTTGACCTATAAAGCCTAAAAAGGCTCAGGACCACAATACCCTAAGGACCACCTCTCCCCATATGAACTGGACTCTGAGATCAGAATCCGAGGCCCTTTTTTGTGTGCCTCCTCCACAAGAAGTCTGCAGGGCCTGTTCTGTGGTAGCTCCCCATTGGTGGGATGCCCTCCCCCGGGGGACTCGGATGATGCTTTCACTACATATATTTTGGTGCCTGTCGAAAGCATCCCTCTTCACCCAGACCTATGGCTGATTAAACCATCTGTGGCCTTTTAAATGTTTTTGAAGGGGCTATTGTTGTTTTCTCTCTGGGGGTGTTATTATTTTATGCATTTTGTGTTTTTATCCTGTAAACTGCCCTGTGATATTTGGATGAAGGGCAGTGTATAAATTTAATAAATGAGAAAAATAAGAAAAATCCATATATATATGGGTTCTTTCCCTTTCTGTATAAAGTTGGGTCCAGCGGGGATTCTAGGCCACGATCATACCTGAGCTACAATCCCCGGAGTTCCCTATGAAAGGGGATTGACTTTTAAACCACTCTGGAAAATGTAGCCCTGTGAGGAGAACAGAGGTCTCCTAACAACTCTCACCACTCTTAATGAACTACAGTTCCCAGAATCCTTTGAGAGGAAACCCTGACTGTTCATAGTCGTATCTAAGTGCTTTAAATGTATGATGTGAATGTGGCCCTAGTCTGTGTTGGTCGCCATTAGTACAGAGCCATAGCGTAAAATTTATTCTAGGTTGGCGTAGAATACAGACGTGACTTCATCTAGAAACCTCATTTCCCCCTTCTCCTACTTCTGCTTTGTCTCTGTAAACTCCCTACCCACACTCCTGTGGGCATGCCACTTCTCAGAAGCGTCACACTATTTGCCCGTCTGTTCAGTAATTTTGTTATTACTAAGCAGACGGCCCCAAAATATGGTGAATCTGGCTCCCCTTTGCTTATGCTCCCAGTTATGTCAGCGCAGATACTCTAGATTTGCCCAATTCAGTTGTAGAGTTTGTCATGATGTTGTGCGTAACTTAAGCCCCCTGCCCCTGCTGGGGAAAAAGCTGTATAATTGTGGCTGTTTAGAACTGCTTTTTCTTTAGGGTTGTTTTCAGAGTACTGTACATTGGCAATTATGCTGTGTACTACTTTTCTGGTATCCTTTGAATGCTGCGTTTTTTTTACAGCTGCTGTTCATGAACTTTGAGCACAGAAAAAGTCGGAATCACAAGACAAGATAGTTCTGGGCTTGGCAGAAGCAGCTGGGAGAGTCAATGGCCTCCCAAACTTTTCCCCTCTGGATTTAACACTTAATTTAATGCCCAAAGAAAACATAAAACAAGGATTGCTTTATAACCACAAAGTCCAAGCATCAGAGTGCATGGGAACAAGTAGGAGGAGAGGGAAATAGATGGAGAGAGAGAGAAACTAGGCTGCCAATTTTACTAACTGGTTCAGGGATGAGTAGGTCGCTTGCTCTTCAGCAAAGGAAATGTGCCAAATGTGGCATGTTTCCTCTCTTCCAAATAGGCCACAGTTATTCCCATTTTGTGAATGTGTCAGAGAGAATCATTTGGGTAGGACTGTCCTGGGCAGTCTTTGTCAACCAGGTGTCCTCTAGATGTTTTGGATTGCAAGCCCCCGTCCAAAACATCTGGAGGGTGCCAGGTTGGTAAAGGCTGATAGAAGGAATCCTTGACAGATTTGCAACACAAGCAAAAGGAACCAAAGTTTTTTTCCAGGGCTAGGTATCTGCCTCGAGGTTTAAAGTTTGAAAGTAGGGAGGGAGAGAAAGGACGAGTGTGAGAAAATGCATGTAGTGTTTTCACATACTTGAGCTTCACATTTGCTTTTGGGCTTCTCTGACGCTATTTATGTAGACACGCGACTGTAGTTAATGCAGCAAAAGGATCTATAACAAGAATAAGTGTTTTGGCCAGGGGATGGCCAGGAAATTCATGGCTTTGCTGCCCTCTGGATGTTGTGAACTACATCTTCCACCAGCCTGGTTGCCATGTGGGGATAATTCAATACATGTACATTATCGTTACATTTAAAACATTTATATCTTGCATTTGTGCCTTGATATGAGCCACCAACAATAGACAGATACTGAACCTGACCCCCACTGACATTGTAGCTTCAAAAACGTGTGCTTGAGCCTTGCTTTTTCCTCCTCCCTCTCATTCCTTTCTCCTCATGTGCCATGCCTTTTTAGATTGTGAGCCTGCAGGCCGCGACCCTCTTGGAAGTGATTTTTGTAAGCTGCTCTTGAGAGCCTTTGTGGCTAATTGACGTGGCATAAACACTGCAAATCAATGAATCAATAACACCTGGATGAATGGTCTTAATTGTTATAAGGAGGGAGGCAGCCCTCTCTCTCCCTGCAATCCCGGGTTCAGACACGGCCCCAGCCTAATTCTGCTGGCCCAGCTCAAGTTCTCCATTCATACGACAAGTGAATGTTAAGCAGAAGTGGAGTTTGGTGCCTCCTGGGTGAAAATGTCCCCTGGTGGCGATGATGAGAGCTCTGGCCTGCGTTTGTGTTTCTGCGGTGCTGTGACTAGAAAGAGCCTCAGCGGGAGGGCTGCTCTTACTGAAAGAGAAGAGGGTGGGCACGGAGAAAGCACCAGAAGGAGAGGGAGTGATGGAAGTGTGGCTGAGGGGACACGTGGGGAGCCAGCCTGTTCCCTGGGAAGAACAGCGGAGCTGGGCAGGAGAAGAAAAGAAAAGAGGTACCCAGAGCAGAAGGAAGCCCATCCATGTGCTGTTTCAATTCTGGGGGAAGAATGAGAAGTGCTAGAAGAAGAGATGCTGGAACGCACCATGGAAACCTCCCTTTTTCTCTTATCATGGCAATGGTGTCCACCTGAAAGGTGCCAGTACTGAGTTCCAGTGAGTTCCAGCTGGGGGGAAGCCCTGAGAATGATATCTATTTTTGTTGGCTGTGATATGACAAATGCATTGCTCGTCTGCAGTGCATAAGTGCAGCCCACTCTCTTCTCCCTACAGAGGTTTAGGAGTGGTTCAGAAACCTGCCAGATTTGTTTGACCAGGACGAAAGAGCTGGGGCTTGCAACAGAGGACCTACAGGGCTGGGCTGGCTTCAGCCTCTTGCCTCCTCAAGAGATGGGAACACCAGTTTTGGTTTATCTCTCCATTTCTCGTTTTTCCAGTCTTAAGATTGAAAGGCACGCTCTGCATCAGTTAAATTTAAAATGAAAATTTGTCAGGTTTGCACCATGCATTCCTCCTAATATCCACGTTTTTAACGGGAACGTTTAGGGGACTTGCCTAGCCCCCCATGTCCACTGGTTGCACACTACTAGTGTCAGCAGCACACTAAAGTCCTGGTTCCTACATCATACGGAAGGTACCTCCTGATGAAATGCTTTCTGTGGGAGGCTTTATCTTGTGGAGCATAATGATCTATTGCCTCTCTATCGAATGATGTGATCTTTTAGGGTATTGCGAATAAGATGGCACGAAAGCTTGAACTTGCTACAAAAGCAAATTGAATCACGAAGCCCTCAAAACAAATTTCCAAAAAATTAACAAGTATATTCAAATCAAAATATCTTCCAAGCATAAATAATTCACTATGCTGATTTCTTTTAAACATTTCCCCCTGTCTCTTGCTGGCTTTGGATGTGGCAAAGTCATGAATCATGTCGGCGTAATTCAAAGATCTAACAAATTCAATCTCTGCCGCACTCAGGAGGGGATGAAGCAGCGAGGTGCTCTTGAGGAATGGTGGATCAGAAGCCTTTCTTTTTTAAAAAAAATCCTTTTGAAAAGGAACATTCTCCACTATAGTGATTGATCATTCATCTCAAATACAGATGCAATGCAGTTTCAACATTTTTTTTGGGGGGGGGGTAATTTTCCATCACAGCTGAAAGTCCTGAATCCAAACACATCTGCTTTCATCGCCTTTTCTCTCAATATCCGAGAAGGATGTGATCTTGACAATGGCTGAAATGCTTTCATTAAAATCTCCTGGAAGGTTGTCTGGGTATTTTCATGCACAGATGTTCAGTCTGCACATATGGGGTGAAAATTTTGCCAGGACACGGAAACCTTTCTCACTATTGGCCTAAGCCTTCCCCTGATGTTCTGGGGCTCTCTTCAGTTCATCAGGGATTGAAGAATCTGAAGACAGTTTTGTGACTGAGGGCTCACCCACACTTTCGCCTGTCCTGTGTCTAGAAAACATGGATCCGGCGAGTTTTCAGTTTGCCCTGCCACTTTCCCTGGGAAAACCCAGTTGAGGTTTGCTCCGATTCAGCGGTAAAGATTGGGCTTTCCCAGGGAAAGCAGTGGGACAAGCAGAAGTCGGAACGAGCCTTCAATTTGTGGGCGGCAGCATCGTCACGTGTCTTCTGCGGTGTGTGGCTAATTTATGCTTTCGGTTTGTGCTCCTTCTTCAGCCCCCAGTCTTGTCGTCAGAACTGCCCCACTATTTCCTGAGGAACATTTTCTAGAGGACTCCCCAGTAGGTTTACAGCAGTGAAAGCTCAGTTTGAGCACTTTGCAAGCTTAGATGGCTTCTGCTGAATGGATAAAATAGTATGTCACACAAAATACCAGCCTCCAAAGTGTCCTCCCCCCCCTTTAGGATCCTTGCAACTGCCTTTTGAGATTCATCACCCTTGTTTCTCCCTAGTGCTTTGAGAATGTTGTGGTATACATAGCTTTGCTGTTGTCCCTGAGCAGAGGTGTACCTGGCGTTGGTGAAACCAGCCCCCACCAGGGGCACAAAAATCACCTATATGACGTGTGACGATCATCTTTCTTGCACAGCGGCGCATAGACGTGCATTTTTTTCATCCTTCCTCCTCATCTCACCCTCATGCTGGACACTTAGAGCACTTGGATTGCATAAAATGTAGTAATTTCTACTATGGCTATTGTGGTAAAGTGATTTTTTTGGGACGACGACACCAATATAGTTCCTTGTCAAAGGTGCAAGGACCTTAGGTAGGCCTCTGGCTCTGAGACTAATTCAGGCATCCCAGGCATTCAATTGGTAGTGAGTCTCTTAAGTGACTGGTTCATGGAGAGAAATACGTGTATCATTCTTGAACAAATCCACACACACACCCCAAATAAAATAGTTTCCATGCACCAGTTCACAGCAGACTAGCCAACAACGGTATGTTAGGAACCAAAGCAACCCTGAATAGGTACTACTGGCCTTGGCCATAGCTTTGGCTACAATGGAGACTGATGCCTTTCCCAATTTTTTGAGCCGTCAGAGGGAAGTTTATCCCCTGTGTGGCAACTGATGCTTCTGAAGGTCATGAAATGTTCAACTGATCTGTTGTGTAGCACATAACACAATATGACAGTCAGCTGGTCTTCATGTGACATATCTGGCACTGATTTAACAGACACTGAAAAAGACCTCTCAGCCTTTACTCTTATTAACAATGGCTATTAGATTCTTCTTTGCTGGCAGTGCGATTAATTCCTTTGGAATGGTATCTGACAGGCTGTTCCACAGTTGGCTTGCTCCCTGATGTGAAGCATAGGGACACAGGAAGCTAACTGCCTTATACTGAGTGCCAGCAGCTTGCCAGGGTTTAAGGGAAGGGCCTCTCCTAACCTTACCTGAAGACGCTCTGAGTTTTTGTATGTGACCCCCCCCAAAAAAAAGTCACAGCATGGAATGTTACGGAACTCCAATGGGGTGCTTTGTAAGTAAATAAATGAACACAAAAACAAAGTAAGTCAAATCATTGGAAGGCGACCAAAAACCATTTTTAACACTTAAAAAAAAATCACTTGGCAACTACTAACGATAATCAATGAAATTGTTCTTGTGAAAATTACTTCAGAGTATAGTAGTCTGCAAGAAAATAGGACAACATAAAATTACAGCATTTCTTCTAAAAAAAACTTCAAATTTGGTTTTTTTGCAGAAGGTAAATATTTTATTGGCAGTGTTGTATAAGAGGCAACCAGCTTTCCCATGATTTGCTTCTATAATCACTCGGGATTCTTGCTCTGAGATAAGATGTTATTTTTCTCATTATGGTCAAATCCCAAACGTTATTACAAGTCAGGAGAGGGCCTTCTCTGTGGGAGCCCCTAATCGTGGAGCTTCCCACAGAGAAGTGTGTGGCACCTTCATTATAAAGCTTCCAGCAAATGCTGAAGACTTACCTCTTTACCCTGGTTTTTGACACTTGAGAGAGGTCTGAAGGATAACTACATTCCAATTCACATATATTAATCTGAGAGGTACAAATTAGATTACTTCGCTTTAAAACGTGAACCGCATGCAATCCCCATCTGCAGAAGGTCCCTGGGTCAGACCCCAATGGCATCTCTAGGTAGGCCTGGGAGAGTTCATATCTTCCAACATTCCTCAGATGAAAATAGGAACATTTCTTTCTCTTCCCCTCCTATATTTCCTATCAGAAGAAGGATGAGTGCCACCCTTACTACACCAACGGGACATACATAGCACACCCACCACAGTCTTGAACCCCTTAATCCCGATTTTATTTTATTATTTGATGGATTTGCAAAAAGAAGAACACACACCAATAAATGAATTTTAGAAAGGGGGAGGATTAGACACAGACACACGAAGAAGAAGAAGAAGAAGAAGAAGAAGAAGAAGAAGAAGAAGAAGAAGAAGAAGAAGAAGAAGAAGAAGAAGAAGAAGAAGAAGAAGCATGATTTGTTATATCAACATGCTCATGTGTAACAGAGATGCATAAAAAGGGATCCAGGAATGGAAAGGTGTGGCAACCTGGTCATGCAAAAAAAGTTCCGTACGAAATTTGAAAACAGAAAATGGAACGACGATGCGCTCCTAATGCATCACTGTCACGTTTTGGAACTAGACTTGGGTAATTCTGGAGCTCCAAAATATGCATGGAAATGCAAATGAGGGGTGTGTCGGAAGCAGCCCCAGCCGGCTGCTTCTGTTCACTCGGTAGCAGGGCTTCCGTAGCTCTTCCTTGCACAACTGCTGGCTTCCCCACCACCTGCTTTCAAGTCATATGAAGGCTGCCGAGGCTCAGCAAAGAAGAAGAAGCTGGGCCTTGCAGGCGGGCTCTGGTGATGCCAGGAAATGAGGGTGACTCGGCTCTGGCTGGACCTTATCACCAGCCTGTCCTGCCTCTGTCAGCCACTTGTCACCTGGCGGCTTCTGAGGTTGATCTCTGTAACACCCAGAGGAGCAGCAGCAGCAGCAGGAGGAGGGACAGGCAGCTGACTCAGCACTTGAAGGGCCAGGCCTGAAAGGTATTATGGGATGGGAGAAAGATGCTAATTTGGACATGTCTTGCAACATCGGTACTACGACTACTAATATCATTTGCATCTCTCTTTGTGTGTTTACCTCTTTCTTATATAATTATAAAAGCACATAAGCAATATTCCAGGAACCATTGCCCTAATATTTTGCTTAGGTTCTAGAGTTCTTAGCAGGTGCACTCCCCCATTCAGCTTGGAATCCTGGCCCCACTGCTAGGGGACCTTTTCTCCTGTGGTCCCAATCCAGGCCAGGGCCCCTGCACCCGTGGTTTACTCTAGAACCCATTCACGCAGTTACTCAATGCAGGAAAGGTGTCTTGTCAAGAGCTTGGCCCTTACTGTGTTTGCAACTTGAGCTGTTGTAGGCTAAATTCCAGATTGTGCATTTGATTATGGTCTAGCCAGCGGCACGCGACGTGTGGGGTAGAGGCTAGCGTGTTGGGAATAGGACTGGAGGGGGGCAAAGGCTCAGCTTGGCGTCATCTCCAAGGGAAAAGCCCCAAGCAGTTGAAGACAAGGTTGGACTTAAGGCAGGGGCATGTGGCTGCTAGTAGGCACAGTGGCCAAATATAATGGGCTGCAGGGCCATTGCTCATCTGCATAAAATTACTTGTCTGTAATTAAGGTAATTTGAGGACATGTTTGATAAACGTGGCAGGTGCCAATGCCAGAGTTGCCAGACAGGTTGCTCTCATGCTACAGTATTGTTTTCATTATCCAACAGGGCGTTGTAAGCTTGCAACGCAAGGTGAATTCCTTGGGATGCTTTGGGATTACTTCTGGGCCTTCCAGGGGCAATTTAATTGGCTAAGCATCTGTGTCAAGCTTTGGTCACCTGAAGGCATAAGTTTCAGCGGATGGACAAAAAGCTCCAAGGAGAATTGGGGGACCAGCTTAGACAAAGGCATGGGTGTATGAGCCGGACTGCATAATGCTCAAGCAATCTCCTAGCATATGCCAATAATTTTGGAGAAGTTGCCAGTTTGAACAGAGAAACCAATAGGGGAAAGGCTGCCTGAGAGCCAGTGTCGTATAGTGGTTAAGACTTGTAATCTGGGGAACCGGGTTCGCGTCTCCTCTCCTCCACATGCAGCTGCTGGGTGACCTTGGGCTAGTCACACTTCTCTGAAGTCTCTCAGCCCCACCCACCTCACAGGGTGTCTGTTGTGGGAGAGGAAGGGAAAGGAGAATGTTAGCCGCTTTGAGACTCCTTCGGGTAGTGATAAAGCGGGATATCAAATCCAAACTCCTCTTCTCTTCTTCTAACCTCTCTTCCCGTTTGCTGTAAGTAAACTGGCTGGAGCAGGTAAAATGCAGAAGACTTTCTCCAGCACCTGGTACCCCTCCATTGTTTACAGAAGCACAGAATTGTAGAGTTGGAAGGGACCACGAGGATCAGCTAGTCCAACCCCCTGCAGTGCAGGAATCTTTAAGAAACAAGAAGGCAAATTACTCCCTCTGATTTCGCAAATACCCTGGTGGTCCGATGCAATTCCTGAGCATTTCTGGTCGCTGGTTCGCCAACAATGAAAAGAGTTTACAACATTGAATTTCCAGTCCGTCTGTGCCAAATATTGAAAAAATAATAAAGGATTGAAAAAGTGAAAGAAATAAAAGAAACAAAAATTTCTTTACAGTTCATAGCTTACGGTGGATATGCTTTAAACCAGCCTTCTTGTACCATGATGGGAGCTGTAGCCCAAAACAGCTGAACACCAGGTGGCAAAGACTGCTCTGAATTTTGTGCCAGTACTGAACCACATGGGAAGCTTATGATCCCCCTCCTTGGCTTCAGAATCCCCTCTTAGCTTTTTGCTACCACTTGTTTTCGGTGGATCTTTCCCACAGTCCCAGGATTAGTGGCACCTCTTTGTTTGGTACCTTGCAGAACTCCCCACTCGCTGCCATCTTCACGTAGGGCATGATAAACTTGTCCCTTAAGTCTTCCTCTTTTCTGCATATTTTTATTGCGAAAGTTTTTACCCTATAGAAGAATGAGAGATTCCAAACATGAAAGCGTGAAACATTAATATGGCAAACATTAATATGGCAAATAAGATGCACGACTAATGCTCAAATTAAAGTAAATCAGATGCAAGCAACATCCCTTCTCTCCCCCCCCCAAAAAAAGATTGGTGCCTGCAGTTACAACATTTGTGTTTCATCTGCCCAAGTACTATGAAAGCATTGAGATCCTTTTGTCCGCTGTTCTAGGAGAGCATCAGGGTTCATCCCATAATCTAAGAAATGCCTGAGACAGATTTGGTTTCTGTCCATGTGTTCTAACGTACTCCGTGGAATGGTGCCAGACCACAAAGAAATTCATCAGTTTAGCTTTTCCTTCTGCCAGTTTTAATGCAAGTGTCAATTTCCCCACAGTTCCAATACTCCACAGTGTGTTTAGCCAATTTATTTATTATTTATTTATCATTGATTACATCTGTATCCCACCTCTCCTCCAAGGAGCTCAAGGTGGTATGCATACTTCTCCTTCCCATTTTATCCTCACAACAAACCTGCAAGGTAGGTTAGGCTGGGAGGCAGTCACTAGCCCAAGATCACCACCCAGTGAGCTTTATGGCTGAGTTGGGATTTGAACCCTGGTCTGACCAAAAGAAAGTTATCAAAGGTCTGTACACAAAGTCCCCATTTTCTCCATCCCATATACTGAGAAGAGCCAACTGCAGAGTGAAAGTCACATAATGGTTTGCATTTACAGCAAATAAATGCTTTGTAGCATTTATTCAAGCAAATATCACATTCCAATACGAAACAATGTGGGGGCAATCCCAGCACATACCGGTATGTAAGAAAAGCCTAACTTCACAGCCTCTCTAGCAGTTATAGCCCTAAGAGCCGGAAATGTGTGCCCGGCGCAGACCAGGTAAGATCCCATTGACGGATCCAATTTAAATGGCATTCTCTGGCCATTGCAGGAATTGATTTAACTAGTTGCTTATCCCATATATCAGCGCAGCGCTCATGTGTGATAGACTGCTCAATATCACATTCCCAAAGCACTTTCAGAGAAAATGAAAAGAGCTGGTTGTTTCGTCATTTAATAGAGAATATATTTTTGGGACCAGACCCTTAGTACTGTGTTCATATTCTACCATCAAGAGCTCTAAGCTGCTGAGCTCTCTCAGTGCTATATCTTTGCTTGATTTATTGCTGATAAATGACTGTCTAGAATGTGAAGTTAATTGACATGCATGCCTTGAGGTTTTGTGGGAAGTCCTTCTATGGATAAAGGCTGTTTGTATTTATAAAGATCTCTTACTTGGTGCAAGCTTCTATCATACCAGTCCCTAAGCTGGGCAAATTTATATGGGTAGTAGAAAGACTGCCACAGGACCAAAGGAAGACACAGAAAGAACACAGTCTCCCTCAGAAGGTTGTGGACTCTCCTTCCTTGGAGGTTTTTAAGCAGAATTGGGATGCTTTGGCTAAGATTCCTGCATTGCAGGGGGTTGGACTAGATGACCCTTGGGGGTCTCTTCCGACTCTCCGATTCTATGACCCAGGGCTGGATTAAGACCTTTAGAAGTCCTAACCAATGAAAAGATTATTTTAACCCCTGCCCCCCAGGCCTGTGTAATTCAAAATGAAAACAACACTAAACCATGAAATATAATTTTATTTTTCGAAATGACACAAAACTGATATGTATGCTGAAATGGGCATGCATAGATGCCATGTGTAACACAGGAAAGGATCTGGCTTCCTTCCTCTGGTTTGATGTACTGTACATTAGTGGGGCGCCCCCTGGTTTATTTCAGGATGAGTAATAAAAGAGAACAGAAAAATGGGTGTGAGATTTCTTTTAAAATTCTGGTTTTTCCCATGATGCCTACTTTAGTGTTTCCCTTTTTGAAATATCAAATGTCAAGCTTTTTGCAAAGTTTCTCATTTTGGGGAGGGGGGTTGCCCTAAGCACGTGCTTAGTCTGCCTGTTGGGTATTCCAGCTCTGGAGAGACCCCCTTCCATGGAACTGTCTCTCCACTCCTTCCAAACCAGGACAGTGGTTTTGGTAAACTGATTTCAGATCCAGTCTAAACTGCAGAGTTAATTCAGAATTAAGATTCTGCTTTCTTCTTTGGTTAATTCAATTCCCAGCCGTGGTCTCTCTGCGTTGCATTGTGTAGAAAGGCCTCCTCTTTTCCTTCCTGCTTCACTGGAACAACCACAAGCAGAAACACTCTGAGGCTGCCATCATGGCAGCAAAATACCGCATACAGTGTTTCGAAATCTACCTTCTGATCAGCCAACCCAGTTCCGCTCCAGACAAGCAGTTGGCCAAATACGTTCTCTTTCTATTGGTTGACTTCCTCTTTTCTCCTCTTCTCCTTTAACAGCTACCAAGCTAGCTGCCCCTCTGCCATTCTCAACCAACCCAGCTACTGCCGTCTGCTAATAACCAGCCATGAACTCCGGACAGTCTTCCCACCTCTTGGGCTGCCTCTTGATGTTTGCGGCTGCTCTGGCCACAGATCAGATGCCAAGGATAACCTTCCGGAAAGGTGAGTAACTCGAAGGACAGGGATAGCAGCAGCACCCAGGGGGGGATACTGAAAGGGGGCTTCGAAAGAGAACGAGGGAGATTTGGAAGAGGGAAGGCAACGTGAGTTGTGATGAGTGTTTTCGATGATTGCACTGCTTATGAATGCAAGCTTGGAAATGAGTGCTGAATTTCCACACAGGATTTAAGTAGGGTTCTTTGAAAAAAAACAAAAACACCAAACCAAGCACAAGTAGGTTTCTAGTCCTCATGGTGGCAAAGATAGGCTGTGAAGTTGTTGGTCCTCTGGGGCATTTCATGGCTCTTTCTCCTCTAGCTGTTTGCATCAGCACGTTCACATCATTAGCATCAGATTCGTGTTTGTTTGTTTACATACCACAGGGGCATTGACGGCAGAGATGTCTTTTCTAGTTCCCATAGTTCCCTGTGAAGAGGGACCGATCATTAACTGCTCTTGAGAACTGTAGTTCTGTGAGGGGAATAAGGGCCTCCTAACAACTCTCAGCACCCTGTACAAACTACGGCTCCCATAATTCTTTTGGGGAAGCCTTGACTGTTTAAGGTGTGTCACAGTGCTTTAAATGTATGGTATGAATGTAGCCTGACATTATCCTTGAAGGCCAAGCCTCTCTCACACTGGGAGGACAGAGATTTGGCTCTCCAGAAGGGGGGCAAACAGGCCAAGCTAAACTGCCACAGGCTCCCCTTCTTCGCTTGGGCCTTGCAGCTCACGCCTGACTCATATGTCAGAAGAGCAGCGTTCAGACACTTATTTCTAAAAACCATATTAGGGCAATGTCTTTATTAGCCCAACCGAAGTGTCCTCACAAAACATTCTGGGGCAGAATGTATGTGCTCTTCCAGTGAGCAATCAGTTGAAGGGCACATTTTAAAAATGAAGGAACATGCTTAAAATGGCCTCCCCTTCTAACACAATTAGGTAGCATAGACCCCACTGATACCATACATTTAAATTATCATTTATTATTTATTTATTTATTTATTTATTTATTTTTATTTATTGGATTCATATGCCTCCCTATACCCCGCAGGGCAGTTCACAGAATAAAAGCGTAACATAAAATGACAAAATACATAATCAAAATAAAAACAACAACAACCCAATAACCCCCCCCCAAAAAAACACATTTTAAAAGGGCATAGGATGTCAAGGGGCAGAGGATGTTAAATCGCTGATAGCAGCGGTTAAGAGGCCCTTATTGCCCACAATTGTCGCAGCTCCCTGTGATGAGGAATGGATTGTTAAACCACTCTGGGAACTGTAGTTCTGTGAGGGGAATAGGGGCCTCCTAACAACTCTCAGCACCCTTAACAAACTATGCCTCCCAGGATTATTTAGGGGAAGCCATGACTGTTTTAAATGTATGGTGTGGCTGTGGCCAAAAAGACAGTGCCAGCTGGCAAGTTTATGGTGTCAGAGGTCAGATTCAAACAAGGCCTGCCTTGATATTTCCACCGCTACAGCCACAGCACCGTCCATGTGCACCAGCTCATATGTGTCCGTGTCCATGCACATTCGTTGTGCACCAGTGTGGCATAGTGGTGACAGTGGTGAACCTGGAACTGAGAGGACCCCAGGTTCGAATCCGTGAAGCTCAGTGAGGTGACCTTGGAGCAGTTCCCCATCTCTCAGCCGCACAGGATCCGTTGGGAAGACCAAACTGAGGAATTTACTGCTGCCGGATGCAGTGGTCTCCCTTCAGCTTTAGAAGGAGGCTGGGAAAATCAACGGAGGCATAGGAGTCTGCTCCTGGGAGCTGAGGTTCCTTTGGCCCCTCCAATAAAATATCTGAGGTGGTCAGCCCTCCCCTCCCGAAGTTGATATGTGTGCGCCATGTTTTGTGATTGATTATGCAGGGCAGGGCTTACCTGGGCTCCCCCAATATTTCATTCAAGTTGGCACCCCTGTGTAGAGGATAAGGTTATTGAAGGGTCCAGTCCCGATGGCTTTGTGTTGGAGGTGGTGTGCCTTTGGTTCCCAGTTACTGGGGAACATGAGTGGGAAGAATTGCTGCTGCTGCACTCGGATCTTGCTTTCAAGCTCCCCAGAAGAGGCATCTGGTTGAGAGAGAGATAAGCCTGCATACTGCCTTGAACTCATCAATGGCCGAGGAACAGTAATTTTTATCCCAGTTGACATCTGCATTGGATTTTAAATTGTTTTTAGATATGTCTTTATTGTTAAATCGCTTTGGGAAGTTTCAGGGGAAAGGGTTTCCTAAATGAAATGAAATGTCCTAAATGAATAGATGGTGCTACTGTGCACTGCCCCAATCTCCGAGCGGTGAGAGACTCCAGGCACTTACCCAGAGTTTGATTTCTTTAGGAATGAAGGATAGCAGAGACTGGGGTGTCCTTAGGTTATATAGTCTTATTCACACATATATACAAACTGAGCATGGGGTGGAGTCAGGGGGGGGGGCTCAAAGCGTTAACATCCCAACAGATCTTGCCTCCTCAGCCAAAACTCCCACATACAAATTCATGGAGGATAAGGATCCACAATACCTCTGCTCTGCCTCCATGGTCGGAGGCAACAATGGTCCTGAATCCCACAGGAGGGGAGAGGGATCTTGGGAGAAGGTCCTGCTAGCAGATTTCCCAAAGGCATCTGAGTGGCCACCAGGTGAACAGGACAGTGGACTAGATGGGCCACTGGCCTTTTTCCAGCAGACTCTGCTTATGTTCATATGTTCTTACACAAAGCCCTTCCATTGGCTTGCTGTTCCTTTTCCTAGGATGATGGTGGCATCCAGCAGGGTGAGGGGTGGTGGGAAATGCCCAGGTTCGCCTGGCGCCTTCATTATATATTTTAGGTGCCAGGCATAAATGTTCCTCTTCAACCAGGCCTTTGGCTCGTTGACATCCTATAGCCGTTTAAATATATCTGTGGGAAGATGGGGGCTGTTTGTTTTGGTTTAATTATTTACTGTGTTTTATCTTGTATTTTATTATGTGAACTACCCTGAGATCTTTTGATGAAGGGCAGTATATAAATAAAATAATAAATACAATACCTGGAGAGCATCATCATCAGGTGGCTGGTGAGAATGCTTTACCGGCCATCTGAAGTCATGACCGGTTCAGCTCACCTTGGGTTGCTCAGAGCAGACTCCATTGAGATGAATGGACATGACCAACTTTGCTCCATGAATTTCAAGCAGATCTGCTCTGAGTAGTGCTAGCAGTGGCCCCAATCCTCTGCCTATACCAGGCATCCCCAGACTTCGGCCCTCCAGATGTTTTGGACTACAATTCCCATCATCCCTGACCACTGGTCCTCTTAGCTAGGGATCATGGGAGTTGTAGGCCAAAACACCTGGAGGGCCGCAGTTTGGGGATGCCTGGCCTATACGCTCATTGCTCACACAAATGCAAGTGAGCGGAGGGGCTTCCTTCCTCCACACTGGCTTAATTTAGCAGCCCACAGCTCTGGCCACTGAACAGCTCTGTGCAAAGGAAACTTATCAAGCGGCCGGAGGGTGGGAGGAAGACGGAGTGGTGGCAGCGGTTCCTTTGTCAACCCAAAATAGAGCCGGTGTGGTAAAAGCAGCATCTTCCGGCAGTAATTACTCGGACATCTGTGCTGCCGACGTGTAGGAAACAAACAGCAGCTGCTGCCTCTCCAGCCCATTGATTCCTTCTCTCCGATCGTTTTTTGCTGAGAGATGGAGACTGGAGTGGGTCAGAAAGAGAAAAGTGGGCAGGGGCTGGCTGGGGACTAGAGATGAAGCTGCTGCAGACTAAGACCAGCCCTGAATCATGAAGCTATGGCTCTTCCCCTCCGAATAAAGCAAGGTTCTAGACCACATGTTTCTGAATAAAGGGCTGCTTTGAATAAGAAGCTGCCTTGCACAAAATCAGACCATTGCTCCGTCTCGCTGTCAGGGCTGTCAAGACAGACGGGTAGTGGCTCTCCATGGTTTCAGGCAAGTGGTCTTTTCTGACCCTACCTGGAGATGCCAGAGATTGAAGCTGGGACTTTGTGCATACAAAGCAGATGTTCTGTCATCACACTATGACGCCCCCCCGCCCCGCCCAACCTGGACCTAAGGGAAACTGTATGGATGCTGTCCAATGCAAACTAAGTGCACTTAAACCTCTTGAAGCCAATGTACACAAGAGCCAGAATTCCTGTGAGTTTTTTGGGAGGAGGGAGGGAGGAGAGGACCCTAAAAATACACTTGTGCATGGGTGGGTGTCGGGAAGAGGGTATTTTTTAAATTTTAATTTAAATGTGGGTTACATAATCTGAATTTCCAACTCAAACTAATTTAAATCCTCAAAGTGGAGATTAATATACTGTATTTATCATTGTGCACACACCTCCAGAGCATGAGAAAGTTTGGGAAGGACCTTGGCTCGGTGGGAGAGCGTATGTGTTTAGCCAACTGAAGGTCCCAGGTTTTAAAACCCTGATATCTCCAAGTAGTGCTATGAGAGATCCCATCTGAAACCCTGGATTGCTGCTGCCAGTCAAGTAAATAGGATGAATGACCAGTCCAGATGGATGAATGGGCAGTTCCAGTATAAGGAATCTTCCTATTTACAGTAAATCAGCCTTTTTGTTCAAAAACATGTGGACTAGAAACATACTTTATTTCGATGTGATGGACCCCATAGTTCTGGGGCTGAGCATCTAATACCTGCACTGCTTGCAGAAGCTCCTAGTTTTAATCCCTGGCATTTACTGGCACAGCTAGGAACGTCACTTGTCTGAAACTCTGGAGAGATAATAATAATAATAATAATAATAATAATAATAATAATAATAATAATAATACTGCAGCTTGGATAGTCCTGAGATAGATGGAACCTGGAACAATGGTCTTCCTAAGTTGCTACCGAATGCCTTTGGGAAGGGCCACAGCTCAGGAGTAGAGCATCTGCTCTGCATTCAGAAAGTCTCATCTTCAATGCCCAGCATCTCCAAGTATTGCTAGGGAAAAAAATGCTGCCTGAAACCCCAGAGAGCCACTGCCAGTCATTGTAGGCCATGCTGAGCTAGATGGACTAATGGTCAGACAGACTCAGTGTAAGACAGCTTCTCATTTTCCTAAATTCCAGTGGTGCTGCACTGACTCAGGCTTGGTGCCCTTTGGAATGAGACAGCTAGGGGCTCACTGCCAGTTTATAACTCTGAGAGCCATTTACAGATATACCAGTTGTGTGTAGGGGATGGAGGCACCCAGCCAATGTCTGCTGCTCCCATATCAGACTTTAGGGTGACCGCCAGCACCCTAAGAAACCCAAACTCTGCTCTCTGTGTCTGTTCTCAGTCTGGACCGTCTTCCCTTTGCACAGACCCCTGGATGACATCCTTTGCTTTTCAGATGGTAGGAGAAGAACTGCTTCAGAACATTAAAAATAGGAATGGTCCTGTATCCAGAAACAATTGGCTAGCAATTTAGTTCCCATGGCAACATATTGCCAGGCTATTGACACTCTGTCAAATCCAGGTGTTGCCTCAGGATACTGATAGCCCTGCTCACATAACAACATGCGTGTGCTTGTATGCATATTTTAAGAGTGCTCCCAAAAATCTCACTTGATTTTCTTGCTAGATTTCTTATTTCTGAAGTGGTACCAGTGCATTAGGAATTACCCCTTGTTCTTTTAATTTAAAAAAACCTGAAGCTTGTAATGTGCCTGTGCAGAAGCTGTCTCATACCATTGTTCCATCTAGCTCAGTATCACTACACTGACTAGCAGCAACATTCCCAGGATTTCTGGCAAGGGTGTTGTTTTTCAGCCCTACCTGGAGGTGCCATCGGAGATTGAACCTGGGACCTTCTGCATGCAAGGCAGATGATCTACCACTGAGCTACGTCCCTCCATTTGTGCTTCCCCTCACTGCCTTGCCATGCTACTGATGTGCATGTAGGCTTTAAGAAAATATTGCAAGGTTGCAGTCTCAATGAGATTGTGTGCACAAGTGCTTAAAATTCCATTTTGTGTGGAGTTTATGCAAGTCCACAGGAGTGTATGTGCACACATCAGTAAAACACATGGAAGAAATGCACAGTCACATCAGGTTTGCTTCTTCGCAGTGGCTCAGTGCATACTTGTGTGATGTTACTATAGCATAGCGCAATGAGAAATGCAAATTGGACTGTTTTTCTCCAATTGCGGGATTAATTTTAGGACATCTCCAACTTAAATCAGAATCCAGGTGGACTGGAAGGCTGAGCAGAGTCATCTCACTGGCTCTGCTCAGAAAGGAGAGGAAGGAATCTGTCTGCTCCATTGCTAGAAAAGTCAAGGAATGGAACTAAAAGCTAAATCAAAGAGGGAGCTCTTAGTCTCTGTTTCTATATGTTGGGAGAGGGTGCATGCTCCTAGGTGTGCTTGGTCCCCAAACCGACCACTGCCTACCCTTGCTCTTGCAGGCCAGCTCACTGTTTTAATTCTAATCTGAACTGCATCTCACCACTTCCTCCCTCTAAGGTTGTGGTGAGTTTTCATTCAGAGAAGTACTGACAGTGTCAGCGCAGAGTGAATATTGCTGCAGATGTTGGGAAGTATTGTTGGTGTGTTCATTGGTTGAAGGGCACGAAAGGACAAATGGGCAACTAGAGACCCCAGGGCCCCAATGTAGCCCCAATGGCTTCCACAGGAACCTAGGAACTTACCTCCTATAAATTCATCTGGTTCTGCCTTAACTGCCAGCAGCTCCCCAGGGTTGCACATCATGCCTGGAAATGCCATGGGACGAACTTGGGACCTTCTGCACATAGAAAAGATGCTATACCACTGAGTTATAGTCCTTTTCATTTGGATCTTGACATAACCTGTGGGGAAGGACCATAGCTCATTGGGAGAGCCCTTGCAAGCAGAAGATCCCAGGTTCAGTGTTTTTTTTTCTAAAAAAAATGTTTAGGGGTACTCTCATTTTCCTACTCATATTGAAATACTGTCCCTTGATGTGGCCAAACTTAGATTCACAAAATGTTTAGGGGTATGCGTACCCCCAGAAAAAAGCACTGCCCAGGTTCAATCCCCAACATCATCTGGGTAGGACTAGGAGAGCCCCTGCCTGAAACTCTGTAGAGTCATTGCCATCCACAGTAGACAATGCTGAGATAAATGGGCCATCTCTGTCTAAGGAGGCTTCCTATGTCTCTGTGTCCTTCTGCACAGTCCCGATCCCAAGCAAATGTAACTCTAGCACCAGTGTTCAGGAAGCCATAGAAAGCTTGCAGCGATATGTTACTGTTTGGGGTGGGGGCTGCCTCACTGGGGAGGGGGCAGTCACATAGATTCTGTGAACAACATTCTCTCTCTATATCCCCATCCTGCCGCAAAGTACAAGTGTTCTAACTTTGCATTTCCTAATCCCTACCCTTGATAAATCACTCTCTCCATTTATTTATTTATTTATTTATTTGTTTGCTTGCTTGCTTGCTTGCTTGCTTGCTTGCTTGCTTGCTAGATTCTAGGTTGGAAACTTCCAACCAAATTTCCTGGGCAGCTATTTTGCCCATCTTTGCCTTTGGGGGGGAAGTTAGCATATAAGTTATCATCCTATATAATAATATGCAAGTGTCTCTGCGTCCAGTCCCTGTGTCCCTGTGTCCGCGCTACTGCACATGTGCCCCACGGACACAGGGATTGGACGCAGAGACAATATCTCGGTTGCACGCCCAGGACACTCTCATGCGGCGCCGGAGGCTGTGCTAGCAGGCCGCTCCCAGCGCCGGCCTCCATGGGCGCCTAGAGGATCCCCGCCCCCTCCCACCGCCACCGCCCCGACTTTGGCCCCACGACAGCCATGGGCGCCCCCGGAGCCACCTTCGTCACCAGCCTCCGTTGTTCTGGCGAAGGAAGGAGGCGGAGGCGGCGACGGTAACAGCAGCAGCGGGAGCAGCCCGGCCCGAGTGTGCCTCACCTTCCCTGGCCTCTGCCCGTCCTGAGCTCCTCGCCCTCAAGGGGCCAGCCTCCATGGGTGCGGGGCACAACAGGAGAGCAAGTTTGTTTACTTGCATTCCCGGCGCACCCCGCGACCGAGCGCAGAGAGAGAGGGAAGGCCGCGGCCCCGCTGCTCCTCTCACATATCTTCTAGTGCCCGTTTTCTAAACGGGCTGAATGACACTAGTAGAATCATAAAGTCGGAAGGCACCATGAGGATCATTTAGTCCAACCGCCTGCAATGCAGGAATTTGCACCTGTCCCATACAGGGATTGAACCTGGAACCGTGGCTTTATCAGCACCATGCTGTAACCAGCTGAGCTGGCATTGTGGCATCAATGCATCTTTCCCCTTACTTCTGGCACATGGAAATGCTTGGGCAGTGAAGTGGGATGCTGACCCTGCCCTCACTTCTTCACCAGGTCACCATGGCTTTGCAAAGTTAAACAGGTAATTCCCAACCTGTCTGTGGGCCCAAAGCCCACCCCCCGCACCCAAAAGAGGAGGAACCTCTTCCCAGACTCTGCCTTTCCGCCTCCAGCCCATCAACCACCATTGGGGCATGTGGTTAATCCTGTCCTGTGTGTGCACTGAGTGCAGCCAAATTCCGTTGCAGCATTTCCTGTGCTCAGAGGAGGAGGCCCACAGTGACAGTGGTAGAGATGGATGCAAAATTCAATTCAGTTCACATTTAAAGGCCAGCTGACCTAATCTGAACTTTCTGAATCGAGATGTGAACTGAAAGGCAGCCATCCTTTGAAATGCGCACTTTGCCGAATTTTGCTATTTATTTTCTGTTTACATTTATATCCCACCTTGCTCCAAGGAGCCCAAGGTGTGACATACATAGTTCTCTTCCTCCCCATGTTATCTTCACAAGAGCCCTGTGAGGTAGGTTAGACTAAGAGTGAGTGACTAGCCCAGGTTCACCCAGCAAGCTTCATGGCTGAGTGGGGATTTGAACCCTAGTTCCTTAGTCCAACACACTAACCACTTTGCCACACTGGCTCCGGGGAATATAGTTCTCCAGCCAAGTAACATGTACAGAAAGGCACACACTAGTGTATAATGTCCACATAAATGCCTATACAAGTGAAAATAACAAACAAAATGCATTGTATGAGGGAGGTTTGCTTGCAATGGTGTGTACATTAGACCAGACTGCAAAAATGTATTTATTAGGAGATATGCACACTAAAATGCTGATTAACGTCTGTGAATATTTTTTAAAAAAATCTGCAAATTGCTGTGGAAATGTGGAAAAGTAAACAGGGGCGTGCATCATGTTTTGCCGCCTGAGGTGAAACAGGAAGGTGCTGCTACCTGAGTCACATGGCAGTGCCTGTGAAGTGGCAATGGCAGGTTCTGGTGATATCTTGCCAGAAGCTTCCACTACTGCTGCCACCACTTCTCTGTCACTGGCGGGGGTGGGCAGGAATCGCTCTTGGGGCACTGCCTCGGTATGCCTCATGGGTTGGGTGGCCCAACCCTGATAGTAAATTTTAAGATTGGAAGAATTGGAAACTTAGAGAACAAAATCAACAGATTAGCCCAACTCTCACCTGGGATAGCTTCTTTCCAAACAGAAATCACACAAACAAACACTTGTTTTCAGAAAAGGAGCTGAGTAAAGGGGGGGGGCTGACCAGAGGGAGGGAGGAAGCCTAATGAAGCCCTTATGAACATGTTTCGGTTAACTATCAAGCCATTTCCTGATAGCAGGAGGCAGGGTGTTAATTATAGGAAATGGATCTTATTCAGGGCAAGTTACTTTAAAAGGGACTGTCAAGATTGCAAGCAGACATTTTACTCAAACTCAGTTTCCTGTTAAGCTGCTGAACAGTTTGGGTGGGGGTGATTATCTAATTTCACTGCATCCAGGGCCATCTTACCCATAGGCCGTAGTGGTGCAGGGCGCTGGGCTCTCAGGGGCACCAGGCTGGGAGTCCGGGCCCGAGAGTTGGAGTCCAGGGAAGAGGCCGTGGCAGTGGGCAATGGCCAGGGGAGAAGAGGGGAGTCCCAGGCCCCCCCGAGGCCTCGCCGCCCCGCCAAAAACAGAGCCCAGCGAGGCCGAGTGTGAGGCCGGTGGCAGGAGTTCCCGGCGCCTTCCTCTGCTGCGTTTGCATCGGCTGGGCCTGGCCTTGGCGCTGGTGGCGGCCTTGCTGGCCGCGAAGTACTATCAGGACTTGGAGGTGTCCCAGCCGCAGATACCGGTGGAGGGAGCCTCGCTGTGGGGGACGGAGAAATCTTTGCGAGGCGTCTGTGAGGAGGGATGCTGGAAGTCAGGACTTCTTGGGGGGCAGCTGTCACAGTGGCCAGAGCGGGCTACTTCAGAGTAACGACTCTACACAGCTCTGCATTTTATTCTTTTATTGGTGCTGCGTATTTACAGTGCTGAAGTCATTGCTATTTACACGGAGCTTTGTGTTCAGTCGGGTTCAGAACCTCCGAATGGCTTTTGGCGCGTCTTTCTCCAACACAAAAGCCTGGGTAGACCCATCCTCTTTCCTCTCCGCTTTCTGCGCAATTCCGGAGTTGGGGGGATGGGTCTCCCCCCCTTATTTGCCCCTTCCTGTCCCACCTGGGACCCTGGCTCCGCTACCTTGCCTGAGCCTCGGACACGACTTCCTGCTTCCCCACTGGAATCGGAACTCTCTCTGCTTTCCCCTGTGCTCGGGGATGGGCTTGAACTCAGGAGGGGAGGGACTTCGCGATATCCCCTGTCCCTCACAGCAGCGAAGGGGAGAATGAGCCAGGTCGGGGCTGGTCTTGTGTGGCTGAGAAGTTGGTGGGCAAAAAAAGGCATTTCAGGGGTGCCTTTTGTTTTGCATTTGGGGAGCCTTTTTGTTTTGCAATCTGTGTATAATGCAGCCCCGGAGCTGCCTGTTCAGAAAGGAAGCCTCGTGACTTCCAAGTAAAGTGTATATCGCATTGCAACTTCACAAGTCCCATGTGGGTTTTTTCAGCGGGATATACCAGTAAATAGGCTGGGTAGCGTAAAGTTTGCAATCGTCTGTGTGCTTGGGAGCAAGTCCGCTTGAATCCCAAGGGGTGCACTTCTGTGTAGACATGCATACACTTGCAATGTAAATATACCTCGCGTAGCATTTAATGAATGTAGGCAATTAACAGCCACAGGGATGGGATCACCGTCATTGCGCATCTTCCGTAACACTAGTCATCCAATGACGCACAATGGTGGGAGATTCATAGGCACAAATTTATTCACCCTGTACAATCCAGATGTTGTTGAACTACAACTCCCACCAACCCAAGCCATCCAATATGGGGGCTGGTACGAGCTGATGGGAATTGTACTCCAGCAACATAATATGGGGTGCACCACAATATCTGCCCGTGCAGTACGTAGTTAAACTATGAGATTTGTTGCCACAAGATGTGATGATGGTTACAGGCTTGGATGATGTTAACAGGATGTGTGTGGCTATTAGCTATAACAGCTACCTAGAAACCTCTGTGTTTGTCTGAATGCCTGTTGCTGGGGTGGCTGTCTTGTCATGGTTGTGGGCTTCCTAGAGTATCTGGTGTGTGATACAGAACTAGATTTAAGTATTTCCAAGGAATTCGAGGAAAACAAAAGTCCTTTGGAGGTTTTTAAGCAGGAGTTGGATGGCCATCTGTCATTGATGCTTTAGCTGAGATTCCTGCACTGCAGAGGGTTGGACTAGATGACTCTTGGAGTCCCTTCCAACTCCACAATTCTATGATCTCCAGTGCGAAAGGCAGCATGCCTCTGAGACAAAGCACATTTAAAGTGTGCACGCACTACAAGAATCCTGGGAACTGAAGGATGCTTGAAAACGCCGCTCTGATGTGTAACTACAGTTAACAGGATTCTTTCTGGGTGGGCGGGTGCTTCAGAAGTGCTTTAAATGTTTGGTGTGTATGCAGCCAGAGTTACTGGGGAATGACAGAGTGGGGGGGGGGGCTATGGTGCTCATGTCCTGCACAAGGGCTTCCCATAAACATCTGGGATGGCCACAGTAGGAACTGAATGCTTGACTAGATGGGCTCTTAGTCTGATGCTGCAGAGCTCTTCCTGAGTGAGGATATCCCATAATTCTTCTTGACATATAAGCATTGTTTTTAGGTGAACAGGGAAACATTACTGGTGGTTCTTTTCCTCAGTACTGTGAATGAGGTACACCACGAGGTGCCCAGCTTCGCTCAGTTGCAGACGCAGACGCCTCGGGCTGGTTTGTTGCCCTGGGCAGGCGTGTGGGGGGGGGGGAAGCACCTGGCGGATCTTTGCACCCCGGCGCCGCATATGCTTAAGACAGCCCTGACTGCATTCACTTCCTCCTTGTTAGAATGAAAAGTGTGGACATTCATTCCACTTTGCTTGCTTCCCCATTTCCACATCCAGCAGCCTCAGGATCATAGCTGCCAAGTTATCCCTTTTTTAAAGGGATTTTCCCTTATGCTGAATAGGCTTCCTCGCGAGAAAAGGGAAAACTTGGCAGATATGCTCAGGATGGCTGCAGCGGGCAAGGATTGACATGGAGCAGGTTATGGCTACATGAACACCTTGCTTTTCTCATTAGGGACTCATGGTGGCATCTATGGTTCTCTTCCTCCCAGTTTATCCCCACAACAACCCTGTGAGGTCGGCTAGGGTGAGAGATAAGTCAAGGTCACCCAGTGAGCTTCATGGCTGAGAAGGGGTTTGAACCCAGGTCTTTGAGCTCTTAGTCCAGGCATCCCCAAACTGCGGCCCTCCAGGTGTTTTGGCCTACAACTCCCATGATCCCTAGCTAACAGGACCAGTGGTTGGGGAAGATGGGGATAGTAGTCCAAAACATCTGGGGATGCCTGTCTTAGTCTGACAACCCTAATCAACACATTTCACTGGCTCACGTGGCTGCCGAGATTTGGTTTCTTCTTTTTCTCCCCAGTATTTTTTCAATTGCTCACCAAAAAAAAAAAATGGTCACAGATCCAGACTTAGAAAATTCTCTACCTTTTGTCAAAGACAAAACTTTAAATAATAAGAATACCTAGCTGTTGCTGCTTTCAAACTTAGCACTTCTCATCATTGTAATCCTACCGACACCACCCTTGTAAGGTAGGCCAATTATTATCCTCATTTTTTCCACAGGGAGGGTGCAAGGCTGTGGTCTGTACTTTGAGAGTGAATGCAATTAAGCAGACCAGCTAAACCAGCCCCCCTTCCTCTTTACTGCCCCTGCCACCAGAGTAGACACAGAACGGGGTGGGGTGGGGGTGGCAAAGAAGCTTGACCCTCTCCACCCAGCCCAGTCCCCTGATGGAGATGCGAATCTTCCACTTGATCAGTTGATGAGCAGGGAGGGAGGTGATGACCTCTCCTCCTCACTGATTTGCACAGCTCAGCTGGGGAAAGGGGTTGTGTGTGCTGCGTATGTGTGCGAGAGAGGCAGAAAGTGGTTTGTGTGACCACGCCAACTTTTGGCCATGTCCACCCCAGAAGGCTGGCTATGGGTAGATGCTGCTGCTGCCCCCCCCCCAATACAAAAATTATTAACCACCTTTAGGGGTCACAATAATTTCTGAAGAGGTGTTCTAAAACATAAATGAGCCTAACCATATTTTCTCCTCCCTCAGGGGATTCCAGCCGAATAGTTTCCTCATTCCACCGAAGGGGGGTTCAGAATTACGACACTTTCCTCCTGAGCAAAGACGGGGCAACTCTCTATGTGGGAGCCAGAGATGCTCTCCTTGCTCTTGACATCAGCAGCCCTGACTCCATCGGGCTGAAGGGTGAGGTGAGTGGGGGAAACGGGGCTTTGGGATAAGACGTGCTGGAGGAAAATGAGGGGGTGGGTCTGGCGTGGTGTTCTGGTGATGACAGGCCTTCTGCCCCCCCTCTTGCATAGCTACCACCCCATCTCTTTAGAAAGCTCAACCCCCAGGTTGATTTCTTTGAATCCCAAAGAAATACCCACAAGGAGAAGCAGGGATAGGCACCAATTCCCCTTCTCATTTCCTCAAGACCAGCGTGACTTACCGTATATTCCGGCGTATAAGACGACTGGGTATATAAGACGACCTCCAACTTTTCCAGTTAAAATACAGAGTTTGGGATATACTCGCCATTAAGAAATATGACCCAGTGTATAAGACGACCCCCGACTTTTGAGAAGATTTTCCTGGGTTAAAAAAGTAGTCTTATACACAGGAATATACTTTTGCCCAGCAAAGCCTGCTGTTACAGTGGTACCTCGGTTTAAGTACACAATTGGTTCCAGAAGTCCGTACTTAACCTGAAGCATACTTAACCTGAAGCAAACTTTCCCATTGAAAGTAATGGAAAGTGGATTAATCCGTTCCAGACGGTCCGCGGAGTACTCAACCTGAAGCGTACTTAACCTGAATGTCAGAGATGCAGATGCGGCTACTCTAGAGTAACGACTCCTCACAGCATTGTCCTTTTAGGCTTTTATTAAGTGCTGATTATTTACAGTGCTCGGAGCGATCCATATACATGTTGTCAGTCAGGTGTCAGTACCTCCGAATGGAGGTTGGCGCGTTTTCTTCCAGCAAAGAAGTTTGGGAAGACCTAATCTCCTCCCACGACGTTTCTTGCATAATTCCGGGGTCGGCGGGGTCGGCCTTCCCCCCTTGCTCCCCCCTTCCTGTCCCACCTTATGCATGGGCTCCGCTACCTTGCCGGAGCCTCGGTCACCACTTCCTGAGTCTCCACTTGAGGCGGAACTCTCCCTGCTTTCCCCAGCGCTTGGCGATGAGCTGGTACTTAAGATGGGAGGGACCTCCCAGTATCCCCTGTCCCTCACACTGAAGTATGAGTGTAATTGGTTCTGGAAGTCCGTACTTAACCTGAAGCGTACTTTACCTGAAGTGAACTTTCCCATTGGAAGTAATGGAAAGTGGATTAATCCGTTCCAGACGGGTCCGTGGAGTACTTAAACTGAAAGTACTCAAACCAAAGCGTACTTAAACCGAAGTATGACTGTATAAGATCATGAACCAAAGGGTCCTAGGCTCGTGAGGGGGGAGAACGCTCTTTCAGTTTAGCCGCAAGAACAAATTTCCTAGAATTTCTTTAGACTCAGATAGAAAATAAGAGACAAGAGTACAAAGGTGAAAGCAGAACAGTACGTCAAAAGCAAAAGAAGCAGTTCAAGCCAGGTTTCGTTTCCTTACAGGCAGGTTTCTGGTCACCTCAAGTACAGGAATCTTAGGTGGGAGTTGCGTTCCGGGGATCCTGCCTAAAGGCAAAACTGTGTATAGTCGACATAGGGTTTAATGGTGGGTGGGATTGCCAAAGTCTCCCCGCCCCCCAGATGCCCTGCCCCTTGCCACCACCTTCTTAATTCCCCCCCCCTTTTGCCAAGCATGTAAAGCTGAATGCGCACAAGTTAAATGCATGTAAGTTGAGAGCTTACTGTGTAGAATAATAATAAAAATTATTACTTGTACCTTGCCCATCTCAATGAGTTGCCCCAGCCACTCTGGGTGGCTTTCAATAGAATATCAAAGAACCCACCAAAATATCAGATTCCTGATACAGGACTGTCTTCAGATGTCTATGGAAGGTCATACAGTATAATGATTTATTTCTTTGACATCGGATGGGAGGGCATTCCACAGGGCAGGCACCACTACCAAGAAGGCCCTCTGCCTAGTTCCCTGTAGCTTTGCTTCTCGCAGTTAGGGAACCGCCAGACGGCCCTCAGAGCCGGACCTCAGTGTCCAGGTTGAACGATGGGGGTGGAGGCACTCTGCACTGATGGTCCAACTAATTGAGGACCACAGGATTATATAACAACAGCCTTCTCTTAAAAGTTGCCAACCCAGGTCCTGTTTAAGCAGCAGAATTAGCCAGCTGATCACCTTAACCAAAATAATGTCCAGGGGCCAGAGACAGGTGGCTGTAAGGTGGGAATAAGCCACCCAGTGAAAACCGCAACATTATCTCAATTCGTGCACAGGACTTCTCCTTTTTCAGATAATGGAGGACTAGAAAGACTCAAGAATCTTAAAAGGGGCAGACTGGGGACAGCAGAAATGTGCCACAACTGGCACTTTTCCAAATGTTGTGGTGCCGTTTCTCTAAGTGGGCATAAAGTAGCATGTATTGGGACAGGGAGAGGAGGGGAAATAACATGCAAAAAGTGTACTATATTAGAGGAAACGGCATACTGCAATTTGCTTATCAGCCCTACAATGCTGACAAATTTCACAAGGGCATTAAAAAAAACTGCAATGGGATATGCAAATGTGGAGAATTGAATTTTAGACTGGAAAAATGAGAAACTCAGATTATTATTATTATTATTATTGTTATTATTATTATCTAAAGTATTTCCCTTTTCCCGTGATAGATACTGTGGGGGCCCACAGCCACAAAAAAGGATGAGTGCGTCTTCAAGAAGAAAAGCAATGAGGTAAGATATGTCTTATGTCTCTCTATGTGTGAAGCTTTATTTCCTTGCTTAGTAATTATAGCTTTGTGTCTATGTATGTCTATGTGCAGCAAATATAAAAGCAGACCCTGAGTGGGGTGGGGGGTTGTCAGTATTTGGGGATGAGGAAATTACTTGCTCTCTCAGATCCATTAACTGGTGCCAGGTGCGAACCATGTACATTGACAGTTAAGAGAATTTTTTGAGCCCAGGAGTTTGTTTTGAGTGCTAGAACTGAATAGAGCTCACAGTCCATAAACACACACAAATACACAGAGAGAAAGCCATTCCTGGTCTGCTTGCTCTGCCTCCCACCCCCCACCCCTATTTCTTCATTCCAACAGTATAATTTAAGGGGTGGGTGGGGGTCTTTGTTCCTGCCATTGTTAGACTGTTGAGAATCAGAAATCCTTGCCGATGTATTTCAAATCACCCAGGGCACTTGTCAAAGCAGAATTATGCACAAGTGTCGCTCCCCCTGGTGGATAGTTTATTCATTTGCTTATTGGGGAATTTATAGCTTGTCTTTGGACAAGAGAGACCCTCAAGGAGCAGTAATGAAAAACAAACAGACAGTCTTGACTGTAAGCTGATTAAACAAATGGGGGGGGGGGAGAGAGAAGTGGGGGGGGGAGCAGCAACCTCCCACACTTGAAACTAAAAGCTGAAGCTTGTCTGGATAAATAGAAGTTTGGGGTCTATATAAAGCTCTTGAATCTGTCAAACCTGAGCAGGTAATTCAAAACCTGAGCCACCACCCAAAGAGCCATATGTTATATATAGTACTGAAATTGTACGGTAACTTATATGTAATATGATAATAATAATAATAATAATAATAATAATAATAATAATAATAATAATAAGCGTCTTCTGGAGTGCCCACCAAGCCTAACTGATGGTGGGCCTTTGCTAGATTTTGAAGAGCAGGATGATGCCTCTGTGTCATGACCCCTAAGCTTGCAAAGCCCCCTGAGCCATCTGAGGCTCCTTGGAAGAGGAAGGGTTTCCCCAGAAGAGAAGCTGTAAGGAGGGCCCAGAGCCCCAGTGACAGAGCACATGCTTCCCATGCAGAGGAATTGCAGGCTCCATGTTTTAAGAAAAAAACAATGCAGGTGTTACCTCTTAACCACTTTGAAAACCCATTCAAATTTGCCAGTGGAAAAGGGGCTGCTTTCGCATGCATTCTGTACACTTTAGGACACAGTTGTGTGTTTTGACAACCTCCCGGTGGAAACTTCCTCTGGAGTGCAAATTTAAATGGGAGCTGAATCTTGATTTCTTTCCCCTCTTCATCTCCACAGACCGAATGTTTCAATTTCATCCGTGTCCTGGTGCAGCTGAACGACACACACCTTTACGCCTGCGGGACGTACGCTTTCAGCCCCACCTGCACTTACGTTGTGAGTTCCTGGGGCAGAGAGGGAAGCGGAAGAAATGACATTTCCCAAATTGTGCAGCAAATAGAGGTGCTTTCTGAAGGACGCTTTCCAATATATTCTTTTTTTCCTTCTTTCCCCCTTTTCTTTCCCTGGCTTGCTAGGACCTGGAGAATTTTACCCTGGTGGCTGATGCGAACGGCAAACCTCTCCTCCTGGAAGGGAAGGGCATTTGCCCCTTTGACCCCCAACATCAGAATACAGCAATCGTAGTCGGTGAGCCCTTGTAACACCCCAGAATCATTGTCTGCCCCCCTCTCCTGCCCCACGACACATTACTGAAGGCTCTAATCCAGCCTTCCCCTCCAGATGTTCTCCCATCAGCCCCCACCAGCAGGCAATAGAGGCCTGTGCTGTGCCCAGACCCATGGTGGTGCCTTTCCCAGGGATGTGCACTGGAGATGAGATGCCCATTCTGAGATTTACCTGTTATGGGCCCTGTTATGGGAGGGAGCTGAAAGGTGGGGAAGTTAGCAAAGCATACTGACTGACAAGAAAGGCAAAAAATGGCGGCAGTGAATTACCAGAACTCCAGAAAACAGAGACTGTTCCTGAGAAGGAATAATCTTGTTTCCTGCCTTTACTCTGCAGATGGTGAACTTTACACGGGTACCAGGAACAACTTTCAAGGCAACGAGGCCATCATCACTCGCACCCTGGGCAGCAGGACTGTTTTGAAGACAGATAACTGGCTGCATGGTAAGAGCAGAACCAGAGGACTGGGGAAGGGGGAAGGGTCTTAGTCCAACCCCCAACTAGAATCCAGTGACTCCCCCCATCCACCATGGCCTGGTCGCCTAGGCAACTGATAAGTTAATGGATTGGTACCCAGAGAAGATGCATCTCCTAGGCAACAAGCTTTTGCCTGGGGATTCACGCCAGCTGAGTCAAGAACTGGGAGGGCAAAGGGGATCTCATGTCTGGCTTCCCTCTTCAGGTGATGCAGCTTTTGTGGCCTCCTTCAACATCCCGGTCGACGACAAAGTCTACTTTTTCTTTGGGGAAACAGCTAAGGAGTTCGACTTCTTTGAGAAACTGACCGTCTCCAGGGTGGCTCGTGTCTGCAAGGTGAGCCGTCTCAAGAATCAAGGGAGCTTTTGAGCTGGGACTTGCTTGGGCTCAGCCCCAGGAACATATTTTCCATGGCAAAGCTTTAGCTCTTGAATGTCTGAAGGAGTAACACACGAGCATGTGCAGAGTGGCTGTCCCTTGCCTTCATTCATCACATATCTGGAATTGGAAAAGAGGGTTTTCCAAGAAGGAACTGGAGCCAGAATTTAATTTTAATTATTTTGCTAACACATTGGAAAGGTTTTTCCTTTAGGAAAAAAAGACAGCAATAAGACCAAAGTTGGTAGGTTGGAGCAAGGAGACATAATAGAGATTTATTCCCTTTTGGACAATAGTGGACTGCCAATGATTTTCCCTTCCCTTCTCATAATGCTTGAATTATAAGAAGTAAATTTGGGGCAGACAAATGAAAGGACAAAGTGTAATTTGAGAATCCACTGGCACAAGATGTACTGGTGGCTGGTAGCTAAAATAGTTTTTAGTTTGGGATTTTTAAAAAAGAGTATTGGACAAGTTCACAGAGGCTAGGTCAGCCAGTGGCAATTAAATAGGACTTCTGTGTTCAATCTCCCTCTGAATAACAGGTGCTTTCATGCCCCTGCGTCTATCCATCCTTCCTGAAATTTCTTAACTGGAGACCAGAACGAAAGGAGAGCTGCTGCTAAATCAGAGAGGATGTCTTTCTACAGTTGCTTTCCCAAAACTGATGCCCACCAGATGTTAGTAGTAGTAGTATTATTAGCAGGTCGAAGGGCGGGTTGCAACAATTTAAAATTCAGAATTAAAGATAGGGAATGCAATTAGGGGTGTTGTACTACTGCTGCCAGTGATTCCAGCATTGCAGCATGTTCCCTTGGGTCCCTTCCAACTCTACAATTTTATTATTCCTGTGAACAAGAATAGGGTTGCAAGCTATGGAAGGTTGATCTAATAACTCTAGCGTACGGATATCAGAAACCTCTGGTGAAAATTGTAAAGGAAGTGAAAATTGCTGCAATCTCTGCTTCCGTCTGTAGCCAGGAATGGAAATCAGTCAGTCGAGTTCTATACGTACTTGTTCACATAATTTGGTTGGGTTTTTTAAGCACACAAACAATACATAATGGATGGCTTATTAAACATGGTTTTAACGTTTCTCTTTTACATTGTGACGAATGTAACTTCGCAATTTACATGACTTACACTAAACAGCAGACAGCAAAGATGAATAACATAGTAGTTGGTGAAATCTAAACTGCAGTGGAATGGAAGCAGCGCTGATTGTGACAAAATGCAGTTGGGGGGGGGGATGCTGCTTTCTTACATCCCGACTCCAGCATCTTGCTGTTTCTCTCAGTGGTCAACCAGACTCCTCTGGGAAGCCCAGAAGCAGGGCATCCATGTAGGGAACAGCTAGGGATTGAACCTGAGACCTGCCTCCAGATTACAGGTGGCAAACTTCACACAGGCTCAATGAACAACTTTTCAAGTGTGTATTATAAATAGTTAAATAAATAGGAAGAAAAGTCACATTGCACATCCTCAGTGTGAGGACTAAGCATATGCTTTTACCACTGTTGTTGGTTAATACATCATGATTCAGGTTTCATTATAAAAATCAAGGCCAAAATCAAGAGAAAAATGTGCAACATTGCATAAAACAGTAAAACAAAGCAAACAGTAACATTGACAGGATTAATACAGACAACCAGCAATCAGATTATCCCAAGAGATCCATCAGACAATTCAGGGGCTACTTAGGGGCCTGAGGTTAATAATAATAATAATAATAATAATAATAATAATAATAATAATATACAGATACCTCGGTTATCAAACGTAATCCATTCCGGAAGACCGTTCGACTTCAAAAATGTTCGAAAACCGAGGCACAAAGGGCAGTCTGCAAAGTCAATTAAGAAAATTTGGGGGGGGGGACTCAGCAGAAGCCATTGGACTTCCGAGGCACGTTCGAAAACAGAATAATTTACTTCCGGGTTTCGCTATTCGGAAACCGAAACGTTTGGCTTCCGAAATGTTCAGCAACCGAAATACCCACTGTCTACTCCTTCCATTGGTCTGCTGTCTGAAGACCAACAGTGAGTAAGCGAGGAAGGGGTTAAATTGTCTCCCTGGTTTGTTAGTGATGCTTGTTTTTCCATCCTCTCTAGAATGATGTTGGAGGAGACAAGGTGTTGCAAAGGAAATGGACCACATTTCTGAAAGCTCAACTGTCTTGCACCCAGCAGGGGCAGTTCCCTTATACTGTCATCCAACACATGTTTGCCCTCCCACAGCCAGGAGGTGGCGCTGATTTCTACGGTGTCTTTGGTTCTCAGTGGTAAGATTGTGAGGGTCTTAGTCTTAGTGAGGAGACTAAGGAGGGGGAGAAATTTGGGTTGGTCTGCATTTTAACAGGAACCTCCCTAATCTGCACTTCCCCAAACATTAAATTAAACATTAAATAAAACATTAAATTTATATCTGAAAAAGTGTGCACGCACACGAAAGCTTGTACCCAGAACAAACATAGCTGGTCTCTAAGGTGCTACTGGACAATTTTTTAATTTATTAAATTAATTGAAACACAACTATCCTTCAAAACCTGCGCTTCTCTGAATTTTGCAATGTAGTTCTCCAGCCCCAAATTGCATACGGTATCTTACTGACAGCAAGAAGCCAAAAGGAATTATATTAGGCAAAATCGTTTTTTTAAAAATGTGTGTCCGGAGAAATGCACACTAAAATGCTGACAAATGTTTGTACATACCTTTTTAGAATAATATAATAAGGCAAACTGATGTGGAAATGCAGCAAGCTAAACTTGAGATTGGAAAAATGAGAAACTGGGAAAATTTGAAATTGACAGATCATCCACTCTTACCTCAGAATTCATTTTTGGTCTAGCATTGTGCTAATTAGATATAAATTAATGAGTCTCAGAGAATATGCAAAATTCTAGTAGGGCAACTACCTTGCATATTTCTTTGCAGGCAGGCAGGAAATCTTGGGAGCTCAGCAGTGTGCGCCTTCAGGCATGATGCTATCAAAAAGGCCTTTGATGGGAAATACAAAGAGTTGAACAAGGACTGTTCCCGATGGATGACCTACAACGGCCAGACCATGAACCCTCGTCCTGGCAGTGTATGTATTGCTCCCTGCATTCTCCTTGCATTGAAGCCAGAGTCTGCCTTGCCCTCTTCTTAATCAAGTTTGATATAAACTTTCCTGCCTTTAAATGTAGTTCTTGCACCAAATTAACAGGCCATAGAAAGGCAGCCATAACTCATTGGTAAACTGAATAGGCAACTGCCCCCCAGGTTGGAATGGATGTTCTTCCCATCAGCAATACTCCTGGGCCCAATCCAGTGGTGTATCCAAAAAAATCTTGTAGCTAAAAAGGCAATACATGGGCCATGTTGTCTTAAGGTTTCTTGTCCCCTCTGTACCTGTCTCTCTGCCTCTCCATATGCTTGGGCTGGTGGTAACATGGCAAAAGGCGTTATGTATCCAGCATGCCTGGAATTTTGCTGCCGTAAAATGGTTTGCACTGTTGGTCACGAGTTCACCTGGAGGGGTTGTTCTGTTGTGCAACAATGTCATAGTAATGTCAGGCAAGGAGAGTGTCTCACTGTACCTGCAATAGTGCCCCCCACAATAGTGTCAACCTCCCAGTTCACCTAGATCAGCCGTGGACCTTTTCCGAGGCCTATCAAGGTCAGCGTGTAGAGAGGAAAAGTTCCTTCCATGATGTTGATCTGTTTCTTCTGCAAATAGTCGCAGGACCAGATTTTATTCCTCCTGTTGTCCTGCCAAGTTCCAGCCCTTTTCTCTCATGGCATTTGGTCAGCTGTAGGTGGAGGGTCCCCAAAGCTTTCGATTCAGCACACAGAGCAAGTCAAGCCTCTCTGTGTCCTTCCAACTCCCAGCACCTTCCAGATTCACAGACACTTTAGCCCTGGCTGTCATCTTCATAACTACAAGATCATGTCACCCCTAGCCAGGTGAAGGGGTGGGGGAAACCCACTCAGTTGTTTCTGTGAGAAAACACCTCCTGCTCTTTGCCAACCTCTTTGCACATGCAGATAGGATGCTTGGCCAGTAGGGTGGGTCATAAAAAACTTTTTTTAAAAAAAAATGTTTCCTCCCTTGATCTTATATCAGGCGTATGGAATAAACATAGTCAAATTTCAAATTTGGGACAAATCGGTTAATATTTAGACCCTGCTCCTACAGATTGAAATTTTGCCTCACTACGAGTGATGAAAACATAGGAATTTGACTCATTTATTCTCAGTATGTTAAATTGTGAACTAATAAACATATATTTTAGGTTTTATGTAGAGCAATAATAGTTGCATACTATTATTTTCTGCAATATTTATTTATTTAAGATAAAACATGTTGATAATTTACATGAAAAACCAATGGTTTTGAACAAATAATATGGAACAATTAAGCAAACGGTGTACTAAACAAGTAAACATAAACATTAAACAATAAAACACCACTCATATTATGTGTTGTGTCAAAACATCACATTATACTTAACTAGTATCATGAAGTCCGTTAAATTAACGGGTGCTAGAACATATGTGATGAATAACAGCTCCTTAAAATTTTCAAAAAAACATTTTCAAAAAAAAGTTTTTTATGACCCACCCTATTGGCCAGGGTATATTGTCTTAACCAAGAGACTGGATTGACCAGTTCAGCAGGTTCACTCTGCTATATACTAAGCTCCCCATTCCTAAATCACAGGCTTGGTGGGACCCACAAATATAATCCAGAGCAACCCCACAAACCTACAACAATATTTTAATTATTACAGTAAGAGCTATGTGGTGCTCCTGGTCACCCTGTTGGCTTTTTCACCATAGCTCAGTGCCAGCTTTGCCTGGAAAAAGGCCCCCGGTTCAGTCCTTGGCATCTCCAGGCAAGGCTGAGAAAGACCCCTGCCTGAATCTCTGGCTGCAAGTGTCTGCAAGTCAGTATAGATCTGGGGTAACTGACGTGATGCTCTCCATAAGTCGTTGGATGACAGCTTCCAACATCGCAAACCATTGGCCATTCTGAGGGCAGCAGCTCAGTACAGTGGTACCTTGGTTCTTGAACTTAATCCATTCTGGGAGTCCGTTCGACTCCCGAAACCATTCGACAACCAAGGCACGGCTTCTGATTGGCTGCAGGAGCTTCCTGCACTCACTTGGAAGCCGTGGAACCCGCGTTAGACGTTCGGCTTCCGAAAACATTTGCAAACCAGAACACTTACTTCCGGATTTGCAGCATTTGAGAGCCAATTTGTTCAGGAGCCAAGCCTGACTCAGTCAAAGGCAGCTTCCTATATCTTTTATAATGTTTGGGCTTCTTCTCCCTGCAGTGTTCTGTTGGCCCGTCTTCAGACAAAGCTCTGACGTTCATGAAAGACCACTACCTGATGGATGAGAAGATTGAGCCGACCGATAACCAACCTCTGCTAGTGAAGCAAAATGTTAAATACACCCGGATTGTGGTGCACCAAACTCAGAACAGCTTGGGATATCCCTACAACGTGATGTTTCTTGGGACAGGTACAGGTGGTGGTGGTGGTTGTTTGCTTTGGTGGTAGAGATTGAGCTAGTTGCATTGTCACCTCGTTATTCCCTTTGACCCAACAAGGGCTGCAACATTTAACCAACTGATGAGCTGAACAGCATTGATCGCAAGCATTTTGATTTTTAATAATAATAATAATAATAATAATAATAATAATAATAATAATAATAGTTTATTTATACCCTCCCCATCTGGCTGGGTTGCCCCAGCCACTCTGAGCAGCATCCAACAAAATATTAAACAGAATAAAACTTCAAACGTTAAAAACATCCCTAAACAGGGCTGCCTTCAGATGTCTTCTAAAAGTCAGATAGTTGTTTCTTTCCTTGACATCTGGTAGGAGGGCATGCCACAGGGTGGGCGCCACCACTCCCAGAAGCTAGCTACATGTCATGCCCATCATGTCAAAGGTCACCAGATAATGTGCTAAAGGTTCATAGAACCGTAGAAGTGCAGAGTTGGAAGGGACCCAAAGGGTCTTCTAGTCTAACCCCCTGCAATGTAGGAACCACAACCTTCTCCCATAAGAAGCTGGGAAAGCTGATTGTGGGATTTCAGACGCTTTTGTCTGTCTTTCCAAGCCTCACCCATCTTAGCTCTTTCTGCTTAGGGCCTGATTTCCCCTTGAAGTCAGGAGGGGCAGCACAAGAGAACAGTTCCCCCCCTTCCTATGGCTTACTTTCTGTCAGTCAACAGAAATGCAACCCCCTGCCACACAGTTAGGGCTCTGGAAGTGGAAGTGAACCTCATGTATGAGGGAGGGTGGACTGCAAGAAGGGAAGAGGTCATTTCCCCTCACCCACATGCATGGGCGTAGCCAGGATTTTTGTGTGTGTGGGGGGGGGGGGTAGTTTCAGGCCTTATGTTAGGGGGGGGCAGAATCACAGTTAACTATGTAGGGGCAGCTGCCCCTCCCCACCCCTTGGCTACAACCATGCCCACATGCCGCTTTTGGGGACACAGAGCCCTTGATGGGGGCAGGCCTGCATTTTAACAAACCCTTCTGCCAGCACTATGTCTCACTTGATACTTTGCCTCCCACAGACAAAGGTGCCCTTCACAAAGCCGTGGTCATTGGCACCGAGGCTCACATCATTGAGGAGATCCAGCTCTTTGAGAAGCCAGAGGCGGTCCAAAACCTGCTGCTCTCCCCTGAAAAGGTGGACATCCTTTCTTGCATAGGATTGGGGCAACATACTTTTAAGGGGCCGTATCTCATTAAAAAAAAATGCAGACATCCATCTCATAGCTACACAAAGAGAGAAACAAGTATAAGAATGATAATGACAGTGGTCTTCCTCTGCCTGTCGCTTCTTAGGGGATTCTGTATGTGGGCTATTCCACGGGAGTCCTGCAAGTGCCCTTGGCGAACTGCAGCATCTACACCACCTGCGCCAACTGTGTTTTAGCGCGAGATCCTTACTGCGGCTGGGATGGGCAGAAGTGCCGAGATATCCGGGGTGCTACAGACAACTTGTGAGTATTTGCAGTATCCCTCAGGGATTGCTGCATTAAAAAACAACAGGGCCCCCAAATATGTGCATGATAACTGACACAATCCATTCACGACATCATAATGTGGTGTTAGCAGTCCCTCCCTAGCTTATGCTGTGCTAAATTTCACATCTGTAGCGTGAAAGACGCCCGTAGCTTCATGGAACCTCTCTGTCCAGAGGCAGTCCATATCACTGAATACCAGATGCTAGGAACCAACGGCAGGGAACTTCCTTATTTGGAAGCTTCCTGGAAGCATCCGATTGGCTGCTGTGGGAAATGTGATAGTGGGGTGGGCAGACCCAACCCAGTCTGATACAACATGGCTCAGCTTCATTGCTCCCTAAATGCTAATGGTGTTGTGGTGGCACTGGAGCCTGCGATTTTGGATTGTGGTGCTTGCTCCTTTTGTGAAGCATCTCAGATATAGGTTAATACCCTCTCATCCCCACCCCACCCCGCCCACCTCCCCTTGTTATTTATTTATTTTTCTTAGGTTTATAACCCCACCTTTCTTCTGTCATGGAACCGAAGTTGGTGTGCATGTGGTTAGGGAGAATAATTGCCTTGCATGTAGAAAGTTTCAAACTCAATCCTTAACGTCTCCAGGTAGGACAAGGATAAAAGTCCCTGTCTGAAGCCCTGGGAAGTCGCTGCCCAAATCAGTGCAGACATTACTGAAGCAGTAATAACAATATAATAATAATAATAATAATAATAATAATAATAATAATAATAATTTCTTATACACCGCCCATCTGACTGGGTTGCTCCGGCCACACTGGGCAGCTTCCAACAAAAATACAGTGCGGAGGGGATCAAACATTAAAAGCCTCCCAAAACAGGGCTGCCTTCAGATGTCTACGGAAAGTTATATGGTTATTTAACTTCTTGACATCTGATGGGAGGACGTTCCACAGGGAGGGTGCCACTACTGAGAATGCCCTCTGCATGGTTCCCTGTAACTTCAGGTCTCGCAGTGAGGGAACTGCTAGAAGTGCCTTTGGAGCTGGATCTCTGTTTCTTGCCTGGACAGTGGGGGCGGAGACGTTCCTTCAGATTTACAGGGTTGAGGCCATTTAGGGCTTTAAAGGTCAGCACCAACACTTTGAATTGTGCTCTTAAGCAGTGGCGGAGGAACCCTCTCCAGCACTCAGGGCGCGGCAGCCCATATGGAGTGTGCATGTGTGGCAACCCGTACAGATGCCATGCAAGTGGCAGCCCAATCGCATGCACATGAAAATTTGTATAAGTTATTATGTAAACTTGTGAGAGGAAATTGCTATCTGTTTTTTTAAAATGTTTCTATGCTTTTCAGATTTATACATTTCACTAATTTTACAATCTTTTTAACATTTTAAAACTTGACTTCCTCCCCCCCTCTTTCTGCAGTTCCTTAAATTTATTTTTAATATCTTCTGCATCTCCAAATTAACTTAATTTGCTCATTTATTCATCTACTTTAAATATATACTCTTATAAAACTGCAGGTTATTACAATAATCCTGCCAATGTTCTTATCTGTTTACAATTTATCCATAAATATTCAATAAACCATTTCCATTCTTTTATAAAAAGTTTGTTATCTTGATTTCTTATTCTTCTGGTAAGTTTTGCCATTTCTGCATATTCCATAAGTTTTTTGTATCCATTCTTCTTCCTTTGTTGGGACTTCTGCTTCTTTCCATTTTGGGGTAAGTAACATTCTTGCCACTGTAGAAGCATACATGAATAAGTTTTTGTGCAGTTGAGGTAGTTCTGTCCGTATAATTCCCAAAAGAATCTCAGTTGGGGAAATTGCAATCTGATGGGGAAATGGGGAAAATTGAATTTAAGACGGGGAAACCGATAAAAATCAAAAGGGACAGATTTTTCCATCCCCGCTTCTTAGTACAACCCAGTAAGGCAGTTCTTACTTTCCTGTCTTCTCCTTGTTCCTAGGAATGACTTGGTGCAGAATATCGAGGCAGGGAAGCCAGATCCTGGGTGCCAGCCCAAGAGCGGAAATGGCAGAGCCATACCAAGGACTCGGAGTGGCCCTGAAGGCAGTTTGCTAACAAGTTTAGTATGAGCCTTGCAGAGTTTGATTGATCGGCGAAGGTTCTTCCCCTGTTCGGAAACAAAAGGCCTTGCACTTCCCAAGGCTGTTTGTTGCTTTGCGAAAGCAATGCATTTGAAAACAAGCTGCCCATTTGCTAAAGCCGCACACAAGTTTCGTTTGGGAAAACCACCCAAGAAAATGATAGGGGAGGGAAATGTGTGTTAGGAATCTCAATGGCTGTGGTCGTATCACAAGTGTGGCATCACCTCCAGAAACTGACTATCTTTTCAACCTCTGCTGCTCCTGAGGATTTTAGATTCATTTCAAGCAGGGAGGAGAAATTTGCTAGACTATGTTAGGGGCAATGATCTGTCTATGACAGAAGGGTAGGAGAGGGTTTGGGGTAGCAAACTGTCATGTGCACCCATGTTCGCTGTGTTTTCCAGCTGCCTTGGGACAGTCCCTGGTTGTTGTTTGTCTTTAAGGGAGATGTTGGTAATGGTTTTCTTTAAAAAAAGAAAAACTTATCGTGTCCACAGTGTGTGTTCCATCAGATTCCAGGTCCTTCCCCTCCAAAGTGAATCCTTTTTGAGCATATTCAGCTAGCCAGTCCTGCTAGCAGAAGCCTGTGCAACAGGGCTCTCCTCCCACCCTCTGCACACAGCCCAAAATTGGCTGGAGAATTCAGGAGGAGAGAGGAGATTGTTGCATCAGGCAAGCAGAAACATTTGCGCTGATGGAGCAATCCCCTTAGAGCTATGTTTAATGGCATGAGATGCAGATGCATGTACTAGTGTGCATGCAAACCAATGCATGTGCATGAATGCTAGAGTGTCCAGCAGCGTGTACCCAGCCATCAAGCCCATATGGTGACTCTTGAAATGAGAATAGGGATGCTATAAGTACAAACGACGCATCCTTATTTTTTAATCTATGAAATGGTGGAGGGCATGAATCACAGCTTCGTTTCTCTTCCTATAAATTTCAGTTATGACGGCTTCGTTCAACACCATGGTGAGGCTGCCCTGCCCGCAGGCTTCCGCTCTGGCCAACTACTCATGGAACTACCCAGACAGGAAGATTCCGGACAGGCTGATCCTAGAGGACGACAAGGCTCTGGTCATCATTGTGCACGAGGAGACGTTGGGTCTCTATGAGTGCTGGGCCAGCGAGAACGGCTACAAGCAATCTGTGGCGCGCTACCACGTGAGGACCCGTGACTCCCCTGCCAGGGTGGACGGAGCCCGTGAATCGTATGCTGAAGGAGAGCCAGTGGGGGAGTATCGCTCCTACTGGGTCCAGTTTGTCACTGTGACGGTGCTGCTGTCAATGACCTTGGCCGTCGTGGTAGCGCTGGCCTTTTTCTCCTACCACGACAAGCTGAAAGCGAGGAGCAAAGTGCAGGGCTGCAGCAGCCTCCCCGACGCCAGTAAGCCCTCCGGGCAAGAGAAGGTCCCTCTCAACAGCAGCCAGATCCCCCCGCAAAACAGCGAATACCAGATGCAGGGCCCTTGCCAGGAAGCTGCCGACAACTCCAAAACCTGCTGTGTTGAAGTGGGGGGGCCCTTTCAGGACATCGACGCTGACAACAACCGCTTGGACTCGGGCCTGGCCAATGGGGATGACTCTAGAGCGGCCGTGGCAGCGGAGGGGATCTAGCCTTGCCTACCTTGTCCCCCGCCAGCTGTTGCCAGGAGCAACCATTACCAATTGCAACAAATTCACACAGCCAACCTGACAAAAATGAAAAGACCAGAAGTCTTAGCACTACTGTGGTGCTCTTTTGAAACACCACCAGAAAACACAGAGTTACCTCTGATTTCAGTATTTTCCCCCCTCCCCCTTTTCTGGTCTGTTCAATGCCACGTAAAACCCAGGGCTTAGTGTTGCACCGCTGGCTGAATCCCTGTCGTGCTTTCATGTCCCCACCTCCATCCATAGAGTGCTGGGCCAGCACCCCCAAATGCTCACTCACTGCCAAGTCGCCAAACCTCTCTGCAAAGTGCTTACCAAAACCCAGAAGGCGGAGTCCCCTCGCTAACTCCTGGTCTCCAGAGCTGTTGGGTTTGGAGATGCTCAGGAGTCAAGGGCAGGTGTGGCAAGGAGTGGTTGGGTCAGGGCTGTTTGCTCCATGGAGAGGTAACAGCCTGGATGCCATGCATCCTAGATGCCAACCAGAGTGAGAGAGGGGCTACAGAGGAATGGCCTCGGCTGAGAGGGTGGCAGTTCTTAAGGTCACGGCGATGCAAGGCTGGGCTTCCTATGCAGACGGGCAAGCTCAGTGATCATCGTGAGGCAGCTCTACAAAGTATAGTGGGCCACAGAACAGGGATACTGAGAGGACGGAGCTACAGGGCGCTCTGTGCAAGGTTCCCTGGAGCAGAGGGGCCCTTGTGCCTTATCGTGCCCAAGGTGGTTCTCAGTCTTCCTTTGCGGTTAAGCTAGGCCTGCCTCTGACTTGCATTTGTGGAGAGTGTGGCAGGTCTCCATTTTGCCTGCTTTGAATTAAAAAAGAAACAGAAGTGGGTAGGTGGGAGGTGTTTGGAAGGTCTTTCTGTGTCCTGCAAGGAGCGCTCAGGAGCAGAGGAAATGGCCTTACAGTGAGTCGGACCACTGGTCCGTCCTGCTCAGTAACACTGACTAGGGTATCAGAAGGGATGCTCTCAATCCTATCCAGAGATGTAAGGGACTGAGCCTGGGACAGAATGGTCCGCCACTGAGCTGCGCCCTCTTATAGCTTACCTAAGGAGTCCTTCTCCACACCTTGCGAAACCATTAGAGGCCCCTTTCACCTGTTTTGTAGCAGGTCTGTGTGCTCTGCTCCATAATATACATAATTGCGTAGCCGGGCCATTGAAATTCTGTGCCAAAAAGCAAAAAAGAAATCTTGGTTGGCTGCCATAATTTTGGTCCTTTTTTTCCTTTTAAAAAGGCACGACATGTTTGCATAGTTTATGTTGGTTTTCTGGGTTGTGTGGGCCAGGAGAATTAGCTATGCAAGGCCTGAAGGGTGTCTCCCCACCCCTTGAAATCTTCCGCACATACCTACCCCCCCCCCCAGCTTCTACGATTTCCACAGGCATCACTCGCCTAGTTTTTCAGGCATGGGCTTTGCAACCATAAGGACTAGATTCTTGTGCCCCTTTCTACTTCCTAAAGTGAAACCTGTGATTCTTCGAAAGATGGTCCCTTGCCCTCGGCATACCACGCTTTCTGCACGCCTTGCCCACGTTCTTCCGGAACTAGAGCATGCAACATATAAGAGCTACCCACACGTGGAGACCATTGTAAATTGCTTGGGTAAAGCAGTGGGCTCCCTTACACCACGGGTGGGCAACATGGTGCTACGGATGGTGGGAATTGTAGTCCATCCACACTTGGAAGGCACCACATTGGCTATACCTGCCCTGCAGCTCGGGCAACTTCCAACCATCTTCTTTGCTGCGCTGTAGCACCAATCGCCTGATTCCATGTGGGAGTCTCTACGGGAACAACTCCCCTGTAAGGCGGTTTTATTTTGGCAGCCAATTGGGCCTCATGCTGGTGCCTACTGTGAGAAGACTCATTGCTAACTCATCCCGCTTTTCAGTTGCAAAGTGCTTTACCTGCGTTTGGCCTCACAACCCCCCTGTGAGGTAGGTCAGTATTATTCCTCTTCGACATGTGGGCAGCAAAAGGAGTTTGCCCAATGTCCTGCACAGAGCCAAATCGCATCTCCTCTTGACACAGGTGCCTTGGCTGGCTTGGCAGAGGGATGCCTGAGGGGGCTCCCCCTTCCCCATTTGCTTTTCTCCTCTTCCAAAGTCAGTCAGAAGTCTTGGCTCCTGGAACTGAGCCTATCAACAACTCCTTAGGAAGTTTCCTGTGCCCCCCCCCATATCTTTCTTTTCCCATGTATGTTGCTCTGCTGACCTCTAGTGAGCAAAACTGCATTCACAGAAGCTTTCAAGCCTTCCTTTTGCTCCTACAACTTTCCTCTGTTGTATTTGCTCTGTTTGTGGACAGACCTTGGTTGCTGGAGGAAGGGAGGTGTGTGAAACAAAATTTGTCCTGAGTTCTAGGCCTGTCTTTACTGCCATTGCCTTGGGCATGCAAAACTACTTGCAGTATTTCTTGTTTTAAAATTGCATTGTTTTTGTTGGTCTAAAAGAAGAATTATTTGAATGAGAGACTTCCAAGGTCCAGGGATTCCGCTAGCGCACTAATGCTCTGGACTCAGCGATGTGGACATGCCTCGTAGGAAGACACATACGTTGCCACCGGAGGCTGTTTCATACAGTAGCAACCAACTGTACACTTTGGGGAGAGGAAAGGCTTGCTCCACGATGACCATACCTGCACGATTAATCTTTTAGCGAATAAAAGTCTTTGTCGTGTCCATGTTTTGCCTTTTTAGGTGTGTCTTTAAAACGTCTTTGGCCTGCGCTGAAGAAAAAGTGATGTATGAAGAGGACCTGAGTTCAAAAGGCGCATTGTTTCTTCCAAGCAGCAGCAGCTATTGGCATGCCTTGTACACACCTTTCCTCTGTGTGTGTACATATATGTGTCTGTGTGTCTTTGTATGCAAGAGAGTGATGTTCTTAACTGTTGTATTGGAGTGGTACCTCTTCCCAAAGGAGGGATAGGTGGGAAATCCTAGCCGGTACACCTTCTCACCAGCTAATTTAACTGTTTATCGATTGATAATTGGCCATTGAGTTGCAGGGGGCGGGGGAAGCGAAATCTTCAAACGTATACTTAAAAAACAAACAAAAAACAGGTACTGTCCTAAAAGTTTTAATGGGAGCGAAGTGGAATATAGGAGGAGACTTTTCCCAGAGGAAGTAATATTTATATCACTTAGTCTGTCCTCACAACTTCTCAGGTTTTTGCCTATTTATCCTTCCCTTCTGAGGAATAAGCAAAAGCACTCCCATGTTTGCAGAGCCATCAAATTGCAGGGTTGGAAGGGGCACAGGACCATCCACTCCAACCCCCTGCAATGCAGGAAATCACAGCTCCCTGCCACACACCATATTGCTGCTGTGTACACACTATATATATAAAACACACGCACACCTAGAATCCTGGGAACTGCCGTTTACACCTCGGAGAGCTACAATTCCCAGCAGTCCTAACTGCAGTTCCCAGGATTCATGGGGGGGGGGGGAGTGCCAATTAAATGTCTGGTGTATACACAGCCAGTATCACCAAATGAGGATTTTTAAAGGTGAGCTGCTTTTTCTTCCCATGCTCCTTGAGATCCAGTCAGATGATGCCCCCCCCTCCTCACCCCACAGCAAAGCTCATTTTACCAAGATGGGGGGGAATTATGGCTCTTATCGGCTGCTGTTAAGTTGGAGTGACTGAGGCTGGAGAGAGAGATAAAATTGTCAGTTGAAAAATCATTTTCTGTGGTGGACACTAGCCTTTGCCTCATGCCTTCTGGGTGTTTGGGACTCCCGGCTTCATGCTTTTCCTGGCTGGGGCTGATGGGAGTTGGAGTCTGAAATGGCCACCTCTGTCAGGGGCTGGTTAGTCCAAAACATCTGAAAGGCACCAGGTAAGCAAAGGCTGGCATGCACAGGTACACAGTTCTTCCACAGTTGCCTCTGGTCAAACAGACCTTTGAAAACAGGAAAATAAAAAAGACCTAATTTCTGCTTGGGTGGAGGCAGAAGTGGGGAGCACCTCAAGCAGGGACCCCCCCTTTAAATTGCCCTTCAGAAAAAAACAACAACCTCTCTCCAGCCTGATTTGATCTCAGTGGAGGAAAATGCATGTCCAACAGGGTGTTTTGTCTGTTGTTCATTGTGTTGTTTATAACTTGTTTTTTTATGTGTTTATATGTACTATTTTTATTAAAAAGTTTGATGCATTGTGGTATTAGTGGTTAATAACTCTTGATTATTGTATCTGATTCTCTTCTTGGGGCAGGTGTGTCAGAGGCAATACCTGAGTCAGAAGTACTTGCCTTTCCTCTGCTTTTTTCCAGGCACGATTTAAAGCTCCATATCTTTGTTCTGGAAGTTTCCCTGCAAAAACCCTGCTCTTTAAAGCTCAATTGGAGCAAACATTGACATTTGCTCCAATTCAGCTTTAAAGAGCAGGTTTTCGTGGCGAAAACTCAGGTCAAAAAAGAGGGGGGGGGAAGCTTGGACCTTGAGCATTAAACCTCCCCCCCCCTTCCACTACCTGCAGCCACTAAGCTTGCCAGATATCAGGCTGTGGCGTGGAATTTCAGGCTTTTCTTTCTCAGGGTCTGTGAGGAAGGCTTCAAATTGCAAGGTGAAGGGGCAGCTGGGCTCTGCCAGGGCTTCTTGGTCAATACCTTCACCCTGATCTCAGGGCAGTGCTGCTACACGATGATGAAGAAGCTCACCTCCAAAGACATCTCTCACCCGCGCTGTTTTTCTAGAAAAAGAGGTGCTGGAACTCACCATGAACACCTCCTTTGTTCTTTTTTGATAATGGCAATGGCACCCACCTGAGAGGTGCCAGAACTCAGTTCTGGAGAGTTCATGTGGGTGGGTGGGGGGAGCCATGTTTCTCACTACCCCAACAACAGTGCTCTCAAGTCCCTCCTGGCCAGGCCTCACTTGAGGCCCAGAGCACCATGTCGTCCCTCAATGTGATCTCCCACCACAGCCCATCACAATTTTATTTAAAACATTAGTCTGCTTAATCAAACGGGCACTTGCAGCCTGATCCATTTTGTTTTAAAATCCTATCAATTATTTTGGTCCTTTTAAAACGGGCCAAATGTCTGCAATATCAGGTTGCTCAGCTTGATTTTTTCTAATAACCTTTGGAGGGATGCATGTGTGGTAAAAAACAAAACAAAAAACAACTTTGATTTTTTTAAAAAAAGCATTTGTCATTTGTTTCTCCCCTTAACAGAAGCATTTGTGGTAAGATTGTTCCAAAATTAAAGAGCTATGGACAATGGGTTTTCATGGACACTGATGTAAAAACCAAGGAGGCAGCCTATCCATCTTCTGTAGCTCTCTTGAATTTATGAGTGGAAACTGATGGGGAATTGAAAAATAAAGAACTTATTTCACATCTCCTAATGGCAGCCTGGGCCTCAGTAGCCTATTTTTGGAAGACCTGGCAAATTGCTCTGTAATGTATACAAAAGTCACTGCGCTAAAGATCACTTTTCTTAATGCCTGGTTTGATTCGATTTTGAAATTAAATGTAGAAGCCCATGCACATCCAGTGCCGCTAGTTCATACAGATGTTTGAATTCATAGTTATCTTATAGGAAAGGGTTCCATCTGAACCAGGGCAATTAGCCACCGTTCAAAAAGGAAAAAAATATCATTGTTTCTCCTGACTTCTGATGCCATTGGTTGCCATTGTTTGATGTCACAGACGAGCTGAGCACCAAAGGGTTGGGGCTTACTGAGAGAGGTCAGAACAAGGATTGGTGCAAGATGGGGCAGAGCAAATGCAGGGCAAAAAAAACGGAGCCTGAGAAAAGAGTAGGTGCTGGTGAAGGAGAATACCTTGTGGCCTAACTGGGGAAAGAGCAATTGAGCCTGGGGAGTCCAGGGAAAGGGGGAGTGGGGTCTTGGGGAAAGGAGGACCTGGGGAAAAGACATTTAAAGGATGAGCAGAGAAGGCCTGGGAAGCTTCTGATCCACCTCGGTGGCTTTGGAATTCCGCCCCAGGAATTTTGGATAAAAAAGAGCACGAGCCTTCAGTTGGTACCATCACTTGTCTTCTTCAGTGGATCTTCCCACAACTAATGATAAACCCATGCAGGTATTTTCCACCTCACCCGCACTGAAGCTCATGCCCACAACATGAGAACTTTAGCTCCCCAACTCGGCCCAGTATACCTGAAATAGCGTTTCCACCCCCATCGTTCAGCCTGGACACTGAGGTCCAGCTCCGAGGGCCTTCTGGCGGTTCCCTCACTGTGAGAAGCGAAGTTATAGGGAACCAGGCAGAGGGCCCGCCCTGTGGAACGCCCTCTCAGCAGATGTCAAGGAAATAAACAACTACCTGACTTAGAAGACATCTGAAGGAAACCCTGTTTAGGGAAGTTTTTTTAATGTATTATGGTATTTTTAATATTTTGTTGGAAGCCGCACAGAGTGGCTGGGGAAGTCCAGCCAGATGAGCAGGATATAAATAAATAATAATAATAATTACTACTACTACTGTACTACTATTTTCCTTCTTGCATCTTCAGAAGAGCCTCAGGCAGATGCATTCTAAAGGTACCATTGTGGCAACTGAGAGCCATATATTTAGGAATATCTGATCAGCCGTCCCATTTCAAGCAGTTGTAGTTGATTTTACAGTATATTTTGTAATAAATACTTCTCTCACACTTGCCAAACTCATAAAATATCGATGTGGTATACAAAAATAGATGCAACAAAGTACAGAATACCATACCAACAATACCCAACAGAGTCCAACCTAAGAAAATGTAAACAGCCAAATAGGTCTGTCAGCATAAAATGGTCTTCAAGGTAGTCTTGCAATTTAACAGTGAGGATGCTGGCCAGACGCTTACATACCTGACTTATCTGGAAACCCAGGGGACAACTAGCAGCATTCCTATAAGTGATCCCTGTGATGAAGCTGCGATATATGTTACGTGCTCAGATCCTTAAAATGTCTGGTACTCAAGTTGTTCAGGGCATTGTATGTTAAAATAAAACTTGAACTTGACCCAGTAGCATATGGCCAGCCAATGCCAATATTTTAGAAGACAAGAAATAACTACAAGAAAGAAGATTCCACCTAAACATTAGGAAGAACTTCCTGACAGTAAGAGCTGTTTGGCAGTGGAATTTGCTGCCAAGGAGTGTGTGGTGGAGTCTCCTGCTTTGGAGGTCTTTAAGCAGAGGCTTGACAGCCATCTGCCAGGAATGCTTTGATGGTGTTTCCTGCTTGGCAGGGGGTTGGACTGGATGGCCCTTGGGGTCTCTTCCAATTCTCTGATTCTATGATTCTAAGATGTTGGCTGTTTGCCCCCATCAGCATTCTGGCTGCTGCTTTGTGCACCAGCTGTATCTTTCAGATCAAGTCCCAAGGGCAGCCCCACAATCAGTACATTGCAGTAGTCCAGTCTCAGGATTATCAACCCACAGCCTGCCCTACTGTATCCCAGAACAGCAAGGCTGGGTGGCCAGGCCGCCGGGCCGCCAGGGGGGTACCGCGAGGCTGCGCCTGCCGCAGCCACACAGCGGGCACTGGGAAATGGGGCGGGGGAGCGCCGGAGGGATCTTAGCGCCAGGGCGCCAGATATGCTTAAGACGGCCCTGTTCCAGAAACACCCTTAGCTAATGTACAGTGGAATCTCAGTTCTTGAACATCTCCGTTTATGAACATTTTGGAACTCGAACACCGAAAACCCGGAAGTAACTTTTGTTTTTTTCGAATGATTTTCGGAAGCCGAACATGCCAGTTGAGTTTCCCTATTGTATTGAAGCTTCCGCTTTCAGTTTTTGGTTTTCAAACATTTCGGAACGGATTACGTTTGAAAACCGAGGTTCCACTCTACCAAAGCTGGCGAAAAGGACATCTAGCCACAGAGGACACTTAGGCCTCATATAACAAGAGTTTAATATGTCGTTAACTTTTTAGTGATTACTTCCTTCCTTCCTTCCTTCCTTCCTCCCTTCCCTTTTCTTTCTTTCTTCTGCATTTATTGACAGCTACCATCTGCTGATAACCAACCATGAACTCCAAACACTTCTTCATTTGCCTTCTGACGTTTGCCAACGCTCTGGCCACAGAGCTGATGCCAAAGCAAACCACCCCATTAAGTGAGTAACTCAAAGGAGGGCGGAGTGAACATCTGTGCACTAGGGGAGAAGTTGAAAGGGTGCCTCAAAGGAGATGAGCAAGATTTGGGATGGGAAAGGTTAACAGTGGGCTGTGAGTGTATTCACTGGTAGGAATAAACTATTATACCTCATCTAGTCCTGTGTGAACATTCAGAATTGGTGGATCATGCACATCTCGGTGGGAGAGCAGGATCACACCCATCTGCTCCTGATGTTTGTCACCTGTGGATTCTTTGCACTTGCACAGGACTAGAAACTTTAGACTGTTGAGTATTTGCACTGTATGCATACGGTATGCCGTCTGCACCCACCATTGTGAGGATGTTCCTTTCAAAATGGCACCAGACTGCGCTATGCTGGGCACACTGCCCATGTTGGGGACAGAGTTGCTACATATTCACACACACCACCCAATGATCCACCCCATAATACACCCTCACTGGTCATGGTACAAAAGGGGCACACTGACTTTAAGGAGCAGGAACTGAAAAAGCTGAGCACCACTGAGCACTGGAAACCAGGACTGGCTACCAAACGCTTGCTGAAAATGTACCTAGTCTTATTTTTTTTTAATCCTCAGGTGACCCCAGACGAAAGATTTTCCCATTCATGCAAAAGGGGGTTCAGAATTGGGACACTTTCCTACTGAGCAAAAACAAGAAAACTCTCTATGCGGGTGCCAGAGACACTATCTTCGCTCTTGACATTCGCATGGGTACCATCAGGGTGAAGCATGAGGTGAGTGGGAAATGGGGTTTCAGGATAAGGAGTGCTGGAGAAAGTGAGGGAAAAGGTCTGGAGTGGTGTTCTGATGAGGGTGCTCACCCACATTATTCAAGAAGACAACCCTTTCAGCCCTGCTCCCTGTTTTGTGGGAGATACTGAGGAGCCTTTAAAAAAATGTTTCTATGTGTGCATTGGAGTTTTTCGCGTTTCAGCCCTCCCTGCCCCCAGACCACATTACTTCCTAGTTTTATCAAACCACTGTTTGTCATTAAGACACCCCAACCAGGAAACTATGGCTTGCACCAGGTTTGAAGGGTAAGCAGCAGCTTAATGTTGGTTAAAGTCCTGATTCAATGTAGGTAAACTAATCATCATGTCTTTGGTTCGTTTTAATGGCTTTTTACTTAGGATTCTGGGTGCAGCCTTCCCAAGGGGGGGGGAGGGTTTTGCAGAAAGCAAGAGTGGTGACGTAGGCCTGAGGCGTCAGGATCGCAGGGGTGGTCCCCGGGAGACGTCGGGATCGGCAGGGGTGGAATCTGTGGGGTGGGGAGGGTGCGGAGTGGGCTTGTTCGGGGTGGAAGGACGTCGTGCGAGGCGGTAGAATCGGCGGGGGCGCGATCCGTGGGGTGTGTGTGTGTCTGGAGTGCGCTTGGGGGGGGAGGGGGTCGCTGGTACATGATCTCCTGAGCGGGCGCGGGTCCCTGGGGAGCGGCCTGGTCTCGGATGTGCGATCTCCGAGGCAGGCTTGGTTCCCTGAGGAGTGGCTTGGTCTCCGAGCGGTTTTCTCTCTGTTGGAGGCGTGGTCTCCGGGGAGTGAGGGATTGTGGGAGTATGTTTGTCCGTTATTCATTGAGTGTCCACAGGAGGGCGCAATTTTTTGGACCACAAATCCAGGTTTATACCTGTCAGCTGGTCAGTGTAAGTGCATGATGCTCACATGTGAGTTTGAGGTTGTGGCCAAATTTCAGGACGATTGGGTAAGTGTTTGTGGGAGAAAAGTGGGGAATAACACACATGCACCTTCACCATTTTTATATATACAGTGGAACCTTGGTTTACGAACACCTCGGTTTACGAATTTTCTGTTTATGAACGCCGCGGACCCATCTGGAACGGATTAATCCACTTTCCATTACTTTCAATGGGGAAGTTTGCTTCAGTTTATGAACGCTTCAGTTTATGAACAGACTTCTGGAACCTATTGTGTTTATAAAGCGAGGTACCACTGTATAGATAACACAAAACCGTTAAAACTATATTATAAACAGAAAATTAGTCTTGACTTTCTATTTGCAAAATAACTCCACAGGTGAATCCCAGTAAGGCTGAGCATTTGCAATCTGACTATTTCCCCCTTCTTTTGTTTCTCCTCCTCTGAAATGCCCTTCCTCCCCTTTTCCTGTAATAGATACAGTGGAGTCCAACGGCTGATATAAAGGATAACTGTGCCTTGAAGGTGAAAAACAAAGAGGTAATGGAGTGGGGACAGATATTTCACGAAGTATGGTCTATGCCAGTGTTTCCCAACCTTGTGCCTCCAGATGTTTTGGGACTACAACTCCCATCACCCCTAGCTAGCAAGACCAGTGGTCAGGAATGATGGGAATTGTAGTCCGAAAACATCTGGAGGCACAAGGTTGGGAAACACTGGTCTATGCTACAATTCAGTCCTAAACTGAAGGCCCCTATTGTTAGATCCGCTCTTCTGAAGCCCACCCCATATAGCTGTGTTAACCGATCTTTTAATTTTTCTTATAAATTTTTACACACCCATTTCTTAATTAAGTATTCTATGTATATGTTTAAATCTACGTTTGGTTCTTGCTCCTATTTATTTAATAATTATTCGCTAGGATTCATAATGTTAGGCTGTTTATTTAGATGTTTTGCTTATGCTGGTCTATGACCGTAATAAAGTACTGTATATTCCTGCGTACAGTATAAGACTACTTTTTAACCCAGGAAAATCTTTTCCAAAGTCTGGGGTCGTCTTATACGCCGGGTCGTATTTCTTATACGGCGGGTATATCCCAAACTCTATATTTTAACTGGAAAAGTTTGGGGTCGTCTTATACGCCCAGTCGTCTTATACGCCGGAATAGGTACTTGACTTGCAGTGGGGGTAGAGGAAGTGCTACCTCTTAGTTTAGGAATATGGCATGTGCCTGTGCATTTCCTTTTGCTGGTTTGAATGCTCACCTCCACTCCAAAGCAGCTACTTGACCTGTGGGTGGGAGGTGGGTGGGATGGAGACAGAAACTCAGCTGCGTGAACACAGGCAGTATAAGAAGAACCACGGGCGATCCTCTTTCAAATTGCTGAGAAATAATACCAGTATAACATCCTGAACTATCTTATGCACACCCCAGCTCTAAAAGGAAGGATAGTAATCAGGGACATTCAATCTAGGTATAGTCCCGGTGGTGCGTGGTGCTAGGGCTCCGGCCGGCAGGTGGGGCGTTGCGCGACGAAGCCGCGCAGAAGCCGTGCTGCACGCTGCGAGAGCGGGGGCGCCAGAGCACCTGACCTGCCTCAGCGCCTGACCTGCTCGAGACTGCCCTGCATTCAATTCTGCTTTCATTTAAAGGCGTACTTAACAAATTTGCCCTTTCTGAAAAAACACACAGACTGAGACAAAGCCACCCTTCAAAATCCTAACATCTCCAAATTTTGCAACGCAGTTCTCCGGGCCAAGTAATGTGTACAAAAAAAATGTATATTGTATGGCAAAGTGTGCATAAAATGTGCCTATTGATTGGTGAAAGTAAGCAAACAAAAGTGCCTTATATTTTGGGAAACTGCTTTGTAAAAAAATGTGCTTTTTAGGAAAAACAGCACACACAAAAAATGTGCATGTTAAGAGGAATTTGCACCAAAAATCTGCTGACATTTCAGGAGAAAAGAAAATCTGTGTTTTGAAAAGGTAGCCCACACTTCTACCACCGCTGTCCTGGACGTTCTTTGCATTGCAGACTTTTGCATCTCTCGCCTGGGGCAGAGGGGTGCCAAAACGGCAGCCATATCCATCATCTCTGACTTTGTGGTAACTTTGAGGACCATTCTCATTACCATATAGGTCAATCTGGCTCCTGTATTCTGACTCAGTAAAGGGTAAAAAAAAGACAAAGTACCTACCTGGAGGGTGCTGAGAGCTGCCTTGGTCCTGAAAATACCCCCGAGGTTTGCCTCTTTTCATGTTAAGCATGTAAGATTTGTGTTCAGCTATTTAGCTTCACCTGGCACCATCAGGGTAAGACGTTAGGGCAGAGGTTCAGGCCCCTCGTGAGCAGCAGGGCTGTTTTGCCACATTTTGGAGCAAGGCAGTTCTAACAAAACACCATTATGACCAGACTGCAGCATTATCTGGTTGCACCACTGCTTATTTTGACTAAATAAATAATCTGTTATCCTTTAACCTCTTCAAGAACTATTATTATTATTATTATTATTATTATTATTATTATTAAATAAATAAATAAATGTGTGTGTGTGTGTGTATATATATATATATATATATATATATATATATATATATATAAAATAAATGCTCATCAATGTACCAAGCAGACACGTACACAAATGTATAAACCACATGTGTGAAGCAGCACAGGAAGACAGCCCTGAAACCATTTTTGACTCCCAAACTGACAAAATGTTTCTCTGCAAGGATGTTTCTGGGGGTGGTCTTAAATGTCTATATAAGTAAAACATAAGTAAAATGTTAAATTTAAATGTCTATATAAGGGCAGGCACACCTTGGTTCTGGGTCCTCCTCTTTTCTCCTGCGTGAGAGGGAGCACCCTGTTGCAACAGTTCAATAAAGATCAGGCTTACTAGCTTCTTTGCTTCTCAATATTCTCTGGTTGGCCTCTGTTATTTTCTCCTGCCGATGGAGAACCTACAAAGGACTCTATAAGGGCTCTTGTATACCCCATGAGGGAATAAGGGCAGATTTTGTTTATTGCCATTATTATGCGCTTGCATGCAGGAAAGGGGCTGGTTTTTCATGCATTCTTGGTTGCTTTTTAGCAACCACCCAGTGGAAACCTCGTTTGGGATGCAAACGTAACTGGAAGTTCAATCCTGATTTTCTCACCTTCATCTCCACAGAGGGAATGCTTGAATTTCATCCGTGTCCTGGTGCAACTGAACAACACACACCTTTACACCTGCGGGACGTATGCTTTCAATCCCACCTGCGCTTACATTGTGAGTTCTTGGGGAGGGAGGGGGGGCTTTATAAGGCTAGCAACTTGAAGCTGGGCTTTCAGTGTGGCTGACCCTGTTCTATGGGACAGCATTCCTGCTGAAAATCAATAGGCGCCCAGAACCTGTGCTTCCTTTCAACAATAAACAGCTCCATGGGGATGCTTGTTTCTGAAGGACACCTTCCCATCGATTTTGCTTCTTTTGACCTTTCTCCTTTTCCTTCCCTTGCCTTGCTAGGATCTAACAACATTCAGTCTGGTGAAAGATGCAGAAGGCAAGCCCCTCCTCCTTCAAGGGAAGGGTGTCTCCCCCTATAGCCCTCACTATGGGAGCACCGCAATCCTCGTTGGTGAGCCACCTGGAAGGGGAGGGGGTTCCACTTCCGTGGATGTCGAAAGTTTGCACCACCCTATTGCTCGCTTCTGCATTCCATAGAAAGTATAGGGATGCGGGTGGCGCTGTGGTCTAAACCACTGAGCCTAGGGCTTGCCAATCGAATCCCCGCAACAGGGGGAGCTCCCGTTGCTCGATCCCAACTCCTGCCAACCTAGCAGTTCGAAAGCACGTCAAAGTGCAAGTACAGTGGTACCTCTACTTACGAATAACTCTACTTACGAATGTTTCTACTTACGAACAGAGCTCCGTCCGCCATCTTGGATGCGGTTTAGATAGGATTTTTTCTACTTACGAATTTTTATATAGGGTTGCTTCTACTTACGAATTTTTTCTCCCAATGCATTCCTATGGGATTCGACTCACAATTTTTTTCGACTTACAAATGTGCGTTCGGAACGCATTAAATTCGTAAGTAGAGGTACCACTGTAGATAAATAGGTACCGCTCCGGCGGGAAGGTAAACGGCGTTTCTGTGCGCTGCTCTGGTTTCACCCGAAGCAGCTTTGTTTGCCACACGACCCGTATAAACTGTCTGCGGACAAACGCCGGCTCCCTCGGCCAGAAAAGCGAGATGAGCGCCGCAACCCCAGAGTTGCTTGTGACTGGACGTAACTGTCAGGGGTCCTTTACCTTTACCTATTGCCCGCTTCTGCATTCCATAGAGGAAGACAGAGGTCTGTTATAACATCCCCAGCTCTCACGCCGTACCCCCCAACAACTCAACTACAAAATCTGCAACACAATCTTCCCAGATGCCACCTTCTCTTTCTTTTCCAGCGTGAAAGAATGGCAGCCATTTTGATGCCATGATCTCACGTGATTTCACGCCATGATTTCCCTCTTTAAAAGCGCTTTTATTGGGCGAGGCGCCCCAAAGGGCACTGCACCCCTTCAATTCCTTGCCAAAGGTTGTGCTCCATTCTATATGATTTGAACTGCAACTCCCATCAGCTGTGCTGGCTAGGGTTGATGGGAATTATAGTCCAAATCATTTGGAGAACATCCATCTAGGGAGGACGACAGCCCATCCCCTGCCTGTATTTCCTCCTGTTGAAAGATGGACAACATGTCACCCTGCAGTGTGATTAAAATATACCCCAGGCACTGCAATGTGTGAAGCAGTTTGATGAACAATGCATAGATTCACGCGGCTACCTTTCCCTGGGGGACAAGCCACCCCCTCTGAGATTTAACTTGTAGGGGTCCTGGGGAGGGAGATGAGCAAGTTTAGGAAAGCACACTGACTTACAAGATATTTAGCAAGGTATCTACAAGGCAAAATTAAGAGGCTGGCCCACCCACGAGGCAAGATGAGGCGACCGCCTCAAGCAGCAGCATCCACAGGAACAGCAAGGAATGTATTGCCAGCTGCGGCAGCAATGTGCTCCTTGGAGGCCAGATCCAGTACTTCCTTGGCAGCCCCCCCCCCTTCCTATGCCACCTCGACAGCAGACTCTTGGTAAATAGGAGGCACTGCTGATGGGGGCTGCCCGCTGGAGTCTCCTGGGCTATGTGCCCATGCCCACCTGGCACTGAGACGGCCTTTGTTTCCCGGCTCAACTATTGGGTAAGGTTGATTTGATTCTCCCTACCTTTGTTCCTGATGGACATCTTCACTCACCTTCTTCTTCCCTGGTGGGGAACACGCACCATTTTGCAGTTCGCCTCAAGTGCAAAAACATATTGAACTGGCCTTGTGGGCAGTGAATTACAAGCGCTCGAGAAAATGGGCTGAAGGGGAAGGAGGAGTCACCTTCTCTCCTGCCTTTACCCTGCAGATGGCAAACTTTACACTGCCACCCAGGAAAACCTTCCAGGGAATGAGCCCGTCATCATTCGAACCCTAGGCAGTAGTTCCGTTTTGAAGAATGAGCACTGGATGTCTGGTAAGAGCAGATGCTGAGGGAGCGGGGAAGGGCCTTAGAAACTAAATCAGATCTCACATATGGCGGTTTTCTTCCCCTCCCCTCCCCAGATGATGCAACATTTGTGGCCTCCTTCAACATCCCAACCCCCGCAAATGACGACAAAGTCTATTTTTTCTTTTGGGAAACAGCTAAGGAGTTTGACTTCTTTGAGAAAGTGATCGTCTCCAGGGTTGCTCGCATCTGCAAGGTGAGCTGCCTCCAAAATCAAAGAAGCTTTTGAGCAGGAACTTTTTTTCGGTGCTGTGAGCATGTGCAGAGGTTGGGTGGCTTTGTGTCATGGATGCTTTAGCTGAGATTCCCCGCATTGCAGGGGGTTGGACTAGATGACCCTTGGGATCCCTTCCAGCTCTACAATTTTGTGATTCTGTGACGCTGAGTTGATGCTGAACATGACCAGTCTTCATCGTAGCTCAGCTTCCCTTATAAAATCCTCCCAGGCAGCTTACAAGCTTGCTGAACTCGAGACAGAAATGTACAACACTCCATGACGAAACAGTAAGCAACAAAGCAAACCGTAAAATTAACAGGATGAATAGAGAAAAGCGGCAATCAGATTATCTCAAAAGAGTCCTTAAAAGGACTATGCCTACCAATCTGATTTGTCAGCGATGTTTGCTTTCCCATCCTCTACAGAACGATGTCGGAGGAAAAACATTGCTGCAGAAGAAATGGACCACCTTTCTGAAAGCGCATCTTTCCTGCGCCAAGGAAGGGCAGTTTCCTTATTCTGTCATTCAACACATGTTTGCTGTTCCACACTCAGGAGGTGGTGCATTTTTCTATGGGGTCTTCGTTCCTCAATGGTAAGGCTGTGAGAATCCTTAGTAGCCGGGTAGCCGGGGGGGGGGAGGCGGGGGGAGAGTATTAGCCATTCAGCATAATGGGGGATAGGATTTGGTTCAATTACCTTTTTTTTAAATGGGTCCTTACCTAGTTTTGCACATTCCCAAACAATAAATGAACTGAAATGCAACTATCCTAGGAAATTTGCAGAGTTGTGATGCTGTTTGCATGCAAAAATGCATATATCGGGGTAGTGTGTGCAAAAATGCATATGATGAGAAAAGCAACATACACAATGAAAAATATGAAGCAAAACCTCTTGCAAAAATGTGTCTCTTAGGGGAAATAAGCACTCAACGCTGACCACGTTTATGTGGACTTTTTGAGAAAAGAGTCACAAACTGATGTAGAAATGTGACTAGCTGAACTTACAATTGGAAAAGTGAGAAATCAAAATAGGCAAATTCATCCATCCCTACCTTGGAATTTGTTTTGGGTCCCACAATGTGCTAAATACTGGTGAAGTAAATTGACTCAAAGCATATGCAGAGTGCTTTATTCCTTCTAGTGGTGCAGCTGGTTTGTACATCTCTTTGCAGGCAGGTGGAAGGTCTCTGGAGCTCGGCAGTCTGCGTCTTCGACCTTTGTGCTATCAACAAAGTCTTTGATAATGGGAGATACAAAGAGTTACACAATGGCTCCCGATGGCTGCCCTATGAAGGGGAGGCCATGGATCCTCGCCCTGGCTCTGTAAGTACCGCTTTTAGCCCTCTGCTTGGAAGTGTGCAATGCCCAGCTGAATACTGCTTCTGGTGTGGATACTGAGCAGGCACCCCAACTCTAGGGGGGCAAGTTGTCTTCAGCCCCTTGAATATTTGTTGGAATGGGGTTGGGGTGTGGGTGTGACGTCACAAGTGCCGTGTGTCACAGCATCAGAGGCTGGCTCCTTCAGAGCACTCAGCCTCCTTTAGATGGTGCAACATCGCATCACACATGTGGAATGCACACCAGGGGCCTCTCTGATACCGAGAAATGCTTCTTCCTTCTAATTTAACCCCAGATTTTGAAGTTGTCGTCTTTCTGAAGTGGAATCAAATTTTAATTATTTCTGAATGTTTTTGCAAGTTCCTGTGTAATTGCTTTGGCTGTCAGTTCCTTCTGTTAATTTGTGTCCTTTTGCACTGATGGAAATAAGCTACTTGTCAAGGTTGTTGCGACTACTCTAGAGTAACGACTTTCCACATGCTTGTCTTTTAACAGTCTTTATTGGTGCACTCTATTTACAGTGTAACGAGCTGTTGGATGCATGTCTGCTCATTCCGATTCAGAATCCGGCACTGCCCCTTTACGCGACTTTGACCAACATAAAAGCTGCGGGACAGTGAATCTCCTCCCCTTTCTCCTCCTCCTTAATTCCGGTGCCGGGGGAAAGGGTCTACAATCTGTTTTTCCCCTGTCCCCCCTTTTCCCCCCCTCTCTCTTCCCGTCTGTGGAGCAGGGGCTCTCCCATGCTGCCAGAGACCTGGCACTCTCTCTCCGTTTCCTGACTAGCCCCTTCAGACCCTGCGCTTTCATGGCTGCTCGGGGATGAACTGCTCCTGATGAGAGGGGGAGGTTCTCTATAATCTCTCCCCCTTACACTACTGAAAAGTGATTGCACATGCCTGTTGGAATCAGGGAATGCGGGTTCTCAGGGATGCAATGTATAGTTTGCCATCAAGTCTTAAAGCAAACTTATGTCCTTAGGCTGTCCTGACAGAAGATCAGCATCTCCAGTGTTTCCTGTACAGTGGTGCCTCGCTTAACGAATGCCCTGCTTAACGAAATTTACGCTTAACGAAAGGATTTTTCGAGCGGAGGTTACCTCGCTAGACGAATGCGTTTTATGAAAAATTCGTCTATCGAATCGCGGTTTCCCATAGGAATGCATTGAAATTCAATTAATGCGTTCCTATGGGCAAAAAAAAAAATTCAAAAAAATTCAATGCATTCCTATGGGATTCGCTAGACGAATTTTTCGCTATAAGAAAAGACCCGTGGAACGAATTAATTTCGTCTAGCGAGGCACCACTGTAGTTCTGTTCTGCCAGCTGGTCCACAAGTGAGAGGATCATCCAGTTATGACCCTTAACCAAGACCGTGTAGGGCAGGGATTGTCAACCTGTCCCCAACACCCACTAAGATTCTAGGCACAAGCTGAATCCTCCTTCCATCGAGCACTGGTGGACGGCAAGGAAATTTTACCATCAAGAAATATGCATTAGTGGGTGGCAGGTATAAAAAGGTTGACTATCCCTGGTGTAGGGGATTCCACTTAGGCTGTAGAAAATTATTAGAAAGGTCTAAGGGGTTCTGGAACCCTTAGTAGATCTCCCTTGAAAAAAAGTGTGTCCTTAGCTCCTGAAATGAACAGTTGCCCCACAAACAGTTTGGTTTCTCCTCCAGGGAGGCTGTGTGTCTTTACAAAACGTGGAGCCAAAATAAAAATGGTGCTTCTCGGATGGGTGAGACAGCCACAAAACACACCCTACTTAACTGGCTGAACATCACACTCAACCTGTACCGTGCAAGACTCTGAATATTTACCAGAATGAGCTTAAGTCATGGATAAAAACTGGAAGAGAACAGTATGGAGGACTCCTAATTAAGTGTGTTAGTAACATCTTCATGCCTTGGGCGAATAGGGGAACAAAGGTCCTCCTTGACAGCTTCCCATAGCATAGGAGCATGTTGGCCCCTGTGAGAGCAGGATGCTAGACTAGATGGGTCTCAGCCTGATCCAATGGGCCTCTTTTTCTGTTCCCCCTTCAGTGTTCTGCCAGCCCACCGTCAGACAAAACCCTCGTTTTCATGAAAGAACATTATATGATGGATCAGACGATTCAGCCACTCTATAACCAGCCTGTGTTTGTGAAGCTCAATGTGAAATACACCCGGATTACAGTACACAAAACTGAGAACATCTTGGGAATTCCCTACACCATACTGTTTCTTGGGACAGGTATGGGTGGTTTTTTTTCCCCTGCCCTGGAGGTCGAGATTAATACATTTGCTCTGTAACCCTCCTTATTCCTTTGACCCAGCAAGGGCTTATTACACAGGTTGCAATGTTTAGCCCAGGCTTCCTCAAACTTGGCCCTCCAGGTGTTTTTGGCCTACAATTCCCATGATCCCTTGCTAGCAGGACCAGTGCTCAGGGATGATGGGAATTGTAGTCTCAAAACATCTGGAGGGCCGAGTCTGAGGAAGCCTAGTTTAGCCAGATAATGAGCAAGCAAGACTGACTCAATTGTGAAGCTTTTGATTTTGAAAAGTGGAAATCTCAGAAGTGGCCTGTGCGTCAAATTTGTTACACCAGAAGTAGCCAGATAATGGTTAGATGATGCTGATGGTTCTCCCAGGAGAGGCCGAGAAAGCTGGTTGCTGGGATTGTAGAGCTCTTTCCTCACCCCTCTTAGCTCTCTCTGCTTAGCAGCTGATTTACCCTTGGAGTTAGGATGGGGAGCTCTAGGGAACGTATTCACTTTCCTAGGACTTACCTGGAGCAGATCTACACTCATGGTTTTTAATGTTAATGAAGTTGTTAAGGAATGGTTCTGATAACTATATGGACACATGACATCCTACCTTGGTTGTTAAACACCTTGGTACTCGGGTGTTTTGGCTCCTGAATGCCACAAAAGGATGTAGCTTCCACGGCTTCTGATTTAGTGCAGGAAGCTCCTGCAGCCAATCGGAAGCCACGCCTTGGTTTACGAACCGTTTCGGGAGTCAAACTGACTCCTGGAACGGATTATGTTCAACAACCAAGGTACGACTGTACTTTTAATGTTCATAATGTGTTATTAAAATGTGATACCAGAGGGCACTGCGGAGCAACTGGGAGTAGGGAGACAGGGGTTTGGCGAAAGAAACAAAGGTAAAAAAATATTTGATTTACAAGTATGCCCTGTGGCGTTTTACCGGTAGAATGATATGTCTAATACAGTCGTGCCCTGGAAGTTGAACGGAATCCGTTCCGGAAGTCCGTTCGACTTCCAAAACGTTAGAAAACCAAATCGTGACTTCTCATTGGCTGCAGGAAGTCCCTGCAGTCAACCAGAAGCCGTGGATGCCCCGTCATAGACGTTCAGGTTCCAAAAGAACGTTTGCAAACCGGAACAATCACTTCTGGGTTTGCGGTGTTCAGGAGCCAAAACGTCCGAGTCCCAGGTGTTCGCGACCCAAGGTACGACTGTACCATTTTAATAAAGTTAAACAGGTCGGTGTAGATCCAGCCTTGGTCAGCCAGTCAATTAAACAGTTGCTGCTCTGAAAGTAGAAGTGCACATTTAAACTATGGCGTTTGCACCTGCAGGAGACATGGGAGGCCACAAGCTTGGATGGCTTTACAAAAGGATTAGGCAAATTCGTGGAGGATGCTATCGATCTAGCCATGCTATCGATCTTCCACAGTCGGAAGCAGCAATGCTTCTGAATTTCCATTGCTGAAAACCACAAGGGGAAGAGGGCTCTTGTGCTCAGATCCTGCTTGCCAGTTTCCCACAGGCACCTGGTTGGTCACTGTGAGAACAGGATGCTGGACTAGATGGGCCATTAGCCCAATCCAGGGGTTCCCAACAAAATTTTCTTGAGGACCCCTCATCGAGCCGCTATTGTGACAAGGACCCCCATTAATTCCTAATCCTAAAATTAAAAAGTGAGAGCCAAATTAAGAGTCTTTTTATATTTTATATTTATACGTTTTTTACAGTTCTTCCTCTTCATCTGTAGGTAGGCCTTTGTCGTTTTAACGAACCACTTTTTAACCAACGGTCCAATTTTAACTACGCGAACTGTAGCTTCCGCGAAAAACAACGCTTTGTTTACAAACACTACTGTTTTGCAAAGAGGCAGCGTGCGCCAGGGAGGAGGGAGGGGAATGGAGAAGACAGGGTACCTGCGCAGTAGCGCACAAATGAAGCCGACGCGCGCAAAGCATCTTGGGGAGGTGAGCGTTAGTAGAATGCGCGCGCTGCCTCTTTGCAAAACAGTAGTGTTTGTAAAGTGCCACCTAACGGCATACAGCAGAACTACTGCCTCTATCTAATTCTAGTTTTGCGCTAGACTCTGCTCATGCAGGAAGCGGCCAAAACAAAAAATCTGTTATCATACGAAATATATTTAATATATATTTTTATTCTAATAGCATCTTGCGGACCCCTCTGGCATAGCTCGCGGACCCCTGGGGGTCCCCGGACCACCTGTTGGGAACCACTGGCCCAATCAAGTAGGCTTTTCTTGTGTTCTTAAGTGAGGATGGACTGCACAAGAGGGAGAAACGTCAGCTCCCACCCACTTGATACGGACAGGCCTGGGTTTCAACAAACAGTTCTGCTACTACCATATCAAATTTCAGACTCTATATCTTTGCTTGGTTTTCCACAGACCAGGGAGCCATTCACAAAGTGGTGGTCGTCGGCAGCGAGGCTCACATCATCGAGGAGATCCAGCTGTTTGAGGAGCCAGAGGCAGTCCAAAACCTGCTGCTCTTGCCTGAAAAGGTGGGCAGACTCTGTTGGATAGGAACAGGAGCTGCAAGCTTGTTAAATGGCCTTAGCTTAGAGGCTGAGTCTCAAGAACGTCTGAAACCCTGGAAAGCTCCTAGGCAACCCCGTAGTTTGATGTGGGATAAGGCAGTTTCTTATTTAAACTCGTTCTTTATTGAAGACCACATGGACTAGAACCGTACTTTATTTTAAGGGGAAGGGCCACAGCTCAGTAGTCGAGCAGATGCTCCATGTGTAGAAGGTCCCAAGTTCAATCCTCAGCTGGGAAAAGATTGAAACCCTGGAGAGCCACAATTAAATATAAAACCAGAGAATAAAGAAACTCTGCAGGCAATCAAATTATCACAAGCACAATTCTCAATCTTGGTGAATCAAGAGATTGAAATGAAAATAAAATTAATGAAACAAAAAAACCTTTGAATTTGCAAATAAAACCGGGCAAATTGTTGGCTTGGCAACTTTAAAAAGAAAGAAAAAATAAGATAATAAATAAAATTACTGATGAAGGGAAACATTTGAGATAAGAAAGGCGTTTGTAGAGTTTTACACAGCATTATATTGGGGTGAGAAGGAAGATCCCGAGAAAATGGAATATTATTTAAATTACTATAATATACCTACATTATCTAAAGAGGATTTGAGAACTTTAAATGCATTCATATCAACACCGGAACTACAGTTGGTGTTATGTTGAATGAAAACAGGTAAAGCACCATGCCCAGATGGAATTACTGCAATTTATTATAAAAAGCTCCAAGATGCACTGACTGAACCACTCAAGGACAGTATGAACAGAATTTTGGTGAGAGGAAAGACGCATTTATCACCCTAATTTCTAAACAAGACTGTGATTTAACAAGGACTAAGAACGATAGACCAATTTATTTACTTAACTGTGACTATAAACTTTTTGCTGCAATCTTAGCTAATAGGTTGAAAATAGTTTTATGCTAAACTGTAGAAAGAAATTTAAAAAAGAGTTGGAGATATGGGGAAGGATGAAACTTTCCCTATTAGGTAGAATTTCAGCCATTAAAATGAATGTAGTTCCTAAAATGATGTTTTTATTCCAATCGATCCTGATTGTTAATAACGTAACAATGGAAAATAGATATCTCTAAATTTGGCATGGGGAAAAGCCTTGAATTAAATACAAAATATTAATAAATACAAAAGAAAGAGGGGGCCTTGCCCTGCCAGACCTACAACTGTATTATGAGGCAGCCTGTCTGTGTTGGCTAAAGGAATGGGTTGTACAGTATTGGAAAATGCACACATTTTAGATTTGGAAGGCCACGATATAAAATTTGGTTGGCATGCATGTCTTTGGTATGGGAAAGATAAAAATCTATGAGTTTTATGAACCACATTATTAGGAAACATTTGTATAGAGTCTGGAAGAAATATAAAAATTTGGAAAGAAAAAAACCTATGGTTATCACCCACTCAAGCAATTGCAATTAAGAGAATTAATATGGACACACAGTGGGTGACTTATAGAGATTTGTTGGACTTTTCAGGGAGTGAACCCAGATTGAAACCAATGGAAGAATTAAGGAGACAAGTTACAGATACAGTATCATCAACTATATGATATGTTTAAACTAGATAAGAAAAATGGGTTTTCAGACCAAAACTCAGAATTTGAAAGAGAGTTATTACAGAATAAGGAAAATCCACTGTCTAAAATGTATAAATTATTATTGGAATGGGAAACAAAGGATGAGTTTGTTAAAGCTTCAATGACACACTGGGCAATGGACATAGGACACAATATAGAACTAAACCTTTGGGAGAAACTTTGGAAGAATGACTTGAAATTCATTGCCTGCTACACACTGAAAAACAATTGCATGAAAATGATTCAAATATGGTATTTAACCCCGAGTAGATTGGCTAAGATGTATAAAGTAGAATCAGATCTGTGTTGGAAATGTAAAGAAATGAAAGGAACTTTTTTCATATGTGGTGGGTATGTAAAAAGGTTAAAGAATATTGGTAAATAATTTATAATGAGATGAAAAAAATGTTTAAAACAACCTTTCCCAAAAACCAGAGGCATTTCTGTTAGGAATTGTTCAGACAGAGGTCCCCAGGTGTCAGAAAAAAGTTATTTATGTACAGAAAAACGGCAGCTTAGATTTTATTAGCCCAAAAATGGAAAGTGAGAAGAGGTCCCAGGTAAGGAGGAGTGGCAACTTAAGATGATAGAAAATGCGGAACTAGCTGGTCTAACGAATAGAATAAGTGAGTAAGAAGACCACACATTTAAAGAGGAGTGAAAAATGTTTGCTGAGTTTATGGAGAACAATTGCGCACAGCTGAAAATACTGCCAGCATTAAGATAAATTCAACAGTACAATAAATATTAGAGTGATGTAAGACAGGAGAACTGAATTAGGTGGTTATAGCAAAAATATGTAGGAATGGTGGATAAACTAAATGAACCATGGGAGGAAAAGGAGGGAAGTCATTGAATGTATGATATAATGAAAGGTGGCATAAAATAGTGTGTGGAGTTGAGAATGTGGATAGAGAGACCTTTTTCTCCCTCTCAAATAACACTTTTACAGTATTTATTATTATTAATTGAGTAATTAATTTTTATAAATTAATTACTTAATTTAATTACTTACATTTCAATGGGATCCTGCAATGAAGCTGTTTGGTGGAAGGCTTAGCACAGGCAAAAAGGAAAGCACAAACTCTGGAGTTTGCTATCATGAGAGGTGGTTGATGGTCCCTTTAAAGGGCAGGGGGAGAATTTTTCATGGAGTTAAGTCTATCCCTGGCTATTATTTGGGGTGAATGAGGCACTGGCATGTTTATTTAACTACATTTTTAGATAGTTTTTAAGGCTAGGGCCCATCACTGCACCTTATGGCAATAAGTCCTACAAGTTAATCATACACAATGTAAGGAAGGTCTTCCTTTCGCCTGCCCTCCTAATAGTAACAAAATATTTCTGTTTGTGCATTCTTAGGGGATCCTTTATGTGGGGTATTCCAAAGGAATCGTACAAGTCCCGTTGGCCAACTGTGGCATTCACAAAACCTGTCCCGACTGCATTTTAGCACGAGATCCTTACTGTGCCTGGGATGGAAGGAAATGCAGTGATAACTGGAATAACAAATACAAAAGGTGGGTATTTGCAGGCTAGAAACAAGTCTGTGAAAGCACATAGCAGGTGAAAGGGTGAATTTATTAGTAAGACTGGGGGAGGGGGTTGGTTTGATTCACATTTTAATGCAAACCTACCTTATGTGCACGTCAGTTCACAATTATGTTGAAACCCATCTTTCAAAATGCATACTTCTCCAGATTTTGCAGTTTTTCAAACTGTGCACAAAAATGCTTATATTAGTGGAAATAGTGCAATGGCTTACTTTTACTGCCCTGAGACCTCTGGGTATAGGGCGAGATATAAATTCAATAAATAATAATCCTATATAATAAAGTCCCTGTGTCTCTGCATCCAGATTCCGTGTGTCCCGTTTTCCGCGCTACTGAGCATGTGCCCCACGGACACAGGGATTGGACGCAGAGACCACCCCCACCCCATCGCCGCATCCCAACCCCTCCCCCCACCCGGCATGTGGCAGGCTCAGCTCTGGGTGGGTTGTGAAAGGCGAGAAGGAGGCTGCTTTCCCCCCCTTTTTTCTCTCCTATGCTCCCCCCCCGACGACCAGCAGCAAGCAGGCATCACGCACACACACGCTCTCTCTCCCCCCACCCTCTGCCTACCGTTTCCCTCGCGGTGCAGGGTCAGAGGCAGACAGAAGCGGGGACAGCGCATGGGGGGGGGAAGAGCAGCTGGGGGGGAGGAGATGTTTGACAGGGAACAGGGAAGGAGGGGCGGGTGGCAGCTGCCCGCCGCCCGCCCCTCTTTCCCTGCTCCGTGAAGCATCTCCTCTGCTACCCCGTGCCTCCGCTGCGTTCAGCAAAAAGCCGGTGGCAGCGGAGGGATGCTGCTCATTCTTCCCCGCTAACCCTTCGCAAAAGCAGGCTCGAGCCCAGGGGGAGGGCAGGAAGGAAAGAGGGCCCTGGCCGCCCCTACCTTCCCCCCTCCCCTGCCTAGGCATGGACCGCAGCAGTAGAGGAGGAGGAGGCGGAGCAGCGACAGAGGAGCAGCGCCGGTGGCAGCCCAGGAGAGTCCCGGTACGTGTGGGTGGAGAAAAGAAGGGAGGGGGAGAGAGGGGGGAATGGGCGGGGGGAATTGCATGTTCTAGCACCCGTTAATTTAACGGGCTTCAAGATACTAGTAGTAATAATAAGTAGGGTCATTTTTGCAAAAATGCATGTTTCAGACAATTGCGTAAAAACATTTTAATATTAGGCGAAATGTACTTGGAGCCATGTTAATTTTCATATGGACCCTAAGATTGGAAAGACCCAAAGACAGATTACTCTATCCCTGCTTCTTACTATGTTCCAGCATGGCAGGAAAGAATGACTTTAAGCAGGATGTTGAGACCGGGAACCCGGGCCTTTTGTGCACGCGCAGCAGTGGGAAGAGCAGAGCCTCCTCAAGGCCAATCACCTTGATTGCCGTAGTGGCCGTGGTTTTCTTCTGCTACCCAGACACAGTGAAAGTGAAAAGCAAAGTACAGGGGTGCAGGAGCCCCCTCAAAGCCAATAAAACATCCAGGCAAGAGAAAGTCCTGTTCAATGGCAGCCAGAGCCTTCTGCAAGTGGCCCTTGCAAGAAAACTACTGACAGCTCCAACACCTGCTATGTCAACGTGCTCCATTCAGGCTATCAGGGCTACCAAAAACTGCTTGGACTTGGGCCTGCCAAACAGGGATGACTCCAGAGGAGCCGTGGCAGAGGAGAGAATCTAGCCTGGCCTACCTGATTCCTCACCAGCTTTCATGATCTCACCAGCTCACACGGGCAACCTAGCTAGAAGAAAAGTCTTGTCACGACTGTGATGCTATTACAAAATGCCACCAGGAAACAGGGTGTTACCTCTTGTTTGCAGTTCTTTCCCACCTAGTTCTGTCTGTACAATGCCATGTAAATGCAGGACCTAGCACCACACAACTGGCCAAATCCTTCCTGCCCTTTCAGGTTCCCATCCCTACCTCCATAGACAGGATTCTGGGAAGGGTCCCCATACTCACAGCCAAATCCATAAACAGGGCTGGCCCTACTGCCAGGCTGGGTGGCGCCGGGCTGCGCCTGCCCACCAGCCGCGCTGAGAAACGGGCCCGGGGGGGGGGGCGGCACCGGAGGGATCGTCGCACCACGGCACCACGGCGCCAGATATGCTTAAGACGGCCCTGTCCATAAATCTCTCTGTGAAATGCTTACCAAAATTTAGAAGACAGACTCCCCTTGCCCATCTCTGTTCTACAGCTGTCAGTTTGGAGTTGCTATAAGAAAAAACTGCTACTTTTCCCTTATGGGGTACCCAAGAGACCATATAGAATCCTTTGTAGGTTCTCTATCAGTAGGAGAAAATAATGGAGGCCAACCAGACCATATTGAGAAGCAAAGCCACTAGTAAGCCTGATCTTTATTAACTGTTGCAACAGGGTGCTGCTCACTCCCACACGCAAGAGGCAGGAGGGACCCCGAACAATGGTGCGCAAGCCCTTAATATAGACACATTTGAAATTGCCCACCCTGGAGCCCAAGACCACCACCCCAATACATCATACATACATCAGAGAAGCATGGTCTACAACAAAACCCTGTCTGACATGAAACCTGTTGATTGGTTTACCTGGCCGTTAATGGGTTTACCCAGACAGCCTAGCTATTCGTTTGTTATGATAACTGCTTAATTCCTGAGTCCAGGTCACAGGCATATCTTAAATGTGCCCTTAAGGCAGGATTTGTGAGCAAAGAGACAATCTGACAATTTGAGGTCAATTTGGGAGAGACAAAATGGTTTCGGGACTTTTCCCTGTTTTCAGACATGTGGTGTGTTTGTGTGTGTGTGTGTGTGTGTGTGTGTGTGTGTGTGTGTGTGTGTATATATATATATATATATATATATATATATATATATATATATAACCTTATGGGACCCAGGTGGCGCTGTGGTTAAACCACTGAGCCTAGGGCTTGCTGATCAGAAGATCGGCGGTTCGAATCCCTGTGACGGGGTGAGCTCCCGTTGCTTGGTCCCAGCTCCTGCCAACCTAGCAGTTCGAAAGCACGTCAAAATGCAAGTAGATAAATAGGAACCGCTACAGCGGGAAGGTAAACGGCGTTTCCATGTGCTGCTCTGGTTTGCCAGAAGCGGCTTTGTCATGCTGGCCACATGACCTGGAAGCTATACGCCGGCTCCCTCGGCCAATAATGCGAGATGAGCGTGCAACCCCAGAGTCGGTCACGACTGGACCTAATGGTCAGGGGTCCCTTTACCTTTATATATAACCTTAAAATTCTTATAACAGAGTGAATGCCAGTGTTGGGTGTGGTGGTAGGGTCAGGGCTGTTTATTTGGCCTTGCTCAAAGTTTTCACACTGAGATGCAGCTGCCTAAATGTAATTCATCCCAGAAGACTGCCAGAGAAAGGAAGGCTACAGAGGAATGTGCCTGATTCGAGGGAGTCAAATCTTAAGGTAGATTTCCTATGTAGAAGGAGCAGCCCAACCTATTTACACCAGGAAGATGTTGAGAGTTGCAGAACGGGATACTGACAGGCCTGACCCACTGGGTATGATTGCTTCTGTGCAAGGTTCCCTAGAGTTAACATGGACCCCCATGCATTATTACAGTGGAGGTGGATCCCCGTTTTCCTTTTTGACAGAGCTGGCCCTGTGTATGACTCATGTGATCTTGGGCCCTTCTATTATGCGCTTGAGATATTTGGTAGGTGGGAGATGTAGTATAGCTCCATGCTTTGCCTACTGCAAATTAATTATTTTAAAAAAATAGAATTGTGTGGGTGGGTTTGGAAGGTTTTCCTGTGTCTTTTAGTGTGTGCTTTAAAACATTACCACAGTGGTAATGGCTGTAAAATGGAACCAAGTACCCTTGCATGTGGGACGCGGGTGGCGCTGTGGTCTAAACCACAGAGCCTAGGGCTTGCCAATCAGAAGGTCGGCGGTTCGAATCCCCGCGACAGGGTGAGCTCTCGTTGCTCGATCCCTGCACCTGCCAACCTAGCAGTTCAAAAGCACGTCAAAGTGCAAGTATTGTAGATAAAAAGCTACTGCTCTGGTGGGAAGGTAAACAGCATTTCCGTGCACTGCTCTGGTTCGCCAGAAGCGGCTTAGTCATGCTGGCCACATGACCTGGAAGCTGTATGCCAGCTCCCTCGGCCAGTAAAGCGAGATGAGTGCCGCAACCCCCGAGTCGTCCGCAACTGGACTTAATTGTCAGGGGTCCCTTTACTTTAAAACAGGGCAAGCTGCCCTATACTGAGAATTTACAAGCACGCTAGAAGCGAAAACAAAAACACCAGAACCACCAACATTCTGTGCCATGAAAAGCCCTTGGGCAATTTCTACCATATGTAGCACCATTGTTTGATTCCAACATGGTGTAAATTGCTGCAGAGGCTATGTGGTCCAAACACTTTTTAAAAATTGGTTTAAGCAGTGCTTTTATTCTGGGGGTACTCAAGAGCACACTGTATCAGCACCTTAAAAAGAGTTTAAAGTGTGGCACTTACTATAACAACTTCATGGTGGCACCTTTTTTTCTTCAAAAAAACAGCAACCCCCTGGGTTTAAAGGGAGATTACTGGAACCCTGAACCCATTTTCAGGGGTGAGTGGATTAATAGAGTATTTTAACCCTAACGATTGCTAAATAAAAGCAGCGTCTTCATAGTGGGGGGAATATAAGGTCCAAAAAAATCCGGATGTCAGAAAACCTACTCGAGTCTGAAAAGCGCAAATTCAAAATAACTATAAACCCTAGAGAATCGCAGCGTCTTTCACAGGAAGTACCACTCTAGTATTTCGAAACTCCATGCTCCTCCTTTCGGCCTCCATGCGCTCTTAACGCGTCGCATGCCCCCTCCCCTCTGCCCCGCCAACCCGCCGCTTCCATCTTTGTCACTGGCAGCGAGGCGAGCGCAAGCGAAGTAAGATGAAGTCGGCCAGGAGGCCTCGGTTAGCCAGGAAGTAAGATGGGGGCTGGAGCGTGAGGGACGATTTCTGCTCGTTGATTGGCTCGGGCGGGTGGCCGAGAGGCCCCGCCCCTTGGCCCGAGGGCTTTGCCCGGACACCGTGAGGAGAAGCTGAGGGGACATAGTCGGAGCTGGGGCCAGTGAGAGGCAGCCTGCTAGGGGGCGCGCTGGGGTAAGGTAAGGGGCCGCTGCCTGGGGCAGGGAAGAGAGTGGTTCCTCAGGGGACAGGGACAGGAGGGGGGACGCCCAACCGCCGCCAGGAGGTGAGTGAGGGGCGCGGGGCGGGGCCTCTGAAAGGAGGAGGGGCCTAACCACCCGCCATGGGGGGGGGCTCGTGGGGAGAAGCTCGTGGGGTGGGGGTGCAAGGTGCGTGATGAAGGCGGGAGCTGATGTTTAGGGACACGAAGACGCCGTCCCCCTTGAGAGTCGTTTGTAGGGAGGGGAGCAGGTATCTGCAGTGTACTGTATTCAGAGTTGGGGGAAGGGCCCATAATATTTTATTAATTTATTTATACCTCGCCTTTTCCCCTGATGGGACTAAAAACAGAAACAGCTGGCCTCGAGAGGGTGTTATATGTATACGTGTGTGTAGTCTATGTTATAAGGTTTAGGAGAGAGTTGGTTTCAATGGGGATGGACTCCTATTGGGGTGAAGAGGTCATGTGAAGGGGAAAGGGCCAAAGCACCCCATAGGAAGGAGGTGATGTTGTGGGGAGTAGGCTTGTTCCTGTGAGGCAGCTTACCGCGGGGGGGAGGAGAGGTGAGAGTGGAGAGGAAATAGTATTACTATAATAATCTTTTTCCCGCCCTTCACCCTAATGCAACTATTAAAATGCAACAAAAACATGAAACTTTTATATACACACAACAGTTTAAAATTACAAAAACAAGGTTGGTCATAAAAATATACTGTACTTCTCAAGTGTCTAAAGTGGAAAACACAAATGCTACAAAGGGCTTGAAAGAAGAGAGGTGGGAATAGGGATGTGGGCTGCAGATGGGGAGCAGGATAATGAGGATTTGGGGCATATAAAAAGAGTATTTGGGGGAGCAGGCAGGGGACCAAGGTGGGTTCATTGGGAAATCTGCACTATGGAGAAGCTATGAAGCAGACTAGAATTGTTGAGCTTGTGGGTAGGAGCAATGCTAAAGGTACTATTGGGGCTCGTAGACTGTGGAGATGAAATTATGTAAGGCTTTGGGTGGGAGGAAGAGGATATGAGAAGGATGCTAGTGCAATCTTGTAGATTGTATAAGGATAGAAGTTGCTTCTGGAGCACACGGGTTGCCAACCTTTTGGGGCCCATTTCAACCAGAGAAACTTGCAGGTACCTCCATGCCTGCAAACTCCTCTATTGGCTACAGTAGAATAGGTCTTTGAAGGCCGATTTCAGGGGTGGGGTTGGGTAGAGAAGGGAACCTCCAGGCACCAGAGAAGTCCTCTGAGGTGTCATGTATGACTGTTGGTACTTCGTTGGCAACCTCATAGGTGCTGATATTAGTTGTCCATGAATTTGCCCCAGCTTATTTTTTCACACAACCATGTGTCTGCTGCATGGTGACAAACCTTGGCGTTTGTCACCTGGGAGCCCTTTCTTTTTCTCCTTAATAAGTTTCTAGTTCATGGAAATAAAGAGGTGAAAGCAGTGTCTCTTAAAGACTTAAGCATACCTGCCTAACTTACAACCTGTCGAGCGAAACACAGACTGCCAGCCATTTATGGTGGCTCCTTGGAGCCACAGTCATACTCCTGGTTCTGCTGCCTACCACCAAATGTGCCTAGCTGCCAACCCTCCCTTTTTTTGGCGGGAAACTCCCTTATTCCAAGCCACAGCTGTCAACTTTCCTTTTTTTTTTGCTGGAAATTCCCTTATTCCAGCGCCGTTTCCCGCTGCTATCCTGGATTGTTAGATATACCGTAGACTGTCCCCAGGACAGGTGAGGCTGCTGATCCCTTATTTTCAAATCTGAAAGTGGACAGGTGAGGCTCCTGATCCCTTATTTTCAAATCCGAAAGTGGACAGGTGAGGCTCCTGATCCCTTATTTTCAAATCCGAAAGTTGACAGCTATGCAAATGTGATGAGAGAGACAGAGAAAACAACCGTTCCAGGCAACCCACAATAGGTTGCAAGAGAGCTGCATTGGGCTTGGTGGGTCTCGAAATATGTAGAAATGAGTGCAGGAGTTGAGCGGACAGATTAGATAATTTATGCTAATTCCGCATACAGCAGTATGCTGGGTTTGTATTTCTGTAGCACTCTGCAGAGTGTTATGTGAATCTTGGTACTTTTGTCCTGCCTTGTGATCCAGCAGTTTGAGAATCTACTCTAGAATTCACAATACCTGACTCTTCTTCTCAGTTTTTCTGTGTAATCATGTGACTCTGCAGACTTGTAAACCATGGCTTTGTTCATGGTAGGACTTGGTTCCCCCCACTGTGAACTGGGGATGGTGGAGGGAGATGATTAAGTGCATTGTAGAAAGGCTCCAGCTATTAACACGACAATATTTGTTTCTTGTTTGGGGGAAAGAAACTATGTAAATGTTAATCTACTTGGCTACCCTAAGTTCCTTTAGCCTTCGGAGAGATGAGTTCAGAATTAAAATTAGCTGTGCCTGCTGCCTTTCCAGTTGTTTGACTTCTTACTGTCCCTAGAGAACTGTGTCAAGTGGGGTGGGCCCTTGCTCAGCTCCTGTTCTGGGCAAGTCCCAGAGCCTTGTCTTTTTTCTCTCCTCTAGACTAGAGCACAAAAGCCCCAACTTCATTGGCCAAAGAATCACGTTTAGAGAGAGCTGCAGCTTTTGCTAAACTTGGGCTTGTTTATACTACTGAAGTGAAACATGTCCCTTAAAAAAACACCAAACTGGATTTCTTAGCCTGCTTTTAATACAAGAATTATATGCAAAGCAGCATTCAAAAAAATTAAATAAGAGAAACTAACAAAAAGGAACTGAAAGTATCAACAAATAAAATGCAACACTATCTTAATAATAAATGCAGACTATATAAACCAGCAGGCTGTGGAGAATAGGGATGGTGAGAAATGTTTAGGATATGGTGAGAGCCACGACCTCAGATAGCTTTAGGGAGTTAGCCAAGTTCATAAAGTTCAGCAGACAGTGATACTTAAGACTATTGAGTACCACTCCAGCTATGGATGAGAATAACAGGAGGGACAATCTATCTCCACAGTAAGGGAATTCACAACTGAGGCACTGCTACCACCACAAAGGTCTTACTTTGTGTCACCACCCTACAGGCAATACCTGTCGGGGACCATGAGCAGGTCCTCCCTTGTTAAGCCTGGAGCATCTTCTTGGTGGCAAGTACTGAGGAAAGTGTTCCTTTAAATACTTGAGTCTTGAGCTCTTCAGGGCTTTAAGTACCAATGGTCCATGATCTCCATCTTGCTGTCGTGCATAACAACATGACAACTACATTCTACATGAGCTGCAGCTTCCCAACCATCTTCATGAATAGCCCTGGGGTATGGAATCCCTAAAAGCATCCAGCTGGCCACCGCTTGATTAGAAAGACTCCCTTCTTAGAGTTTGGCTAAGAAGTGGATTTCCACCATGTAGGGGCCACCACTAAGGAGGTTGTGTCTCAGCTGATTTGTAAACAAAGTGCAAGGCTAACATAAGTGAATGTTACAAGGCAGAAAGGAAGATGTGGGAGAAAAGGGTTTCTGAGGTTATGGAGGATTCTGACCATTTCAGATGAATAAGCCAATAGATTTTATTCTCAGGGTCATTAGCCCTTATGGTCTTGTGTGCATCTTATGTCTTAACCTCTTTGTTGCTCTGCTTACACCTCCTAAGTGCTGCTCACAGAGGCCAGGTCTCACTTAAAATGTATTGACACAAGTTATTGGTCTACAGTATTTTCTAGCTGCCGGTCCACAATTTACATATGCAATTTTGGAAGAGCAGGTTAGTAAAAAAACAAACAAAAAAACAAAAAGCTAATAACCTGAAGACTTATTTGCAAGTTTGCCATATTTTGCGCTTCAAATGACATTTAGGCTAGCCTTCATCTGCAGCAGGTGGAAGAGTGTGTATGTGTTGGGGGTGTATTTTAAAGCTGCCTGAAAATAGAAAATCAGCAGAGTAGGGAAAAGGCTTGGTTGAACTAGAACCTATTCCCTGGTGGCTTAATTAATTTCCTATTTTCAGGGAGCATTTTCCATCCCATTTAGTCGCAACAGAGGGAGAGATAGGAAGCCAGGCTTCCATCAGCCCTGCTGTGGAGGGTCTAATTCCACTTTGACAACTCTTCACTTTTTTCATTCCAGAATCATCGAAGTGGAAGGGGTTCGAAGGTCAACCCCTGCCAATGCAGGAAATCTTAGTAACTTTAAGAGCTTCTGCTGGAGCTGGGGAGGACATTGAGCCTTGGCAAGCTGCTGCCTATCAGAATAGATTGTAATGGACTAAATGGACATTGATCTGGCTTGGCATAAGCCAGCTTCTTGCATTCATATGTACACAACTAGAAATGACTGAATAGGACACATTTTCTTAGTTAGAGATGTGAAGGAGAGGAGCACAATGGTCAATGAAAAATGTGACTTGAGGAAGCTCCCTCTTCCATCCGCAGAAAGTCCAACTTTGCCCTGTGGATGGACTTCGGTCTGTGCAGCTGAGATGGAATGTGGCACTGAATATAAGAATGGGGTTGCTTCTGCAGATTTCTGAGAATTTCAGCTGTCATTTAAAATCAAGTTTCTAGTCTTTAGGATTGTAGAGCAAAACCTACAGTATTTTACGTTTTGCAAAGGCATAAATGGTAGAGAGCATATCATCTACAGTGGGTGGTGGCCATGTTATCCCTTCACCACAGCTCTCTTCTCTGCCTTACCTCCACCCCCTGTAAACACATAATGCTTATTCTCTTTACTTTACAGAAGGTTGGTGTCGGGAATGGAAGAAATCTAACGGTTTGGCAATAGCTGGGAACTCAACATGCATGGGGAGAGAATCTCATCTTTGCCCACAAATCCTCCTGCACTACATGTTCAGTAAAAGGTACCATTTAGTAGCTACATTTTTTGCCTTTGATGAGTTCTGTTGGGAAGGAGATATATAAATCCAATAAATAAGCATCTCTTCATCCAGAATGTTGCGCTGCTTGAGAATGACTCAGTTCAGGCATCATGCAGCAGGCAAGCCATAGAGCCGAAATAAAATCCAGCAGGACCTAAAGCGTAACTGCTACAGAATCAGAGACAGGAGCTTATGTCACATTCCCACATCTCCAAACTGGTTTGGGAGAATTGTCTGAACTGAGTCATCTGGAGGGCATCAGGTTTGCAAAGGCTGGTCTAGAGAATAAAATGAGTTTATCCAAGCTACACAGGTAAAACCTGAACATGGACCCGCCCAGTTTCCTTTCAATCCACTTTTGGAAAGCTGTCAGGAAAGAGACGTTGGCTTTCTTCCCACCAAATGGGCAGGTTTTCTAGAAGAGCCAGTTTAAGGTTGTGTTGTGAACTCAGAAGCAGTATGGACACAGTTGCTCCTGAGACTTTTATTGCTGCTCTAAAGGAGTGAGAAGTGGAATGAAACATTCTGAGAAAATACTGACTACTAGTTTATATAGTTTGGCCCTGTCTTTTCAAAAGGCAAATGTGTGAGGTTTTTTTCTGGCCAACCTTGATAAGCAACCAGGGAAAAAAGCAAAACAAAGTGATAAAAATCTGAACAATTAAAGCGATAACCTTTAAGAATGCTGTAGCATTTGGAATTTGCTTGAGACTACTGAAAAGAAATACTGCAAGTTGTATCTATTATGTGAATTAGGCCAGTTTGCACAGAAATCTTGTTTTGCATAATTCCTTTTTTTCTGGTGAAAGGTGGTGGTTGGGCAAATAGCTGAGGTTCTCGCCATTGCTGCTGCTGCACTACCACTGAAAATCATAGAAATCAAAGTCAGCACTATAAAAGATTTCAGCACCTGGGAACTGCAAAGGATGGCAACTAGGTTATATGGTGCTCAGCTGATTAATCAGTTTGTTTTATTTAAAATGTGCCCTCAACTGGGTGGCAGATTTTTTCAGTATCTTTCATACAATTTAAAGGAGCTAGCAAAACCAGGCGATGTATGCCATCTTAGAGGCATTCCTACTTCTCTTATAGAAGGGAATGCCTCATCTAATATACTGCCTGTTAAGGGCCTGTGAATACATAATCTGAAACTTGAAGAGAGTGCCTTTGTCACAACTGCTATCATCTGCAAATTTATGGAGACTTGATAACATTCATATAATTATAAATCAGCAGCAGTTTCTTTCAATTGGGTGGCAACCCTACTTGAAACCTTTTGAGAGCTCATATTCTGTGGAATTGCTTTCCATGGACTTCTAGAATTGGCTCACAGCACAAACTCCATGCGAGTTTGAGAGGTTGTGCTGGCTGAGACTGATGGGAGTTATGATCCAGAAGAGCCAGGCCATCTAGGGCTGATGGGAGTTGTAGTCCTAAACAATTGGAGGGCATTGGTTTGACAAAAGCTGCTGTAAAGCCTTGCTGATGGTTGATTAAATACTGTGGGCAGGTTGGGCAGCTGAGCCTGAATCCCAAATGAGCAGCTTGTCTAGGAATAATCAGTGTGTCTTTCCTGCCTCATTACTAGGGGGCGTCAGCCATGGAGGACAAGCGCAACATCCAGATCATCGAGTGGGAGCACCTGGACAAGAAGAAATTCTACGTCTTTGGCGTCTGCATGACCATGATGATCCGGGTCAGCGTGTACCCCTTCACACTTATCCGGACGCGACTGCAGGTCCAGAAGGGGAAGCGCCTCTACAACGGGACCTTTGACGCTTTTGTCAAGATACTGCGGGCAGAAGGGGCAGCTGGGCTCTACCGGGGCTTCTTGGTCAACACCTTCACCCTGATCTCAGGCCAGTGCTACGTGACGACGTACGAACTCACTCGCAAGTACTTCTCTCAGTACACCAACAGCAACACAGTCAAGTCTCTGTTGGCCGGTGGCTCAGCCTCCCTCGTGGCCCAGAGCATCACGGTGCCCATTGATGTGATCTCCCAGCATTTGATGATGCAACGGATGGGCGAGACCATGGGCCGGTTCAGAGTGCAGACCCATGAGGGGAAACGGTTCCCGGTCTTCGGACAAACGCGGGACATCATCGCACAGATCTTCAAGGCCGACGGGCTGAGGGGGTTCTACAGGGGCTATGTGGCCTCCCTACTCACTTACATTCCCAACAGCGCCGTCTGGTGGCCCTTCTACCATTTCTATGCAGGTGAGAAACCAAAGCAGCCTTTGGACTTCCCTTCTGTTCATTTCTCTGGCAGGTGATCAAAGCTCACCCTCTGCCTTTGCAAGCACCATACAGGCTGGGACCAGAGGAACTGCAAGACTCTGTTCCCATGCAAACCCCAGTACAAATGTTAAGGAAGCCAATCTGGCCCCTGCGCTCCCAGCTGCCACCTACCTTCTGAGAGGGCGTCAGTGGCGGCGACTGATCGCAGAACCTTTTAGGAAGCAGTTCTGAGGTTGTGGAACTCCCTCTCCAGATGTGCTTGGCAAGCATCTCATTTGCTCTTTTAGAACTGAAAGCATATATTGTCGACTCAAACCATCATTCATTTGTTATTACAGTGTTATTACCTGCTCTTCACTCTAAGTTTCCAGGGCAGGTTACAGCAATTAAAGCACAACATTAATACACAATATTGCACAATGTTGAAAACAGCTTTAAACAACTTAAAAATTACAAGAGCAAGTTGCTAAGAAGACACATCCTGGGTAGCAACCCCTATGTTACTTGCTGAGCTTTTTTTTTATTGGTGGGGGGTGTAGGGCAGGCATAGGCAAACTTGGCCCTCCAGATGTTTTGGGACTACAACTCCCATCATCCCTAGCTGACAGAACTAGTGGTCAGGGATGATGGGAATTGTAGTCCCAAAACATCTGGAGGGCCAAGTTTGGCTGTGCCTGATGTAGGGGGTTGCAGGAATTTAAGTTGCTTTTATAAGTGAGACCTGCAACAAAATGTTGCAGTAAGAGGCATTGTCCCATACAAGGCTCCTGCCAACTTCAAACAAGAGCCTTGCAGTGCTGTTGAGGCCTCTTGCAGAGGAGTTTCAGGAAGTGGGAAATGGTCAAAGAAGCCTGCCTCTGCTGTGTTGTATAACTCTAGAGGGATTAGGTGAAGGGCTGGCTGGCAGCCCCAAACCTGAGTATTTAATTGGTATATAGGCTTGTCTGAGGTGAAAGAGGAAAATATGCCCTTTTAACCTTTTCTCTTACCTTTCTCTGCATACTGCAAGGAAGGGAGTTATGCCCCACAACCCTATTCCGCCCCTCCTCCAAGGGTACAAGCTGTTGTGGAGTTGAGTCAGCCAACTCCCTCTCCCACTGCCCTCCATCGTTCTCCTTTTCCTTTTCCAGCTGATACACTTAACATTTCTGTGTCTCAACCATAATTTAATTTATAGACAACCAGTCTGTTTGATGTCTGGTTCCTTTGCACGCACAGACACAATCCATTTACCCCCCTCCTCTGGGGTAGAAGTGAGAGCTGCCTATGGAAAATAATGGAGAAATGCAGGATTTTAGCATAGGTGATTAGGCAGCAGTGTATCCCACGCCATCCCCAAAAGTAGCAGCGAAGGGAAGAGATCCTTTATTTGGCATTCTGTGTCTGGATCTGGAACTTCCAGATTCACAGTGGGGTGAGTTAGTATTACTTATCCCCATAGGCTCAATTGTTGCCAACATTCCATACCTTCTAGGCTTACAGGCCTTTGTGAACCTGTTTACTGGGCTTTAAATATATATTTTTTAAATAATTTGAGCCACCTTGGGAACCGGTTGGTGTAAAGACTGTCTATAATTCTCCCATACACCCAATAATTGGTTTTGAGCTTTTGTTGGAAAAGCCTATCTTGTTGAATGCATGTGCACATCTGAAATGTGAATGCCAAGGAAAGCTCAAGACTATTAGCTGGTTTTGCTACAAAAAGCTATTGCAGCTAAGGGTATGTATACAAAAAGCCAAGTGGCCATGTTGCTCCTTCAGGGGGAAAAAATATGTGGTATGAGTAAGAAGACTCCTTGATTAGCATAAGCCCCAGAATTGCAATGTATTCTGCAACCTTTCAGGCTTTCTGGCACTCTTCTCCAAATCAAGTACTGGGTACAACCCCTTTTCCCTGAAAAAACAAAGAAGTGGGTGGTAGAGAATATACATTGCTGGGTACGAGGATAGCCCCTTTTTGCAAGTTGTGGCAGTCTTGAGATGGAATGGATGAAGCATTTTGCAGATTTAATCAGGTTAGACTGTGCCTGGGGCCCACAAGTCCCGTACTGCAGCAAGACATCCTGTGATAAATAAACAATGGCTGTTCTTTGTTGACTAAAGGGGGGGGGGGACATGAAAGTTTGCATGTTACTCCGGGATTATCATTTTTTAAACTGACCTTAATAATGATACTGTCTCACTATCCTGTGTGTGGATTAGGAAAAAACAAAAAACATTTGCTACAAGTTCATCTAAAACAGCCAGCTACTAAAGGGTTTTGTTTTTTCCTTTTATTTAAATGCTTTGCCTGTTGCAGTTGGAAAACATTTGGCAAAGCACCAGTAATCTAAAACAGAAAAATGTCACTTCGGATCATCCCTGCCGGATCTAAGTTTTCCATGCAGCCCAGCCTTTCCCTCCCAACAGCAACTACCAAACAGGTGCTTCCAGTTTGGACCAGAATAATAATAATAATAATAATAATAATAATAATAATAATAATAATAATTTATTATTATTTATACCCCGCCCATCTGGCTGGGTTTCCCCAGCCACTCTGTGCGGCTTCCAACCGAATATTAAAAACAGTACAGCATCAAACATTAAAAACTTCCCTAAACAGGGCCGCCTTCAGTTGTCTTCTGAAAGTAGAATAGTTACTTATTGCCTTGACATCTGCTGGGAGGGCGTTCCACAGGGCGGGTGCCACTACCGAGAAGGCCCTCTGTCTGGTTCCCTGTAACCTTACTTCTCGCAATGAGAGAACCGCCAGAAGGCCCTCGGTGCTGGATCTCAGTGTCCGTGCTGAATGGTGGGGGTGGAGACACTCCTTCAGGTATACAGGACCAGAAGGCAGCAGCCCTCCCCTGTTCTCTGCCTTCACCACCAGCACAGTGAGGTAGATAGATGGCACACCTATATGTTGGTATACGTAACCTGGCTCTCACTCCTCTTTCCAGAACAGCTTTCCAGCCTGACACCCAAGGACTGTCCACACTTGCTCCTCCAAGCCATATCCGGGCCAATGGCCGCTGCGACAGCTTCCACTCTCACCAACCCCATGGATGTCATCCGGGCTCGTGTGCAGGTAAGAGCATCCTACAGCCAAATAAAGCATCGTTTTAAATGATTACCTTGGCAGGGGCTCATGGTAAATTAGGCTTCCCTTGGGCACAGGATGCTCTCCTGTGCTTGAACTAGATGACCTTTAAATTACTTTCCAGCTTTGTGATCCTGTCCATGTTTTCAGGTCTCGAACTTTACAGGTAAATTTCACCATTTTGAGTCCTGCTCAGAAATGGAAGGATCCTGAGGCAGGCCCCAGGCCCACAAAGCTGAGGATTCTGAAGTAGCCATGTGTTATCTTGGCTACTTGTGCGTGAAAGGCAGGTTTGCTTTAAAATATGTAAATAAAATAGAAATACAATGAAAACATTGGAAAGAGAATGAATTTGGCACAATTCTATAGTTTCTGTAACTTACCGTATTGGCCCGAATATAAGCCACACTTTTTTTTCCAAATTCTGACCATGAAAAGTTAAAGTGCAGTTTATATTTGCGACCTTACCAAAATTGGCTGAAACAGACATACAGTGAACCCTGCCCTTAACTCTTTTAACTCGTGCTGGGGCCCTGGCGAGCAGGGGTGGCGGGTGCTGGCACTTCGCGCTTCCCACTGTTCGTCTTCGCTGTCGTGGGGTGGGTGGGTGGGATGCCCACCCAGTGCCTGGAGCGGTGGGCAGTGGGCCAACGAGTGCCAGTGGGGGCTGCCACACCACCGCCATGCAATCCCCTTCTGCCTGCTCTGCCGCTCGCCACTCAGGACACAGGGCGGGAACCCCCTGGCTACATTAACAGTGGTGGGGCAGGCAGAGGGGAATCGCATGGCAGCGCTGCCATGGCAGCCCCTACCGGCACTCACCGTCCCACCCCGCCTGACGTACTGCGAGGCGAGTTGTGTGCCCCCCTCAGAATGTCTCTTCTTGCCCATCTTGCCACCGCCGCTGTTTCTTTTTCTTTCCAATTTTATATTGAATTTTAAAGGTGCAGCTTATTTGTGGGTGTGGCTTATATTTGGGCCAATATGGTATCTGGTTCTTGGAACTTGGGCTTTTCTTAGCATTGAATATGATTGTTTTGATGGGTGGGGTGGGTCGTAGAAGCACAGAATTGTAGAGTTTGATGGGACCCCAAGGGTCATCTAGTCCTAATCCCCGCAGTGCAAGAATCTCAGCTAAATGATACATGACAGGTGGCCACTCGATCTCTGCTTAAAAACCACCAAGGAAGGAGAGTCCACTATCTCTCTTGGGAGTATATTCCACTGTCAAAGAGCTCTTGCCATCAGAAAGCTCTTAGTGATGTTTAGTTGTAATCTCCTTTCTTGTAACTTGATTCCTTTGGTTCAGTTCCTAGCTTCTGGAGCAGGGGAAAACAAGCTTGCTTGGTTTGTCCACAGTTTTTTTCTCCTGTGTTGTTTCCGTGCGAAGCTCTGACTTTGTGGCTGTTCTTTTCTCCCGCTCAGGTGGAAGGCAGAAGCTCCATTGTTCTCACATTCAAGCAGCTGGTAGCAGAGGAAGGGCCCTGGGGCCTGATGAAAGGCCTCTCCGCCCGCATCATCTCAGCCACCCCTTCCACCATTGTCATCGTGGTGGGCTACGAGACTCTGAAGAAACTGAGCCTCCGCCCAGAGTTGGTGGACTCAAGGCACTGGTAGCAAAACCGGGGAAGGGGGAGTCGGATTTTGTTGTAATCTCTTGGACCATTGGCATGGTTGAAAAGCCACCAAAAAGTGAGCCCGGAGAGCTTTCTAACAAGTATTTGTTAGTGAAGGATTAAATGCAAAGGACAGTATATAAAAAGTCCCCTTCCCCAGTATTTGTCTACCCCTTTGGATTGATTGCAGCATTCTGTAAAAGAAAGTACCTACTGTAAAAAACCTCTTGCTCATATGTGAAGGAACCTTGGCGCATCTTCTTTTTTCCTTTTTGAATTAAAAGGAAACACACCACAACTAAACGAATGAAGCAAAACAACACGATCTTCTGAAAATGTGTTTTTATTCTTCGTTTTGCCAAATTCCTACCTTCGAAGACTTTGTGCTATTTGCTGCCACCACCCGTGAGCTGCAGAAACTGCTACTTGCAGCAGCAACTGTACACACCTCCTGGAAAGAAGTCATTAGTAAATAAATAATACTGTAATAATAAATCCCCTCAGACATCGCTCCAAAATGTCTACAGAGTTAAGATTTGAAAGCAGGGAGATAATACCAAAAGCAAGGAGTTCCTTTTGAGAGTCTGCAGCAGTAGAGGTGCACAGTGGTACTTTTGGTACGTCCATGTATCTTCTAGGATTAAAGTCCTCTCTGGGGAGGACGCACCCTTTATTCTGTGGCCTTTGCAAATGTGAGTGTTAAAAAAAGAAAGAAGATTCCTACCCTAAAATTGTTTACCCTTTCCTTTTAAGCACAATGAAATCTGCTTTTCCCCTCCTTTAGGATTCATCTGAAAGGCAGAACATAATTATCTTGCTGAAAAGAGTTGTATAATACTTCCTTTTTTATCTTTGTACAAGTATGTCTCAATCACTGAATGAGTGTTTCATGAAAGTGTAGTAACTGGGAAGGAGCTCTGCACCTACTTTTGCGGTGGGCAAGGGTGGAAGCTTCTCCTTTTGTCTGAGCAGGGCAGCCTGTTGAGACTGCAGCCCTTTGCAGGTCTGGCTCCACCTTGGTTGAAGTTGCTTTGGGTTCCTGTTTCTGATCTAAGAACTTCCAGCTGTTGGGCTAGTAGGAGAAGCAGGGCAACCCACTTTCCAGTGACGGGCGTCTTTCCATTTTGTCCTCCCATCTTGCTTCTGTCACTATTTTTTATTGTCACTGGTGCTGATTCTGCATGTTTTGTTTTGTTTTTACCTTGCTCCCCTGTGTCCACAGTGCTTTTGTAGCCATGTAAGTCTGTGAAAGGCTGCAGTTTGGGGAGTAGAGGTGGTAATACCATGTTGGAAGTAAATTCACTTGTTTTAAAATGGATTACGGGGGTGGGCATCTTTGGAAGCAATACAGGAGAGGTGATATTCTCTGCACTTTGGACCTTTTCTCTAAAGTAAGCAGTGTTTTTTTTAATATATATATGTATATATATATATTAACTTGGATCAGAGTTTACTCTAGTGCCATAATCAGGAACCAAGAAAGGGGCTATGGATGGACCTTGTACTCTGCAAATAAGTAAACCCTATAAGTTTCTATAGGGTTCTTTAAGTAAACCCTATAAACATTGTACTGTGGAAATTTTTTGGCATGTTGTGGGCCCTGGAAGTAGAATATGTGGGCCAGTCTGTCTGTCCCTCCCAAACCCTCTTCTGATGCTTTTCCTGCTCCCCTGAACCTAAATGCACCCCAGGCTGAGGCAGGGAGGTGTGCTGAAAAGGGATGGGCCAGGGGGTAGAACTAGACAAACAACCCACTTCCACTTAAGGGCAGGAAAGCAAGAGGGGTAAAATATCCCAATCCTGGCCAAAATCAGCTGTAAGTAGACAAAGTCTTTGACCTGTCACCATAAGGTTTTGTACCCCATATACTTGGTTTAGTTCTTAGTGAGGTGGTGAGACACGTGCCTGGGGTGTAGTAGTGCAGGTTGAGGCTCACATGACTCCCCCCCCCCATATTTAAACCTCACAAAACCCTGCCATAGAAAGCCAGTTTGCTAGCTGAGCTTCCTTCTTAATGGGTGGTCACCCCCCCTTTATTTTAAATAGAGGACCAGTCCATGTGAGCCCCTCCGGAATCTGAAATAGTACAGCCCAGATAAGGTTTCCCACTCAGTCTCTTAGAATGAGGCCTTTGAGTGTGGCATGGGCTTCTGTGGTGACCTGTTGGAGGACTGAAGGATCCCCCCCCCGGGCTTTAATAAAGCGAAAAAAATTAGGCGACCTTGGAGTCCTCATACTGCACGGTTATTTCGTAGTCAGCAAATGCACAGGGAGCAGAACCAGGCCCATATTTTGGCCACCTAGGAGTAGTGTTGACTCTGCAGAATACCCCCAACATGCTGGGAATTGTGTTGAATTTGATTTTTGCCAAGTGGGAGGCATTTTTTGACTCCCCTTCCCTTGGTAAGAGCAGCAGTCAAAACATATTTCTCTTAATTTGTACTTTTCTGTATTTTTAAGTTTCACAAAAAAAAACCTCCATTGCATTTTGCAATTGTCTTTGATGGGAGGTTGTTTACATGGTGATGTGTTAAGAGCACCTACATGGTGTGGTGGATTAGCTTTTTCTGCGGAAGGGGTAGCTAACCCTTGATCCAGGGGCCTGATGTACTCCACCAAGTAAAATTTTCTTTCCCTGACTCAAAACTCCAGCAATGTTGGTAGTGGTGGCAAAAGAATAAAATAAAGTAGGCACAATGTCCTGCGTGCTTGCATGCAAGTGTGTGTGCTATAGTATGGGGTGCCACACCCACTACTTCTCTGCAGCCCCCTGGAGGGTCCCAAAAAACATTAGCCGCTCCTGCTTCTAAGATAAAGTGGCAAAGGAAGATTATTATAATCTCAGGGGAGTTGGATGGATTAATGCTCCACCCCTTCGGAAAGCTGCTGTGATGGTTTTGCATTGGTATGTTACTTATGTCAGTTCATCTGCTATATGACGACCAACCCTTATGAAAATGCTTGGAGCCTTATCAGTGGATTGTATATAGAGTAGCTGATCCCTCGTGCTGGTTGATTGATGAGCGGTTTGTGGCATGTGTTTTTCCTGGTAAGGTCCTATGCACTTCTCAAGTACAAATAACCACTTTGGGCTGAAATCTCATTCCATTCTTTATCTTGACTTTGTTTTTTAAAGTGCAATGATACTCTGAATTATTTTTGTTTTGCAGTCTTTAGTACACAAAGAATCTGTAGGGAGCTCCGTTGAACGGATCTGAGGAAGCTGTAGTGACTACCTATAAAACAGATGCAAACATGATCTGAGCATGGGGTGCATAGGGCCAACAGGAAATCTTCAACAGCCACAAGAAGTGAGGATTTGCCTGTCCATGTCTTCTCTAAATGGGGAGAATTTCCAAGCGATCTCCGATATCTGTGCCTGCTGTTTCAATATGGAGTTTGAATGTATTTGTGTACATTAAAACAGGTTTCAATTTTGCACTGTAAAAAGTCTTTGAAGTGTAATTAAAGTTTTTATTATTTATTTGACCCTTTTCCTGGTGAATCTTCTTTTGCTTATGATGTAGAAACGAATGACCTTTTACGCTCAACAGGGATGGAATGCTCCAAAATCAGGAGAGGGTAAATATTTGGCCCTTCTGATGTTGTTGAACTGACAACACCGATCAGCCTTGGCCAGCATGGCCTATGGTCAAGGGTGGTTGGCATTGACATCCAATAACATCTTGACAGATGTTCCCTGTTCCTGTTTTAAAACAATGGCTTTCCGACTGCTTCTAGGCTTGCCTGGGGATTTGGAAGAGTCTTGGGCACTGAAAAGATGGCCTGTGGATGAGCAGAGTTCACCACAACACAGTTTGCTCTTTAGTAATCTTTCCCTACTAGAGCAGCTGGAGATGAAAATGAGGTATATTTTTAGCATTACTGCTGTTTATATGGAGTGGTGGCGAGGTCAGACAAACCTCTCCAGCTTCCTGTGTGACTTGTGTGTGCACACTCCTTAACCCTTTGCACACGTTCCATGGGGATACGTGGGGGTCCTGGGGCAGCTGAGTCTGAATTTACTGAGGCACAGTGCCAATTTCAGATCTCTGGCTCTTGCTCTCCATCATTCCTTTGCATGTTGAGATTTCCCTCTCACATACTCTCTTTTGTCAGTTTGCTGTTTTGTGCAGCGTGCTGTTCTCACAGTGCCCAACCAGATTTCATCTGGGAAACCCATAAACAGAACCTGAGTGCAATAGCATCCTCCCCACCTGCAATTCCTAGCAGCTGGTATTCAAAAGGCATACTGCCTAGAACAGTGGAGGTAGACCCAAGCCATTCAGAGCCTTATCCTCCCATGAATTGCCCCACTTCACTTTTAAAGCCATCATAGGCAGGGCAATTTTAACAACTTTTAGTTAATGGCTCCTGAATGATCTCCGTGTCCCTTTCTCTCGCCGTTCCTTTTTTCCGTTTGGGCCGTTCGTGGTTATTGGACTACCGGTATGTCTTTGTTTTTAATCTCCTGTATTCCTTAGGAAAACTATAGGTGCTTTTAAAGAATTATTAATAACAATACCGTGTTAGCAAAGTTGCAAGAAATAATAATACTGTATAGTCAAGTTGCCAGGCTGTCCTACTCACGCCGATCAGTGATGCCATATGAAACTGGCCAGCAGGGGGCGGCATTGTACTTCGCTCTGCGTTAAAGGATTTTCATTGCACAAGCGGAAGCCGCGTCCAATTAAATAAAAACCCAGGTCCTACCTCCTCTTCTGTGACCACAAATCACGTGGGTGGGGCCGAGTGTCTACAACTGCCTCATTCCACCAATCGGAAGCAGCGTGGGCGTCAGTGGGCGGGGCTATAGAGGGGTTTGGATTTGTGGCGGGCCCAAAATGGCGACTGAGGTGGCTGAGGGTGTGGGTACTGCCGACGGGGAGAAGGAGGCCGCCGGCGCTGCTGTTGCTGCTGCTGCTGAGCCTCCGAGCAACCCCAGCCGGGAGCAGCTCCTGGACTACATCGTCGAGGTTTCCTTGCAGAAAATTGTGGAAGCGGGAAGGTAAGGGAGGCGAAAGCGGGAGGAGGCAATTCTCGCGATAGTTGGCTTGGTGTTATGAGGAGGAAGCATCGCGACATCTAGTGGGGAAGGTCCCATGAGAGTTGTTTACGCGGAATTCATTAACTCTTGTTGGCTGGGGCTGATGGGAATTGTAGTCAGCCTGGGGGGAGCCTGGCTGTGGAAAGTATGAAGGGTGCTTTTTGACTTACGTAAAAAAACAAAAACAAAAAACTTGCCATATCACAAGAACATATCAAAGCTGTTTACAACAGTAAAAATAAGATAAAGCATGAAATAAAAGCACAAACAGTTAAAACCAAAGACCAGTAACCCATTGTGGGTGGTGTACTCTCCATAGGCCTGGTGGAATAAAAAGGTTTGCAGCATTCATTTAAAAACCTGGCACAGAGGGCACCTCCCTGGAATGTTTTTGTTCACAGGATGAGGTGCAGCAGAAAGGTTAGTGTTAAATGAGTACAATGGCAACACAAATGATGTTGTCATGACCTTAGATTAGTTTTTTAAGGGTTTGATAAGCGCTATGGGGAGGGTTTCCTTTAATGGAACTTCCATGGTCAGAGGTGATGCTGCTGTTGCAAACTTTTTTCCGTTAAAAGTCTGGAGTTGCCACCCAGTCCAATTCTCTTTTCCGGCAAGGAAGAAGTATAACATGAAAAATTACGAGTATGGTGTGTGTTTTTGATTTGGAAAAATGGAAATATTTCCAATATAAACACTGTAAATGTTTAAAGCATATTAATCTGTAATATTAAATCATGCAACATCAACTATATCCGGCTTGGATAAACATGAAAACGAAAAGTTTACATGTCAGAAAATTAGGTATCTTTCTTGATTAAATCCTATTTAAGCGGCGAAAAGAAAAGGAAGGAGAGGACAAAAAAGAGCAAGAATATATAAAAATGAGTACTTGATTATGCACCCTAGTGCGTAGATAATAGAAACAATGTGCAGGGTTTTTTAAAATGTTGATGGCATTTTCTTTCTCTACCCATAGCTACAATAGGTTTGCGAAGTGTTACAGTCGTCTTTACAAAGTGCAACCTGAACTCACCAAGTGTGTTTACAATCAGTTTATCTCCCACCTGCAAATCTCCTTTCGGGTAAGGGCCAAGGGAAAGCACAAAACCCTTCCTTATAGGTTCCGGTGCAGCCTGCAGTTCTTGTTTTTCAGAAAAGGGTGCAGATTTCTCATTTTGAATAAATAGTAAACCTGGAAGGATTGAATTCTTCATTCACCAGCTTGATGGTTCAGTCCTGCATATGTGATGTGACTTGACTGCAACATAGTAAATAGCAACTGATACTACTGTGAAAACAGGAGGCCTGTGTGTGTGTGCGAAGTCCAGTGAGAGAATGGCAATGAAGTTCATAATCATCTGCGGCAGGGAGGAGACCTTGTTGTGAAAAGTTGTTAAACATTATTGATTATTGCAAACCTCTTGCACTCTTGACTTAGATATGTCAAAGGCTTTTTTCTGTTTGAGGTGGGATTATTTGTTGGCTGTACAGTGGTACCTCTACTTACGAATTTAATGCGTTCCGAACACACATTTGTAAGTCGAAAAAATTTGTAAGTCGAATCACATAGGAATGCATTGGGAGAAAAAATTCATAAGTCGAAGCAACCCTATCTAAAAATTCGTAAGTAGAAAAAATCCTATCTAAACTGCATCCAAGATGGCGGACGGAGCTCCATTTGTAAGTAGAAACATTTGTAAGTAGAGTTATTTGTAAGTAGAGGTACCACTGTACTTAAAAGGCTGCAATTTGTCCCTAATTTTTTAAGAATATTAAATCAAATCTATTTAAAAGCTACAGCCACAACTAGAATAAATAGTTTGGATTTGGGTCCTGCATGTGTGTCCAATGCACGAACCTTTGGCAGTACAGCTCAGAGAGACGTCAGATGTTACAGGTGTGAAAATTAAAACCCAGCAGTACATCCTCACGTTATATGCAGAGATTGTGTGTCTTGTGGGTTTTTTTGTGCAGGAGGAGATCCAGGATCTGAAGGAAGAAGGGAATCTCAGTGTGCTCTTTAAATCACTAGATGAACTTGCAGAAGAAGCAAAGAAAAGGAGTACACCAGCATGGTAAGGAGTGACTCCCTTGGCATAAGAACTGCCTGGCTGGATTGACTCTGAGGTCTGTCCTGTCGGGCAGCCTCTTTTCACAGCAGCCATTTAGATAGAGCTGGGAAGCAGAGGGAGAGGGCAACTTCACACACACACACACCCTCCGCCTTCAACCTTTTGTTATTTGGGAATCTGGTAGACGGCCTCTACACACGTTTCACACATGACACCTAGAGATCATGGAATCATAGAGTTGGAAGTGACCCAAAGGTCATCTATCCTAACCCCATGCAGTGCGGGAATCTCTAAACACAACCCCCCCATCCAATAGGAAACCATACCAGACCCTGCTTAGCTTTGCAAATGTGCTAGCAATTTATTGCCGCTCCACTGATGGGGACTGAGCAGCTAGGGACCTCCTGCATGAAAAGCTAGGCTGCGGTCCCTTCTGTGAGAAGGCACAGACTACACCTGTTGCAGCACCAGTGTTTTGCCAGCACTTCTGCAGCAATGTGCGGACGTTGCACATACCAACAGGCACATTCTAAAAGCTGGTGACTTCGATGCTTTCCTATATCGCCCGCCTCTAAGCTCATTCCTTGTTCCTCGTAATGCAGACCGAGGGCCATTCCCCCGTCTGCGAAACATTCGAGGGCCACATGCCCACGTTGGGCAGGGCCAGAGGCAAAAGCATGCGGAGGAACAAATGTGAAGTTTACCTTTGTACAATAGGCTTGTTCTTCACACAGCCCTCTCTGTCCTCCATCCAGGCAAGAAAGGGGTGTGAACAGAGTTCAAGGGCATTTTCTGGTAAAAAGCACTTGAGGGGAATGGCAAGCAGGGCTGCTGAGGCATGTGCCCTGAGGAGGGTCTCGAGGACCAGATAGTGAGTTCCCGGAGGGAGGGGGCACATTTGGCCTCTGGGCCTGAGATTTCCCACCCCTCTTGTAACGCCTTCATTGAATTCAGGCGCCCCAGTGGAATCCCAGAGGAAGACGTCCACAGTGCTGTTGTGCCGTACCTTCTGAAGCAGCGCAGATTCCTGCAAAAGGCCATAAAAGCAAAGGAAGACGCGAACTCGAGGTTGGCTGAAGCAGTGCTGGCTGGCCGGAAGAGAATTTCAGACCTGCAGGAGGAGATCAGAAAGAGGAAGGAAGAGTGGCAGGTGAGTGGAGCCTCGCAGGTAGCATGCCCACCTGTGCATTGGATTCATTTGCTTGGGGCGCATCAACAGCCTGGAAGGAGAAGAGAAATGTACCCTCTTCCCCACACTTGTCTTCAAACACTGGTGAGAAACATTCGGTCAGGTGGAATCCTTGCTGAATGAATTTGTTGTTCTTAGTTGGCTTGATGGGCAAAAGAAGGAGCCAACCAAGACTTCTCCAGAAAAGGAGTCGTAGAATTGAGTCCCACAACCTGAATTCTCCGACCAAAAATGTGCTATCCCACGTCCCTGCCAATGGTACCACTAAAGGCAATGGGACACAAAGCAAGGGCTGAGATCGGTGGCAGGTTCATGGGAGATGAGATGATTATTTAAGAATCACAGTCCCACACTACATAGGGCCACTGTGGCAAGAGGAGTCTTCATGAGTAATCCCATATACACAGGACTCATTCTCCAAATGCGGATCTTTTGTAACCAATATAGTATCATCCACACATAAAGATGGAGGCAACTGGCTGGCTTGGAGCAGATAATACAAAGGTGCCAGTTCTTAAAGTTGCACATCTTACGATATTGCTAAGTTACAAATTTTCAGAGGGAAAAAGAAACCATAATGAGAACAGAGCATGCTCAGTGTGTCATGGAACACAGAATGATCGTAGGGAGGAGGAGGAAATGGATGGAGTGGAGTGTCCTGGAAAAGGGTTTAGCTGGCTGGCTGCAAGACTGCACACTTATCACACTGCAACATTTTGTTGTGGGTTTGCTTGTAAAAGCAGAATCTGGTCACAGCATTTTGTACCAGCTCAAGTTTTTGAACATTTAAAGGATCACCCCGCTGGGGAGGACGAAAGCCACAACAAAATTGCCCTCAGACCCTTCCCAGAACCTAGAAGGAAACATTTTTACCCTGCTAAGGAGTCAAAAAGGATCCCTGAGAAACTTACATAAGATCAGTAAGAAGGCAGCCCTTGCCTGCGGACTTACAATCTAACAGAGGGAACACAAATGGGAAAGAGGTATGTTGAAAGACTCTTGCTAGCATTTAATTATTTTTCCTTCTTTCCTTCCAGGCAGTTGCTCAAGAAGGTCAGCAGATCGTGAGCAGCCTTGAAGAGCTTTAGCGAGGAGGAAAGCCTTGCTGGCTCTTCACGAACGGAGCCCCAACTGAAAAGGTGCTTTGGAAGGCCAGGATTATATAGGCTCTGAGGTGGGATTCCCCAAAGAACTAACAGACCACAAGTCTACTGCAGTGTGGGACTCACTGGTTTCCAATTCTTGCAGAGTGTTACTTTCACAATCCTGCCGCTGGGCTATTAAAAAAAGTTTTTGCTGTGTGTTTGGGACCTGGACTATATGACCACACTCTGGACTGTACAAGCTGGGTGGGGGGCTTTTTTCTTTTTGCAGCTGCTTGAACCTTCCTTTTCCCTTGGAAACTGAGGCGGGAGGCACTTCCCACTGCAATATTCTCCCAGTTTTTATTGCTTCTCAGTCATTCTCGTTTCTTTCTGTAAGTTGCTTCCCTGCTTCTGTTCCTCCCTACTTAACACTTCTCAAAAACTCCATCTACGTCTTGTCCACCATGAAGCTGAGCAACTGGTGAGCCAATGGTAAGGTTGCCACAAAACAGCCCATGTTCACAGCAGAATCATTGGGGTGTTTGGGGGGTGACCTAAGCAACAGCACCTCCCCTCTCTTAGTTTGAAGGAAGCAAACATTTGTTAGTTACTGATGTATAAAGCAAGTACAACCAAACCTCTCCTCTGAAATACTCTTCGTGTGTATGTGTGTGTAACTTTTGAAGCAGATTAAAACGGCATTATAAAGTATTGCTACAATTTCTGCCTTGCATTTCTTTTAACACAAATATTGCCATCTGCCCAAGCTGGAGTTGCAATGAATTGTGCAACATATTTCTGCTGTGACTGAGCTGAGTCTTCCCCGTCGCTCAGAGTGCTGGGCAAGATGGACCTTTAGCTGGGCTTTGCTTAGGTTGAGTTGTAGCAGCAGTCCGAGTGTGTAGAAATCTGCTTTATGTGTCACCCATTTTCTTCTAGGGAAATTCTTGGTTGCCAGCCCCCTGCAATGTGAATGTGCTGGGTATGTTTTGGGCATGCTTTGCTTACCAGTGGGCTAAAGCGAGGCCCATTTGAATGGAATGTGTGTGTGTGTTAAATAGGACCCACAATGCACTTCAACAGGCAGGACTTCGTGGCAGAACTGATCAGGTTTCTCAATAACGCATCCCTATAGAGAGGGTTTCTCGGAGCGATGGAATACCAGTCCCCTGAAGCTAGAGAAGGAGGGTGTTTCTCTATTGTACATGTCAGCATCTGTTCCCAATTAGATACAATGCTTGTGTTTGGATGTAAAGTTGACCCATATTTTTCTTGTATAAACATGGGTTCCTTGATTACACTGTAAATATAGAGCGGGGTGCCAACCAGTGCTTGTTGTTTGGCTTGCGCCACGTTCCCTGTGGCCAACAGTGGCCAGCGTGGGATGTTTAGGAGAGCTCTTGGCTGCCTCGAGTCAGCCTCATCTTTTCCAGATGTAGTTCCAGGAGCCGGGGAGCAACTGGGAACTCGGGAACCAGCACGTAGGGTGTGAGGAGTGCTGAAAACAAAGATTCCTGTAGAATGCCACAAACGTGGAGTCTTGTCATTGGCAAACAAACTGCAGGGCAACCGGTTCACTGCTGGCTGGCATTCCATCTCATGCTGACTATAGTCAGGGCTCTTGGCTCCTCACTGCTGCTAGAATTTTGCCTCCAGGCCAGGCATATTTGGCTGAATTTTGTGACACGTGTACATTTATGCAAACTTTAATATATATTTTTCCTATAACTTCTATTTGCTAATCAGGGGAAGGGAGGTGGCAGCAGATCCCCCCCCCCCCGCCGCCGCCCCCAGCAACAATACCCAGTGATCCCTGGCTTCTGATATTTTAGCAAGCACATTTCAAGGGTCCATTCTAGCCATGACAACTAGAACACAGGTGGGGAACTTGCAGGTTTTATGATGTTGCTGGACTACAACTCCCATTATCCTTAACCAACACATTGAACTGTCAGGGATGATAGGAGTTGTAGTCAACATCTGGAGGGTCACAAGCTCCCTGTGCCCGGTTTAGAAGCTTGATATTTAGAATTTCAAGCATGTGTTCTAAGCATAAAGTCTAACTGTAAAATATTGAGGCGTAAGCAGAATGCAGTTCTTATCTCTCTGGGTGAGGAGATGGGGGCTTATTGGCAAATCTGCTTAAGACAAGCCGCTGCCTCTTGGCTTCAATGCACAGGTGAAATCCTGTCTGCATTTTCGAGATAATACTGATCTTATGGGCCTCTTGAAATGCTTGTGGTGGAATGTAGGAAGCATGCCATTTGTGCATCTAGCTCATTATGGCAGAATCCCTCCAGAGTTCCCTGTAGGGCTCTCTCCTGGAGATGCCAGGAATTGAACCTGGAACCTTCTGCATGCAAAGCAGGTGCTCTGCCACTAAACTACGGCCCTTCCCATGGTGGGATGTGCAGTGTTTTCAGCATTCTGAAGCATTGCATGAATGCAAAAACTATTTTTAGGGGGTTAGAATTCCATGCTGTTCACCCCATCCCAGTGTTGTGACAGTGCCTGGTTTCGGAGCAGAATGGGGTGGCCTTTCACAGCCCCAAAGCAACATTAATCCAGTACAACGTGGCACTGGAGAGAGGGGGCATGCTATCTTGGCATGGTTCTCTTCCCGTGTGTCTGCTAGCGATTTGCATCCAGGGCAAGTGAGGGCAAAATACCCCGTCCCATTTCCTCTCCCCAGATCTGGAGGCCATCCTGGGGCTTTGGAGCTCAGCAATGTGGCCTGCTGTGATCGGATGCCGGAAAAGAAGGAGCCAAGGGCAAATTAAATCTTTGAGTTTCTCTTTGGCCCTGAACACATCCACATGGAAAGGAAAACCCCACAGATCTCTGCAGTTTGTGGGTAAATTACAGGCTTATAGGCTGTTTCCTCCTCTGCCCCTGGTTGCCAGTTGCTCTTGGCCCAGAGCCAGATCTCCTTTCTTCAGGGGCAGATTTCTTTAAGGGTGAGGCGCAGTCCTTACATGGAAAGGACTTCCGCGTCGCAAAAAGAGCATGGAAAACGGAGATGACTGCCTGCTGCTGTTGCTCCTTGACTTTATGTAGGTAGCCCTCCTAAGCAAACTCCTGGATCAGGCATCCCCAAACTGCGGCCCTCCATATGTTTTGGCCTACAACTCCCATGATCCATAACTAACAGGACCAGTGGTCAGGGATGATGGGAATTGTAGTCCAAAACATCTGGAGGGCCGAAGTTTGGGGATGCCTGTCCTGGATCCTCCAACCATCTTTCCCAGGCATTGAATGTGGTCCTCCAAGCATCTCTTTCCAGCCTCCTGGACTCCCCAGGCCATGCCCCATCACTTGCCCCTGCTCTACACTCTCCTTCGGTGCTTTTTTTGCCTGGCTGGGATGCGCTCTTAACGACTGCAGCCTCCTGTTGTCTCACCTTCATTCCCTCACATCCACCCAGCGCTCTGCTACCAAAATTATTCACCTCCTTGTTACTTTTAATGATGCCCTCCCCCCCCCTTAATTCCTTACACTGGTTTGGTGTCTGCTCCTAGAACCTTTGGAACCCTCTGTGCCTCCCTATCTGTGTTTATTTCTAGAGAGGTCCCATCCTGTGACCCTCACTCATCTATTGCCACCACCCTCCCGTCATTTAAAATCCCTTGTTCCCTCAAATGACTCCACCCATTTCCTCTCACTGCCTCTTATGCCTGGAACTCCCTCCTGGAAAATCTTTGTGTGACCACCTCCCTTTTTTTTTCAAAGTCCCTCCTCCAAATTCACCTTTTCCAGGAAGCCTTTGGATCCTCCACACCTTGGTCCCTAACCCTTTGGCTAATCCAAAGGACATGCAATTGAAACAGCCACATATGCCTCCCCTGCTTACCTGTGTGCCTCTATTCTCCCCTTCTTCTGTTGGTTGTTTCTTGTGTCTGTTTTGTAAGCCCCTTGGGGCAAGGACCTGACCTTCCTGTTATTTGTAAACTACCACGGTGCTATATCAATTAAGAATAGAATCGGATCAAGTTACAGGGAACCAGGCAGAGGGCCTTCTCGGTAGTGGCACCCACCCTGTGGAATGCCCTCCCATCGGATATCAAGGCAATAAGCAACTATCTTACTTTTAAAAGACATCTGAAGGCAGCCCTGTTTAGGGAAGCTTTTAATGTTTGATTTCTGTATTTTAATATTTTGTTGGAAGCCGCCCAGAGTGGCTGGGGGAGCCCGGCCAGATGGGCAGGGTATAAATTATTATTATTATTATTATTATTATTATTATTATTATTATTATTATTGGAAGTTACATGAATGGAAACATCCAAATGCTTTGACGCCATTTTATCTCCCAAACGAATTGTCTCTTGCTTATATCTGCCTTGCAACAGCCCTTAAAGATCAAGAAGTAGAAATTGAGACAGTGAGAGTGGTACTGTCTGTCTAAATCCACCTTCTGTGCAGTGTTCAGATTGCAGAGAGGAAGAGGGGCTCAAACCCACAATCCCCACTTCTCCCTATTTTAGTGAAACTGTATCTCTAACCATATATTGTAAAACCTATAGCTTAAGCAGGAGGCTGGCTTCACTGCTTTTTTAAAAAAAGAAAAAAAAAGACATAAAAGAACATTTCTACCCACCTTCCCTCCCTCCCCCCACAAGTCCCCTTCTGCCACAAGTGGATCCTGCGGGTGTTGAGAGTCGAAGGTAGTCCATTGTAAAGCTGGGTTTGTCCTCACCCCCTTCTCCTTAGCCCCTGGAGAAGGGGGTGCCACCAGGAGGCCCCAAGACAAAAGGAGAGATTGGGATAGGGAACCCCCCAACTATTTCTACATAATCCTCCAACATAATACAACAACAAACAATCAATTAATTTCTTACTTTGTTAAACGTTGTATTTGCGACTTCCTCAGATCCCTTCTTCCTGATTTTCATAATTTCTTAATATCATTATAGCGGGTTTCTTATTCTTAATTCCGATTCTTATTCTTAAAAAATCAACATTATTTTCCTCCTTCTTCGTGACGCCTCCCCACAGGCCCCCTCCTGCCACAAGAGGAACCTATGAGGTGCGACCATCCAAGGGAGGTCTATTTTTGTAGTTGGGTTTCCTTCCACCCCTCCCTCCCCCCCCCAGAGCCCCCCTGGCTTCACTGCTATTCACGAACTCTTGGTGTGTTCATAGCAAGGGGCGAGATTCAGACTGGGGACTTCCCTTATGCATTGCACTGTCTCTTAACCCAAATAATATGGGAATAATAACTGGAGGCATGTGAATTGATGACCAAAGCGACAGCTGAAGAGGAGCTTCGCTGCTTGCACCTGAGCTGCTGCAGCACAGCACGAGGTCAAATCTTCGATCCACACACTGCATTTAAAGTTTATTCAGCGCAAAACACACAGAAGCATTGAATTTTAGAGTTGGACAAGACCCTGAGGATCATCTAGTCCAGGCATCCCCAAACTTTGGCCCTCCAGATGTTTTGGACTACAATTCCCATCTTCCCCAACCACTGGTCCTATTAGCTAGGGATCATGGGAGTTGTAGGCCAAAACATCTGGAGGGCCGCAGTTTGGGGATGCCTGATCTAGTCCAGGCGTCGGCAGCGTTTTCTGCCCGTGGGCCAGAGGATTCCCATGGACTATTGTCCGTGGGCCGGACATGAGCAGCACAGGCACAGAAGCGATATCTGGTGCCGCGCTGCCCATTTCCCAAACACTGGAAATGGCTTCTGCGCATGTCCGCAGCTGCGCAGAAGCGATTTCTGGCGCTGCGGACATTTTGGAAATAGGCAGCGTAGCACCAGAAATGGCTTCTGCACATGTCCGCAGCTGCGCAGAAGCGATTTCCGGTACTGGCTGCCCATTTCCAAAATGTCTGCAGCGCCAGAAATCGCTTCTGCAGCTGCGTAGACGCAATGTTTGGCGCCGCTCGGCAGGTCCCCGTGGCGCCGGTTTACCACAGTGCGCAGGGGACTTGCCGAGCAGGTGGCTCGGTTCACGGGCGGCCCATGGGCCGGATAAACGGCCTCCATGGGCCGTATCCTGCCCGTGGGCCGGAGGTTGCCGATGCCTGATCTAGTCCAACTCCTTGCAATGCAGGAATATGCAGCTGTCCCTTACGGGGATCGAACCTGCAACCTGGGCACTATCAGCATTGCATTCTAACCACCCAGCTATCCAGGCTGACTTCCTCCAAAGAATCCTGGGTTCTGTAGTTTATTATGGGTGCTGGAAATGCTAACTCTATGAGGGAGGGAACTACACTTCCCAGGATTATTTGGAGGGGATCAGGTGGCGCTGTGGGTTAAACCACAGAGCCTAGGGCTTGCCGATCAGAAGGTCGGCAGTTCGAATCCCTGTGACGGGGTGAGCTCCAGTTGCTCAGTCCCTGCTCCTGCCAACCTAGCAGTTCGAAAGCATGTCAAAGTGCAAGTAGATAAATAGGTACCGCTCCGGCGGGAAGGTAAATGGTGTTTCCGTGCGCTGCTCTGGTTCACCAGAAGCGGCTTAGTCATGCTGGCCACATGACCTGGAAGCTGTACGCCGGTTCCCTTGGCCAATAACGCGAGATGAGCACCGCAACCCCAGAGTCGGTCACGACTGGACCTAATGGTCACGGGTCCCTTTACCTTTATGTGCTTTAAATGTGTTTCAAATAAGCTTTCCAATATATATTGCGTCCCCAGTCTGCTTTGATTTGAAACCTGAGCCACCCAACAGGATGAAATCTAGGTAGCTGTTTCCTTCCTGAGCTTTGGGTCCCCAAAACACCCCAACTCCCAGTGCTGCAAAAGCATCATGGCTTCCCAGTCTGACTGTGGCGTCCATCCTGCCCTGTCCCTTCCCTGCAGACAAGTAAGCTTGCCTTCTTCAGATGATATCCCTGCCCCCAAACCACAATTACTGCTTGGACTTGGCAGCCTTCCTGCCCAGCAGATGGGCTCCAAAATAGACCTGGCTTTCTGCCCCTTCTGTGGTTAGAGAGCAAGGAGGAAGGAGGAGGTCCTGTGGGCTGTCCCTCCTGCCAAGTGGGCTGGGGGGTGGGGGGGTGCCAAAACAGTATAAATCAGGAACAGAGACCCAGGTGGAAGAGACCCCAGAGGAAGGAAGGAAGCAAGCATCTCCAGACCTGCAGAGAACATCTCCCCGTTAGCAAACAGCATCAATCAAGATGAACAAGTTGATTCTGGTGAGCTTCCTGGCAGTGGCCACGCTCTGCCTTTGCCAAGCAGGTAAGTGGTCAAACCATCTCTGGGTTATGATTCTCTATGTGGCCATAGATGAGTTTGCAGGTGCCATCAAAATCCAGTCTTCATATGCACCTACATGTGTTGTTGATTAGTCGTTTAGTCGTGTCCGACTCTTCGTGACCCCATGTACCATAGCACGCCAGGCACTCCTGTCTTGCACTGCCTCCCGCAGTTTGGTCAAACTCATGGTCGTAGCTTCAAGAACACTGTCCAACCATCTTGTCCTCTGTCGTCCCCTTCTCCTAGTGCCCTCAATCTTTCCCAACATCAGGGTCTTTTCCAAGGATTCTTCTCTTCTCATGAGGTGGCCAAAGTATTGGAGCCTCAGCTTCAGGATCTGTCCTTCCAGTGAGCACTCAGGGCTGATTTCCTTAAGAATGGATAGGTTTGATCTTCTTGCAGTCCATGGGACTCTCAAGAGTCTCCTCCAGCACCATAATTCAAAAGTATCAATTATTCGGCGATCAGCCTTCTTTATGGTCCAGCTCTCACTTCCATACATCACTACTGGGAAAACCATAGCTTTAACTATACGGACCTACATGTGAGCAAAGCTAAATATTTAGACAATAAATCACAGTTTTAAGATTGTGGGTATTTCCAGGGTGTGCCAGCTTTTTTCAAAACAAAAAGAATAACCTTCAGGACCCAGAGATGCCAACATCACTTCAGATTCATTTCTGCCTTCAAAGCTGACCGACCGTTTCTCTTCTCCCCCACCCCCTCCATGCCAGTGGTGGTGGTGGTGTTTAGAGTGTCGGACTAGGACTTGGGAGACCAGGGTTCAAATTCCCAGGTTACTTTGGGTCAGCCACTGCCTCTCAGCTTAACCTACCTCACAGGGTTGTTGGGAAGAAGTGTGTACATCACCTCAAACTCTAGGGTGTAAATGAAATAGATAAAGGTTACTATCATTCCTGACCCATCCCTCGGCCACAGTTTCAGCAGGCATTGCCTCTGTACTTACCAAGCTTATCCTGGTCACAAGGGCTAGCAGGATTACATCGCTACAATGAAAGCAGAGGTTCTTAGGAAGTGCTCAGGCCCAAACCGTGCCCTTGGGTGACAGGCACCACAACTGTTCCCTGGTGCCTCACTTGGCCAAGGGGCAAGTAGCCTTTTGCTCATTGCAGTTGCCCTTCTCCTTTTCCAGATGACTCTGCCCACTCCAACAGTGCCAACGACTCACCCAGCTCTGAAGGTCAGTTTATCTCCACTTTTATTCCTTTCTTGCTTATTTTTATTTATTTTTAGATAATTGCTTCAAAGAGACTTATATCTGCAGAAGAGACCTAGGCTTGCAAAATTGGAAAATTTGAGGGGGGGGAGGGGTAGACTAGGGAAGGTGGGAGAATTGTAGCTGTGTGGTGATGTGTTTTGCATGCAGGTCTCAGGTTCAATTGCCCACATCTTCAACTAGAATTGGGGGGGGGGAGGCTATCAAAAGCCCTGGAGAGCCACTGCTTATCAGTGTAGACCAGAGCTTTCCAAACTGTGCGCTGCGACATGTTAGTGTGTCGGCTGCAGTGTGTCACACAAACACTCCTTCCAGGGCTGGATAGGGGTTAGTTCAGGCTTCGGCAACGTTTTTTGGCCATGGAACGGATTATTCCCATGGACGATCGTCCGTGGGTCGGACATGCGCAGAAGCGATTTCCGGCGTCGTGCTGCACATGTCCGGGGCGCTGGAAATCGCTTCTGCGCATGCCCGGAAGCCAAAAATTGTGCCTGCACAGAAGCGATTTTCGGCGTCTGGGCATGAGCAGAAGCGATTTTCGGCGTCTGGGCATGAGCAGAAGCGATTTTTGGCGTCTGGGCATGAGCAGAAGCGATTTTCGGCATCTGGGCATGAGCAGAAGCGATTTTTGGCATCTGCGCACGTCCCCACGCTGCGCTATGCCGGTTTAGCACAATGCCTGGGGGACTTGCCGAGTGGGCGGCTCGGTGACTGGGCGGCTCGTGGGCCGGATAAACGGCCTCCGTGGGCCGGATCTGGCCCATGGGCCAAAGGTTGCCAACCTCTGGGTTAGTTTAACCTCCAGTTCACTAGTAAAACTGAATGACTGTTTCGCGAAATGATGCATGTCCAAAAAGTGTGTCCCCAGCTTGAAAAGCTCTGGTGTAGACAATACTGAGCTAGATGGACCACAGCAGCTTCTTATGTTTCTAAAAGTATGGAAATCTCCTTTTTCCCTTTCTGTTCCACAATGAGGGCTAGAATCACGTTGCTTTTCAAAATGAAAACGGAGACTGTCAGGATCCTTGGTTTCGTTCCTGAGCCACAAGCCCCACTGATGGCAGGGAGGAGGCAAATAGGGAGAACTCCTCCTATAGAGGGCTGAGGCAGCGCTGTTGATAAAATATGCAACTTTTCCTCTTGTAGCTTTTGTCTCCAGGCGCGTCAGTGCTCAAGTAATGAAGAGACACAAGAGGAACTATAACAGGTAAAGATAAATGTGCAACTTGTCATGAGCTAGGAATCTGGGGTGGGGGTGGGCTCCCTAGTGGCTTTGAAGACGCCTCCAGGAGGTCCCAAACATTGGACGGAGGAGAATAGTTACCCAGATAATGTCAACACAGGGCTCTGTAAAGAAGCTGTTACTCTCTCTGCTGCAAGAATTGGCTGGATGCATCACATGCAGGGCCGTCTTAACCATATCTGGCGCCCTGGTGCCAAGATCCCTCCGGCGCCCTCCGTGAGTGAGGCGGGCAGGAATGGCGCACGGGGAGCTGAGAGGCGTGGAGGAGGCAGCCCCAGGCTCCTGCTCCCTGCGCGCCTCCGGAGAGCGGCCTGAAGCCGCTCAAAAGCTGAGAGGCGCGGAGGAGCCAGCCCCAGGCTCCCGCTCCCCGTGCGAAGCTCCGGAGGCGTGCGGGGAGCGTGAGCCTGGGGCCGCTCAGCTGTTCAGGCGGCCCCAGGCCAGCACTCCCCGCGCGCCTCTGGAGAGCTGCCTGAAGCCGCTCAACAGCAGAGGCGTGCGGACGCAGACACCAGCGTTTGGTGCCCCTTCCGCGCCCCTGATGGCCAGGCGCCCTGGCACCTTGCGCCACCCAGCCCGGGCCTAGGGACGGCCCTGATCACATGTGCATTCCAGTGTGACCGAGAAACAGAACCCAGGGGAAGAGTATGCAAATGAAGGGGTGGGACTATGCAGATTGGAGCAGAGGAGTAAACGGTGGGAGATGGAACAAGGGAGGGTTTAGCTCCTATCCCTACAGTGTCTGATCACCTTGCAGCTCTTTGCTGGGGGGAAAGTATAACCTTGCAATTAATGAAAAATCTCTACCCCCAACCCCACCCTGGCATCGAGTGGAGGGGAAGAAATTCATTTCCATTTGTGCTTAAAAGTGGACCTACTTTCTGAAACACAGCTGTCTTTTGAAATGCCCAAATTTTGCAATGCAGTCCTCCAGCAAATTAGTTAATGAATTAATTTCATTAATTAGAATTTATAGGCTGCTTGTTTTTAAGGGGGGGGTACCCTCAAAGCAGCTTACCAAACAAATAAAAACAACAAAATTACCATTAAAAATAGTTAAATCCAACTGTTCAAAAAATGTAAAATCTATGCTAAGCTAAAAAACAGATTAAAAGACATGTCAATGTTTTACATATCTGGAGAGGCTTGCCCAAAGAAAAATGTTTGTAGCAGGCGCTGAAGAGAGTACAGTGGTGGTACCTGCCTGAAGTCAATAGGCAGGGAGTTCCAAAGTGTGGTGTAATGTGTACAAAATGCATATACTAGGGTAAAAGTGTGCATAATCATTATGTTAGGTTTTTGCAAATGTTTTGCAAAAATGTATACTGGGCAAAATTAGGAGAAATTTTACAGTAACGTTGGAAGATTTTTAATGGGGATTTTTGCATGAAGAAATGTGTATCTTGCTAGTTAAAGTTTTGTATACGTGGATATCCTTTGGCATACTGAGAACATTTTGATATAGCCCCAAAATGTCTGCTAAATGCTCCAACCGTGGCTGCTGCTCCCTGGCAGGTTCTACAACGCCCATGCTGCCCCAACCCCAGACCCCCTTGAGCCCCTGCGAGAGGTTTGTGAGCCGAACCCCGCCTGCGACGAGATGGCCGACCTCATCGGCATCCAAGAAGCTTACAGGAGATTCTATGGGCCAGTATAGAGGCCCTGCTTAAAGTCAGCACAGTGTGTGGGACAGAAAAGAGGAGAGTCCTGCTCGGAGACCAGCATCTGGGGGGAGGGATCTACTCGCTTTGGTGCTACACAGTCCTTGTCTCTTAAGGTCCACAGCAGGACCCATGCCTTGAAATACCCTGAACAGATACTGCTTGTAACTACTGTGCCTTTGCCTCCAGGCTGCCTCTGTAATATGCTTGCTTTAAAAATTGGTGTTTTATGAATAAAATATTAAATAACTTAAAAACATAAGCACACTTCTTTTCTTTCACTGAGTTATGCACATGATATGCTTTTTTGGTGCTACATGGTGCTGTCCTATGCGGTTCTGTAGCTTTCCCCAACCTGGTGAGCTGCAGAATTTTGGACTACAACTCCCAACAGCCTCAGCACTGTAGACTGGGGCTGATGTGAGCTGAGGTACAAAACCTCTGCAGGCCCCAAGTTTGGGGGAAGTTGTATGCTGCACTGAGATATTCTGGTGGTGGTAATGGTTGGGAGAGAGATGGAGGAGGCTGCCACTGGCTGACTGTATCTGAAGAAGTGTGCATGCACATGAAAGCTCATACCAATGGCAAACTTAGTTGGTTTCTAAGGTGCTACAGGAAGGAATGTTTTTATTTTGTTTTGACTACGTCAGACCAACACGGCTAGCTACTTGTAACTAGCTGGCTGGTTTACGTAGATCTTAAATAAGGGCATAAATACAGCCCGAGTTTCCCCACTGGGTTTCCAGGGAAGCCCCAAATCACAGATTTGGGTCCAGCACAGAGCAGACATGCCTGTGTGTGTGTGTGCAGCTTCCAGGATCAGCCAAAACTCACCCAAACACAGCCCTCCTTGGCCTCTTGTTCTGTCCTTGGATGACATGGCAGGCAGCCAGGTGAAGTGGAAAAAGACCCAACGATTTGTCTCTATGGCAACAGAGATAACTTTTTAAAGTTGCTGATGATGGGTATGTATCTAAGGCCATTACCTTAACAAAGGAAATGGTTTGCTTTTGGGGTTCTGGTTTTCTTTTATACATCCTAGCTTCATGTAAGCCTGGAAGGGATGCATGGGTATAATCTAGATTCTAGACTGACCCCCTTTGTATAACAATTTAATTAATACACTGAGGCCAGCACTTAGCATTGTGGTTTGTGGGTGGTCAAAGCACAGCATAAACAATGAATTGTTCAAATCTTTACACCAAAGATAGGCAACCTCTTTTCTTCAATTTCCCTTCTGGGTAGCCTAGCAGAGGCTGAATTCTGGTGATGGGTGAAGCCAGAGTTCAGATGATAGGCAGAGACAGAATCTTTAGTGTGTTCCCCGTTTCCTTATAGAGAATGTTTTTCACCATGGTCATATGAGAATTCCCAATCCTCTGCAGGTCTACTCAGAAATCAGTCCCATTGGGTTTCATGGAGTTACTCGCAAGCCAGTAGAGGGCATTTGCTAAAAAGCAAATGAAAGTACTTATCTTCTGACTTTAGGGTACTGCACACACACACACACACACACAACCTACCGATTTGTTCTCTCATACAGCCAGTGGCGTAGCAAGGTCAGGAGGTACCCGGTGCAGAAAATTTCTTGTCACTTCCCCCCCTCCCAAATGAAATTATTAAAAGAAGGAAAATTAAGAAACTTACAGTTGTAAGTGTTATTTTCTGGTTTATTTACTTAACATTGTGAGTTTAAGCACTTAAAACTCTTTCCCCCTAACTTTATCTGCAAATTTTTAAAATGCTTTATTGGTTTTAAAAACTATGTAACATAATAATCAGAAAAAAAATGAAAAAATAAACAAACATTGATTCCAAAGTTGGTGCTTGTTGTATGTAGCAATTTGTTGTTTGCTTCCACATGACCTCTGGTCCCCTCATTGTGGTTCCCAGATTACATTTTTTAACAGCACACTAAACTTTGTCTCCTCTAGGTTATTTCATTTACATTAATTTTATAAGATTCTCCCATTACACGTAGAACGTCAATCCAGACCTGCCAACAGATTCTTTTTTTTTTTTTTGCAATGCTCTTTTAAATAAACTCTGTATACATCCCACTCTCTCTTAAATTTTTCATCAGTAACATCTCGGAACCTCTGCAAATTTTGAAAGCACATCATCAAAATCAATTCCTCTCACTACTTTGTTTTCAATTCAAGATGGCTAAGCCAGAGAGCCGAGCTTGACTCATAGTGGACCCAAGATAACTCTTGATTAATTTTAGCTTGGAAAAACTCCTCTCACATGATGCTGCAGAAACACATAACGTTAACAAGATTCTTAAGGCTAAAATCAGATTTGGTACAGAATCTGAAAGTTCATATTCAACAACTCTAAAAATCTTAAAGAAGACCATTTCAGAGAATCTGGTTTTGAAACTTTGGCAGCTTGTAGATGTCATCTTACTTGTGGAATCTCTCCATAGCTTCCAAGTACCCCGTATTTCCCGGGAAACCGTTTTTCCTTACCGTTTCCTGGCGGTCTCCCGTTTCAGCTCCTCTCCTGTTAATCTCCCTTATTTTGGCTCCTGTCGGCGGCCATTTTTCTGGTGCCGCTTTGCCCATCTATGGGCACCAGAAAATGGCCGCCGCTGGAAGTCGTGTCTACACATGTCTGGAAGTGCATAGACGCAACTTCCGGTGTCGCTTTGCCCATCGATGGGCACCAAAAATGGCGGGTGCGGGCACCGGAAGTTGTGTCTACGCACTTCCAGACATGTGTAGACGTAACTTCCGCCACTAGCGCCGGCCATTTTTGGTGCCCATAGATGGGCAAAGCGACACCGGCTGCCGATCCCGGATTTCTCCGCGAGAGACTTGGCAGGTATGAATCTCTCTAAGGATACCATCTTCAGACAGCTCATTGTAGTTTATGACTAAAGTTTTGTATTAACTGTGGAAGTTTGTCTTCTGAAGTTGTGATCACATTCTTGGGCTCGAGGACTGCAAACCGAGCTGATATACTTTCCATGTCTTTGCAGCGAGTGTCGATTTCTTGATAAAACCTGTCAATGCACTCTAACATTGATCTTCATTCAATTCTTTCATTGGATTTCAATTCTTCATTCAACATGAGTGGTTCATCTTGAGCCTTTTCTCCAAGTATCATTTGCTTCTTTCTGACGATCCTTCTTTCCATTTAAGGAATGTCCATCTCCTCACAAGTGTCGGTTGCAAACTGCAGTGCTGTCTCCACAATCTCATTTCTTTTGTCTTTCAAAAAGATCTTCAGACTTCTTATTTTGATAACACACTTCTCAAAACTGATTCCAACGTTCTGTAGGTATTTTTGAGTGTGATTTGCTTTTACTAAGACATTACTCCAGAAACTTGAAAAACATAAAAAACAAAAATAACATACTACTGGCAAAAGCATTTACGCTGCTTCTCTGGTTTCGACAGTTTCTGTGGGATTAAAGTTCTTCTATGGCATCAACAACCTCCTTGAAATTATCATGTATAGGTGTTACAGCTTCATAGTGAAGGTTCATCCTGACCTTTCGATGTTGATGCTGAACTGTAAGGTGTGACATATTTCAGCAACGATCCAGCCAGTGACTGCAGTTCCAAAGCTTTGACTTTCTGTTTTTTCTTTCACTGCACTCCACTTGGGCGGTTCCGTTTCATAGTCGGGTACCTGAAATAGGAAAACAGGATATATGTTGCTTTGCTTCAAAAAAATAAATGCAATAATAATAATAATAATAATAATAATAATGAGACGTGTAATTTAGGTCACGGTGTAGCTGTAGAAAATCATCACAACAACTTTCCTCTTATTTATGTGTAGCATGTTATAATACTTCTTTATTAAAAAATAATTTGATATTTTGATTCCTATTTGCATTCCAGGAGTAAATTTTAAAGTATCTGTCACAAATTGTATAAACTATTATGAGCATTTTATCCTTGTGAGGTGGCTTAGAATGAGAGTGAGTGGCCTGTCCAAGGTCACTCAGTAATTTTTCTTGGCTCAATGGGGATCCCCATCGTTCAGCACCAAGGTCCAGCTCCAAGGGCCTTCTGGCGGTTCCTTCACTGCGAGGTTACAGGGAACCAGGAAAAGGGCCTTCTTGGTAGTGGCACCTGCCCTGTGGAACGCCCTCCCATCAGATGTCAAGGCAATAAGCAACTATCTTACTTTTAAAAGACATCTGAAGGCAACCCTATTTAGGGAAGTTTTTAATGTTTAATGCTGTATTGTGTTTTAATATTCTGTTGGGAGCCGCCCAGAGTGTCTGGGAAAACGCAGCCAGATGAGCAGGGTATAAATAGATTTATTATTATTATTATAATATTATTATTATTATTATTATTATTATTATTATTATTATTCTGGTCTCTCAGGTTCTAGCCCATCACTCCACTCCTGGACCATACTTCTGTTTAGATGTAGACTCCTAGAGTGAGCTCCAGCCAAGCCACAGTGGTAATGGCTGTAAAATGGAACCAAGTATCCTTGCATGTGGGAGGCGCTGTGGGTTAAACCACAGAGCCTAGGGCTTGCCGATAAGAAAGTCGGCGGTTCGAATCCCCGCGCCGGGGTGAGCTCCCGTTGTTCTGTCCCAGCTCCTGCCAACCTAGCAGTTCGAAAGAACATCAAAGTGCAAGTAGATAAATAGGTACCGCTCCGGTGGGAAGGTAAACAGCGTTTCCGTGCGCTGCTCTGGTTCGCCAGAAGCGGCTTAGTCATGCTGGCCACATGACCCGGAAGCTGTACGTCCGGCTCCCTCGGCCAATAAAGCGAGATGAGCGCCACAACCTCAGAGTTGTCCGGACTGGATCCTTTACCTTTTACCCTTGCATGTAGTGTGCAGCAGAAGAAAACTCAGGGCAGGGATGCAGCAGCCTATTGTGGCTCTTATCTGAAGAGCACATCTGCCTTAAACATGCATTTCCAAAACCCATCCCAGCAGGATTACAGATCCCAGTTACTATTTCCACCCCTATCCCTTTGGATTTGCTTCTACATTCAGGTGCCAATTCTGTACAGTTAAGTGTTAGTGCAGTTGTTGGAACCCCGTGGGATTGGGAAGAGGTTTTGCCTCAAGTCTTGAGTTGCACAGACATGCAACTGACTTGCACAATTTTCGCACAAAGATCCCAAGACTTGTGGGGTATTCTGCTCACAAGTTTGCACTTTCATTTTTACTGCTTCACACTACAGTATTCCACTTCAAACAATCTATTCATTGACCCTCTTGGAACTTAGCATTTGAAAGGTGAAGAGTTGATTATGTTATATAAATTTGCAAATGAACGATGGGATTAAGTTTCCCCCCTCAACCCTGTATGTTTATTTTATCACATGTTTCCTGTGAAGAAAAGGCATGATTAGATAATATGGATAGGTCAGACCTTGAAAGACAACAGATTTGCATGGCATGCGTACCTGTGGTATGATAAAGGCAAAGTACATTAAGGATTTTATAATCACATAATTAGGAGATCACTAAACGTTTGGGGGCAAATAGAAGGGGAAGAAATGGAGGCAGTGAGAGATTTTACCTTCTTGGGCTCCTTGATCACTGCAGATGGTGACAGCAGTCACGAAATTAAAAGACGCCTGCTTCTTGGGAGAAAAGCAATGACAAACCTAGACAGCATCTTAAAAAGCAGAGACATCACCTTGCCGACAAAGGTCCGTATAGTTAAAGCTATGGTTTTCCCAGTAGTGATGTATGGAAGTGAGAGCTGGACCATAAAGAAGGCTGATCGCCGAAGAATTGATGCTTTTGAATTATGGTGCTGGAGGAGACTCTTGAGAGTCCCATGGACTGCAAGAAGATCAAACCTATCCATTCTTAAGGAAATCAGCCCTGAGTGCTCCCTGGAAGGACAGATCGTGAAGCTGAGGCTCCAATACTTTGGCCACCTCATGAGAAGAGAAGAATCCTTGGAAAAGACCCTGATGTTGGGAAAGATTGAGGGCACTAGGAGAAGGGGACGTCAGAGGACAAGGTGGTTGGACAGTGTTCTCGAAGCTACGAACATGAGTTTGACCAAACTGCGGGAGGCAGTGCAAGACAGGAGTGCCTGGCGTGCTATGGTCCATGGGGTCACGAAGAGTCGGACACGACTAAACGACTAAACAACAACAACAACAAACATTTGGGGAAAATATAAAGATTTATTAGAACAACAGACCCCTGTGGTGGTTGTCACCAACAGAAGCAACAACAATAAAAATAAATAGGAAAGAAAACTGGCTTACATATAGAGATCTCTGAATAGTAACAGAAGGGAAATTAAAGTTGAAAGAATTTGAAAAGATTTGAGAACATATACTGTAAATGACTTGCTGCAGTACTATCAACTAAATTAGGAATTTAAGGAAGACAAAAAGAAAGGATTTATTTTATCCAGATTACAAAGAGAAATTATAGATGATAATACCAAAACATTGAAGAAGATGTATAATTTATTGCTAGAGTGGGAAACTAAATATGAAGAGGTTAAATGTGTAATGATCAAATGGGCACAAGATTCAGGACACAATATACAAATGGAAGATTGGGAAAAACTATGGAAAGTGAATTTAAAATTTACTGATTGTATAGTTTTGAAAGATAATTATATGAAAATGATGTATAGATTGTATTTGACACCTGTTAAAATTACCAAAATGTATAAAACAAGTTCTAATAAGTGCTGGAAGTGCAAAGAGAAAGAAGGTACATTTTATCATATGTGGTGGAATTGTATAGCAATTAAAAACTACTGTATTGGGAAATGATTTCTAATGAAATGAAAAAGATGTTTAATACAACATTTGTTTAAAAAAAACCCAAAGCCTTTCTGTTAGGTATTACAGGACAGGACTTGCCAAAAGAGCGGAAGAAGTTATTTATGTGTGCTACAACAGTGGCTAGGATGTCACTAGACCAAAAAATGGAAAGATGACAAGATACCAATGAAAGAAGAATGGCAAGCAAAACTTATGCAATATGCCAAAATGGCGAAGCTTACAGAAAAACTTAAAGACAAGGACAATAGAGGCTTTAAAAAAGACGGAACTGTTTATGATGTACTTACAGAAATATTGCAAAGCTTTTACCAGGTCACACGGCCCTGAATCACTTTACCGCGACACAGACAGAAATTCATCAGGTAAGGTAGATGACTAAGCGGTTTAGGCACCGGTTTAGCTTCCCCCAGCAAAGAAAACAGAAAGCAAAAGTCCTTTCCAGGATTTAGTATAAAACAAGACAGCTTAAAAAGGTGTGCATGTCTTATAAAGGGTTACAAACAGAAACTCAAAACGTTGCATAGTATAACTAGCTAAGCATACTTACAAGCAAACAGCATTTCAAAAGCACGTTGACTGGTCCACGGCGATAAAAAGGTTGGGGAGCACTGGCTTAGCCAACTGGCTTATATAGTACTCAGTAACTTGCAACAGTAACAAACTTCCCCTAGCTACCCAATCCGTGAACAGCACTCTCAATCCTTCATTTGCATGTTGTGGACCTGAGTGAGAACTGCAGCCACAGTGGGCAGGGTAAGAACTGCAGCCACAGTGGCCAGAAGGAGTACTGCAGCTAACTTAATACATAACAGCTCCAATCCACATTTCCCTCTCAGCTGCAACAGGTCTCCCCTTTTTAGTGTTAAGCAGTGTTAAGCAGATAACATCTTGGCCTTCCTTCCCAGCCAAAGACAATTAAATCACACTCTTAGAGACAGAGCTGATGGGAGAGAAGAGTTCGTCTTAAGGGAAACCCGGCATACTTTCCCAGAAAGCCATAGGGTTTCCTTCTCCCATAAGGCCACACTGAAGCATGAACCAAGGTTTAACATTTTCTAATTCCTAACTTCACTACAGAAGTGGACTCACTAGCAGGGTTTGAGTAAACACCTACAATTAAGAAAAGAAGTGTAAAAGTTAAGGAGCAATAATTGGGAAAATAACAAAACGTAAGATGTAACTTGAAAGACATGGTATAAACATGATAAGAATATAAGAATACTTAGGCAAAAGACTTTAAAATTAAGGTAAATCAAAAAAAGCAGAAGAAGCAAATGTTTAAAGAACCAGAAGAGGCAGTTGAGGGAAGTCAAGGGAGGGTGGAGTAAGATTTGGATTTACATATTTTTTCTTGTATTGATGATGACTATGTTGAATATAAAATTGTAAAACCTAATAAATTTTTTTTAAAAAAGAAACACATAAGCACATTAAAGCTATCCAGTAAAATAAAGCTTATATAACTAGCATTGCTAGTTGTGAAGGCCCTCACATGGCAGTTTGAGCTTCAGGGCCCCCTTAATGCAGGTCCACCACTGATTTTCACCCTTATGCCAACGGCTCATATTAATTTATTTTTCTTTCCTATCTCTTTGGGATCACTTGAAGATGCTTTGTAGAGCACCAAGTGCTCTGTGGAGCACAGTTTGGCAACTGCTGCTCTAATATGATGATCCTGCCATCTCCAACATGACCCTTTGACCCACAGATAAAACATCGGTTCTGCATCCAGAGGGTCCCAGGTTCAAACCCCAGCATCTCTGGGTGGGGCTGGGAGAATCCTTTGCCTGAAACCCTGGAGACATACCTGCCAAGTTGCTGTCAGAGAAATAAGGGACCGGGCCAGAAATAGCAGACCGGAAGTAGCGTTGCCGCCATTTTGGAACTGGGCGGAGCATGCTCAGAAGTGACTTTTGATGCTGCTTTGCCCAGTTCCAAAATGGCTGCCGCGCCAGAAGTCACACTGCAGCCATTTTGGAACTGGGCAGAGTAGCATCAAAAGTCGCTTCTGAGCATGCTCCGCCCAGTTCCAAAATGGCCACCGCGCCAGAATAAACAGGGGAAAAACAAAAAAATCCATTTTTTCAGCTAGGAACAGCTGGAAAAACGGGGATTTCCCAGGGAAAACGGGAGACTTGGCAGCTATGCCTGGAGAGCCCTCACCAGCCCATGTAGTTTCAGAGGTCAGGAACTAATGGCCAACCCTCTGCAGGCCGTTTTGATAGGTGGGTTGGCCACCTACCTGTCAATCATCTGACATCTGGTGATTTAAAGCCCTGCTGCTGCTGCTGCTGCTGCTGCTGAAGGAAAAGAAAGGAGGACCCTCAAAATGTGCTCCTAACTTTGTCTTTGCAACCTTGGCTTTAATTCAGCACTTTTTGAATTTGGTGGACCACCTCAATAAAATATTGGTTACACTGCCATTTTCGCTGCTCCCCATCAAGTCTACTCACTGATTGGCTCAAAGACTCTTATAAATCAAGATGCTATCAGTACCTTGAAAAAAAGATTGAATCTTTAGGCATCGAGTTGGAGCCCTTGTACAATTGTAGCGAGCAATACATTTTCCATAATATCCTAACTAGACTAAAGGATGTCGAGAGACAAAATATTGTGGCAGCTGTAAACAAAATCTGCTCCCCTATATTCTATGATTTAAATACAGTGGTACCTACTTATGAATTTTTCTACTTACAAATGGAGCTCCGTCCGCCATCTTGGATGTGGTTTAGATAGGATTTTTTCTACTTACAATTTTTAGATAGGGTTGCTTCGACTTGCTATTTTTTCTCCCAATGCATTCCTATGGGATTCGACTTACATTTTTTTTCGACTTACGGATGTGCGTTCGGAACGCATTAAATTCGTAAGTAGAGGTACAACTGTATCCTAGATAGCAGAGCCAATTACGTCACTAAGTTAATAATCCCAGTCCAACGTAGGGCTTTTATGTCGGCCCGTCTGAATGTTTTTCCCTCGGCATTTGTCAGGGGAAGATATCAAAACATTCCTAGAAACAAGACATTCTGCAGATGTTCTATGAATGTCCCGGACACTGTAGAGCATATTCTCTTTCATTGTACATTGTACAGTACGCTCTGTCAACGTGTGCTGTCCCCTCTTTTGGGTTGTCTGGAACCCTAGCAAGGTGAAAGGGTGGGATTCTGCCTATCTGACGCTGACCAAAGGGTAACGGCGGGGGTAGCCGAGTTTTTGGTAGCAGTCCTGCAAGGAGCAGGTTAACAGGGAAAACCCCAGATTATATATATATATATATATATATATATAGGTAAAGGGGCCCCTGACCATCTGGGGTTGCGGCGCTCATCTCGCTCTATAGGCCGAGGGAGCCGGCATTTGTCAGCAGACAGCTTCCGGGTCATGTGGCCAGCATGACAAAGCTGCTTCTGGCGAACCAGAGCAGGGCACGGAAACGCCGTTTACCTTCCCGCTGGAGCGGTCCCTATTTATCTACTTGCACTTTGATGTTCTTTCGAACTGCTAGGTGGGCAGGAGCAGGGACCGAGCAACGGGAGCTCACTCCGTCGCAGGGATTCGAACCACCGACCTTCTGATCAGTGTTATAAGAATTTTAAGGTCATATATATATATATATATATATAATAATTGTTCATAAAACATGTACATGAATGTACAGAAACATGTCTGAAGCAGCACAGGAAGACAGGACTGACTGACACCATTTTGACTCTCTCAGACCTGGCGTTCCTCTGCAAGGAAGAAGGGGGGGGAACCTTCTCATTGTCTCAGGAATTAAAGTGATAATCCCTGGCATCCTGATA